>NC_086118.1:46068607-46716107 GCF_963921235.1 Mobula hypostoma | reverse complement strand
TGCATAAAAGCATACACTACATTCAGAACTTCTCTTGAAGACCATCGCAAACAAACTGGCTCTCTCAGGAGTATTGGCCCTTCCTCCTTGGAACTATTTATCTGCACAAAGCACTTCTTGCAACGGGGACTCTCCTTCCAATGGCATTCTGCGGCATCTTCCCCTGTGCTCCATTTCACGGCTCCTGCCAAAAGGCCAGACTTTTGTCCTTCAGAAATATGATCCCGCCCAGCTCTCCTGAATCTTCCACTGGCAAAAAAAAATTTCAACTGGCTGACACAACATTCTTAAGTTGAACAACATGGCTCCTTATCTTTAGCCAAAGCCAGAACGCTCTTACCAGCAGGACACACTGCTTTGACAGAAAACTGCTACAATAAAATACCTGACAGTATAGCAGCAGAAATCTTAACCAAAGCATTACATAAGTATGCCAACTCACAATTAGATTTTGAAAAGAGAAATAATAACAAAGTGAAACAGATCACACAACTAGATCTGCAACCATTCACCTTTTACAAGAACAAAGTCTACAGAATAACTGGAATGAGTTAGGAATGAGGATTTTTAGAGTTAAGAGTTTGTTCATCCAGACAACAGCTTCCTACGAACCTCAACATGTAGCATCCAAATATTTGATGGCATATTAGAGCATATATTGTACTACTCTTGTTGTGAAGCCTCTTTAAGGCATTTTGACTTTGCAGTTTTCCTCCTCTCTTTAGCAGATATTTTGTGAAACTCACCTCTCTTTGCTTCCCCTTTGTGGATTCTACTGTGCTTTCATTAGATCAAGACACTCCCTGCGACTATCCTGCCTCAAATTAGCACGTGCTCTTTTCCAATCCCGCCTCGTCCTCTGGCTGCTCAAGCTTGATCATTTCCTATTTTCCAACTCAAACCCAGTCCTGTAGAACTACAATGTCTCCCAGGTCAACAATAGCTCAATATTTGCATCCTTGTTTTCCACGTCTCAGCCTTTAAGTGTTGATTCCAGTACTGAATGTTAATTCTAGCCTAACTTTTAGCCTCAGGTCAGCAAAGATGGGGACAGTAATTTCTTTTTACTATTGCATGATGTACTGCTGTGTAAGAACCAGGATGAACAAGGTGGCCACTGACCCACCAACAGTGGTGACAGAGAAGATTTAGTTAGTGAAAATGTGGACAGGGGACCAGAAACAGACCTTATCGCAGTTTCACAGCCTTGAATGCCAGAATATTATTAAAAATAATGCACGACAATGTGAAAACCCTCCAGCTGTCCAATCTAGCGTGTAAAAATCGCTTTTACTTATGCTACAGTGAGCAGCTAGTAGAAAGATGAAAAGAACTTAATTATCTAATAAAGGGAAAGGACTTTGTGGTATTCAAAGCAGAAAAACTCCCATGATTTTCCAGATGAGAATCCTAAAATTCAGCTCTCTCCTCCCACCTCTCCAGAAATTTAAGCAAACTTCCCACGTGTCTTGAAATTAGTCCGCATACAAAGACTTGCCAATTATGCAAAACAGTAAAACAGATTTATTATCCAAGCATAACCTAATTTAAGAGCTGATTATTCATGTCCATACCTTATGCAAATTTGTTTAAAGAGGGGATGGGGGAATTTTAAGACTTTAACCACAGCGTGCGTGCACGTACATTAAGTATTACTTTGCATATTCAAAGCTTTTGTTTACCAAATGTTGCTCTAGAAAAAACTGTCCTTGCATGAACGTGTAATCATCACAATTAATTTTCTACACTAGGAATCTAAAGCTAACATTTAATGAATAAGCTAACATAATATCTTATATTACTGCAAATAATATTCCAGCACAAAGGCTCAGTTATCCTCCAAAACTGCAAACTTGACCAAAACTCTATTGCCCATTTTCTAACTGAAAACAGGACCTGTAGAACCATAATGATTCTGGTCCCGCACCCCTTAGTTCAGGAACAGTTATTATACCCTTCAATTTGCTAACTTCACTCACCACAACACTGAACTGATTTCATACCCTACGGACTCACTTTCAATGACTCCACAACTCAGGTTCTCAAATTTTTTTTTGTATTTTGCCTTTTGCACATTGGTTGTCTATCTTTGTTTGTAAGCTGTTTTTCCATTGATTCTATTGTTTGTTTGTATTTACTGTAAATGCCCACAAGAAAATGAATCTCAAAGTGACGTACATGTACTTTGATAATAAGTTTACTTGAAGCAGCTTAACATCTGCATCCACATTTCCAAATCTTCCCATTCCTCATCCTTTAAGTGTAAACTCCAATAGAGCATTCTAAATCTTGCGGGAGGAGAGAGAGCAGCGCGCCGTGCATGCACAGCCCTCCAGTGAAAAATGATATTGTAACTGTTAAATAGGGGCCATGGACAATTCTGATTTGATGGAGACAGACGTGAAAGCACAGAGGAACACCTAGAGAAATTTCTGAAACGCCAGTTCACTGCTGCTGTTACTGCGTGGTCAGGAATCTTCCGGAGGGAAGGCCTCAAAATCCCCAGTATTGCCTGCGGATGGCGCTCAGTACTCTGTGTCAGAGAGTCGATCGGAGGCTCGGAGTTTTCAGATGACTCAGATTCGGACTGTGGTCAGGCATGGCAGGGAGAATTTTTCTTCCTTCTCCTGTCTGCGTGACATGTGGGACATTTGAGAGACTTTGAACTTTTTACTGTGCTCATGGACTGTTCATCATCAAGTTATGATATTGTTGCACTGTTGTAACTATACGTTATAATTATGTGGTTTTGTTTGTTTTTTCAGTCTTGGTCTGTCCTGTGTTTTGTGATATCACACCGGAGGAAATATTGTATTATTTCTTAATGCATGCATTACTAAACGACGGCAAAAGAGGACTGTGTGTCTCCATAAAAATATTGTATTATTCCTTAATGCATGCATTACTAAATGACAGCAAAAGAGGACTGTGTGTCTTCATAATGTAATCACAGCCTCAGGTTTAGCAATGGTTCACCAGTGCTTAGGGACAATAAATTGGATTACTATTGTCACATGTGCTGAGGTACATTAAAAAAAACTTTGTTTTGCATGTTATCCATTTCATCACATCACTATGTTGAAGTAGTATCAGGGAAAAACACCAACAGAATGCAGAATATAGTGCTACAGAGAAAGCACAGTGCAGGCAGACAATAAGATGCAATGCCAACATGAGGTTGATTGTGAAGTCATCGCGCTGTACAAGAGGACTGGGATTCAGCAAACTCTGTAAACCACCCCTCCCCCCCCCCCACTGCTCTTCCTCTTTAAGGAAACTTGAAAATCTAAAATCACGACACAGGATGTTGGAAAAGTCTGGTTTACAACATTTACTGCTTTCAGGATTCAATATTGTCATTCTTCAGTAGACAAGTGTAAAAGAGAACAAAATGATTGTTACTCCCAATCCAATGCAACATTAAAAAAACAAAATAGGCATAAAGAACTCATTAAAACACTATAAATATAAAAGCAGTCTTATAAAACACAATGTGCATGGGCTGTTATATACATAGACTGACATACGTACATGAAGTGATGCTAGGTGATGTATGTGTAGTGGCATTGTGGCCCATGTGCTGGGAACTTATTTCAGATTTCAAGCACCAGCAAATTTGTATTTTGCTGTTGAAAACACATGCGCCTCAGTTTTTTCCCCTTATAAATCACGCAACCTTGGGTAAAATGTAGTTTGATGTTTCTATGAAATGACTTGCAAGGTGTTGAAGAAATGTCTAGCTGAGGTTTAGATTATTTTCATTCAACACTCTGGTGACGTCCCTGAACCAAAACTGTGTTGATTAGTATTCAAGTCCATAATTTCCACTGAACCAACAGACCAATTTTGACTTTTCTCCACACACACCCCATCCCACCACCAAGAACTGTCAATGATTAAGCAAGTCTGAATTTCTCCCCTTCTCCAGAGTTTACAGGCACTTCTAACTGGAAAACCTTGAGTTTGAAGTTTTACTTCCTCAGTTTGGTTAAGTTGGAATTTCATGATTCTTGTTGCACCGACACCTCCCCCTCCCTCCCTCAACTTTTGACAACTATCAGTTTTGGTTCCCTTTTACATGGGCAATGCAAGCCATGTGATTTTTTTCTGTAATCCGAAAGTTTTTGTTTTCCATCCAATTATTTCGATACTGAAAGTTCACTTGTTTTTTTAAGTTGACAGCAGCTATGGGGACTTACCAGAATGGGCAGCTTTAGTGAACCAGTTATTGTTCAAGTTCAATGACTCTTCATCAGAACTGTTTCTGTAAAAGGTGAATGACCTGCAATGCCCTCTGTACTTCCTTTTCTGTACATCCTACCTGAGCTGGGAGACAAACTCCAGCAAGTTGTGTGCTAATTTCAGACTTACAGCAAATCCAGTGGTTGTGTCAGATTGGTTCACTTTGGAAATGCAAAACAGGAAGAAACTGGAGGTCCATGAGCCAGTCGTCATTGGTGGATTGGAGGCGGGGAAGATCAGTAACTTTAAATGCGTTGGCATATAATATCAAAGGATCTGTCATGGGACCAGTATGTAAGTCCTATCATGAAGTTCAAGTGCAATTGTCATTCAACCATACAGATGCATGCAGCGAAATGAAACAGCGTTCCTCTGGGGCCATGGTGTAAAGCAGTACATATAGTTACGTTAGCACATTGAGTCACGGACCCAAGCATGCTGCCATTTTACCAGAAGGCAGCATGACACCACCTCTATTTTCTTAGAAGCTTCTGTCGATTCAGCATGTCATCTAAAGCTTCGACAAACTTCTATAGATGCACAGTGGAGAATATAGTGACTGGTTGCATCACAGCCTGGTATGGAAGCACCAATGCCCAGAAACAGAAAAGCCTACAGAAAGTGATGGATACAGGCCAATCCATTACAAGCAACGATCTCCCCAACGTTGAGCACATCTACAAGAAAGCAGCATCCGTCATCAAGGAACCCCACCATTCAGGCTATGCTCTTTTCTCACTACCTGCATTTGGGCAGGATACCCTAGCCTTAGATCCCACACCAGCAGGTTCAGGAACAATTATTACCTACAATCATCAGCCTCCTGAAGCAGTATGGATAACTTCACTGACCTCAAATCTGAACTGATTCCACAATCTACAGACTCGCTTCTAAGCACTCTACAACTCATGTTCTCAGTATCTGTTTTATTTATTTGCACCATTTGAATTGTTCCGCACATGGGTTGCGAGTCACAAGATCACAAGACAAAGGAGAAGTAGGCCATTCGGCCCATCGAGTCTGCTCCGCAGCTCCCCCATGAGCTAAACTATTCACCAATAGTCTTTTACAATGCATAGTTTTAATAAATTCTGTTGTATTTCTTTAATGAAGCTCAGGTTTGTATATAGTGACTTATGCACTTTGACAACAAAATAACTTTGACTTTCTGAACTTGTCGTCTCAAAATACCTGACTGGTTTGGTTAACTTTCTTTTGCATTGTTGTTGTTCTTTTCCGTACCTAGTGGCACATCAGCCAACAACCTTGCCGTTTCTTCAGCATTTTTGTCTTTCTTTTAAAAAAGCAGGCTGAGTTACTCTTGTACACATCAATGGATGGAACGTGTGCAAGGAGCCGGCCAGATTTGAACCCGGGATCCAGTGCGGATCCCACTACACTACCAGCCGGTTACGTCTTTTTTTGCACGGCAACAGCAAATGGACTGTGTTCTTAAAGGATGAACACATTTTAGCTAGATTTCCACAGATTAAAAAATGCACGGACAGAATGGCAAAGGATGTCCAATCACAAAGGAGAGAAAATCTGCAGATGCTGGAAATACAAACAACACACACTAAATGCTGGAGGAACTCAGCAGGCCAGGCAATATCTATGGAAAAGAGTCCTGCTGAAGGATCTCGGCCTGAAACATTGACTGTACTTTTTTTCCCATAGATGCTGCCTGGCCTGCCGAGTTCCTCCAGCATTTTGTGTGTGTTGCTTGGCAAAGGATGTGTTGGTTACAAGGAATGGATTGAGCAGGATCGCCACCTCCTGGTTCCAAGGTAGTATAGCAAATAAATTTAGCACTGCAAACATAACCGAGCAACACACGCAAAAAGCTTAGGGAGCTCAGCAAGTCAGGCAGCATTGATGGAAAAGAGTAAACAGGCGACTTTCAGGTCGAGATCCTTCTTTAGGGCTGGGGGAGGGGGCAGAAATGCCTAAATTAAAAAGGTGGAAGGAGGGGTTAAGGGGTAGCTGGAAATTGCTGAGTGAAGCCAGGTGGGTTGTAAAAGGGCTGGAGAAGAAAGAATCTGATAGAAGAGTAGATCACAGGAGAAAGGGAAGGAGGGGGCACTCGGGGTGGGGCAGGTGAGAAGTAAAAGGTCATAAGATGAGAAAGAATTCAAAGTAAGGAGTGAAAGAATCAGACCCCTCATACTATTTGAGTGTTGTTGCAAATTAGCTTTAGTACCAGAACACACACAAAATTCTGGAGGAACTCAGCACGCCAGGCAGCTCTACGGAAAAGGGTAAACAGTCCTAGACCCTTCATCAGGACTGGGAAAAAAGATGAGAGTTAGATCAGATCCTTATCCTTCTCCAGCCCGTTATCTTTCGCCTATCACTTTCTCAGTCCTTTGCTTCACCCCTTCCCCCTCTGCCAGTTTCTCCTTTCAACTACCACCTTGTAATTCTTCTTCCCCTCCCCCCCCCCATCCTCTTGATCTAACTTCTCATCTTTTTAGCCCCCAGCCCTGATGAAGGGTCTCGGCCCAAAAAGTCAACTGTTTACCCTTTTCTATAGATGCTGCCTGGCCTGCTGAGTTCCTCCAGCAGAGTGAGTGAGTGAGTTTTATTGCTTGGATTTCCAGCATCTGCAGATTTTCTCATCTCCAATACCAGAATATTGTTTCAATCACTCAGGGCAAGCATACCGCAGATGGTGGAAATGTGAAATAAAAGGTTGTTGACTAAAATGTTAACTCTTTCGTTATCTACAGATACCATCAGGTGAAGGGTCTCAGTCTGAAACATCAGCTGTTTATTCCACTCCATAAAAGCTGCCTGCCCAGCATTTTATACGTGTTGCTCTGGATTTGCAGCATCTAGAAAACCTTGTATTATGATTTGCTTATCTTATCTGTTGACTGTTTCTTTCATTTTTTCTGTTTTATCTGAGTGCAAGTTGAAAGACTAGGAGTGGACCATTCAAAGCTGCTCTGCCACTCAGCAGGAACATGGGTGATCCCACATTCTTCATTCACTTGCTGCTCTTTCTCCAAAACCATAGATTCAAAACATTTTCCAATGCACTCTTAATTTAATTCAGGATGGAAGTGAATAAAAAGCAGGAAAGGGGACAATAATCAGAAGACTAGAAGGCAAGACCTTTAGAAAAAGAATAGAAAGCGTGTCATTTTAAAATCAAAGATGAAAGTTATTCTTGGAACTGACCCTTCATGCTATCAAAATGCTATCAATTGATTGGTGAAACTAGGTTAACATGTAAACTCCAGTGTACAAGCCACATCTTTATGATGTACTGACTTCATCAGCACATAATTACAATGATTAAAGAAACTCTCTGCAGAAACAGAGTGAGAATATTGCAAACAGTATTTAAATATGCTTAGTTTATGCCCCACTAATTTGCTGGAAACAGCAAATCATCTTCTTTTACTCTCAATTATAATTGTTTAACATGCCATTTTAAAACTAATGAGAAATGCAACTGTATTCCATAAACTCAAGAAATTTTGCAAATGCTGGAAACCCAAAGCAACACATACACAAAATGCTGCAGGAACTCAGCAGGTCAGGCAGCATCTATGGAAATATTTTGAGCCAAGACTCTTCTTCAGGACTGGAAATGGGGAAGACCACAGAATAAAGGGGAGAGGGCAAGAGGAACGCTAGGTGATAGGTGAAAGCAGGTGTGCAGGAAAGGGCAAGAGAGAAAGGAATCTGATAGGAGAGTAGAGTGGACCATTGGAGAAAGGGAAGGGGTAGGGGACACAAGGAGGTGAGAAAAGGTAAGAGGCTAGAGACAGAAATAGATGATGGAGGGGAAGAGAAACTTTTTTTTAAACCAGGAGAAATTGATATTTATGCTATCAGGTTGGAGACCCTCAGACAGAATACAAGGTGTTGCTCCTCTACCCCAAGAGCAGCGTCATTGTAACACAAGAGGCAGCCGTGGTTTCATTTCCTTATGGTAATGATAATGGGAATTAAAATGTTTGGGCACCAGGAAGTCCCCACTTTTGGCAGATAGAGCAGAGGTGCTCAACGAAGCAGTGCCTCAGATGATGACGGGTCTCACCAATGTACAGGAGTTCGCATCAGGAACGCTGGACACAAGACGATGCCAATAGATCCACAGGTGAAGTCTTGCCTCACTTGAAAGGGCTGTTGGAGCCCTGAATGGAGATGAGGGAGAGGGTGAATGGGCCACATATAATTGTAATTATAGCACTTAAAAAGATTTTATTAGTGGAATTGCTTCCTTTGGGCCCTGTGCTGACCAAGGAGAGGATCCAGTTCACAATGATCCCTGAAATGAAAGATTAATGTGAAACATTTGTTATCTCTGGACCTGTGCTCGACGGGGTTCAGAAGGAAATGGGAGGGTCAATCACAAATATGATAAAGTCTGCAGATGCTGGAAATCTAAAGGAACTCACAATATACTGAAAGGCCTGGATAGAGTGAATGCAGATTACTACCATTAGTAGGAGAACTCTAGGATCCGAGGTACAACCTCGGAACAAAAAGGAATGTTCCTTTAAAACTGAGATCAGGAGGAATTTCTTCAGCCAGAAGGTGACAAATTTAGAATTGATTGTAACAGAGGGCTGTGGAGGCTAAGGCATTGGGTGCACTGGGAGAAGAAGATGGGAGAATGGGACTTGGGGAAAAATATCACCCATGATTGAATGGTAGAACAGACTTGATGGGTTGAATGGCCTAATTATATTCTTAGGATCTTACAACACAAGAGGCCAACTATACCATGAGGTCTATGCCAGATTGCAGCAGAGAAATCTAATTAATTCCACTTCCCTGGTTTACCACTTCAACTTTCACATGCCCATCTCTCCCCATTCATTTTTACATAGCCAAGCCGCAAATTATAATAGCCAGTTAACTCAGTGACATATCTTCAGCAGCAACTAAACCACATAATGGAAACCCATACAGTTACAGGGAGAACATACAAACTCTCCCCAGACAGATAGATAGACAGTACCCAAGTTTACCAATCTAATCTGACTCCCCAGAGCCCAGACAATAGCACAAACTGCTACACCACTAGGCTGCCCTAATTAAATTATATTCACAGCTATAGATAATCCAGATTAATACCCATTGTAGCAAACAAATCTCAGTTAAGACTGGATGTCTGTTATCTCATAGATAAAATCCCATCTTTTCAAAGACTGCAATAATTAAGCCTCTATTCATAATGCATTGACATTGTGAAGTGCTTCCACTACAAATGATGATTACTATTTGTAGATACATTATGATCAATTGCTAACAGAGAGTTCTAATTTCTTTCAAGTGTCCTTATTCATCATCTCAACTTTCTCCCAAACTAGTAAAACTGCAACCTGTCCAATAGCCTGAATTTACATTTAAGTTGTGCGCAGAATCAAAGTTTAAGAATTCTCTAAGCACGTATATCATTTGTAATTCCTCAGTTACTTGTAACATTTATTACTTCTAAATTACAGATTTCAGTTTCTTGATAAGATAGATTAAATTCAAAGCAGCAGCAGACCACCAACTCAGTGATGATATTACCCATAACTCAAAGAATGCATGTTTTCAAGATAAAGCATGCGTCAGTTTTCATTAGAAATTATTTGGCATATTAAAAAAAAGGACAATAGGTCAAGTCTATATATATATATATATATATACATGTGCATATATTTCATCCACATCACAGACAGGCAACATTATTGCACATATTTTAAAGAGATACTTTACCAATAAGGCAGCAAATGCTGAAACTAAATGCCAATGAACCTTTAATCTGAAAGAACCATTAGACCAAAATCAGCATCTAAAAACCATCAAGTAAATCATTAGAATGCTAAAATAATTACATTTTGCAGATAATTAACATATACATTTATATCAGAATGTGAAATGTTCAAATTGTGTCCTATATTATTAACTGCATCGCTGTTAATCAATTAAATGATCTATATTAATTATAAATAAGCCTTTTTAAATCCCAATTTTTTTTTTTTAAAGTGCTTATTTTAAAGCACTTTCTATACAGGTCACATTGATATGAGTGGAAATTATGACATTAACATAAAATACATTTAAGTCACAAACTTTCTTTGGACATATATGAAGCGAAGAATATTTCATACAATCTGGATTCAGATTTCCTATATGTTCCTGACATTGGCAGTAAGATAAGGGCCAACTGAAATTGTTGCATGTACTTCATTAAAAGCTAACAATTTAACAGTCGGGACAATAAAATGCAGAATTTTCAATGCATGTTGGAAGAACTGTGTAGAGAGATGATGCCAAATATTGGCTAATGAACGATGACTTGAAAATGATTCAATTTTCTTTAATTTTCTACTGAATGTATACCATGTTATAGGACTACGTATTCCAGAATACTGTGGTTCGAGGTGACTATTTAGTTTTACACTCCATTAATTCCTGTGGCTTAAGAAACTCACTTTCACAATAAAGAGCACAGCAGAAAAAGTGCAGAAGTTTTACAAGTGAACTGAATCTAACACATGAACTGTGATATAATGTATAAACTTGAAAGGAAATTTTATCTGGACCAGGTTTTGGAACACAACTGACTTTGGCTTTCCTTCTGCATGGTCCTCCACAGCTGAGGAATTTAGGCTGCTTTTTTCATCCCATGCAAATTCAATTGAAAATGTACACAACTCCAACACATACTGTATAAGGCTTACTCATGACAGCAACACTACAGATCAAGCAGCACTGCTCACAAAAGCCCATTCTGGCAAGTTTGCTTCATGTTGAGCTGCAGAAAATTTCAAGCATACATAGCCTCAATTTTCTGCAACTGCTCATCAAGGAATTGCCGATGTGAGAGCAAATCTGCAATTACCCTGAGTGAGCATTCAAACACAGAAATCCTACCCTCTTGCCACAATTTCTTAGACTATGTAACACACCTTTTGCAAAAAAAAGCGATTCCATTTGTATTCCATATCAATGAGAGAAATAGCTGCAAGAACCCACTATCATCCCAGCAATTTAATACACTTAAAAAGCACTTAAAACACTAATTGAGTCCTTAAACTTAGATATATCTTAGCTGTAGGTGTGAGATTAATGTGTTGGTGAGAAAAGACCATGTTCAACATATTCAAAGTCCAAGCAACCCTAATAAGAGTAACTAAACATTCAGCTCATCTATTACTTTTGCTCATACACATCTAAAAGGGCTCATTTTTGTACTGTACCTTTCAATGCACATACCACATTGTTACAAAATACACTCAGTGCCACTTCATTAGATATATCTGCTTATTAATGTAAATATCTAATCAGCCAATCATGTGGCAGCAGCCCAATACATAAAAGCATGCAGACATGGTCAAGACGTTCAGTTATTATTCAGACCAAACATCAGAATGGGAAATAAATGTGATTTAAGTGACTTCGGTGCCAGACAGGGTGGTTTGAGTATCTCAGAAATTGCTGATCTCCTGGGATTTTCACGTACAACTGTCTCTAGAGTTTAGAGAGAATGGTGCAAAGAACAAAAAGAAATTCCAGTGAGGGGCATTTCTGTGGTTGAAAACACCTTGTTAATGAGAGAGGTAAGAGAATGGCCAGAATGGTTTAAGCTTACAGGAAGGCGACCATAACTCAGATAACCACATGTTACAACAGTGGTGAATAAATGAGCATCTCTGAATGCAGATGTCGAACCTTTAAGTCGATGGGCTACAGTAGAAGACCATACCAGGTTCCACTGCTGTATCTAATAAAATGGCTGAGTGTACATTTTAATTTAAAGAAAATAAGAAAAAGATGAGCATAGGTTTTCTGAGTCTTTTTCATCCAGAGCCAGATATTTACAAGCATTTACAACTGATCCTCTAAGTTCATAGACCACTGCAATTCTTTTGTTCCTTTTGCTCCTTACTGTAAACATTTCAGTCATGACCTTCCAGACACAACTGTACATGAACAATGACTTAAGTGTCCCACAACAGCAATGATAACATGATGATAACCAATTCCTTTAAAATATGTAAACATGGTCACGGACCTCTTAAACATTCAAATCATGATTGCTGTTTCAATTCCAATGAGCATAGGAGAGAGCAGAACAGGGTTGAGAGGGATAATAAATCAACCACGATTGAATAGTGTAGCAAGCTTGATGGGCCAAATGGCATGATTCCGCTCCTGTGTCTGATGGTTTTATAAAAGTGGTCAGCCCTGCAACTCTAGACCCAATCTTTGAAAACAATTGCCATGGAGAAAACATATCAATTTAGTCCTAGCCAGAAGAAATTTCTTGTCCCAGCTCAGGCTCCCATTTTCTACTCAACATTGAGATGCGAGATACATAAAGCTGACAGTTCAGGTTTCCAAAGCTTCAGAACTGCCCCAACAGAATTCCTGCTTCAGGTGGGGCATAATGATGGAAAAGCCCTGGAGTTCGTTAAACAATCATTAAACAACTCTCACAACTCCCACTACTCAATGTAAAAAGAAAAAGACTAACATAAATTTTTAACACTATAATCTAAGCTACAGCGGGCATTCTGCAGAGTGAACCTCTTCTTCCAATTTGCAAGTACAAGTGGGTCTCTTAATATTCAAGTCCTGAAATTGATTGGTTTGCAATATCCTATTGCTTCACAAATAAAGAAACTCTTATCACATTTGCACAAATCAAAAAGACACTGAAGGTTTTCATTTGAGCATTTCATTGATAGCATTATTTTCTTAATTCTTAAGTTGGAAGTCAGATAAAACACTTTGTAAGGCTTTAACTAATTTAATTATAAATTTATATAGGTAAATCTGCAATATTTCAGTAATTCATTTCACCATTTCTACTGATCTACCGAAGTTTTGCCTGATTGCTATTAATGTCACAAATCAGAATAGTGAAACACGAAGTCCTAATCGAATTTCACTTGTTCATTTTCCAGGCACGTTTCCCCTGTAACTCTATATGAAATAGAGGCATCATACACATATGTAAATTAATATGATACAGAATCAAACTTTTAAAAAAATACATTCAACAAGTAACAGACATTGATATTTTTCCTCTCAAATGTTGGAATGATGCATCTCAAAAAATGATGAGACATATTAAATAAGTCTGATATCAGTAAAACCAAGTTCTAAAGCCTCAAATGCTCTCCTTACAAAGCCATTTAACCAATGTTTGTCAGTTAATAATCTAAGCTTACATCACATTACAATTCAATACACTGCTCAAACATTAACAAATGCCTGGAAATTCCAAACCAATCATTCAATCCACTCAATACAGTTTAAATAAGGTACAAATGTGACCGATAATCAAATTTTTAACTTGTTAAAATACTCTTTTTTTTTACAAACAAAATGTAAACTCTTAACAACTCAGCTATTAGAACTTTTCCACAGGAAAGTTGTTTGATTTAAATTGCAACCCTTTCTAATATTGACATATTTAACATTGCCTTGCTTAATATTTTGTTTCAATCAAATAAAGAGTACAATATTCTAAAGCACCTAAGGATCTAGTTACTTACACTGGTAAGTTACAGAAATTTCTTGTTCAACTGATAGACAAGAGCATGTCTTGTTTCTGGAGCTGAAGATTTGAAGCAGACAGAAGTAAGGCAAATTCTTAATTTTCTTTTAATAAAGCATCAAGTCGGTGTCTTGTTGGTAACTTATTAACATATATATTCAAAGTTAATATGTACTGATATTCCTCAGTATCTACTTGCATCTCAGTGTGCTGATTTTGCATCTTATTTCAATACAGCAATACTCCATTGGAAAAAAAGTAATGAGTTCTTTTAGTAGTAAATATACATTTGCATAAGTCAAAGTGAATTAAATTGGAACTATCCTAATACACAGAGCGTGAAATAAAAATTTGGGAATACTCCCAAGCAGTAACGATATAACACACTGAAGAAGTTGAGTTTCTAAGCAACTAATCTTGACATTCAGGACACTCTCTCCTGCCTTCCACCATCCCACCAAGAACATGTAGCAATAATTAAAAAATGCAGCTAACGGAGACCTCTTTCACTAACATAGTGCAAATAAAAATCAGAAACGTGGCAAAGGAGTGCCATTGTTGTATACTTTGTACACAAATGTCAACTTTGCTCTTAGCACCATGCCTGCTGTTTTCCAAGACTTTATTGAACCTTGCCTATTTTATAGGCACTTTGTTTCTGAACCGCCATGTCGCACTGATATAATTACAGTAAATAATGTGCCAGGCTAATACACTAAGTAAATCATCTACTAGGACACCTTCTAGAGAGGAGACAAATGTCTTGCACTGTTTAAAAATACTATCAGTAGCATTCAGGGAGGAGGAAAAGGCAGTGGTATGTTCTTCCCTTCTAATGTTGGAACGTTGGCAAAGATGGTGTAAGGGAAAGAATTCACTAAGTTTAAATGTACCCTGTTCAGATGACTGGTTTAGCAAGGCAATACTTATGTTCTCTATCTTATATAAAATTATTTATTAACACAAAATAGAACCTTAGCTAGTACTGCCCTGCTGTACATCAAATTTTATTGTTTCTATAAGTAAATATGTAATTTCTCATTGACCAACTGATAGAAATACCCAGCAAACATCTTTTCACTGAATATCATGACTAGCTGCTACAATGCAATATAGGACTTTAGTTTTCTTTCTTCCAAAGTTAAGAGAGAATGGATAGAGTTGCGCTGCGGTTCTGTATTTTGGACATAAATCAGAAACACCTTCTTAACACAAATAATGCATTTCCATGGAATTCTGAATCCAGCTTTTTTTTTTGCTGTTTATTGACGTGATGAGCTTCATAAAATCAGAGACACCTAATCCACACTTGATTGCAGACTCTCAGTTCACGGTCAGTTTAACTGTGTGTTACAGGTCTGTTATCACCAATAAACCTCTGTTTCAAATGTTGTAACTTGGGTTTTCTGCCAACAATGGCTTCAGTATCAATGTTTGAACTGTAACAAAAGTCACAACATTGCACATCGCCTAAAGTTTGCTGTGCTGGTTCTTCCTGTAGATGTCTTTAACCAGCTGAAGTCTGATTTCTTCTGCAAAAGAATGGGAAAGTTTTATGGATACATTTAAACATGAGAAAAGTGGCCACTTTATTAGGTACACCTGCCCATTATTGCAAATATCTAATCAGCCAATCATGTGGCAGTAACATATTGCTTAAATGCATGCAGACAAGGTCAGGAGATTCAGTTGAATGTGATCTAAGTAACTTTGACAACGTAATGATTGTTGGTGCCAGACGGGGTGGTTTGAGTATCTCAAAAGCTGATTTCCTGAGATTTTCACACACAACAGTCTCTAGAATTTCCAGAGAATGGTGCCAAAACAAAAAAAAAAAGCAACAACAACATTCATTGAGCTGCAGGTCTGTGGGCAAAAACACCTTGTTAATGAGAGAGATCAGAGGAGAATGGTCAGACTGGCTCAGGCTGACAGAAAGGTGAGAGTGACTCAAATAACCACGCATTACAAATGTGGTGAGCAGAAAAACATATCTGAACACATATGTCAAACCTTGAAGTGGAGGGATTGCAACAGCAGAAGACCACAATTATACACTCAGTGGCCTCTTAATTACGTATAGGAGACTTCTAATAAAGTGGCCTCCGGGTATACTGTTGTACTAACTGAAAATAACTCATTTCACAATATCCTAAGCACAATGCAATTAGTTAATGATTCCAACTTAAGTTTTCTACATTCAAAAACAATTGGAGAGCAGTATAGTATTCTGATTTTAAATGTTGTTTTTAAACGATTCATAAAACTTTGCCAAGTCACACAAATTTGATCAAAATCATGTACTTATGATGGCAATGGCTAAGTAATTAGTTGTTTATAAGGATATTAATAAATTTTGGAACACTTCAAATCTGGATGATTACTAAGACTGATATAAATACTCAAGCAGTAAGGAAGAATCTTTATACAAAATATTATGAGCTTGCTACTCCCAGCTGTAAAGGAAATGCCTTATGAGAATAGGTTGAAGCAAGCTGGAGCTTTTCTATTTGGAACAAAGATTTGATTGGTGAGCTTAAGGTAAAGGAACCTTTAGGAGTCGGTGATCATTAATCACACTGGAATTTGAGAGTGAGAAGATAAAGTCAGACGTATCAGTATTACAATGGAGTAAAAGGAATTACAGAAGTATGAGAGAGAAGCTGACCAAAGTTGATTGAAAGGGAACACTATCAGGGATGAGAACAGAACAGCAATGGCTGGACTTTCTGGGGGCGGTGGGTGCAATTTGGAAGGTGCAAGATAGATACATCCCAAAGATGAAGTACAGGTGCACATTCCTTTATCCAAAATTCTGAAATCCAAAAAGCTCCAAAAACCAAAGTTTTTTTCGCAAACAGCTGACATCACTCAGGTGTGACGTGGCAGCACTAGCAGAGGCCGCCAGACCTCAGTTGTGGCTCAGCGCTTGTATTGGTTACACATGCATTTGCTGTTCACTGTTGACTTTGTGTTTAATTTCACTGTGAAAATGTCAAAAAGAGCTGCAGATACCTCTATGGGTAACAATGAGAAAAAGAGAAGGAAGCATCTATTTCATTATCAATAATGCAGAAAGCGGAGTTATTGCAGAAGCTTGATCGTGGTGTGTCTGTGCGGCGTCTTACTGAAGAAAATAGTGTTGGAACTACCACTGCATATGATTTAACTAAACAGAAAGACAAGTTACTGAAGTTTTATAGTGACAGTGACAGTGACGTTCTACATTTATTCCAATAAGTCATTTACCATGTGTTTGATTTGGTTCGTTTGAAGCTGTATATTTTTATGTTTTATTGAATGTTTTTGTCGGAAATAATTTTTCTTCTTGTCATTATTCCCTAAACAATACAGTATAACAACTACTTACATAGCATTTACATTGTATTAGATATTATAGGTAATCTAGAGATGATTTAAAGTATATGGGAGGATGTGCGTAGGTTTGGTGTGCCGCCGGGTCCTAAAGTCCACCACACTGAGTCAGGTTAAATAAGGGAACTTCAGCATTCGTGTTTTTTGGTAGCCCGGCGGGGGTGGTCTGAAATCCAAAAAGTTATGAATTCCAAAATGCAACTGGCCCCAAGGATTTCGAATAAGGGATTGTGGACCTGTAGTATTGTAAAGGGAGAATGAGGCAACCATGGCTGACAAATAAAGTCAAAGACAGCATAAAAGCAAAAGCGAGAGCACATAATAAAATTATGAGGTTAAATTGGGAAGCTTTTAAAAACAAACAGATGGCAACTAAAAAAATGATCAGGAGTGAAAAGATGAAATATTAAGGTAAGCTAGCTAATAATACAAGAGGATCCCATAAGTTTTTTTCCCAGATATATAAAGAGTAAAAGAGAGGCAAGAGTGAATACTGGACTGCTGGACAATGACGCAGGAGAAGCAGCAATGGGGATGAGGAAGAGGCAGACGAATTTACTAAGATTTTGCATCAGTCTTCACTGTGCAAGATACTAGCAGTATGCCTGAAATCCGAGAGTGTTGGGACAGAAATGAGTGTTGTGCTATTACTAAGGAGAAGGTACTCAGGAAACTGAAAGGTCTGAAGGTTGACAAGTCAACTGGACCAGGTGGACTACACGCCAGAGTTCTGAAAGAGGTAGCTGAAGGGATTGTGAAGGCATTAGTAATGATCTTTCAAGAATCACTAGATTCTGGCATGGTTCCAGAGGACTGGAGAATTGGAAATTTCACTCCACTCTTTCAGAAGAGAGGGAGGCAGAAGAAAGAAAATTATATGCCAATTAGCCTGATTTCAGTGGTTCAGAAGATGTTTGAGTCCATTACTAAGGATGAGGTTTCGGGGTACTTGAAGGCACATGATAAAGTACAGCAAAGTCAGCCTGGTTTGTTAAGGGGAAATCTTGCCGAACAAATCTCTTGGGATTCTTTGAGGTAATAACAAGCAAGATAGATAAAGGAGAGTCAGCGGATGTTGTTTGGTTCGATTCTCAGAAGATCTTTGACAAGGCAACAAAGGTTACGGGGAGAAGACCGCAGAATGGGATTGAGAGGAATAATAAATCACCCATGATGGAATGGCAGAGCAGTCTCCACGGGCCAAATGGCCCAATTCTGCTCCAATGTCACAGTCAAAGCAGAATGAGAGGTGACTTGATAGAGGTGTATAAGATGATAAGAAGCATTATTAGATTGGATACCCAGAGAGGGTGGAAAAGGTTAAGACAAAAGAACATAATTTTAAGATGATTGGAGGAAAGTATGGGGGGAGGGGAAGAGAAGAGAGAAGAATGTTAGAGGCAAGTTATTTACTCAGCGAGTGATGAGTGTGTGGAACGTCCTGCCAGGAGTGGTGGTACAGGTAGATACATTATGGACAATTAAGAAACTGACATGGATCATAGAAAAATGGGGAGCTGTGTAAAGGGTTACACTGATCTTTTGAGTAGGTTAAAAGGTTGGCATAACATTGTGGACTGAAGGGCTGTAATTTTGTATTTTCATTGCTAGGCTATGATACTTACTTCAAAACCTGGAAAACTTTCGATAGTGAGTGGTCGACCAAAAATTCCTTCTGTTTTGCATTCTCTGGAAAACATTAAAGCTTCTCCTTCTTTCTCTCTTATATTTCTTCATCTTTTTGACCTGAGAACACAAAAATGCAGATTTCTATTACAACTTTTACCGCCTGACAGTATGTTTATTGGCAGCAATTGTATACTACAGGACCTAAATCACACATCAAGTGGATGAGTTTAGGCTTGCTATGAAGTAGCAAGCAAATAATAAAGTCTAACCCCATCTTCACCAATCAGAAACTCTTGCAATTCCAGCACAAGGCCAATGAACCTGCATCAGTCTTGATGAAGAGTATTGACCCAAAACATTGACTGTCCTTTCCATGGATGCTGCCTGACTTGCTGAGCTCCTCCAGCATTTTGCGTGGGTTACTCTGGACTTTCAGCATCTGCTGAACCTCGTGTTTATGATAAGGCTAATGATCTACCTGTGCGATTCTTGACTTGTATTAATTATAGTCAAAAGTGTCATCTTTGAAATATTGCTGCTTGATTTCTGTTAGTTAGAAGCCACAGAACTTATTCAATATTTATTTAGAAATACAGCCCTTCAAGCTGCACAGCTGCCAGCAACCCCCAATTTAGCCCTAGCCTAATCTTGGGACAATTTACAAGGATCAATTAATCTACTAACTGGTACATCTTTGGACTGTGGGAGGAAACTGGAGCACCTGAAGGAAACCCACATCCACGGGGAGGAAGCACAAACTCTTTTCAGATTGTACTCTGAACTGATGCCCCGAGCTGTAATTGTATTGCACGAACTGCTACACTACCATTTGTACATCAGGATTACATAATGCAATTTCAGAGATACCATCTGCTGACTTCAATCAAAGTATGCTACCCCTGAATAATCGGCAAATAAAACAATGGTATATCACACAACTAATGTGATTGGCCAGGTTTCTGATTTTCTGTAATCTGTCAGCAGGTTCTGCTTGGAGCATGAATCTTTTAAGTAGCTCTGGATTCTTCTAGGACGGGCAACGCGGTTTAGAACAGTTCCAACCACCTCTCCGACACGAGATATAAAGCCACTCTGAGTTCGATAAGCAGCATTGACAAAAATTCTGGGCAACACTTGCTTTAATTCTCCAAGATGTTGCAGCTCCCAGTGAAAGGGGAACATCAGTAAAGCTATGCTTTGAGGGGAGACTGGATACTATGAGCTGACAGCTCTCTGAAGATCTCATTGTAACATGCAAGATTCTGAAAGTGTGGATGGTAAGAGACAAGTTTCCCTTTGCTGGAAGGTCTAGAATTAAAGGCAATAATCGCAGCTAAGAGGCAGCTTCACAGGGCTGGTGTCGTCACTCGAAATATTGCGACTCCTCTATCATGAAGGGTATGAAAGCTCCAAATTGAAATGTTTCTGGACCTATCAGTAACCATGAGAGTTGGTATCAGGTGGGAAAGATTAGGGTAAATATCACCCTTAATCTTATGGAAGGTAGAGCAGACACAAGGTGCAGTTAGGGCCCTTTCTGATTTACTCACATTGTATTTACACCCATTCGCCACTTTATGAGGTACACCTGTACACCTGCTATTTAATGCATCTATCTAATCAGCAACCCATGAGGCAGCATAAAAGCATGCCTGGCCAAAAGGCTCAGTTGTTATTCAGACCGAACATCAAAAATGTGATCCAAGTGACTTTGACTATGGAATAATTGTTGATGCCAGACGGGGTGGTTCGAGCATCTCAAAAACTGCCGGTCTTCTGGGATTGCAAAACAGTCTCTAGAGTTTACAGAGAATGGTGAAAAAAGAAAAAAAAAAATTTAAAAATCCAGTGAGTGGCAGTTCTGCAGGTGAAAACGCCTTTTTGATGTGAGAGAGGTCAGAGGAGAATGGTGAGACTGTCAAGCTGAGAAGGCAGCGAAAGTAACACAAATAGCCATGGTGCGCACAACACGTCAAACTTGAAGTGAATGGGTCACAGCAGCAGAAGACCACAATAGGTTCCACTCCCGCACTTAATAAAGTGGCCACTGAGTGTACATACACGATTTTATTTAACTAAAGGCTTCAAGGATGAACAGCCTCTTACCTTTCCCCGATCAAATTCTTCATCCCATTCATCAATGACACGCTCTTCTTTTGCATTTTTTACGTAATCGATGGCATCCTCACTGATTGCTGATGTTGCCCCTCCCCAAGTCAGCACTACCAGAACAAAATGATGGATAGAATGATCATGATTCAGTTTAATTATACTTAAAAATATTGATCAATACAATGTCAGTGCCAAATAATTAAATCCTGTCTCTCTTAATTGTGTCAAAAGTAAATATACAGTTCCTGACTTGCCATTCAACTGCCTGAATGGAAAATAAATAATTCAACTTTTGCATGAAGTTCACAGATGCAACCTGGAAAAATTCTTAGCCTGTAGTGTTTTTGAAAGGGCTAGCTTTGAACGTCACAAAACAAAGTGATACTAACCTGGCTAATCAAAGCTGTTTGAGTCTACAAAATAAATAAATAAATCAGAGCCTGTGAATAAAGCCAACTTTTGCTAAGTTTCTCAGAGAGATACAAATGTACTCCAACATGAGGAGCAACCGCTCATCCCTGGAAATAGGAAATACATTTAAGATAATTTGTAATTCAGCTTAGTCATGTCATCAGAAGGGAAACAAAACTGGCCTCAAGCCTCTGCTCTGTTAGTTTGGGTAAGTATATTAGTTTGCAGGAAGATAGTGACCATTATTTTTGCATGGTTTAAGTTATGAGAAGACCTCAAAGTATATGAAAAAAATCAAACAACTGAGAGTGGTTGGATGGACATTAAGATAGAACAAGGTAACAGGCCCACTGAGCCCGCACCACCTAATTACACCAATGTAACCAATTAACCTCCGAATCCATGTGTCTTTGGAACGTGGTAGGAAACTGAAGCACTCAGAGGAAACCCACACAGTCACGGGGAGAATGCACAAACTCCTTACAGACAGTGGCAGGAATTGAACCTAGATCGCTGGTGCTATAAAGTGTTACACTAAATGGCATGTTACCATGCGATTAGTAGCAAAAGGCAAAATACAAAAAAAAAACAATCCCTGGGTCATGGCTGGGATAAAGATCCCTCAACAAGAGACAAGATCCACTGAATTATAATTCACATTTTGTGTTTTTATGGAGACCTGAACATATTCCATTATTGATAATAGTATCATGAGAGAAGATGGTAAACGTAATAAATTTAAATGTACTTTATGCTATTTCTCTACCTTCAGTTCCATAAGCCTTGTTGTTTGAATGTTTCAAGAGCTCTTCAATTACAGTGGATCCCTTCTTCTCATCCTTGGCCAGGCTTGAAATGGGCTCTGCAGCTTTGACCTCACCAGAATAATTCTGAGAGCATCTAAAGCCACCCATGATCTGACTGTCCCATAAGATAACTGGAGCTGAAACACAGTAGCACATTACTGAAAATCAAATGACCAATTACTTGGTTCCTATTGTAAGATCATCTGCCTTATGCCTGCAGCCAGACAGTTGATTTGCATGAGTCCATGACCAGGCAAGTTCTAATGCCAATTTAATATAGTAAGATTTTGACAGAAACAATTAGTCTCAGAATTATAGCTCTGCCATTTAGGTTAGTGACAAAGAAAGGTCGCAGCTCTGCTGTACGACTGCCCACAAATGATGCCTGTGACATATGCAAACTCACCAGTCAAAATCCACGCAACACGCATAAAAGTTGCTGGTGAATGCAGCAGGCCAGGCAGCATCTCTAGGAAGAGGTACAGTCGACGTTTCGGGCCGAGACCCTTCGTCAGGACTAACTGACGAAGGGTCTCGGCCCGAAACGTCGACTGTACCTCTTCCTAGAGATGCTACCTGGCCTGCTGTATTCACCAGCAACTTTTATGTATGTTGCTTGAAATTCCAGCATCTGCAGATTTCCTCGTGTTTGCGTAGTCAAAATCCACAACACCCAACCCAATAATAAACAAGACCCAATAATGAAAATGTACTAATGTAAAAATTTTCTTTTAAACAAGATAGTGATCAGGAAGGAAACAAAGCAGCAAAAACTATTCTTACAGATATTGAATTTCCGACTTTAGTTGGGATAGAAAGACCACCCACCAACCCATCTACACTCCCACACTGCCATAAGGTTCTTGAACTGACTTTAAAACCAATTCTAACTCACACTGTATATCCCTCCATTTGCACTAATGTTGGTTATGTTTACTTTTATTTGTTCTGTGCAAGTTATGTATAATTAATGCTAATTTAAGTTAATGAAATTTCTATTTGCCATATTCTGCACTGCTCTGCAAAATGATCATTTTCATGGCAATAATACTGCAAGAATGTATGACCATGACAATAAATTTGAACTTGCACTATACAAGTACAAAAGCCTGCGAGAACAACTGACCTACAGCAATGTCATACCAAGACACTCATGGACAAAGAAATATCCCTTCTTAACTCGATCAAAGGTGTTGAGAATGGTAGGAGATTCAGTTAATAAGATCCAAAATCCACAAAGGTCTATTTGCAATGGATAGGAAAAAAACCAGAAAACCTACAGCAGAATACAGGCCCTTCAGCCCACAATACTGCGCTGAACATGTACTTACTTTAGAAATTACCTAGGGTTACCCATAGCCCTCTATTTTTCTAAGCTCCGTGCACCTATCCAGGAGTCTCTTAAAAGACTCTATCATATCCGCCTCCACCACTGTCGCCGGCAGCCCATTCCACGCACTCACCACTTTCTGCGTAAAAAACTTACCCCTGACACCTCCTCTGTATCTACTTCCAAGTAAACTGTGCCCTCTCATGTTAGCCATTTCAGCCCTGGGAAAAAGCCTCTGACTATCCACGCGATCAATGCCTCTCATCATCTTACACTCCTCTATCAGGTCACCTCTTATCCTCCACTGCTCCAAGGAGAAAAGGCCAAGTTCACTCAACCTATTCTCATAAGGCATGCTCCCCAATCCAGGCAACATCATTGTAAACCTCCTCTGCACCCTTTCTATAGTTTCCACATCCTTCCGAGACCAGAACTAAGCACAGTACTCCAAGTGGGATCTGACCAGGGTCCAATATAGGTCTAACATTACCTCTCGGCTCTTAAACTCAATCCCATGGTTGATGAAGGCCAATGCACCGTATGCCTATTAACCACACAGTCAACCTGCGCAGCAGCTTTGAGTATACTATGGACTTGGATCCCAAGATCCCTCTGATCCTCCACACTGCCAAGAATCTTACCATTAATACTATATTCTGCCATCATATTTGACCTACCAAACTGAACCACCTCACACTTATCAGGGTTGAACACCATCTGCCAATTCTCAGCCCAGTTTTGCATCCTATCACTGTCCGCTGTAACCTCTGACAGCCCTCTACACTATTCACAACACCTCCAAACTTTGTGTCATCAGCAAGTTTACTAACCCATCCCTCCACTTCCTCATCCAGGTCATTTATAAAAATCACAGAAGAGAAGGGGTCCCAGAACAGATCCCTGAAGCACACCACTGGTCACCAACCTCCATGCAGAATATGACCGGACTACAACCACTCTTTGCCCTCTGTGGGCAAGCCAATTCTGGATCCACAAAGCAAGGTCCCCTTGGATCCCGTGCCTCTTTACTTTCTCAAAAAGCCTTGCATGGGGTACCTTATCAAATGCCTTGCTGAAATCCATATACACTACATCTACTGCACGACCTTCATCAATGTGTTTAGTCACATCCTCAAAAAATTCAATCAGGCTCGTAAGGCACGACCTGCCTTTGACAAAGCCATGCTGACTATTCCTAATCATATTATGCCTCTCCAAATGTTCATAAATCCTGCCTCTCAGGATTTTTTCCATCAGCTTACCAGTCACTGAAGAGAGACTCACTGGTCTATAATTTCCTGGGCTAACTCTACTCCCTTTCTTAAACATCTGCAACCCTCCAATCCTCCGGAACCTCTCCCATCCCCATTGATGATGCAAATATCATCACCAGAGGCTCAGCAATCTCCTCCCTCACCTCCCATTGTAGCCCAGGGTACATCTCACCTGGTCCCGGAGACTTACCCAATCTGATGCTTTCCAAAAGCTCCAGCACATCCTCTTTCCTAATGTGTATATGCTCAAGCTTTTCAATCTGCTGCAAGTCACCCTTACAATCGGTATTCCTTAACTACCTCTGCTAGCTCCTCCAGCTCCATACACACTTTTCCATCGTCACACTTGATTGGTCCTATTCTCTCGCATCTTATTCTCTTGCTCTTCACATATTTGTAGAATGCCTTGGGGTTTTCCTTAATCCTGCTTGCCCAGGCCTTCTCATGGCCCCTTCTGTCTCTCCCAATTTCATTCTTAAGCTCCTTTCTGCTAGCTTTATAACCTTGTAGATCTCTGTCTTCTAGTTTTTTGAACATTTTGTAAGTTTTTTTTTCCCTTCTTGACTAGATTTTCAACAGCCTTTGTACACTACGGTTCCTGTACCCTACCACCCTTTCCGTCTCATTGGAACGTACCTATGCAGAACACCACGCAAATATCCCCTGAACATTTGCCGCATTTCTGCTGTACATTTCCCTGAGAACATCTGTTCCCAATTTATGCTTCCAAGTTCCTGCCTGATAGCTTCATATTTCCCCTTACTCCAATTAAACGCTTTCCTAACTTGTCTGTCCCTATCCCTCTCCAATGCTATGGTAAAGGAGATAGAATTGTGATCACCATCTCCAAAATGCTCTCCTACTGAGAGACCTGACACCTGACCAGGTTCATTTCCCAATACCAGATCAAGTACAGCCTCTCCTCTTGTAGGCTTATCTACATATTGTGTCAGGAAACCTTCCTGAACACACCTAACAAACTCCACCCCATCTAAACCCCTTGCTCTAGGGAGATGCTGATCAGTATCTGGGAAATTAAAATCTCCCACGACGACAACTCTGTTATTATTGCACCTTTCCAGAATCTGTCTCCTTATCTGCTCCTTGATGTCCCTGTTACTACTGGGTGGTCTATAAAAAACACCCAGTAGAGTTATTGACTCCTTCCTGTTTCTAACTTCCACCCACAAAGACTCAGAAGATAAGTCTTCCACAACTTCCTCCTTTTCTGCAGCCGTGACACTATCTCTGATCAGTAGTGCCTTGCCCCCACCTATTTTGCCTCCCTCCCTGTCCATTCCGAAACATCTATAGCCTGGCACTCCATTCCTGCCCCTGAACCATCCAAGTCTCTGTAATGGCCACAACACCATAGCTCCAAGTACTGATCCACGCTCTAAGCTCATCCGCTTTGTTCATGATGCTTCCTGCATTAAAATAGACATCTTAAACCATCAGTCTGAGCGCATCCCTTTTCTATCACCTGCCTATCCTCCCTCTTGCACTGTCTTCAAGCTTTCTCTATTTTTGAGCCAACAGCCCCTTCCTCCATCTTTTCAGTTTGGTTCTCACCCCCCCACTCCCAGCAATTCTCGTTTAATCTCCCCCCAATAGCCTTAGCAAACCTCCCTGCCAGGATATTGGTCCCCTTCGGATTCAAGTGCAACCCGTACAGACAGTGTAGACATGTTTCATCAAGACAGTCTACTTGGAAATCTGCACCTAAGATACAGGGCATTCAAGATGGGACTACCCCAGAGAGCTTGAGTTTCTTGTAAGGAACTCGATCAAGATGTTAACTATTGCTGGAGACATCAAAATGCAGATCAGTGAAGGACTGATGTCTGGCATCAGAGTTGTCCTACAAGGAAAGGCTTAAGACATAGCCTATACACAATGGAACTCAGTAGAATGAAAAGTGAGCTATGAGGCCCGGGCTGTGTTGATGTTTAAGGCCCATTTCCCCTGACTGCAGAGTTTAGTATTAGTGATAAAACCTCATGATAGAACCTCCTTGATTAAAGGATCAGCCAAGGTGAGGATAAATTTCTATGTATAATACTGAAAAAATCTGGGCTGAAAAATTAGCCAGAAAGGACAATGCAGTTATTTTTTAAACAAATGTAGTTTACATGCATACAAGTGGTTCCCACAACAGAAGGGTTAAGGCAGGGAACGCATGCTGACGTAACACCTTTGTAGAACTCGGTGCAAGGGTTAGATTTCATGTTCCTTTCTTAATTATTTCAAAGAAAATGGCTGAACCTGTTGTAACAGGTAGTTTTCATTGCAAATATTCTACAAGGAAAACTAACACACAAGAGTCAGCAGTGTAGAAAATACCACTTATAATCCCAATATGGCTGGCAATAATTTTCAGTTTAAATCTTCCCTTTTTCAGGCGGTACAAAAGCCTGAATTACCACATAATTTGATTCATGGAAACCCAACTTCCTTAAATCATTTGTTTTTTGAACCACTGGCAGAACTCTAATCACTATGAGTTTAGCAACACTGATCACTTTGGTTACTTTGCATTAATGGACTTTTATTTTGTACGAACTGTATTCTTTCTTGTAAAAATAGTTTAACTTACGTCTTTTTTCTTGTGAATGCTGTTATCTGATGCTATGTGCTCGCGACACTGCAGCAAGTAAGTACTTGTGCATGTGACAAGAAGCTGAACAAGAAGCTGGCATTGCGAATTTTTAATGATCTAAAAATGCAATAAAATAACCTACCTTGTTGACTTCCAGTTTTTCTTTTCGCTGGCTGCTCTGTTGGAGGTTCTGAATATTCATCTAAACTCATGCTTCTCTTTCGTTTCCTGCGTTTTTTCTCACTTTTTTTGCCATCTTTCGCTTCACGGTTTTTCTTTCTCAGTTCAAATTCTTCAGGTATTTCCAGTTCCTCTTCAGCCTGTAGTTCATCCTGCATTGAATAACTATAATAAATAGATTAACAATAAGTTTTTTAAAAATTAAACAATCTGTTTTATCTTTTAAAGACTTACAGAATAACACATTTACAGGAAAACGCCTTGTAAACACCCAGTGGGGTAGAAACTGGATCTTGGCTGCTTCTGATGAGAACATGACATGATAGCAGACCTCCTTCAAATATCACTTGGAAAACTTTGTTCCAAAAATTTTAAGTTAACATAATAGAATTTCAGGAAAAGAGTAAGTGACACAACAACGAGCAGATTCAGCACAAGCACCAAGGAGAAATTTCTACCCCAGCAAGTTTCACTGTCATTAAAAGCAAGAGTTTCTGCAAATCAGACGTCTCAGGGTCCCTCTGCAGTGCATTGTGATGAGGCTTTAACCAAATTATTGCAAATAATTGATTTTACATCTGTGTTATGTCTGCAATTTTCCAGCTTGGATGATGGGTTGAACCCACTGCCCTTGGATTTTTGGACAGGATATACTGTTATTCATTGCTTTTTGATAGGAGATTTGAATTGCACCATGTAAAATTCCATATACCTTTGATCCACCCTGTATGATTTAGAAGTAGAGAAGTGACTTGTCCAAATCTTGTAAGCCATAGAATAATACACAGTAACTCAATGCATAAAAGCATCCAGACATGGTCAAGATGTTCAGAACATCCAAATGGGGAAGAAATGTGATCCAAGTGACTTTGACTGTGAAATGACTACAGGCAGTCCCCGAGTTACGAATGTCTGACTTATGAACAACTCATATTTACGAATGGCCTGCCATAAAGTCGATTATATTAAAATTCGTCGGCTCGAGGAAGGAAAACGTCGTCTGCCATTTTAAGTCGGATCACGTTGCTGTTAACACTATGTTGAGTGTGTAACTTTGTATTTGGCTTAAATTTTTCTTAGCAAGATTCACCCTGACCCCCCTTTTCCAGTCAGCACCGCTCCCACTTGTCCCATTTAACCTGTCTCAGTGCGGGTGTTTCTGTTCTATTGACGGAAAACGATCATGATTGAAAATAAAGTGGAAATAATAAAGCAATCGGAAAGAGATGAAACACCACCAGTCATTGGAAAAGTGTTAGGCTACAGTCGGTCAATGATCGGGACAATTTTAAAGGATAAATTGAGAATAATGGAGCATGTGAAAGGCCCTGCCCTGATGAAAGCTACAATTATTACTAAGCAATGCAGTGGTTTAATTATTGAAATACATACGTTTCTTAAGTGTTTTATATGCATAGAAAGGTAAAATATATACTATATACTAAGACAAACGTTTGACTAACTGATGCTAAATAAGATCGGATGTACCTGTTCCAACTTATGTACAAATCCGACTTAAAGACAGACTTAGGAATGGATCTCGCTCGTAACCCAGGGACTACCTGTATTGATGTAAGATGGAATGGTTTGAGTATCTCAGAAACTGCTGATTTCTTGGGAATTTCTAACGCAACAGTCTTCTGAGTTTACAGAGAATGGCACAAAAGAAAAACATGCAGTGAGCACCATTTCTATGGGCAAAAATACCTTGTTAATGAGAGAGGTGAGAGGAGAATGGCCAGACTGCCTCAGGCTGACAGGAAGGCGACAGTAACTCAAATAACCACACGTTATAGCAGTAGTGGGCAGAACAGAATTTCTGTCAAACCCTGAAGTGGATGGGCTACAGCTGCAGAAGATCATGGACATACACTCAGTGTATACTAATGCACTGAGTATAGCTCTCTTATTCTTAAAGTGATAGAAACACAGTACCCAGTGGATGGTCTCCAGTTAAAGAATTACCATAATGGCAAGTAGCAGCTCTATACAAATTCTGAAATACACATTTTAGTCAGCAGGATTTAGATCACCAAGGAATATTATCAACCCTGGATATTCCTAATGTAGGAGGGGATCTGTGAAATAAAATGGCAAAACAACCCAAACATGCAACAAGTGTCAAAGTTCCAAAATGACATTGGCTGCCAAGTGACAGGAAAGTGAGCAACACATTTGAAGTGAGAACAAAAGTGTTTAAGGATCGACAGTACTAAATGTGAAAACCAAAATAGGCTCATATGACGTCCATCGTCTCTGCAATTTTCTTCATCTGCCTTCAGTGAGGGTCCAGGAGGAACGTCTGAATACAAAAACAGATTTTGCCACTCCATGTGCATATTTAAACATTGGGGGCAATAAAAAGCAGTCACTTCATGTCAGAGGTTATAAGCTAGACAGCTGAGAGTACTCCAGGGGATGAAAATAGTCAAACACAGGTACTGGAAAAATTCGGGGAAATCAACGGAAAACACCACTCCATCAAATCACAGGTATAAAAATATCCTGACCAATCATAAATCACGTACTTTTCAACCGCAGTCTTGGCAAGATGGCTTTCTTCAGATACTTCGATATGTTTATTGCGCTTCTTTTTTTTCTTAACTTTCATTTGGATGAGCCTTCCTGAACCGTTCTTCTCGTTCTGCAATACATTAGCCTACTTTAGTAATTATTTCATACAATCACTTTAAACTGCACATTGCTTAAACACCTTTAACGTAATGGTCAGAAAACAAATGTTATGAACAAGACATAGTCTTTACTATTGCATGCATCTATTAACACCTTAGAATCTTGATATTTTGATGACAATTAAAATATTCAATCCAGTATTCAAACGTGGCATACAAAATTCAAAAAGGTATTTAAATTATTTTAAGAATCTGTGCAGTATTGTGTTTAGAGCAGTGAAGCAAGGACATAGCTAACATGCCTTCTTGAACAGATAAACTGAGACTGCATATTTAACAAAAGATTACAAAGTCAATATCTGTCAAACTGACCAATAACTTTCTCACTACTCTGGCTCATCTTAAAATAGTAGTTTTGGTCAGCTCTGAAGTGCCAAGTCTACATGAAAAATAGCGTGCTTTTCTTAAATGAAAACATGCAGTCTCATGATAAAACTTACACACAGAAACTACACATCGTGTTCCTTTCATACTGCTGAAATGAATCACGTACTAATACATCTCCACAGAATAACTTACTTGCAGTCGGTCACATGCACCACCATTCTCTTCTGCCCTATGTCGCTTTTTCTTGCTTTTGTGTTTGCTGTGAGTCTTGGCAGCTTCATCACAGTTTGTCTGGACAGTTGATTCAGAATCAAAAGAAATCGCATCCCTTTTCAAAGCGGATTTATGTTTTTTCTTTTTCCTTTTACTACTGTTGTATGGATCCATGGAGTTGGCGATGCTAAGTCTGTGTGGCTCATTTGCCAATTCAGTCTTAGAATTACACATTTTTCCAGTACTCTTACTGGAAACACTATTCTTTTCCAATGAGGTAGCACTGCCATCCACTGGAAAACAGGGCAGCCCAGCTGCTTCCATGGCTTTTGATGACTGTAGCTGCGACTCAGAGTAACTAGAACTACATGACTTTTTAGAGATTTTAGATGAAGAACAAAATCTTGTTTGTTGGGAAATCTGCATTTTTGGAGTTGGTGGGAAAGTCCTAAAATAGAGAAAAAGTGCATTTTGCAAAGTTCTTTAATAACTAATTTCCTAGAACACAAATATGGTACTGAAATACGAATCACACTGAATGCCTTAACCACTAACTCCACCATTCAACAGTATGATCACCTCATTCCTCTTAACTCCTCCAAGTGGATATATATGAAAAATGCTCCCTCTGATTTTTTTTTAAACAGCTGTACAGACCAACCATTGCTCTGAGCAGGAACTTTTTTTTTGTTTACAAGGCCAGAAAACTGTGTGGCACTTCAAAAGACATTATATAAAAGAAAATTCCAGCTGTGAGACAGCAAGGCTACGTGCAGAGGAGCATTACAGTTACTGCGCTGCCACACAGCTTAGAAGGAACAGTACATATGAATCTCATTCAACCCAATACTGGTACACCCAATACCCCTGTAGTCAATTGAATGAGTCTCTTCTCTTGGGCAGTCTCTCAGCATCCAGAAGAATTTTGTGGGTTCTGAGATCACTAATTAGGCCAATCTGAAGTACAATCTAGCAGAACTACCTGTATATTTTATCCATACACTCACTGAACATAATCGTCGATGCACAATTACTTCAGTGTGTAAAAGAAACTCTTGATGAAGTCAAAATTATGATATTTCACAATAGCCCTCAAAGCTCTAAAAACAAATAGACTTTTAATTCCTGGTGTTCCTAAAGTTTGTCCAGATTTTCCACAGGAGTTGCCTGCGTGAAACTCTTCACTTGCTAACTCACTAGAAACTATAGGAATGCTTAGGACCTAAATAGATATTTTCCAATGTTAAACGAATGGCAAAGATGTGTCGCTACACTATAAACAATGCACTTTGGGAGGACACCTTACACTTGCCCACATTAAATTCCATCTGCAATTTTTAGCCCGTTTTTGCAGTTGGTCCAGATCCTACTGCAACCTTTGATAGCCTTCCTCGCTGGCCATTACATCTCCAGTCCTGATATTATCTGTAAATTTGCTGACTCAATTTTACCACATTATCATCCAGATCATTGATATAGGTAGCAACATGTACCCCGAGTGGTGAAAGAGTCTAAGAAAATTAAAATAACCCAGAAGAACTTTGAGGGCTCAATGCCCAGTCTGCATTGCATTAGGTCTCTAGACCAGTAGTTCCCAACCTGGGGTCTACAGCACCCCTCAATTAACAGTAGGGGTCCATAGCATTAAAACTGTTTCAGAACTTGGGGTGACATGGCAGTGTAGTGGTTAGCACAACACTTTATAGTACCAGCGACCCAGGTTCAATTCCTGCCCCCTACTCTGTAAGGAGTTGTACCTTCTCCCTGTGATCACATGGGCTCCCTCCATGTGCTCCAGTTTCTTCCCACAGTCCAAAGACATACTGGTTAGTAGGTTAATTGGTCATTGTAAACTGTCCCATGATTAGGCTAGGGTTCAATGGGGGAAGAGGGTTGCTGTGTTGGCATATCTCAAAGGACCAGAAAGCCCCATTATGCACTGTATCTCAATAAATAAATTAATATACTTAGAACACTTTATCATTTAAGGTTAAACTGTTGGGTGGCGGGGTGGAGATGTGTCTCTCTCAAAGAAGTGCAAGGTGCTTTTCTCTCCACTAGCCTGCAGGTCACCCTTGGGCAAGGTGTACATGAAGCCATGGGAGCAGGTGGTGGATGGTCGTTTGAGCAGCTGGTGCATATCACAAGTCCTGGTTATGTGAACATTATCGCCAATCTCTGAAGAGTATTGATAATGGCTTGGGTCACTCGTCTTTTAAAGGTACAGGCCAGAAGACAGCAATGACAAACCACTTCTGTAGAAAAATTTGCTAAGACAATTATGGTCATTGAAAGACTGATTGCCCACATCTCAGAACATGGTACATGACAAATGAATGAGGTTAAGCTGAATTAATCAGACAATTAAGGAGTAGTTATCAAAGTCTATTGAATTCTTTGAGCTGCTTTGTTCATTTTGTGCAATTTCACCATGAAAGAACGATTCAGTTCATAAGCAGCGTATTTCTCTTACCTAGTTTTGTTTGCAGAAGGAAATGGGTGGCCTTTATTCATTAATTTTGCTTTGTGGACTGATGAGAGTGATGGGGAGTGCGGCTCATTTTCTGTCACCTTCCAGCTGGTGGTGGCCTGCAGTTATTGACATAAATAAAAACTTGGTGGTCTAAAAAGTATCCATGAATGAAGAAAACATAAAAGAGGGTATGGCAAAGAAGAATCAGAAAGTTTTCATGGTTAGACAGCTAGGGAAACAAAGTAGGAAAACAACAGACAGAAAATGTTCAAATAATTATCATTTATCAGTTTAGATAGATTTGCAGATTTAGATCATTAATGCTGGACACAAATAAAATCAGAAATCTTAAAATCGTAAAATATACCAATGTCACGTGTTTTATAACATACACCCAGTGGCCACTTTATTAGTTACACCTGATCATTAATGCAAATATCTAAACAGCTTATTATGTGGCAACTACCTAATGCATAAAAACACGTAGACTTAGTTCAGAGCTGCAACTGTTGTTCAGACCAAACTTCAGAATGGGGGAAGAAATGTGACTTTGACCGTGGAATAATAGTTGGTGCCAGACGGGGTGGTTGAAGTATCTCAGAAACTGCTGATCTCCTGGGATTTTCACACACAACAGTCTCTAGAGTTTACAGAGAGTGGTGTGAAATACAAAAAAAAATCATCCAGTGAGCGGTGGTTTTAAGGGCAAAAAATGACTTGTAAATTAGATTATGAGGACACGCAGTCCTCTTTTATTGTCATTTAGTAAATAAGAGAGATCAGAGAACAGCCAGACTGGTTCAAGCTGACAGGAAGGTGACAGTAACTCAAATAACTATGTGTTTCAACAGTGGTGTGCAGAAGAGCATCTCTGAATGCACCACACGTCGAACGTTTAAGTGGATGGGCTACAGCAGCAGAAGACCATGAATATACAGAAATGCACTCAGTGGCCGCTTTATGAGGTACGTCCTGTACCTAATTAAATGGCCACTGAGTGCATGTCTTGAAATTATTCACATACGAGCTCATGCAAAAAGCACACAAACCATCACCAGTGCACACAACCTAACTGTTCTGGAATGAAAAAGCAACCCATCGAATAGTTGTAATCCCAGAGTCCACTTCATGGAATCATGCTTGCCAACTTACTGAGAGACTATTTTATTACTGTTTAAACTAGTTAATGAAACTTTCAACCCTGAAGGAGGATCATGGCCCAACATCGACTATCTATTCATTTCCATAGATTCTGCCCGACCTCTTGAGTTCCTCCTGCATTTTGTGTGGTTGCTTGAGATAAATACAATTTGTATTTGCTTTAACTACTCCAAATTCTTGAATCTGTTTGCATAAAACATGACCGCAAGCAACATGAAGTAGAAAAACCTCTCAATTGAACCAGTGCACGATTTTGGTCAGCCATACAAATTACCATGATCCCTGGTTAGAGCAGAAGAACTAGAGTTCATTCTCTGGCATGAGGATGACAGCCAAGGATAATGATGAGTAGAGAGGAATGTTAAAGGTGCAGAACTCCCACCCTTGTTCACTATCCATGATGGCCATCTCCCCTCCTTCAGTCCAGATGGAGGGCCTCAACCCAAAACATCCACTGTCCGTTTCCTCCACAGATACTGCCAAGATTCTCCAGCATTTTGTGTGTTGCTCCAGATTCTAGCATCTACAGTTGTTTATGTCAGCATTAATCTGATGCTTTGTTTAGCTTCTGTTAGGATTGTTCCACTCTAGACCCAACTGCAGCAGAAGCCCAAATCTTGGGATAAACTGAAACTGCTCAGCCAGTAATCAACTAAGTAAAACTCAGGAAAGAGGACCTGGTAAAATTTGGTGGGAAATCCGGGATGTACAAAACTTTTGGGAACGTCACACACAGCACCAAGGTTGATTATGGGTGTTGAAGTCAACAGAATATCACAACAGGTCTTCCTCAGGTCAGCATCCAACTAACTTCAAGAGTTTCAAGAAATGCAATCCATGGCTACATGGAACAAACTGGGACAGAAGTAGGCTGCTCAGTGATGAGTGCGCCACATAACCTTCAGTTAGTGACTTCAACAAAACAGCAGCCAGACTCTTTTGACATTCATTGACACTAACAGGGAAAATCTTCCATCATTAATATCTCAGCCACTGGTCAGAAACTTAATTGGCCTACTCACATAAACACTGAGGTGCAAGAGCAGGTCAGGGTTTGGGCACTGTGTAGCTAGTGACTCTAGAATCTCCATAAAACCCACCTACCATCTAAGAAGCAGCAAGCAGCAGTGCAATGCAATGCACGTGGCTCAATGAGCACAACTCCAACAATACGCAAGAAGCTAAATACCATGTGGACAAAGTGATTTGCGCATGCATCATTTCCTCCATCAACAGAATATTACCACTGCAAAAGGTACCAACAAGACCCACTTCAGCCAAAAGTTTCAATTACATCTCCAAATTTCCATCCTGAATGACAACAAATCATAAACATGAGAACGTCTACAGATGCTGGAAATCCAAAGCAAAGCACGCAAAGTGCTGGAGGAACTCAGCAGGTCAGTCAGCATCTATGGAAATGAATAAATAATCAACTTATTAGGCCAAGACTCTTCTTCAGAACTGTAACAGCAATAGCTGGAAGTATCAACTTCGTAAATCGCCTATTTGATTGACCTGGTAAAATATTTCCATCCTTCAACATCTCAGAGTTAAAATGCTGGAACTTGTTACCTAATTGGACTGTTGGAGTAATTGTTCCAAGAGTTTTCAGTAATTCAAAATTGTGGTTTACAACAACCAGGCCCACATACTTTGAAGAGAAAATGACCTCAATCCCGTTTAGAATAAAATAATTAAGATTGAATAATAATTCTGAAGATTCCTTCATCTTGTCAAAATTTTTCCTTCCCGAATTGCTTTGTGGTGATAAAACCCAACCTTTTAAGTGTTGCAGCCAACTACTGTAATAGATGAATGGAAATTGTTTTATATACTCACCCCAGTTTAATATAAACTGATAAATTCATGCCTTTTAAGTGTAATTCACTTTAAAATGTTACCAATTTCAACATCAACAAAATAAAATTAGGTAAGTTTCAGATACTTCTCCATTGCCCAGAAAGTATTATTCCACTGCATTACATCAGGAAGCAATCCAAACCAACAACTGTCTGCTGTGGGTTCAAGCCCAGAATTCTTCACAATTTATTTTGAATTTAATTGTATACCAAATGAGATTAAACAAAAGTCAGTATTTTTAACAGAGAGGGGGAGAAGGAAGAAATGAACAAATCAACCCAAATAAATTCACACTTTGCTTCGCATCAAATGGAGGATATGTTTGAAAATAAAATGGCAGCAAAAAAAAAAATTGAAGGCGGCGGCAGGGTTCATCAAGCAGAGAATTTACAACCATCATCGGGTTGGCATAGTGCAGTAATAGACGTGTTATTAAAATTCCTTGGTCAAAAGGATAGAGGTTAAGTTGTTGCCTGTAATACTGATCTGACCCAAGCCATTTGGAATCGCCACCACATACAGGATCATCTTTTATTTAAGATCAGCTGTAAATGATTAAAAGTAGATATTTTTGTGTTTTCATACCACTGTGGTAAAATAAACCTTCTATCCACAGAGACCACAGTAGAATGGCACTGTTGACATTTTGTAAATAGACGAAGTACATCTTGGAGATGGATGAAGAGGCAAACATACACATAGCCAGCATAGTTAAATGTGAATTTATTTCTCCACCCTGGGACAACAAAACAGTCTGAACAGCAGAAAGCAAAGGTCAATTAGCATTTAGTTATAGAATGACTCCCGTATCCCAGAATACACACCCACCTTTTTGGCCGACAGAGCGAGCCTCTTTGCTGGAGGTGGCGACATGGTACTGGATTGCTCTTCTGCAAGTAACTGGGGCTTTATCTTGGACACTCCCTGTTCCTCAGTGCTGCTCTCAGTCCTCTCATTACCAGAGCTATGTGCCTGAGATTCAGAATCAGACTCTTCTGGCTCGTACTGCTGATTACTCTTTGTAGTATTGCTCCCATTCACTACACATTTGGGGCTACCAATCCCTTTTTGCTGGTTCTGGGGGCCTTCCTTGCCTTTCTGCTCTGCTCCACCAGTGGATGCCAATGACTTCGATGAGGTAGATGAAGGCAATTCCTTGCTTTCTGGTGTAGACACCTTTGTACTTTCTAGAGGTGGTCTGCTGCTACTTGAACCATTAGCTGACTGGCCCTGAGAAGATTTTGGTTGCAGCTGAGGTAAAGATTTCTTAATCTTCTTCAGTGATTCATCTATAAAAGTCTGTGGATTTGTTGGTTTCCCTGGAAGCCTTGGTGACTGACTAATAGTGGTTCTTGGCACTGGCACGCCAACATTCCCAGATGCTTGGAGTTTTGCTTGCTGAGACTCTGGTTTCTACATCAAACAAAACAAATATCTTATTTAAAGACAAGATTTGGACACGAGAATGAGAAATACAGTGGAAAATGAAAGAAAGTTTTGAAAGAGTGGGTACCGTCAATATTATGAAAGACTATGACAAATTACAAAGGAACATTGATAAACTTGGGAGAGTATTGGTCCTATTTGGCATATTAATTTCAATTATGGGTTGGTCTAGTTTGGTAGGGAACAAAACAAAATGAACAAGGCCACATATTCCCGTGACAATAAGAGTCTACATGGAGTAGGGAAGCCAAGGAGCTGAGTAATTCAAATACACAGATCATTTTCAAGACATTAATAAAGACCTCAGAAAAAAACAGAATTAAAAAAAGACGCAAACACGAGGAAATCTGCAGATGCTGGAATTTCAAGCAACACATAAAAGTTGCCGGTGAACGCAGCAGGCCAGGCAGCATCTATTGGAAGAGGTACAGTCGACGTTTCGGGCCGAGACCCTTCGTCAGGATTAAAAAAGAAATGTAAGAGATTCTGTAAATGCTGAAAATCAAGTACATTGCTGACGTTTCGAGTCAAGACCCTTCATCAGGATCCCGATGAAGTGTCTTGGCCAAAAGCGTCGTCTACTCCTCTCTACAGATGCTGACCGAGTTGCTGAGTTCCCCCAGCAATTTGTGTCTGTTGCTTAGAATTAAAAAGAGACTCATTTCTAGGGGACTAGTAAAGAAAAGACATTAACTTTATCTAAAATCTTGACTAGACCACACTAGGGGTCTGTAGACTGTTTTGGTCTTCATGCAATGAAAAGCTATTGGAAATTCAAGTCATATCCATCAAGATATCGAATCGAGCTTTGGCATCTTTCTCCTAAAAAAGACTGAGAGGGGGGTGATCATAGTGTAGGGGGGTGATCATAGTGTAGGGTAGTGAAAGATTTTGGGGGGGAGAAAAATCAAAGTCAAGAACTTTAAATGCAAAATAGTAATGAAAACTAGTGTCAAGTTCATAAACTTTTACTTGAAGTGGAACTGATTGACCCTCTTTTATTGTATCTAAGGCAAGAAAATATATTTTACACCAAGCTAGAAAAACACACAGTATAAAAATAGGATACATCAATTGGGTTTGGAAAAACAAGTTGATGGAGCTTAAATACAAACAAACAGTTGGGCTGAATGGACTCCTGCCGCAGAGTCCTGGCTCAAAACATTGACTATACTCCTTTCCATAGATGCTGCCTGGCCTGCTGAGTTCCTCCAGCATTTTGTGTGTGTTGCTTGGATTTCCAGCATCTGTAGTTTTTTTTTTGTTTGGGGCTGAATGGACCGAATTTTGCTTGATATTTTTTTGATTATTTTACTTTCACTCTCCTGAACTAAAACATGAGATGACTCAAAGGCCATAATATTAAGGGGAATAAAACAAATCTACAGTATTTGTACCTTGATTTTAAAATAACTAAAATCCTGCCAGATTCGGATGCACTACCTTTAAAAAAAAACAGATAAAGCAAAGCAGATTTTGGCAACTTCAGTTTTCTGTCTATAGCCTTCTTGGTCATCTCAGACAGGAGAGCAACTGTTAATCTGCAAATCATTTAAATCCACTCAAATGAGGAAAAGGGACAAAGATACCATGTTAGTAAGTAACCACCTGCAACCACGTGAGCTGCAGTAGCATTGGTGAGAAGGAGAAAAGACAGAAGTGTGATTTCAGCTGTTCATATCCAAAACAAAATCAAAGTTCTTCTGGAATACTTGTTAATTTATTTGTGTTATTACTTTATGTGTTATGCGCGAGTTAGATGCACTGTAATGTGCACCTTGGACTGGAGGAACATTGTTTCATTAGGTTGTATACATATATATACACACACACACACGGTTGAGTAACACTGAACTTGAGCTTGGGGGGGGGGGCGTGGAAATTGCTGATACCGAAAATTTAAAATAAAAATTGAAAATTCTGGGAACATTACATTCTGAAGGAGGGACATGGACCTGAAACGTTAACTCTGTTTCTCATTCCACAGATGCTGCCTGAGCTGCTGAGTGTTTCCAGTCTTTTCTAGCTTTAAGACAGCAATCACCTCTTGGACCATGTAGGAAGAATTAAATTTGGATTCAGCAGCCGTCGAGGTCTTCAGTTGTGAGATGAGAACAATTCAAATCTTTTGAGGTTAATTTTAAAAGCCAATTGTATGACTTTTCTCAAGATTTGAAAAAACAACCTTTGATATCTGGCTCTTAAATGCCCTTGATGGATCAGAGTTGTGTCAAATGAATCCAACTTTTAACGCTTACCCTAATCATCTTCATAGCTACTTTGATTGCTAAATGATCCAGACTCTACATGAAAGGCTATCACTTGTTTCACAATTTGATACTACTTCAAAGCCTAATTATGTGAACCATTTGATAACATCTATGTTTAATATTGATCATAGGCATCAACTTGTTTAATTCTGAATAATTATGGTCATCTCATGTCAATTTCCAGTTAAGAATCATTAGTGATTAATATACCTTTAGCAGAACAGAATTTAGTATCACTCATTGCAGACAGATATACAATGCCTGAACATATTTGTTCAACTCGAGGGATCAAAGGATTATGGGATTGTTCTGTTGCTTCTGATATGTTCTCCATCAGTAAGACACCCGACTATCCCCTGATACTGTATAGAAGTGGTCATACGTGTATTGACAAAGACTGTAGACGTGTGGAAGAAAAATTCTCCTCAAAGGATTGAGAAACAACCAGTGATGTATTTGAATTTCATTTAACTCAAGACATAGTGAAGATTTTTTCTACAAATTTCATCTTGCATATATACAGTACATATGCTTCAGTGTGTCTGTGGATCTCTCCTGAGCCTTCTCATGCAATGCCATTTCCCATTCAGAACAATGAAATGTTGTAGGCTTCACTACTTCCTACACTAGAACATAATGTTTAGTTTAGATTACAGATATAGCATGGTATCAGGCCCTTCCGGTCCAAAGAACCTGCGCCATACAATTGCATGCATGTGACCAATGAACCTGCTAACCCACAAGCCTTTGGTATGCGGGAGGAATCCTGAGCACCGGGAGGGAAGCTATGCAGCCATGGGGAAAACATACAAACACTTTACAGACAGTGGCAGGAAATGAAACTCGGTCGCTGGCCTTGTAATGGCATTACGTTAACCACCTCACTCCCATGCCCTCCCCCCCCCCACTCCAACATTACCCACATTATCCACGTATAAACTAACCTTTATCATCAGAGGAGAGCCCAAATAGCCATTCTGTATAGGTTTCTTTGGCACAGTTGTGCCGTTACTGGTCTTGACAGCTTGCTGAACAGAATTCTGCTTTGACACTTCATCCACACTACTCTTGGCATTTGGCATCCTGTGACAGTGAAGCAGTTCCAAGTTAAAAGACATAATTTTTCAAATTACAGACACTCTAGTCTTTTACAACAATTAGATCTCAAAAATACACTGCAGACCAACTAAAACATTAAATCCTTACGCATACCACATCTATGAACCCACAAGGCAATCAGTAACACCAACCTCAGATAAAAAAGGACATAAGCCTGCTGGTTCAGCACCACTTTGATGTTACTACAATGGACCATTGAATCATTCATCTGATACCACTGACCATTGCTAGCCTGAAAGAAAGCAAAATAACATTCACAATCTGAGCAAATCATGATCTTTTTAACATCAGTTCATGAGACTGTGTAACCTATCTCACGCCATCTACCACAAAATTGCCTTTATAATTCTTTTATCTGATTTGCATTTTATTTTTAATCACTAAATGCTCCTGAGAACTGAACATTCCATTTATTTTCACAAATGAATTTATACTTTAGAGATTGAAACTGATCTAGCATTGGATTTAAATGAGTTCAATTTTGCAGGGTTTTTTTTGACAATACTTGTGGAAGTAAATAGTTACAACTGTCTTGAAAATAGTTCATAAATCAATAGGACACAATAAAAAAAAGTTACTATTCAAAGAATTAGCGCAAGTCCAGTATACAAGATAAATGAGAAATCTAACTGTGGAGTAACTTTTTGAGGTAATTACATATGAAACCTCTTTTTACTGGGCATCTCCAGAGACGTGGCTCATTAGCCCTTTGCTAACAGTCACTGTACTCAGCGGTGTGAAAACCTCCTTTCTCAATCTCCGTATCTCTAGTGTTGGTATGACTTGGTCCCACCAAAACCAGAAAGTTGGGACGTTTTGAGCACCCAAACCCTGATCTGTGTAAATACTGCCCCCATGCAACCAGTCATTGGCAAGAAATAACAGATCATATACTTTCTTTGTTATTGTATGCAGTGTATTCACAAATTTCAGCTTTATCAGTTAGTAGGAAAAAGATTTTAAAAAGGGACCATTGCAGTTAACCCAGTCTAAATGTGCACACAAGTTGGAGCTCATATTGAAGTTGTCCTTAACTCACACGCTGGATCCATGGTCTGCATGAAAGCACACACCACCTTCCAAATGCCGCTCAAAATTCATTATGAACAAATGGGCTCTCCCACAGGAGTACTGGTTCTTCCTCCTTGAAGCCATTCATCTGCACAAAGCACCTTGTCCAACAGGGATGGCATCCTCAGCCATTTTCCCTCCTGTCTTCTTCCAGCTCCCGCCATAAAGACCTCGACCACACCGGCATCTGTCACAAAAACCTCTCCACCTCATGTTCTCTAGAGCCTTCTCGCAATTCCACCATCCTGATTGGCTGACACAACATTCCCAAGTTGAACAACATAGCCCCTTAACTTCAGCTCAAACCCCAACATGCTAAAAGCAGAACAGACTGCTCTTAACGAACTGTGAAAGTGAAATACCTACAGCATAACAGTAAGGATCTTAACCAGGGTGTTACCCATATTTCAATATTATGGTGAATTGCCCACATTTCAGGAAAGTGAAACAGTTTTGAGCTGTGACTTCTCACCTTCACATAACAGTAGTAATGTCCAGCGTGACAACTGTATCCAGAATGTACCAGCACTGCATACAGCCCATAATTGACAGGCTCACCATTGGTTTGGGACATATATGGACGTATATTTAAATGTTCAGGGTAGCCAATATCCTGTCAAAGCAGAGAGCAAAAATATAAAGCAGGTTTCAGAGTTACTCTTTATTTCCAAATGTAAGACATTATTTCAAACTAATTGTCCAAGATATCACTATATTAAAAAGGGGACTCACTAATGAAACTTTATGTAACTGAAAACTAGATTTTAACCAGAGGCAAGATATGTTTTTAATCTAAAGCAGAGGTTCCCAAACTTTTTAATCATACACCAAAATCATTAAGCAAGGGGTCAGTGGACCTGAGGTTGCTAACCCGATCTAAAGGCATTTACTTGCCAGTTTTCTTATGACTCTAAAATCATGCAGAGCAGCATCCACTTAATGAAGGAAGCTGTGCACTGCTTCACAATACATAAACTTTCACCACCAATTTACTTTTTTTGCCAGGTAAAGTTTTGCTGCAGCATAACAAAATATCACAGTTATTAAGATAATTAACTAAAAATGAACTCACCTTTGTGATTTTGCCACCACTGAAGTTTGCAAATCGCTTTAAGGAAAGTGTCAGAACATTTGATGCTCTATGAATGGAGAAGCGTTTGGTAGCTGGCACCTTCTTCTTGCACCTAATGGAAGTGGTTGTTATAGTCAATAACATCTTTCCAAATAAATTAAAGATCAATGTTAACACTGGGGTATACTGTAGTTCAGCAACAATGGCAAACAAGTCTAAATTCTCTGCAATACATTTTAATCTGGTCCTGCAAAAATTTAAAATATTTTAAAATTGTTTCAACTATTTGTTATAGATACCCAACCTTAATCTGTTAAAATTCACACTATTGGAATATCTGACAAGTATTACATGTACATTTCTAGTACTAAACAGAACAATGATTCCAAGAAATTTAATGAAATTTAACAAGAGTACTGAAAAGTAAGGGTATTAATCATCTTAGGCTTGTAAAACCTTGGACAAGATGCCTGATGGGAAGAGCAAAATGAGCATGCTTACCCTGTCTTAAATACATTACCGTTATTAAGTATGTGATGCCCTGGTTCATATTTGTACTGTTATGCTATATGTATTTCATTTTGGCAGTTCTGTAAGAGCTGCTTGTTTTCAGCTTGTTTGGGTTACTCTTGAAGATAAGGGATGATGTAGAATGTGTGCCATCCAATTAGTGGGAGGTATTCTTGGTGAGGGACAATAAGACTGGCCTTGGGTTTTTATTTTTGTTCAGCACAAGATGAAGAGAGACGAGGCTGTGGAGAACCAGTCATAGCATACTATCCAGTGGGAAACACGTTTGTTGGAGATGGATAGTGAGCAACATTCGGAAGGTGGTGTGGGCATTCACGTTGATGAGGGCCCAATTCATCAGTGACAGAGAAGTTCAAGATGCGTTCTAACTTGTGCATAATTGACTGTTTAATTAGAATGGGCCCTTTTCTTTTTGTTATTCTTTACTAATCCTTTAGTTAAGATTCATAAATATAATTCCTTTAATGGCATGCAATGTACTGTTTATTATTTCATGGCACCAATTTGTACCGGGGTAGCATGTTACATAGCATCCACACAAACTAGGCTTTGGGGTAGGAGAATGCCTCAATCTCACTAAGTTGGGATAAGGCCAGACGTTGCCTCCCCTAGACTTTTGCAGTCAAGGAAACCAGGGTGTTTCAAGTACAATCATGGAGTAACATTCTCCCTCCATAGAAGAATGCAAATTAAGTTAAAATGTCATTTAAAAATAGCATATTGCAACAAAAATATCATTAAACTCATACAGTAGAATGAAATGGGACATTAAAATTATCACTGTGTTAATTTCTTTAAGTCATCAGGAAGGTGGTACAGGAACTTCAGAATTCACACTACGAGGTTCAGGAACAGTTATTACTCCTTAACTATCAGGCTCTTGAACAGGAGGGGATAACTTCATTCAACTTCACTTGTCCCAACCCCCAATCTACAGACTCACTTTCAACGACTCTTCATCTTGTTCTCGATATTTATTGCTTACTTATTTATTGGTTGTTTGTCTTCCTGTTGGGTATGGTCTTTCACTGTAGGGTTGTATCTGGTGAACTATATGCACTTTGATAATAAATTTACAAGGGGTGATTGATAAGTTCATGGCCTGAGGTAGAAGGAGACAATTTTAGAAAATCTAGCGCATTTATTTTTCCTACATTTACACACTTAGTCCAGTGGTCGTGGAGCATACGGATCCCTTCTTTGTAGAAGTCGGCATCTTGGACCTCCAGGAGTGGACCACAGCAGGGGTGATTGATAAGTTCGTGGCCTAAAGTAGAAGGGGATGAGGAGAAACTTCAAACTTTCTGATTTTCACTCAAAGATTTGAACTGCACGTGCATGTAACAAAAGCTGTATAACTCATCTCCTTCTACCTTAGGCCACGAACTCATCAATCACCCCTGCTGTGGACCACCTGGAGGTCCAAGACGCTCTCGTTACATGTACGTGCACTTTGAATGATAATGCAGAAAGTTTGAAGTTAATAATTCATCACCTTCTACCTTAGGCCACGAACTCATCAATCACCCCTGCTGTGGACCACTTCTACAAAGAAGGGATCCGTATGCTCCACGATTGTTGGACTAAGTGTGTACATGTAGGAGGGGACTACAGTGAAAAATAAATGTGCTAGGTTTTCTAAAATTGACTCCTTCTACCTTAGGCCACGAACTTATCAATCAGCCCTCGTACTTTGAACTTTGAACAACTACATTGCAAGAATCAGGTGGAAAGGTTGTGGAAAAAAATAACATGGAGAATCATCCCCAGCTACTCTGCAGAATTTTGAAGTGACTTTTTCAAAGCAGTTCTGGGAGTAAGCAAGCTATTAGTTTCACCAGGAATTATTATTTATTTTATTTGGAGATACAGCACACAACAGACCCTTCCGGCCCACTGAGCCGTGTTCCCCAGCAACCCACTGATTTAACCCTAGCCTAATCACAGGACAATGTATAACGGCCAATTAACTTATTAACCAGCATGTCTTCCGACTGTGGGAGGAAAATGGAGCACTTGAAGGAAACCCACGTGCGCACGGGAGAAACTTGCAAACTTTCTTACAGAGGATGCTGGAATTGAACTCCGAACTCTGATGCCCCAAGCTGTGACAGTGTCACACTAACCATTACACTACCTTGGCACCCCTATAAAAATATTTATTATATATCACATGAAAAGTTAGCAATAAATCATTGTACATGAAGGACTGCTCTTGTACAGCTTCAGACATTTACTGTTCAAAGCACAAACTGCTGATATGGTGTGTATGCAGAGATGATTGATTGATCTAAAGTAAAATACTTTTGACCTAAAAGGAAACAATGGTGTGAAAAGAAAGGAATCAATCATTCACTTTTCCTGAGCTTGGATACATGGTATATTCAATTTTCTATTCTCTCCCTTAGCTGAGGAAAAAGATTAATCATGGTACCTTCCTGATCAACACAGGTTAAACAGTTACTCAATGAGCTTTCCTACTTTCCGAATTCACAAATGTTAAACACGACTTAACACATTTTTATAAACACTTACTTTGCACACATGTAAGCATTCTCCCCACTGAGAAAATCAGGTTTCACAAAGAGTTCAAGAGCTCGGACAATGTTGGGTGCTTGCTGGAAGACAATGCAGAGTGGTCAGACCAAAAAGGAAATGCTGAATAGGTATTTATTAAAAAATATATAACTCTACTTAATGTACACTAACAAAAATTGCTAATCATACAAGATACCTTCATAATATTCAAATGTATTTCAAATAACCCTCTCTGGCCATGCATTTGGCATAGTGTAGTGGAAAGCCAGAAAGGGTTATTTGAAATACATTTGGATATTATGAAGGTATCTTGTATGATTAGCAATTTACATCAGTGTTGGGTAACTGAAACTCATCCAATGGAATTCATAGACCTATCCTAAAAAAGAGATCTGATCTACTGAATAAAAATTCACTCCTGTGAAATTTAAGTCAAAAAAATTATTTTGAACTTTCTTTGACGTATGTACAGATGTTACGGCTTAAATGTTAGGGAAAATTAAGATGTGGATTATTTTATTTAAAGGCACAGTGTGGTAATGGGCCCTTCTGGCATAACGAGCCCGCAATACCCAATTATACCTATGTGACCAATTAACCTAATAACCCATACATCACTTATTTAAACATGTTAAAACTAAAAACAATCAAGGCAGACCGACAAGACATTAAGAAGACATCACTCTGATGACGCCCATACAGAATAATAACTCCATTGAAGATTAACATTCATACTGAAGTTTACATTCCATCTTTTGGTGCAACTCAAACAGGACCCACACATGTGCTTCTATATTCAGATCATTTTTCAAAATTAACATTAATCCTTCAGAAAGATCCACTTACCCTTATTTCAAGAGCAATATCCAAATAAGGATCGTATGTATCCGATACACTCTTGCACATGGAACACTTAACTTTGGATGCAGAAAGTGAAGAGATTGAAATAAAAACATAAAAATACAGTAATAATTAATGGACATTTGATACCGAATGTGGAAACCCTCCCCCACTTGCCCTTTGGCCTCAAATCACCATTGGTAGAATTATAGTGTGACATCAGCTGCCAAAGTCTATGATGTAGCTTTCAGTTTCTGGGAATCCCTTCAAATGATGACTAATACTGAAAAGTGCACTTAGTCTGAAATACAACTTGTACTTCAAATGATCAATTCACACCTGTACATTATTCATACACATCTCACTATGCAGAGCAATGCAAGGCAATTAACTCATTCTCAATCCCTTCTCTTGAAAAGGAAATGCTTTATTTTTTTAAAAATGTATCTTTTAACATTAGTAAGCTCACTGAAGGTAAATGATGATATTTTTGATGGAAGTCTTGGCTGTGATGGAGCATAGAACACAGAATAGTACAGCACAGGAGCAGGTTCATCGGTCCAGAATGTTCTGCCAAACCAGCTAAAAAGTAAAACAAAAACACCCAAAAAACTAATCCCTACTACATACACAGTATTCATATCTCTCCATCCTCCTCACATTCATGTTCCCATCTAAATATCTCTTAAAAGCCTCTAATGTATTTGCCAGGCATCTACCAGTCTCAAGTAAAAAAAACTTACCTCTCACATCCTCTTTGAAACTGCCCCTCCTCACATTCAACCCACGCGTATTGGACACTTCTACCATGGAAAACAGACACCTACTGTCTACTCTATCAATGCCTCTCATAAACTTATAAATCTCCTCTCAGCCTGAGCCGCTCCAAAGAAAACAACCCAAGTTTATCCAGCCTCTCACGATAGCTCTAAACCAGGCAGCATCCTGGTAAACCTCTTCTGCACCCTTTCCAAAGCCTCAACATCCTTCCTATAGTGAGGCAACCAGAACTATATGCAACACTCCAGATGTGGCTTAACCAGAGTTTTATAAAGTTGCAAATTAACCTCTTGACTTTTGAACTCAGTGCCTCAACTAATAAAAGCAAGCATTCCAAGAGCTTTCTTAGCCATCCTATCAACCTGTGCAGCTACTTTCAATCATCTTAAAATTTTAAGATAAAACACGACATATGTACTGCTTTTTTATAAATACAAAGGTTGTCTAACTTTAAATTCTACAAGAGGTGAATCTTACTCATTAGGATTGAAGGAAGACCAACAACAATATTTTCAAAGTCATGAATTCACTGCTTGAAAGAGCGATGGGGGCAGAAAGTCACTAATAGTTAAAGCACTTCATGTACCATAAATCTACAAAATCATGGACCACTTCTGGAAAGCTAGGTTTGTTTCAGCAAGGCACCTGCAGTCAGCATGGTTACAATACACTCAGTGGCCACTTTGTTAAGCACCTCTTGTACCTAATAAAGTGACCGCTGAGTGTGTGTACTTGTCTTCTTCTGCTACTGTAGCCCATCAACTTCAAGGTTCCATGCTCTTCTGTGCACCACTGTTGTAACATGTGGTTATTGGAGTTCCTGTCACCTTTCTGGCAATTTGAACCAGTCTGGCCATTGTCCTCTGACCTCTCTCATCAACAAGATATTTTCCCCACAGAACTGCCGCCCATTGGCTGTTTTTTTTTGTTTCTCACTCCATTCTCTGTAAACTCCAGAGACCGTTGTGTGTGAAAAATCCCAGGAGATCAGCAGTTTCTGAGATACTCAAACCACCCTGTTTGGTACCAACTATCATTCCACAGTCAAAGTCGCTTAGATCACATTTCCTCTCCATTCCGATATTTGGTCTGAACGTCTTGACCATATCTGCATGCTTTTATGCACTGAGTTGCTACCACATGATTGGCTGATTAGGTGTTTATATTAATGTGTGTACCTAAGAAAGTGGCCGCTGAGTGTAGGTCCAATGGCCTCCCTTGTTCTATAACTTCAAATGATCAATGTTTTCTAGCTAAAGTACGAGGAGAGATTTGCTTTCCCTGGAGCAAAAGGAACCTGATGGGTTACCCGAGTGAACAATATAATCAAATAAACTCTACTTGGGCTTCTAGTGGGACACCTGGCTGGAAGCCCAAGAAGAGTTTATTCATCATCTATGCTGGGAAAGCACAAGGTCCTTTTGTTTGAAGAACATAAAATTTTGAGAGCCGGATCCATGGTAGTTAGTAAGAATGTCTTACCCAAGGTAGGGATATCAAAAACAAAAACGCAGATGTCTGAAGTGAAGGGAAAGGGCTTTAACGGAGATCTGAGGGAATTTATTATTGTATGCATTTAGACAGGCAGATGAATAAACAAAGCACATAAAGATATGGAACTGAAGCAGGCAACTGGGATTCATATTCAGACTGAGATTCACCTTCAGATTTATCATATGTACATCAAAACATACAGTGAAATGCGTCATTTGCATTAACAACCTACACATCTCAGAAAATTATTAGAATTATCAGAAAATCTCAGAATTAAATTTAAGAAAAGCTTCTGCAGTTGGGCAATAAAGTCAACATAGATACAGTGGGCTGACAGGCCTCTTTGATTTTATCTCTTTATGACATTGCTCAAGTTCCCAGATTACTATTACATAAAGAATCCATTAACACTTTTTCAATGAACTTACCACGTGATCTAAGGTATCCGCCAAAGATCTGATGAACTAATGAAGTAGCTTGTGTTTGTCGATCCAGCCTTCAGGGTTTGTAAACGATTGGGGAGGGGGAAAAGACGGGTTGGAGGAAGAGAGAGACACTATTACACTCAGTTGGTGGATTATACTGAAGAAACATTGTTCACATAAAAGTAGAATTAACTCCATTTCACTGTAATCCAGGGGAGACAGAAGTACTCAGTAATTCAGCTGACTGTCCACTTGGTGAATTAAGAAAATAAATGTTTCAAAATAACTACATTTTAATTACACTGTGTAATGTTGGGCCCCAGATCGGAAAGTCATTTCACAAATCCTGCCTGCCTAATTCGGTACCAAATTGAGTCTCAGTTGGCACTAAAAAAACACACACACATCTGTCAAATTGCTTCCTTCCGCTCCATGCACAGATTTTATCCATGAAAGTACTAGCATGATGCAAGGGGAAAAACAATTTTCTTTTAATAAGCAGGCACTTTGTTTACATCCTCACCAGTTGTTCTCAAATCAACAATATGCAAAAATTAACATACTTGGTGTAGCTGTTGAGACAAGCCTTCTGCATTGCATCAATGGTGTATCTTAAAAATTCATGTGCATCTTCTTGATTCCCAAATCGAAAATGTCTTGCTATTTCTGTAATTAATATTAATCATAGGAACATGAGGCAAAAAAAAATTCACATCATACAAGTAGAATTCTAATACATTCTCACCATTGTTGGGGTATATTCTGGAGTTATGGTATATAATTTAAACAACAGCTAGTCTTCAGATATGAATGCAGATTGCAGATTAAATTTAAAATGCAGCCCTGAATAAAGAATCTTCCCAGAGCTGCAGACTGGCGTTGATTGCAAACCTGGAAACATCCATTCACCTGAAGTACCTGCATATGCCACTGCAGAGCTAGTGGAATTAACATTCATCATGGAGGTCCTGAGTGTTGGTATGAAGATGGAGATGTTTGAAAATTATATGTAATTCAAAGAAAGCATTGTAGATTAATTGTAACTGTAGAATTGTTGTGCTGTTACCTTTGATCTTTAGCATATAAAAATATCATGTAATATTCTAAAGGAGTTTCTAAGGTAAGGACATGTTCGGCACAGCTTTGTGGGCCAAAGGGCCTGTATTATGCTGTAGGTTTTCTATGTTTCTATGGGTCAGGTGGGCTTCTTTCAAGAGTGTCTCAAGTATGATGACTACTACTCGTTCTGCTGAATAAAGGCTTCTATATCCACTAGCTTCAGTGTCTCTCCAATGAATTTGTTCACAATCACAACCACCATAAAATGTGACAGGCATTTCTACTTTCTGACTCAGATTTATCACGTGTATAATCGAAACATACAATGAAACTTGTTGCTTGTGTTAACAATCAGCACATCCAAGGACGGGGGCAGCACGCAAGTATTGCCACAGGTTAGCTTTGTCTACTTTGGTCACATTTCTATTATTCTCATAATAACATGATCTGAAGAAAATGGCCTTTGGAAAGATCTTCCAAATACATTCTGGGAAGGATGCTTCAAACAATTAGCTACAACTGTGGGTGGTGGCGGATGAGTGGTGTTGGGATTAGACTGAACCAATGTTTCATACATAGTTACTTTGCATTTTAATCAAACTTAAACAATACTGGAAGATATGAGGGATTAATTTCATAATTTGAGTCTTGTGGTTTAGCAGGAAGAATACAAATAAAATTGTAGCAGCACATTAATCCAGTAAATTCACTACTTTACAAAGTTTCCCTCAAAAGTTATTGAGACTTGGTCAATTGAAAACAAAGGAATTTATTTCTCCAAGGAATAAGTATGAATTATTATAGAACCAAGGCTGATAGGTGGAGTTAAGTGCAGGTCTGTGCATATCTCACAAACAAGAGAAAATCTGCAGATGCTGGAAATCTAAGCAACATCCGAGTGTGTGTGTTGACCTGCATTATCTATTTGAATATCAGAACAGGATTGAAAGGCTAATTGGCCTACTCCTGGTCCTCAAGTCAAAAATGTTGTCATTAGTTCCTAAACAGCAAATTAATACCATAATAAAACATTGTAAGTCAAAGTACAGCAAGATTTTTAGTTAAAATGAAAGTACTGTACATGTTGTAACAGATTGGAATGAATGGAATTTTAATAAGGTCTTTAATAAAATGAAATGTCAAAACACTTAATACACCAACATCCGGAGAAAAACTACAACTTACTTTTTAATTCACGAATGAATGACAACGGCTTGATAGCATTTCCACTATTGGCAAAGGCCTGTATCAGATGGTTCTGCATGATGCAGATCATACAAAACCCAGCCTGAGTACCTGTCAAAAAACAACACACATTTACACATGAAATGCAAGTTCAAAAACCCCACTGTTAGCTGTTTCATTGATAAATATCACAGTTAAATAAAAAAGATAAGTTCATAAAGGTCAATACTTGGTTAGAAATAAACTAATAAAAAGAAACCCAACAACTGGACTGAATATGTTCCAATAACAAACTGCATCTTGCATAAAATACATCCAAGAGGTTTTCCACGAGCAGGGAATTGGGAATGAAAACAGAACATGGTGGAAGAACTCAGCAAGTAAGGCAGCATCCAGGAACAGAGTAATAGTTAATGTTTTAATTCGATGACCTTCATCACAAGTGGAAGGGCAAGAAAACAAATTTGTTTTAAGCTGCAGACCGGGGGGGGGGGGAGAAAACAGAAGTATGAGATAGGTGCAGGTCAAAGTTGTCAAGACAGCATTACTTTAAATACTGGCAATTAGGCCACAGGCTATAAGGCACAGGAGCAGAATTAAGCCATTTGGCCCATCTGGTCTGCCTCATCATTCTACAATGGCTAATTTATTATCTCTCTCAACCCCATTCTCCTGCCAAGTAACCTTTGATACTTTGACTAAACAAGAACCTATCAATGTCTACTTTAAATATACCCAATGACTTGGCTTCCACAGCTATCTGTGGCAAAGGATTCCATAGGTTCACAACCCTTGGGTGAAAGAAATTACTCTTTTTCTGTTCCATTCTGAGGCTGTGCCCTTGGGTTCAAAATTCCCCCACTGTAGGAAACACCCTCTCCACACCCACACTATCTAGGCCTTTCAATATTTGATAGGTTTCAAAGAGATTCCCCCTCATTCTTTTAAACTCCAATGAGTACAGGCCCAGAGCCAGTAACACTTCTCATACGTTAACTTTTTCATTCCTGGGATTATTCCAGTGAACTTCTTCTGGACCCTCTCCAAAGACAGCACATCCCGTTTTTAGAGATAGAAAGAAATAAATAAATACGTGTGGAGGAATGTGTGTCTATGAAAACCTATTGTACATTCCCAAACCAAAAGCCGTGGATTGACCAGGAGGTATACCATCTGCTGAGGGCCAGATCTGTGGCATTCAAGTCTGGCAACCCAGGTCTGCATAGGAAAACCAGGTATGACTTGCAGAGGGCTATTTCAAGGGCAAAGAGACAATTCCAAGCAAGGTTGTAGGCGACATTGGATGCAGGACAACTCTGGCAGGGATTACAAGACATTACTTCCTACAAAGTGAAACTCAATAGCATGAATGGCAGCGATGCTTCACTAGCAGATGAGCTCAATGCCTTCTATGCCCACTTTGAAAGGGAGAACATAACTACAGCTGTGCAGATCCCTGCTGCACCCTATGACCCTGTGATCTCTGTCTCAGAGGCTGATGTTAGGCTGTCTTTAAGGAGAGTGAACCCTCACAAGGCAGCAGGCCCTGATGGAGTACCTGGTAAGGCTCTGAAAACTTGTGCCCAACAACTGGCGGGGATATTCATGGACATTTTCAACATCTCACTGCTATGGTCGGAAGTTCCCACCTACTTCAAAAAGGCAACAATTATACCAGTGCCCAAGAGTACTGTGAACTGCCTTAATCACTATCACCCAGTAGTACTCACATCCACAGTGATGAAATGCTTTGAGAGGTTAGCCATGACTAGACTGTACTCCTGCATCAGTAAGGAACTGGACCCACTGCAATTTGCCTATCGCCACAATAGGTCAACGGCAGATGCAATCTTAATGGCTCTTCACACAGCCGTAGACAATACAAACACCAATGTCAGGATGCTGTTTGTTGACTATAGCTCAGTGTTTAATGCCATTACTCCCACAATCCTGATTGGTAAGTTACAGAACCTGGGTCTCTGTACTTCCCTCTGCAATTGGATCTGGAAGATCACAATCTGTGCGGATTGACGATAATATCTCCTCCTTGCTGACAATCAATACTGGCGCACATCAGGTGTGTGTGCTTAGTCCACTGCTCTACTCTCTATATACCTACGACTGTGTAGATGGGCATAGCTCAAATGCCATTTATAAATTTGCTGATGATACAGCCTCTGTTGGTAGAACCTCAGATGGAGATGAGAGGGCGTACAGGAGCAAGATATACCAGCTGGTTGAGTGGTATTGCAGCTACAACCTTGCATTCAATGTCACTAAAATGAAAGAGTTGATTGTGAATTTCAGGAAGGATAAGACAAGGGAACATGAACCAATCCTCAGAGGGATCAGAAGTGGAGAGAGTGGGCAGTTTCAAGTTCCTGAGTGACAAGATCTCTTAGGATCTAACCTGGTCCCAACATACTGATGCAGCTATAAAGGAGGCAAGACAGTGGCTATATTTCATTAAGATTTTGGAGACATTTGGTTTATCAACTCAAACACTCAAACTTCTAGAGACGTGCTATGGAGAGCATTCCGACAGGCTGCATCATTGTCTTGGCCGGCAGGGGATGGGGAGGCGGTGCTATTGCACAGGACCAAAAGAAGCTGTGGAAAGTCAAAATTAGTCAACTCCATCTTGGGTATGAGCCTCTGCAGTACCTAAGACTTCAAGGAGTGGTGCCTCAGGAAGGTGATATCCATTATTGACCCCCATCACCCAGGGTACATCCTCTTCTCATTGTTACCGTCAGGAAGGAGATACAGAAGCCTGAAGGCACACACTCAGTGATTCAGGAACAGCCTCTGCCATAGGATTCCTAAATGGACATTGAACTCATTAACACTATTTCTGTGTTTGCACCATTTTTAATCTATTCAATATACATGTATATACTTACTATACTTTATTTACTTATTTTTCCCTTACTATATTATCTTGTATTACATTGAACTGCTGCTACTAAGTTGAAAAATTTCACGACACAGGCTGGTGATAATAAACTTAATTCTGATTCTGCATAACCAGAAACACCGGTGATGGAAAAAAACCTAGTTTACCAATAGTATTGCTGCTCTTGAAATTAGTATTGAGTTCAAAGTGTTCAGATGGAAAACAAGGTGCTGGTCTTCAAGCTTACATTGTCAGTGCTGGAACGGTGTAGAACACCAAAGAGGCAGGAGTATGAGGGGGACAGAGAATTACATTAACAGGCAATGGAAGCACAGTCAGGTTTACTAACTAAAGTTCAAAGTAAATTTATTATCGCCATATACCACCCTGAAATTCATTACATTAGCTCTATTTCTTCACTGCACACAGTCTCATCAACTTCACCAGATTTTACCACTTGCTATAAGCTAGGTGCAATCTACAGTAGCTAATTATCCTATCCTATCCTACCAACCTGCACTTCTGTGAAATATGGGAGAAACTGTTCACAGAGAGAAAGTGACAACTTCACACAAGCAACACTAAAGGTCAGAATCAAACCCAGGTTACTAGAACTGAGAGGTAGTTAGATTATTACTGCATCACTGTGTCACCCATCAATGTTTCTTTTTAAAACAGAAGTAGTGGGAGGTAGGGAGATTAAGGAGCAAGTTCAAGCAGGATGATAAATGTTTAAACTAGAACATCTTTGGAAATAAGAAAGCCAATGGCAATTCTCTTTTCTCCCTCTTGCATTATATCCATCCCTATGCCAAGTCACAAGATACAATAAAATAGCTGGTCTTTGAAAACAGGATGCAAGCTGTTGAAGGATGCACTGTACAAATTATTTGGGTTTTATACTTGGTTCAGTGATTTTTTATTTGCTCATACCATTGGTGAAAATCAAGTACTTTCAGTCACGAAAGAAGAACCAAATGCGTCTCTTCCAGTTCCAATTAAATTGATCATGATACACATTAGAAGCTGCCCCTTTGATACCTGAGTTTTTAACAACATTGGGCTTTATTCACATCACAAACGAGCACATGAACCCAAAATTCAAGATATGACTGATCAGTCCATGCACAATAGATGCAATTTGCGAGTACAGAGGATTCCAGTTAATTGGCCCATCGGTTAATTGTGGCAGCTGCTTATTCGGAACAACACTAATCGAGAAAGGGATCCCCTTTGTCTATATGAGACACCATGCAGTTTAATTGGGACAGGAAACTGGTGCTGAACAGCTCCTAACTAACATCAGTCGCGTGCTCTGTGTGGCCATCAGACCACTACACCGTGCTTACAGCAAACAATTTTTAAATAGCCTCAGCTGCATGTGCTTATGTTACGCTATCCATTTGGAATGACAGATGCCAATTCAAAAAGCAGTGATTTTTGACATTTTGTTTTTTTATTTTGACTTTGGAATATCACAACACTACTTCATGCAGGAAGGCAATGAAGACAGTCAACTATCACTGATTTTGTTCACTTTCAGTCAAAAGAACATGGCAGTTTACACGGGAAGAATTGCTGTGTCGATAACTATTAGACCATAAGACATAGGAGCAGAATTTGGCCGTTCAGCCCATCATAGCTGATCCCAGATCCCACTCACCCCCATACACCAGCCACCTTGCCGTTAAACAAGGAATGAATACAGTTTTATAGTTCTGCAGTAATATTGGTAGTGTTCTAATTTGTTCTGTATTTCATTTAAATAGATTATTTGTTAATTAGTTAAATGGTAGTTTACCTTTTTTGATATCTTTTTAACAATTTCCACGAATTTTTGGCTATTGGGGCCAATGTGTCCCAATAACCAGAATCCACTGTATATTCTTGGGTGCTCTCTAAACCACTTGCTATCATACAGGTATAGAGTAAAAGAAAAAAAGATCCTTGGTCTGTTTCAATTTGTGTCTTTTTGTTATTATCAGCTAGATTTAAGTCAAGGAAAATGGCTGACGGATAAGATTCACTTCATTTGTCACTTACATTGAAACATACAGTGAAATGAGTCGTTTAATAAAAAGAGTTAAAAAGAAAGAAAGAAAGAAAGAAAGAAAGGAATCATTTGCGTCGAATCAAATTGAGGATTATGCTGGAGTCAAAACCAGTAATAACAGCTGGCACTGTAAAGTGATTTTGCTAACCACTATCCAACCATGGCACCCCACAAACAAGCAAAAAGAAAAGATTCAGTAATTAATCAAACAGCATTAGAAACAGGGCTGAGGTTTCTGCTGCAAGGAATGCTGAGAGAAGCAAAGGATAAACAACTGCAGTGATAAAAGTAAGTAATCTGGTCACCATGAATATGCAAGAAGCGACACTCAGGTCAGGACAAACACAGTAACAGCACTGCAGAGCTTTGATTGCTCAGACCAGAAGCAAGATGTCAAGAGAACTAGTTTGCTATGACTTCTCAACATAAAAGGTGTATTATCAAGAACAATTGTAAACTCAATGTTCAATTGAAAGGGCATTTATCCAAGACATCATGTTCCACAGTGGTAAGCAGTACAACAACTTGGAAGTGATCCTGGGAATGACAAATGATGAGATGAAGCAGCTGAGCATTATCAATAAGCACAATCCATACCGGCACCTTGCCAATGGGCAAATTCACCATTTATTTAACCAGTACTTAAATAATGGAAATTCTATAATTAGTGTAAAGCTATTATTGCCAGGCCATAGGATTTTCAAAGAGAGATGAAATTGGCATTTCAGAAAGATACACTTGCACCCTGAATCACTGGAATTTAGTTACTTTCCCCAAGCAGCACAGGAGATCAACCCTTCTACTCACTAACCCACTCCACCACCACTACTTTATCAATTCTTGTCAGTCATCTTACGTACAGACACTCCTGCACCTAGCGTCACCTTATATACATACAATCTATGCATATAAGCTATCTTATGTTTATTGTGTGTTTTTAAAAAAAAATTGTGTTCTTTATATAATTGTATTTTTTGGTGCTGCATCAGACTTGGAAGCAGAGAAACAATTATTTTGTTCTCCTTTAAACTAGGGTAATAAATCTTGAATTACAGTAGCTCAATCTAATTTAGAAATAACAAAACTCTGTCAAATTCAAAGTGAGGTGGTGAGATAGGTGGGGAGGAGCTTGACAGGATACACGTGCCTTTCCTGTTGCAGAGTACAAGGATCTATCAAGTCTGCTGTGTGGCAACAACAGCTGCTTCTACAAAACCAAGAGCAAGTATCATTAGAGCAGCACAAAACCCAAAATAAAAACAGCCATATGGTGCTGGAATTTCGCAGCGTTCAAGCAATACTCAATTTCATTATCACAAACAACAAAATGCAAAATCCTACAATGTTCCCCAGGTTTTTTGCCACCAAGCCCTGCAAGTACATTTCCAATGAGATGATTCATACGGCGAGCACACAATAAGAACAGTTATCGAGTCCAAGAGAGCAAAATATTTTTCCAATGATTTATCAACATGTATGGAATTTTATACTCGAATAAAATCTGCTGATACAGAAACATTTTGAAATCTACCCCTGTACAGCAGTCTAACGTCACTTACTAATTAGATCATCTCTTTCTGAAATAAAAGGAATCACTTTTATTTCATGCAGATCTAAAGCAATTCATCATTAATATTAATTCTTCAAATGGGAAACTAAATATTATCCCTCTATGTTTGAAAATATCAAACTCATTTGCTTTTCAGTTTTTTTGAGGAATTAAGATGGTTTCCCACCCAAATTACAATGGATTTAGCCAGACATGGTTAAGACAAAAGCTGTCCTCCAGAGAACTAATGAGACATGTAGATGGAATAGGAAGAGTTAATAGTTTTACCTGTATCCTCCCCAAGGTGTTTCGTTATATGATACAGCTAATATATTCCAGTTTCAGAAACAGCTATACGGTGACAGAAACTGTAATATAATTGCAATTTTATCTTCTATCTGCATGGGCACCATTAAAAAGTAAAGTAATTTTCTTCATTCCTCTCAGATATTTTAGGAATATTACAAGATACTGCAGCATAGTGTTAGGTTAGCAGAGGCCTGTACTATTTGATCTGAAGATGACACCCAACCTCAGGAGTTGGGAAGTTTATAGTGAGGCAATTAAAAATCAATCCGGAGGAAAAAAATCAGTAATGTAATTGTCACAATACACCAGCGTGTCCTGAGTTCACCAACAATTTTCAAGGAAGGAATTTAATTCCTCGGACAGTCTGGCCTACACATGACCCCAAACTCACGGCAGTAGTCTTGAACGTTATTCAGTTCTAAGTCAGTTTATTGTAGCCTCACCACTAGCAGACTGAATATGTGAGTAAATATTCATTCATTCCATTGTACATCATCTTCCCACAACAATCCTAAAATCCACCCAGTACAGCATTGGTAACCTAAACATTTCTAGGTTATCACTTCTGTTAATTTGACTTGAAAGCTGTTTACCAAATCATTTCTAAAATAACACTTGTTCCAACTTGTACTTCCAACTCCACTTATCCACTTATAATTCAAATACCTCAATGACATGATACAGATGCCTCATAATTGGAAATTTGCAAGTTTCAGGTACTTATTGCTTAATGTTAATGCCTTTAATGCTCAAACGCCTCAACAAGGTCTTCCCTCAGATGCTTTCTTTCCATATTAGCTTTTTCCATCTACTTTTAAGTTAAGATCCCAAACAAGAAAACCATGCCAGGGCATGTTTCTCTACACTGCTGCGCTCGCCCACTGGCAGCCAAAACAGGACACAGTATTCCCAGTATGTTGGAGAACAACCTCCCTTGTGCTCTAGCTAAGTGATTTTGGAAACTGTTATCCTGCACTGTTTCAGCATTTAATGTCACATTGGATATAGACAAAAACACAGGAAATATTAAAAGATTACTGGTCTAGGACTTAAATCCATTTTTATAACTATAATTCAAATCATTAAATACTTTTCTTCATGAAGGATTTCAATTGAACCAGGTGACCTTTGGCAATTCTTTTCTCAATTTTGAACAACCTTCAGTTAATGAAGTGCTTCCTGATTTCACCCACACAGCCTGTTTCTAATTATAACATGATGCCTCCTTCTCACTAACTGCTCTTTCAATCTTTTAAGAAGGTCCTTTTCAAGATCACTCCCTCAACTTTCAGAATGCAAGGGAATGAAAGCAAAAAGATTCTTGTAACCTTTCTTTTCTGCTTAAACATTTAAGCACCCATCCTTCATGTAATTCTGTACTGTACTCTTTCCAAGGTCAATGATTCCCAGCTGAAGCACAGTATCAAAACCAGTATCTTCACTGAATTCAACCAAGGCTCTGAAATACATGGCCCCTCTGAAGATGGACAGAAATCACACTGTGAATCAGGGAGCTGTACAACAGAAAGGATAGCTTGGAGTATTGTCTTCAGTCCTCATTTCAGAAAGGATGTGAAAGCTTTGGAGAGCATTCAGATGTAATTTCCCAGGATGTTGCCTGGATGAGAGAGCATGTCTTATGAGGAAAGTTTGAGCAAGTTAGGACTTTTCTCTTTGGAGTATAAGAGAATGAGAGAGAGATGACTTGATAGAGAGGTAGAAGATGACAAAAGGCAGAGATTGAATGGATAGCCAGAGCCATTTCCCCAGGGTGGCAATGACCAATACGGGGAGGTATCATTTTAAAGTGATTGGAGGATGTATAGGGAGAACATCAGAGGTAGGTTTTTAATCTACACAGAGAGTGGTAAGTGTAGGGAACCGGGGTGCTGGTAGATGCAGCTAAGTTAAGGGCATGTAAGAAACCGTCAGACAGATACATGGAAGAAAGAAAAATAGAGGGCTATGTGGGAGGGAAGGTTAGATTGATCTACGAGTAGGTTGAACAGTCAGCACACTATCATCAGCCTGGTCTATGCTGTACTGTCCTGTGATGTGCAGCAGAGAGTTACCAGAATGTTTTGTGGATTGGAGACTTCAGTTATGGGGGAAGAGATTGGATACGCTGGGTTGTTCTACCTGGAGTGAAGGAGGCTGAGGGGTGATCTGAAAGAAGTATACTAGATTATGTAATCACTGACAAGAGCTGGTGGAGGCAAATGCAGTCATTACATTTATCAGGAATTTAGGCAAGCTTTTGAATAGTGTATATTTAATTGCTTGAATTTAAATTTTCCACTGATGCAGCAGGATTTGAAGTTTTGCCACTGGATCTATAATATAAGCACAATCATACACTTAGTGGCCTTTTTATTAGGTACTCCTGTATACCTGCTCGTTAATACAAATAGCTAGTCAACCAACCATGGAGCAGCAACTCAATACATAAAAGCATGGAGACATGGTCAAGAGGTTCAGCTGTTCCTCAGACCAAACATAAGACTGGGGAAGAAATGTGATCTAAATGACAATGACCATGGAATAATTGTTGGTTCCAGACGGGGTGGTTTGAGTATCTCAGAAACTGCTGATCCCTAGGATTTTCACACACAACAGTCTCAGGAGTTTACAGTGAATTGTGTGATAAACAAAAAAAAACTCTAGCAAATGGTAGTTTTTGTTCATGAGAACAGTCAGGAGGGTGGCCTGACTGATTCAATCTGACAGGGAGGCGACAGTAGTTCAACTAACCAGCGTTAAAACAGTGGTGTGTAGAAGAGCAGCTCTGAACACACAACACATCGAACCTTGAAGTGGATGGGCTACGGCAGTAGAAGACCATGAAGATACACACAAGTAGCCTCTTTATTAGGTACAGAGGCAATTAATAAATCGGCCACTGAGCCAGATGTGGTGGAGGCAAATACAGTAATTACCTTTAAGCAGCGTTTAGGCAAGCTTTTAAATAAGCGTATATTTAATTGTTTAAATTTAAATCCTTCAGCTGTTGCAGAAGGAGTTGAGATTTTGACTCCGGATCAATAATACATGCATATGTATATATGCTAAGATTCCTTTCAAATATCTATTTAAATACTTGGAATTTGTGTTGAATGCAGCACCTCCTATACAAACACTCCATGAATTTCATTTTAAATGCATCCCTTATCTTATGAGCCCAGTTCCATTCCAATACTGTGATTCCTCATCAAATTCGACTATGGGAAATGGTAACATCAGAAGTTATACCATGGCAAAGTAAATAATGACAAGTTTTGTTCCAAAGACAGATATGGTGCAGATTCTTCTGCAACATATCTCAGAGTAATAGAACTGCACTAGCTTCTGATGATGAGCACAGCAAAATGTGCAGTGATTTATAGCCTGCTCATTATGGTGAGCAAGGTTAAACAAAACTCATATTCACACAAAAAAAAACAGCTGCAGGAAGGCTGACAATTTTCTTCTGCTTTCTAGGTCAGAAATCTGAAAGAGCTTTGAACATCTATGAAATAGCTTAGTTTTAATAGGCAGCACAGGAAATAACAGAGCAAGACAGATGAAAAAAAATTGGTCGTGTATTATCTAGCACAAAAAAAAATTGCGCTCTGAGTGAATACTGCAATGTGCATCTGACATTTTATACACAGCTTTCACGTGAATGGTCTGAGCAATATGCATTTGCTTCACCACAATTTAAAGAGTTTAGCTTCATTTGTTATATGCACAGCAAAACAAACAGAGAAGTGCATTTTTTGTGTCAAATTGAATCAGTGAGGGTTGTGCTGGGAACCCCAACAAGTGTCGCCACATTTCTGGCACCAATATGACGTGCCCATAACTCTCTAACCCAAAACATATGTACGTCTTTGGAATGTGGGAGGAAAACTGGAGCACCTGGAGGAAATCTGTATGGTCATGGGGAGAACGTACAAACTCCTTACAGCCAGCAGTGGGAATTGAACCCCGACTGATGATTAGGTGCTACCATGCCGCCCAATGCCACAGGGACCATGGTGTCCAACTGAAAACAAATGAACTTGTCTGGGGAATCACGCAGGCATCAATTTACATCTCAAAAACTGTACTCTACGGCAATTTTGTGCCCAATTAAACAAAGATCAAATTAAAAGAGGGCACCAAATCAGGATTAAGGCAATATGTGATTTAATCTTATCAAGAGAAAACATTTGAATATGACAATGATGTTTTTAAATTATCTGCAATAGCATTTGCACGAGGATGATTATTTTGTGAACAGCAGTTCATTAGCAGGGTCACTAATAATTTAAAATTTTGTACAAATTATGGGATTATAGTTAAAGATAAATATAGTTAACTGATTATCACAATGCTGTCTTATTAAAGAGTACTGTGTGCAAACTGTTTCCTGGATTCCAGTAGTGACAGCAGTTCTAAAGAATTCAATTGAAAATTAAATATTTGGCATGTTTTGATGGGGTGAAGGACATTATATAAATGCATTTTTTTTTCTTTATCAGCAGCAGGCAGTAGCTTACTTTAATAATTGATTTGCAGGTGTTATTTTCATCGCAGTCAGGTCTTGTAAGGGCAGCACATAGCCTGCAGCTGACTGCACCAGAGTGCTCCAAAAGCTTCCTGAGCTGGTTAAGTGGCAATAAAATTAAACCTTTCATGACTCACCAAGGAATATAACTCGGTACGTTTTAAAGCCCCCACAATCCAAATACAGTGATCCTTAATGCAAAAACTAGAACATCAATACTGAAAATATTTCTGAATGTGAAGATGTGAAAAGTTCTCTCCCTCCTCACTGCTCCTCCCACAGTGCACCCGTTAACTCCAACACTGGGAACACAGCCCATATTCTGGGGCTGACACCTCCATAATAAACCTCGAGTAATCTATCAACCATTTCAATCTTTGTCTACTTTACAGTGACATGACTGTCTTTCATAAAAGATTTCAGGAAGAAGCAGTTCGATTGCCAAAAACAGAATTGATTTAAACTCGGTCCTTGATTTTTTTCCCCCAGGATGCTGCAGAGAGGGTAGGTTCTTGATTAGTCGGGGCACCAAAGATTACGGGAAGGAAGGATAATGAGGTTGAGACGGATAATAAATCAGCCACAATGAAATGGCAGAGCACACTCGATGGGCCCAATGGCCGAATTCTACTCTTATGTCTTACGGTCTAATGTAACTACCAGAAATGCATAATAATTTCAAAAAATCTCAAATGCAGCAACTTACATGTCTTACTGTGCTCTTTCGATAGGAGGTAATTGGCCAGCGGTGGTGTATAAGTCAAGCATTGTATAGTGGAGTTCAGGAAGCAGGTATTCCCAAGATTGTGCAATCCAGCTCCAACTCTGTACACACGCACCCATTTCATGGACAGCTTTTCCATAGGAAATAAAATTTTCTGAGGTGCCGGGATGCCGTCATTTGGAATGCTGCTTGTTTCATAAACTTGAATATAAAAACAAACAGGATTTTTGGGTACCAGCTAAGAGAAAAACTAAACCGTTAATAAAATGCTTTACAGTTCCACTACTTCAGGTTTACATTTACAGACACCTGAGCTGACATAAAAGTTGTGCTAGAACCAATTAGGAGCTGTGGCAATAATTCTAAACATTGAAGTGACATTTTTGTTTTAATACATATCCAAGCTTAAATCACTTCTTGAAAAGTACTAAACTGTGTTTTACTAAAGTATTCAAATCAGGTTACTTTCCCCCCTTTAACATTATGTCCAAAATTTGAAACTAAAATCCAGTTTCTAAACAGGTCCACAGAAATCGACATTGCCTGGTAGCTTTAAAATTTCAAGTAGATGTTACAAAATAAGGAAAAGTACATGCATAATTAACATCTGATCTTTTAATCACAGGACTGAAAATATGTTAAATTAACGTTCAATGGTTTATAAGACACAAGTCTTTGTCAGCAGCTACTTACAGCAGGAAACTTAAACACTGCTGAACAAAAGCTACTGCAAAAGGTTTGTTTCACTGTTACAGCATTTTTTATGTCAGAACATTTGAGATCACAATTGCAGAAATAATGCTATCCATTCACAATAACTTTCTGAATCTGGCTTTTACTGCAGGATTTAGCCATGATGTTGGCTTTTCATGGCCCACTCAGAAAATACTATCATACAATTAAAATCGAGTACACAGGAGCTAAGGCACTGAAATCGGCCATTCACACAAACAAGTCCAAGCCTCACAAGCCTGCCACCTTTCTTCATTTAACACATCACCTCTCACTCACCTCCATGCTGACTCAGACATATTTTAAGAGTCCGCCTTGCAGGCAAAGTTCAAAGTAATTTTATTATCAGAGTACATACATGTCATCATGTACAATCCTGAGATTCATTTTGTTGCAGGCAGTTCTGGCATTTAGATATTTTAACTCAGATTTGCAAAGAGTTAAGTTACCATAAATATCAAGTGTTCCCAAAATGGAGCTAATCACTATATTCATTGAACTTTGGAATGCAATCACTAATAAATGCTGTTCAGAGTGGCTTACCTTGTTTCTTTGTTGGGGCAGAACAAACATTTTGCTCACCAGTAGCCCCTTCAGGTTTTGGGTTCAAAATGACATATTTGCTCTTCAGTGAGTCTAGCTGGTAGGAGAAGCTCTTGCTGGCAGGCTCAAATTCAATTTTCTGAAGAAGAACCTTCTTAGCTGAAGCTGCCAGCAGTTTGTTGAGGTCACCTTCGTCAGCAGAATCTTTTCGTCCGGGCTTCAGTGCTTCTTTCAATTTGTCTACTATAGGCATGGTGCATCACTGAAAGGCAAAAATGCAACAATCTAATTCATCTTCTGCCGGCAGCACACTGAACTAATCAATACAAGAATTATCTCAGTCAAACAGCAGCAGTATGATAAACCAAACCCATCACAACAAGTTTACTAAAATAAGTGAACTTGGATTTGGAAAACTAATCATTCCAACAGTGGTTACATATTTAAGCTACAGTTTCCAAAGATGGAAATGTTTACTTTTTAGGTAGAACCAAGGATAGCTCAACTTAACCCTGAGTTTTGTAAATCTCTATCAAAACGAAGTTAAGACAAAAATTCTCCAAACGATACAACCGATGAACAATTGTAGAAGTAAAACACATTCCATTCAAATGTCTGCAACCATAAAATACTTTAAGATACTTTAGTTTTCCTCTTCTGAAAGAAAAAAAACAGATCTGATCCCCCAATTGTGGTTTAATCAAACAGGAATTCTAATCTTCTGTTTATATAGAAAGCAAAAGATATTCTACCTCCTCTACATAAATTTCTAGGAACTCAGCAGACAGCAAAGTATTACTGTCCATAATTTATGCAAAGGCTGCAGATAGATGTTAATTTTCTTGTCCATTTTGGTTAGTTCCTGATAATTAACCAAAATGTTTATTGTGCATTTTATTTTCCCACTGCAATTCAAAATACGTTTTCCTGAAGACAGACAAATGAATTGCAATTATCAAGAATCATCCACTGGAATTAAGACCTGGAAAAATCATTTAATTATGAGCTGATAAATGGCCAGGAACACAAAGACTTGAACAATTTAGGGGCTAGTATCACATGCAAGTCAAAGCTCAAAGTAAATTTTATTCTCAGAGTACACATATTTCACCATATACAACCCCGAGATTCATTTTCCTGTGGGCATACTCAGCAAATCTATAGAATAGTAGCTATAACAGGATCATTGAAAGATCAACCAGTGTAGAAGACAACAAATTGTGTAAATGCAAATACAAATAAATAGCAAAAAAATAAAGAGACATTGAAATAACAAGATAAAGAATCCGTAAAGTGAAATAATTGGTAGTGGGAACATCCCAATGATGGGCAAGTGAGCATAGATGTCCTCTTTTGTTCAGGAGCCTGATGGCTGTGGGGTAGTAATTGCTCTTGAACCTAGTGGTACGAGAGCTGAAACTCTTGTACCATCTATCTGATGGAGCAGCGAGAAAAAGAGCATGGCCTGTGTGGTGAGAATCTCTGATGATGGAGGCTGCTTTCTGATGACAGCATTTCACATAGGTGCTGGGCCGAATCCACTACCTTTTGTAGGATTTTCTGTTCAAAGACATTTCCATACCAAGCTATGGTGCAGCCAGTCAATACATTCTCCACTACACATTTATATAGATGTCTGTCAAAGCTTTGGATGTCATGGCATATCTCCACAGACTCCTACGGAAGTCACTCACCTCCAGATACCCCATGATCGTTCTGAGATGCAGGGTACAAGTTAGGAACACAATGGAATACCATTCAATTGCTTGGATGAGTGCAACCCCAGCAACTCTCAAGAAGCCAGGCAACATCTCGGACTAGAACCTCATCAGCCCCCTAACATATTCCACTTTCTCGGCTACTCATTACATATAATGGCTGGGTCTACAAAATGTACTGCAGCTGCTCAACCAGCTGCTTGACAGCACTTTCCAAACCCATGTCATTTATCATCAAGAACAGCAGCTGCAAGGGAACACGAGCACCTGCAGATTCCCCTCCAAGTTACACACCATCCAGGGTTCGAAACTGTCAGTTCTTTACTCTCAATAGGTCTGAATTCTCATATTCCCCAACCAACAGCAACTTGAGAGCACACTTATACAGGAAAACCAAAACACCCGTTTATCACCACCTTTTCAAGGACGATAAATGTTGACCTTTCCGGAGACACCCGTATTCCAAAAGTGAAGATCAGGTCTGTCTAATTAATGTACAGGCAACAACTGGGTTCAGTTTTTACACTGATTGTGTTAACAAGCCATAAAATACACCAAGAACACTCAATATAGTAACCAAACCTACACAGTATTGAAATGAATGCCATCAGAAGGACCAAGACTGATAAGAAAGAACAATTAAGGGTGAAGCGAGAGAGGAAAATGTACACAAGTTAGACTTCTGATTTTAATAATATTACGGAAGCCAAAGTCAAATTTATTGTCACAGGCACAGGTGTAGTGAAAATCTTACAACAGGCACAGACCATCATAAGCAGCATTCACAAGAAGATCTGACATAGATTGAACAATTTTTACTAGAAAGAAAACAATGAGAACAAAGGTTGCTCATATGTGTAGGCATGCCCATAATTTGGGTGTTCGTAACCCGGGAGCAGCTGGCACACATGTACTTAATCTCATTTGTCAATGATTAAATGAACCTTGGTATAGAATGCTGTAAAAAGCCAAACAAAAACATCAATCATAAAAGGTAAAACAAGTGTAGTATAATTAATTTTGATAGAAGAATTAATTTTTTCAGTACAATGAAAATAAGAATTAACACACCGTATCCAATTTGTAGTGATTTAGCTAATTTCATTCTCATTTACAGAAACACCATTGAAAACAGGCAATCTGGTTTCGCAGGGATTATATTCCAAAACTGACTTGAGCAAATATAGAAGAACCCATGAAAGAATGGCTAACTGTGAGGCAGAACTACAATTGATTTCTCAACAATTAACCAGTTTTGCAAATACATTGTTCATAATAACAAGTAGTTTAGCAAATGAAAGCAAAGGATCCCCTCCACGCATGCAATTATTGCTCATCCCTGTCTTGCATTTTATGCCCATCTTTTTCTTTTCTGTGATAATATTTTTTTCACTCCCACTTTTCTCCATATTTCTCTTCTTCCCTGGTCTGCATCTACATCAAACACATGTAGCATAGTGGTTATCACAATGCTTTACAGTATCAGTGTCCCAGGTTCAATTCCCGCCATGCTGCCTGTGAGGAGTTTGTATGTTTTCCCCAACACAGTGTGGGTTTCCTCCAAGTGCTCCAGTTCCCTTCCACAGTCCAAAAACATATCATTTGATAGGTTAATTGGTCACCATAAATTGCCCCGTGATTAGCTGAAGGTTAAGTCTGGGGTTGCTGGATGGTGCAGCTCAGAGAGCTGGAAGGGCTGATTCCGCTCTGTACACCCTATCCTCGTTATATGCGTCTTTAGACAATGCAGATTCACAATTATGCGAGGAACCTACCAACGTCTACCAACGTCTCGTTATATGCATCCAAAACTCAAAGTTATGCGAGGAGCACTGCTTTCCTACCAATACAAGTCACGTGCACATACCTCACAGTCTCATTGTTGGGACAAGAAGCATCGCTTTCTCGCCACTACAAGTCAGATGCGCGCACGCCTCACAATCTCTCTCCCGCCACTCTCGCATTGGTTTTGGCAAGGTGTGGATGCGCGATCTTAAACTTCTGTTGGTTTTACCTATGGTGCAGTGATTTTGCACTTGAAATATTTAACTATGCCTCCTAAGCATCCGATGTCATGTCCTGGGCCATCAGCCGAGCGGCAGAGAACCGCTTTAACACTTGAAAAAAAGTTGGAAGTTATAAACAGCGCAGCATCAGCTGAAGGTAACACAGCTCTGGGATGCTACTGCCAGGAACAGAATCTTGCCTCTAAAGTTCTTTTGTTGCTTGACAATGTGCCAGCCCATCCTAAACATTTGGACAGCATTCATCCTAACAGTGCATTTCCTGCCACTTAACACAACATCGCTGATTCAACCACTCGGACCAAGGTGTAATCCATTCAAGGTGTACATATTTTTTTTCACCTCGAACTCTCTCTCAGATGCTGCAAGCAACAGACAATTTTGAAAATCCTGAGAGATTACCAATGGTGAGGGAATGGTGAAAGTTGTAACACTTGGCACAAATGGCGATGGACATGGATCCACGTTTAGAACGGAGTCAGCATTTCAGTCATTCCCTGCCGTCAACCCTTCTTCCCTACAAGCATATTTAAAACAAAATGCTGCCAAGCAAACAACCCTCACCACTTTATTCAAATCGGTAACACCTTCTGCTGCCGGAAGTTCTAAGAGGTCTGCGAGTCTTCCTTCACCCCTTGCTGTGTTTGATGTGATCCTGACAACCACAAAACCATCCACCTTATCTATGTAAAGCTGCCCGACACCACAACAACAACCACTCATCTCCCAGAGCGAACACACCTGCCACTGTTGGTGAGTACTGTACACCTCGGATGTTAACTTTCTATGATTTATTACATTGAATATTACCTTAAATTGATGAAATACAATACAAATGTTGTCTTGTAGTACTGCTTTTGTGGTATTGGTATGAAAATGTGAATAAATTACAGATAAAACATACTTAGGAAGCCTTCTGGAATGAATCCCTATTTTCTCCATTTAAATAATTATTCAGATTATGCGATTTCACATCATGCATCAACTTCGAGGAATGTATCCCCCACATATAACGAGGATAGGGTGTATCTCAATAAATTAAAAACATATGAAAACCATATACTTCTGCATCAATTCCTGGCCTGGTAGTTACAGAAATTTAATAGCCGTTGGTTATATAGACTGGCAATTATGCAGTAGCATCTCTTAAATGTACCTGAATTACAGACTTCATGCCTCAGTACATTTACTCCTACCACAAAATCCCACCAGCGATGATTCATCAGCTTTCTGAAAATCAAATACCAATTCCAAAATAAAAATAATTCTGGCATACGTTAGCAAGTTTCATATCAACAGAGCACAGTTTTTGTTTGCTGGTGAAGGCCACAAAATAAAATTAATTTTTGATTTTCTATTGTAGAATGAATGTGGGTAACACAAGAATGAAAAATAGTATTTAAAAATATATTATCTCCTTGGTGACTGATAAAGTATTTGTACGTATTTTAATTTTGTTTTCAATATTAAACAAGGAAGCCAAATGTATCATTTACAGAGCCCAGCTTACTTTCTGCATCACATCTTCCAGTTCAGATTGTACACAAAAGAATGATTACAGGTATTTAACAAATACCAGCAAAGTGAGAACGTTCATCTGCCTAATCTGGAAAAGGACTCGATCAATATAAAAACTAGCAAAAAGGGGCCTCTTCTCAATACTCCAGATTCTTAGATCTAACAAAGTACATGCACTTCAGCAAACAAAAATGCCCAACACCTCTCAATGTTGCAGACATGTTGGGAGAAATTAAATACTTACACGTTAAGGTTTTATGAATTTCAGGACAAGTGACCAACTCCAAAAGCAGGCTTTCTCAGACCTAGCTTTTCTTAGGAAGAAATTCCTTCTCATCTCTGATCTGAGGCTGTGCCCTGTGGTCTTAGACTCTCCTACCACAAGAAAATCCCCTCCACATCCACTCTATCTAGGCCTTTCAATATCGAATAGGTTTCAATGGCTACTTATGGAAGACTGCTTGGTAGTGATGGTCTGAAGCAGGAGAAACGTCGCCCGATCTTTTCCACGGATGCTGCCCAACCTGCTGAGTTCCTCCAGTGTGTTGTGAGTGTTGCTTTGACCCCAGCATCTGCAGATTATTTTGTGTTTACGAAAAATCGTTGGAATTTACAACATTATACGGAGGTGACGAAACAGGATGAAAGAGGGGGATTGAAAATCTGGCTGGGTGGTGCCACAACAACCTCTCACTCAATGTCAGCAAGACCAGGGAGCTGATCACTGACTTCAGGAGGAGGAAACCAGAGGTCCATGAGCCAGTTCTCTTCAAGGGATCAGAAGGAGAGAGGGTTAGTAACTTAAAATTCTCAGTGTTATTACTTCAGAGGAATTGTCCTAGGCCCAGCATTCAAGTACAATTATGAATAAAGCGCGACAGTGCCTCTACTTTCTTAGGAGTTTGTGAATCTTCAACATAACATCTAAAATATTGACAAACTTCTATAGATATGTGCTGGAGAGTATATTGACTGGGTTCAATGCAACCTGGTATGGAAACACCAATATCCTTGAATTGAAAATCCTACAAAAGATAGTTGATATGGCCCAGTCCAGCACAGGTAAAGCCCTCCCCACTATTGAGCACAAGTATATTGGGCACTGTCGCAGGAAAGTATCATGAAGAATCTCCACCATCATGCTCTCTTCTTGCTGCTGCCATCAAAAACGTGGTACGGGAGGCTCAGGGACCACACCACCAGCTTTAGGAACAGTTATTACCCCTCAACCATCAGGCTCCTGAACCAGTGGGGTTAACTTCACTTGCCACATTACTGAACTGTTCCCACAACCTATAGATTTACTTTCAAGGATTCTTCATCTCACGTCTTTGATATTTATTGCTTACTTATTAATTTTTTTCCTCTCTTTTGTATTTGCACAATTTGTCATCTTATGCACATCGGTTGTTTATCCATCCGGCTGGGTGCAGTCTTTCACTGATAATATTGTGTTTCTTGGAGTCATTGTGTATACTCGCAAGAACATGAATCTTATATGCTGACATATATGTACTTTGATAATAAATTAATTTAAACATTTAGTAACTGTGCAAGTGAAAATGTAAGTTTCTAGCACTGCCCATAAATTGCCAAATTCACTGTTGATGTCCTTCCACTGGTAAAACTTTCCAATAATTACCCATCTTCAATGACAAATTTGTCAATGTGTTCACTGGTTATTTCACATTTCTTTCGAATATTTACAAAGGAACATGAAAGACTGCAGAATACCAAGGAAAGTAAGGCAATGGAACAGAGGGAGGGAGGGGAGGGGGAACATTGACTCAGACCATGAGAGGCCTGCGTCGGGGCATTTTCATGCCTTACAAGGCGCAGATTGGAAGTCTGCATGGGACACCACTCCTCGCACTCCTCGACGTTCCCTCCCTCCTGAACAGAACATTAAAAAAAATCAAATTACGTTTCAATGTGTGACATGAGCAGAGCTCAGTGACAACAAAGACAGCCACATCTTGAAAGATCCACATCATTGTTATTTTCTCAGTAAATCACCATGTGATAATGGCATGTCCTATGTATAAACGTCCCCAACAGCTTGCAAGCTGAGAAACTCCTATTTGCATAATGTACTAAAAATTGCATCATTAACTCCCATGTAAACAAACTGGATTCAAAAGGCAATTAAATGCCAGTAGCATTTTGTACTTGCATGCAAATTTACAAAACCATTGACAATATATCATCAGGCAAATTACATGTCAGAGGAATATTTTCAGGAGACTGGATTTGCGTTTTCCAGATATTTGAGTGCAAATCAGCCAATATTGAAGTTAAAAAAGATTAACTCTTTTAAAGTTAAGTAGTCTTAATTTCCTATCATTTTAAAATGGTCATGACAGAAGACCATGATAGCCCACGTCTCAAGACACAGCACATAATGATGATGATGGTGATGATGATGTCAATCTCTTACTAGCCCCTCCCACTTTCAAATCTCTTACTAGTTCTTCTTTCAGTTAGTCCTGACGAAGGGTCTCGGCCCGAAACGTAGACTGTACCTCTTCCTAGAGATGCTGCCTGGCCTGCTGCGTTCACCAGCAACTTTTGTGTGTGATGATGATGATGTCGTCTGACAGTGTTCTGTGCAGGTGGGGTAGTGAGTACTGGGAGCTCCCCATCCTGTCAACCACAAAATTCTGTATCGAAATTAGCTGCCATGCCATATATTACAAATGTGACTATATTCTTCAGACATTGTGATAGGCACTATGGAAATGCAAGTCCTTGCATTTTTTAAAAACACATAACTGTGTGCCTCAATTATTTGTGCTCCATTGCTAATTTTAATTGATTTCAGGTTCTGTTCTCAGGTCGAAGATAATTAATTTCTCACTCAGTTATCAAATATTCACTTATATACTAAAACATCAATACTTTGATAATCTTGCATAGGAATGAAATCATTCTAAACAGTGTCCTTTTAAGAGTGGAGACACTTTCGACAGAATGGTGACACTTGCAGGCTGCCCTTCAACAAATCCTTGGATTGTGTTGGTTGACGATGCAAATGACGTATTTCACCACGTGTTTCAATGTACATGTGATGAATAAGCCTAACTTTCTTATAAATATGACTAAAATCTGGATGTGTACAAGTTGCTGCAAGAAGGAATTGTTTAGAAAGGTCTGAAATTATATTCATATTAGCTCTGTGGCATGGCTTTCACTGCTCAGTTCAACGCAACCCTTGACATTATGAGTCATGGAACAATTCATATGAACACACAACAGTAAAGCAGGAAGCATTTAGTTATTTAAAAAAATTACAGAGCTATAAATGAGCATTAGAACACACACTCATTTGATAAAGTCAAAAATTCTTCCTTTGATCATCACTGAATAGTTGTTTTGAAGAACTTACAATTCATGCAAAATTATTTTTAGCTCAGATCATTGTGAAACATTCACTTATATTCATGCAACACGACTCTCATTTTCAGGATATTTTGCAGCAAGAATAGTTTGTAAATAAATTGATGTTTACATCAGTTCATTGATTGCCAGTTATGCTACTGAAGGTTAAAAACATGGCACAGTCTGTGAAGTGGGAATGTTTTTATTGAGCTGGGAAGATACAAACTCCAAGTGTCAGTTTTGTCATGTAATGATGCATAACATTAATATTTTCTCATCATCACAGCTAGAACTTTCAAAGATATTCAATCCAGCAAGAAGGTCAATAGGGAGATGAAAAGAGACCTGGGTGCCCTCCAGCACCATTCGCTGAAGGTGAACATGCAGGTGTAGCAGGCAAATATGCGGGCCTGCAGAGACAGTAAGATTCAAGTACAGGTACACTAACAAGGAGCTGTCCAGAGCTGTGGCGAAACCACATCAAGTTCAAAGTTCAAAGAACAAAGTATGTATATCTTATACAACCTTGAGATTTGTCTTCTTGCAGGCAGCTACAAAACAAAGGAACCCAACATGCAGAGAGAAAAAAAACATGCAAACAATAACATGCAAATAGCATTCAGAACTGAAGTTCACAGAACTGAGCCCATGCTTTAATAGTTGCAGGCCATAGCCACAGTTCAGTGCAGTTCTGTGCCAACAGCTAAAAAACCTAAGTGCCCAGTAGTTTTCCCGTGAGCTACCCACAAAACATCACCATATATTACCAGCTCCAATTTGAACTTATTTAACTTAAGACAAGTCTCCATTTACTTCTTAAGTGTCACCCAAAATGTCAAGATTCAGTTTTTTCCCCCTCATCTTTTCCTATACATCATCTTGTTCAGCCCAAATACTCAGAAATTCCTGAACATGAACTCATTCAATTGGCTGAATTCTACAAGTTGAGGAGATCATTATATTTTGAATCGCAAATTACCTCCCTATCCAAATCAGAGGGACAAAATAGAGCACCTTGACCATGCACAACATACACATTCGTTGTTAAACTTTGCATAACATAATATTGGAAAACATAACTCCAAACATACAAAAGGATACAAGCAATGCTAATTCTGTTTCAGAGTAAAGTATAACCTTGTCTTTGAATCACAGGAGGGTACTTAAACAGGTCAGGTAACTGGCCTTAAGCAATTACAATTCCTACTCTATTTTTAGAGGCACGTTACAACACTAGGACAAATGAAAATGCCACCTTTTCATGAACTATCATAGTGTAAGATCACACAGAATTTTCGTGAATAAATCATGCATCCTTGAAAAGTTTTTGACAGGTTCTCTACTGCATTTCAAAATGCAGGAAAGGATTCAAACACCGAAGAGTACTTTCCAAAAAAGCAATGCATTTACACTTTTGCAAAGTTGCTATCCTCCCATAAAAATGTGTAAACTTAACAGAACATAAAATTAACCTTTCAAGATATCAAAACGCATTACTCGTTGCAACAAAAAATCACAACCTCATTGCTTAAAAATAAACTCCTATAAAACATTCCCACAATAACTAACATATCTGACACTTGTAATGATTACATTTCAGCACAAAGCAATTCTGTTTGGTTAGCAAGTGTTTTTTTTAAAACATCTTCAGTGTTGCAGGGTGCCTTTGCCAGAGTTGTTCCCACCACCAACAGTCCTTCTGAATTTCCAGATCACAATTAACCTTCTCTACTTTGCCAGATTTATCCACTGCTTTTCGAAAGGCTCCTCAGTTTGGAACAATTTCATCCGGGTCAGAAGGCTCCTGTTGGAGATTTGAACACAAAAACTCCAGAGCAGGACTGCAGGATAGATACAGTAAGTGTGGAGAGGATGTTTCTCATTGTGGGAGAGTCTAAAAGCAGAGGGCACAGCCTTTGAACAGAGGCATGTCCCTATAGAACAGAGATGAGGAGGCATTTCTTTAGCCAAAGACTGGTGAATCTGTGGAATTTATTTCCACAGACAGCTGTGGAGGCCAAGTTTTTGGGTGTATTTAAAGTGGAGATTGATCGGTTATTGATTAATTAGGGTGTCAAAGGTTACAGGAAAAAGGCGGGAGAACGAGGTTGAAAGAGATAGTAAATCAGCCACATTGCAATGGTGGAGCAGACTCGAAGGGCTGAATGGTCTAACTCCACTCCCATGTCTAAGCAATTACTGGACGAACCACCACTGAGATGAGAGGCTGAACCAAGGCCCCATTCAGTCTCTGGTGAAACTGAATCCACGAGACCATTTTGAAAGACAAGGGAATTATGCTGTGACCCACCCAAATTATAAAGCACAAAAAAAAAGCACAACTCAAACACGAGGAAATCTGCAGATGCTGGAATTTCAAGCAGCGCACATAAAAGTTGCTGGTGAACGCAGCAGGCCAGGCAGCATCTCTAGGAAGAGGTACAGTCCGCGTTGCAGGCCAAGACCCTTTGTCAGGACTAACTGAAAGAAGAGCTGAATTCTGTTTTGTGGAAACTTCATTTAGAATCAGATTTATCATTAACAAATGCCATGAAATTTGTATTGTTGCCACAAAACAACAATGAAAGACATAAAATTTACAGCAAGTTACAATAATTAAACAGTGCAAAAGGGGAATGGCCAACAATTGTTCTTGCAGCAACAGTTCATGACTTCATGGACCGTTCAGAAATCAGATGAGAGCAGAGAAGTTATTCCTAAAACAGTGAACATTAAGTATGGGTCTCCAGTGTGTGTTTCACTAACACTGAGTGTGACTCCTTCCTGATGGTAGTAACGAGATGCATGTAAGCGTGTCCAGTTGGTGGGTTCTTAATGCTGAATGCTGCCTACTTTAGGTCCCTGATGGTGGGGAGGCTGGTGCCACGATGAAACTGGCTGAGTCTACAACCCTCTGCAGCCTCTTTAAATCCTGCACTTTGGAGTCTCCAAACCAGATGGTGATGCGACCACTCAAAATGTTCTCCACTGTACATCTATAGAAATTTACTAGCCTTTGGTGAGATACCAGATCTCCACAAACTCCAACTGAAGTCCAGCACCGAATACCATCCAATTTAGGTAAATTTATTGTCATGTTTCCCTCATTAAAACACTGACTACACTTCAATGGTGGTAAAATGCTTTGGGGAAACCATTTATCCCAATGCTTCTATACCCAAGGTTGTGGCCTCCAACTAACAGACTACTAGGTCAGATGCAGTGATTACTGGCTTTGTGGCTGTGGACTCACTTTTGTGAATGCTTACTTTTATTGTTTGCACAATCTTTCTACACGTTTGACAGAGTTCTTTGTTCTTAATGGGTTCTATTGGTGGCTGCCTGTAAGGAGATAAATCTCAATGTTGTATGTAGTATACAGACTTTGATAATAAATGTACTACACACCTACACTTCTGCTCATGATTGCTGTTCCTTATTCCATTATTACAACCCACTTTTGCCAATTAATTACTCCAGTTTCTACACTCACCCAAACTCCATATGTACTTAAAGCCTGATAAGCTTCCATGTCTTTTAATCAGCAAATTTTCAAACATCAACTCACCCCGTCCCGACCTGCTGAATCCATCCATTGTCACTTTGGCCCTCAATTCACATACACCAGTACCTTGTTGCTTACAAAACAACTGCACCCAGTTAACTCAAAAATAGATTCACTAAATAGCTTTAAAGAACATTGTATCAAAATGTCACCAAGAGCTCATAATTGTTCTAGCAGCAAATTCTGTGTAAAACAATGTTAAGATCTTCCAACTAGTAAATACAGAGGCAAAAACTCTGGTTACTTCCAGCATTACTATGTCCAATTTCTCTACAGGTTAAATTGTCTCACATCTGTTTCTTCACTGGAGGAATCCATATTATATGTATTGGAATATTAATTTCATGAGAGCGGGGAATGGAAGGGAGAAAGGTTGCTCACAATTAATTTTACAATTTATTCCTTTGGTCTTCCTGATTTTTAAAGTAAAAAATTGCATAAGCTCTTGAAAATCCAAAGAACATTGTTCAAAATAACAGCATGTTCTTATTGCATCATTATCAACAAATTTCAAAATATGCCTGAAACCCTCAGAATCTGAAATTGGAAAGCAGAATGTACATTCACACTTACCCATGAAAACAGAAGTTAGGAAGAAAGCCAAAATCTTGATCAAAGATTACAACTGAAAAGATATTAAAAAAAAGTATTAAATAAAATATTTAGAGCAGGAAATGGGTGAAGAGTGGCAGTGTAATAATGTGCTGGTGTGAAGAAGTGGATGGGGAGATTCTAAGTTGTAGAAGAATGCAGAGTACAAAATGTTTGAAGACATGGACTGGTAAGAAATCATGGGCACATTTAAAGAGCAAAGACATTAAGTGTGGGCATTTAGTAACCAAGAACACAATGGAAGAGCAGTGAGGAAAGACAAAGCAGGCAAACAACACATGGGAGAAGATGGATATAAATTTTCAAACACAAGAAAATCTGCAGATGTTGGAAATCCAAAGCAACACACACAAAATGCTGGAGGAACTCAGAAGGCCAGTTCTGAAGAAGTCTTGGTTCAAACGGCGACTGTTTACTCTTTTCCATAGATGCTGCCTGACCTGCCCAGTTCCTCCAGCATTTTGTGTGTGTTAATATGAATTTTCGTTTGTCATGTTGGGCAGACAGTTAAGCAGAGAACAGCAATAACACGGGCACGGCAGTGTAGCAGTTAGCGCAAAGCTTTAAGCCACCAGCAATCACCAATTGGAGTTCAATTCCTGCCGCTGTATGTAGGGGGGTTATTCTCCCCATGCCTGTATGGATTTCCTCCAGATGCTCCAGTTTCCACCCATGTTCAAAGGACATATGGTTAAGGTTATGGTTAGTTGAGGTGTGGTAATGCTACATTAGCTCTGCAAATGTAGCAACACTTACAGACTGCTCCCAGCACAATCTGCCAACTGTGTTGGTTGTTGATGCAAAATGACGCATTTCACTGTATGCTTCAATGTACGTGTGACAAATAAAGCCTTTAGCAATTAAAAAAGTTTAAGTAATCAAGTTGGAATATGAAGAAGGTTTATAGTCTTTAAAGATAGTGTTATGGAGCCACAAGCAAGTCATCTGAGCACATAAGAGGACGAGGTGTAAAACCCAATTTAGAGCAATATAATCACAAATGGTATTTTTTTTACAATAAAATGTGATGATTATTTTAAAGTCTTCACCTGGTAAAGCAGCAAACCAGTCCTTTCAATGCTGCCCAGGGAAAAAGTTGGGCTTTCCTGAAATAGGAAAGCAGAGAAGCAGCCAAAGAATGTTACGCAGAGTAGAACTGAATCTCATTTGTACCCGTGCAGCTACTTAACCTGCACTTGGGAAAGGTTATGGGATGAAAGGGAAAGAGGTCAAGGAAGAATCCTTGGACAACTCAGCAGGCTAGTAGGGTTCCAGATAGGAAGAGGTTTCTTGGTTGGAGATCATTCAACATTCATTATTGTCATCCCTCAGATACAGTAGTAGATATTAGCAGCATTAAGCTGCCATGATGATGATGAGGTCAACTCAGGCCTGAGAGGCCAGCGTCGGGCATTTTCATGCCTTACAAGGCGTGGAACGAGAGACTGTGTGGTGCGCCACTCCTCCCACAGACATTTCGCAGTACAATATGTTTCTTTATTTTACAAGATCGAGTTGCGAGCTCAACATTCAACCCGGCACGGATGGAAAGCGTACTTGGGAACGGCCCGACTGGATTCGAACTCAGGAACCTCTGTTCCGGAGTCCGGTGCTGATGTCACTGCACCATGGCCGACTTTAATTACAGTCAATTTAGAGAGACAATGAAAGCAAGACTGGGGGATTATCAAGCTCTATCAAGATATCCTCTCCTCTCTGTCTACTTGAATAAATCCAATGCAGCCACCTACAAGACAACTGAAGGCAATCAAATGGGATTATGATAGTTATTTATTACAAAAGCATCATGTAAACCACATGGTTTGCCAGCTATTCTGGACAGTTTCAGTAATAGTTCACATCCGTGATTATTTATTAAATGTCAGCACTTGGAATTCTAGCACTGGTCCTGCTGAGGTAGAGAGATTTCAAAATTAAGATGAGTCTGAGTCAGGAAGATTAATTGTGTATGGAGAACCAGTTACTTCATTGGATTAAATGTTATTGATCAAGTATTGCCCTTGAAGAACGCATTTCAAATGAAATGAGGCTGTTAGGAATATCTGCTCCAAATCCAAGGACAAGCTGACACAAGACTCTTATTGTAATCTATTACGCAACTCCAGAGCTCGAGAAAAAAGTGCCCTCACATTCGCATACTTCCGAAATTACTCCAAGCTCTTTATGTTTTCACTAGTCCACATCAAACTTATTTGATATACTAATCAATATTTATTTTAAACTCAATTTTCACCAATTTTCTTGCAAAGACATCAGGGAGTACACCCTGAGCAGAAATCCAACATCTAAGGGCACTGAAAACATTAGCACAAACCAGTCTGACTGATTTAAACAAGTATATGATATGTTGTAGGGTAGCATATGGTGATATACACATCAATAATAAATTTACTTTGATCTTGGAAGTTCAGGTGATACCAGAGACTGTAAGATGCTGGAATGTGAAGCAACACAATCTGCTCAATCCTGATGCAGGGTTTTGACACAAACATTGACGCTTTCTTTCCTCCCACTGATGCTGCTTGACCCCAGGAGCATCTCCAGCAGATTATATGTGGCTCAAGGACTCATGTAACCAGTTTCACAGAAGCCAGAAAACACAGGGCTACTACAGCCAAGAGCTGTGGGCAACAGTACAAACAGAGGCTCGGTTCCCACCCCCCGCCTATTGTATTCTGAATTATGATAGAATCTGGGGACAGAGTTTTGCAATCAAAATAAAAACAATTTATGAGGGAGAAAGTCAATAAAAAATAATGCTCAAGCTAGTAAATGGTGTGCCTCAACACAATTACCATTTACAACCAATTTCACTGGGACAGAGAAGGGGCCAAGTGTTAAGTCAATGAAAGATGAGCAAGTGAAAGTTGTGCACCTGCTCAGGGAAATAAAATTATATCCGAACAACTTCAAAAGCACGCATCTTTCTCTGCTTCAGCCTTTCACAAGCCGTCAACTATTTCTGCAGCTTCTTGGGTATTAAAACTACTAACATACTTTTTTTAAAAAAATTTGAAACAAATTATACAAACCAAATAACAACCAACAAACACTCATATAAAGCTGTTCACATAGTACACATACAAAAGTAGAGAACATCAGTCCTATCAGTCCTGTTTAACTACAGTTGTTCACTGAACAACTATGCTACTATGAGCTCTGTTAAAATTTCTGTACGTTCTCCCCGTGGAACGTGTGGGTTTCCCCCGGGTGCTCTGGTTTCCTCCCACAGTCCAAAGATGTATCGGGTAGCTTTAATGGTCATTGTAAATTGTCCCATGATTAAGTTAGGATTAATTGGGGTTGTGGGGTTGCTGGGGCAGTGTGGCTCAAAGGGCCAGAAGGGTTACTCCACTTTAAAATTGCTAAATAAATGTTACAAGAGGTGACCAAGGTACTGTCAACTAGAATGTTTAAATCCAGGGAATAGGAACCGAAAATGTACAGTGGAACCCAATGTTGGAGAAAGCAGGATGTACAAATGAAGATGGTGAAACCACATAAAGATCTATGGTTGAAGAATTTAAAGGTTGACATTTTACAAACACTATATTTCACTGAAACACACAGAGCATATAAAAAGAGTCACCAATTCATTCAACTAGGAGTGTACAAGATGATTAAGAGGCATAGATTGAGTGAATAGCTAGAATTTCTCCCAGGACTGAAATAATATTAGGCAGCATAATTTTAAGGTGACTGGAGGAAAGTATAGGAAGGGGGTATGTCAGAGGTAAGATTTTTTTAAAACTTACACAGCAATTAGTGAGTGTATGGAACACACTACCAAGGGTGGTGGTAGAGGCCGATACATTAGGAACATTAAAAAAAGAGCTCTTCAAAAGGCACAGGGCTGATACAAAGACGGAGGGCTACGTAGGAGGGAAGGGTTAGACTGATTTTAAAGTACTAGGTCGAAGCAACATCGTGGGTTGTTCTATATCTGTCATATTATCTTGAAAATAGACCTTCTTCCTTTTAAAATCAAACCACCTACTTAAAGGTTGCATTACATACACCAAGTTATGTAAAACTAGGCAGGCAATAATTACTTACGATAAACAAAGCTAAGAGGTACTTTATTTAAAACAAAGCACAGCTACATCAATTCACACCATGCCCTCTGATTAGGAAATGTTAATTTAAACTCCATCTTTAACAGAGACATATATGATGCTGCTTCTCAACAGAGAACTGCACTGCGTGATCGGGCATGGTTGTACGTGTATTGAGTACCTTTGAACAGTCAAACAAAGAAAAATGTTTAGAGGACATTAGAAAAATTCGTCCTGAATCAACTCTGCACAACTTGTAGCCTTTTGCCTGCTTTATCAGCTGGGTACATACAGTATAATTGCTTTGCAACGATATGGAAAATTTCCAAATTATATTGAAATGCACATTCACATTGGACTGAATAGCTTTCTTCTGGCAGCATTAGGTAGGTAATTGTATATTTTACAACAGCATATGCCTATTATTGTAAAGATTGAAGTATAATGGAGTAAAAGCGTACATGAAAAATTGTATATCACTTAACTCATTCCATTTCGGAAGTACCCATACATCAGTGATACATTATTTCTAGGTCCAAATTACATCAGGCTAGGAGTCAGATACCAATTTATTTCAAAGAGATGCAATGTTTTACTATAAAGACTGTCCCCAGGGTTTTGAACTCCTACCTTACAGGTACTCATATAGATAAGAAAGCCCCACTAATATAATTAAATACAAAATTTTGGCACATATACATACATCCATTCCTACACATAGCAGAATTAGTTTCTTCTCTCCCACCACTTTTATAAATGTTTTGCTCTTATCAGCCTTGTCTTTTTAATGCCATTATAAAATTTAAGGAATGGTTACCATATAGAATTTTTAAATGTACTTTCCAACCTGTGGACAAAATAAACTTATGGATGTCTATAAAAGCAGAGAACCTGTTCATTACCCACAGTCTGTCTGTGTCAGGATATCATCAACAATGCTTCATTAGCATCATTACACAAGACCACAAGATATAGGAGCAGAAATTAGACCACTTGGCCCAACGAGTCTTCTCCACCATTCAGCCATGGCTGTTATTCTTCCCCCCCCCTCCCATTCTGCTTTCTCCCTGTAATCTTTAACCCCCTTACCAATCCAGAATCTATTAATCTCTGTCTTACATACACTGAATGACCTGACTCCACAGGCCTCTGCAGCTACAAAATTCCAGATTCATCACCCACTGGCTCAATACACACTTTTCATCAGAGTCTTAAAGGCCAGGAGAATCCTAAACTCTCCTACTAATGGAAACATCCTCTCTACATTCACTCTATCCTGGCCTTTCAGTATTCATTAGGTTTGCAAAGAAAAAACACAGAGCAAGTATTTGCTTCATAGCAACTCCTCGGTGTCTTCCCCTTATTTCAAGGGAATAAGGTCAGAATCAGGTTTAATATCACTGACGCATGTTGTGAAATTTGATACTTTGCTCTATATAAAATATACTATATGATACAATAAGATTCATGCTACATACAATATCAAAGTAAAACAAAAATACTCAGCAAGTCAGGCAGCATCTATGACAAGAGAAACAGAGTTAACATTTCAGGTTTCGGTAAGGGCCCTCAACCTCAAACACCTACTTCACTTCTGTTACTGCTGAGCGTACCTGACTTGCGGTACATTTTTAGCACTTTCTATTTTTGCTTCAGATTTCCTGCATACATAGATTTCTTTTGTTACAATTTTAGAGGAAACAGCTATTCAATTCTTTACCCTGCTTAGCTATAGTAGTCACTATTCACCTTGACTCTGTCCACATGCTGGCAGCAATAAGACAGTCCGTTTTCCCCACTTGCTTCTATGGGTAGAGTGGGCTGCCCTAGCACACTCTTCCTGTGATTAACATAGCAGAGACTCGTGCACAACTTGCACTCCAACAACCAGCTTCGACTGCACAACAGAAGAACTGCACAAATCTGTCACTGTCAGATAGGCCGAACAACCACAGGAAGCCCGGATATTCCTGACTCTGTATTCTCCTGTTGCTACATTTCTACCTTGATACACAGGCTAGTTTAAACACAACTTCCAACATGAATACTTTCCTCTATGTTCCTTCTAAAATCTGGTTTCTTTCACACCAACATGGCAGAAATCAAGCCAAATAACAATTCACCATTTGTGGTCAAACTTTTGTACCTACCCCTTACCTGAGAGAAAAATAAACGTGTCTTTATCATCACTGACATATGTCATGGAATTTATTTTGCGGCAGAAGTACAATCCAAGACAAAACTACAAGCTACAAAAATAGTAAAGAAAGTAATTTCATTGGTTTATGAACCGTTCAGAAATCTGAAGGTGGAGGGGAAGAAGGTGTTATTAAAACAGGTTACCACGTTCCTGTACCTCCTCCACAATAGTTGTTATACAGCACAACTTAAGTAATATTTTATTTAGCAAGAGGAAAGGTAAATTAAATTAATACATTAAGAACATCTTAAAAACCTTACAAATTGCTTTGATGCGCAGCACAAGTTCCTGAGAGGACAAATATGGCTGCCTTTCCCACCACAAGATGAATGAACCCTTGTGCATTTTCCTGATACTCACCGAGGTGAGAGATTGACAAAGACACACTAGTCCGAGCTCTTCTTCAAATAGTGACATAAGGCTATCTCTACCCAACTCGACGTGCCAACAAGCCCAAAGTGTGAACGACAGTCCTAACATTAACTCCCTCACTGCTTTGCTGAAATATCACTAAATCCAAGATTCTCAATGTCTGTTGGGTTAAATAACCCCAAATATTGTGCCATGAACTCATTGATACTTTCTTTTTTTCAAAAAATCAGAAAAACAAACTGCAGAGTACCAGTAATTTGTTAAACCATAACCTTAAAAACTAACCCGGAGTGGTCTTTTGGACTGGGCAAAATTAAAGGCTAATAACACGGTTAAATTAGTACCGTTTACTCATGTGTTGATATATGTTCTTAACCGTTTCCGAAAATGCTGCGGTGCTGTCACCACGTTTAATGGCTTCAGAGAATACCTCGACTAAAAAATGTTTTCAAAACATAATTTTAACAACAACGTGAAATGACAGAATAATTCTGAAACCCTCCTGCTGATAAAGATGAATCCTGCCAGGTAGCAGTGTTAAAGTCCCAGAGACGGATGCCAGGATTCCATCACGACCTGTTATATTCGCGATTGACTCCGACATGCAGCAACCAAGCACGTGTTTAAACCCTCCAAACAGGACATTAGACGGCCAGTCAAGTGTGAAAGTCACGGTCAAACCTCCCGTTATCCACAACCACACTGAATAATACATCTAAAAATATACAAAATATTTAATTTGCGATTGCGCCGCGTGATGGGGTACTGCGCCAATTCTGACCTGACTTCCTTCTCTGGCGCCACGGATACTTTGTAGCTGCTTTTTCGCAACGCTGATTCTTCCCCTCCTCCTTCGCACCACGGTTTAAGCGACAACCGACTCGTCCAATCGGAAACCAGTCGCGCACTAATCTCCGCCCACATGCTACGCAAAGTGGCGACGCACACCAATCAGCAGCGGGGAGAGCGGAACCCTGAAAGCAGGCCGACCAGCCTCGAGCTGGCTGAGTGTATCCATTTGCAGTGACATTGTGCAACATTTCGCTATAGTCACTCGCTGCATACTCCGCTAAATCCCTCGGGGCTGGCGACTGCACCCGAACCTAACCTGCCCGTCCTACACCAGATTACGCCACCCCCCCGAAAGGAAGCCAGTCAGCATTACCTGAGCAGAACGAACGTGGAGCCAGTAAGCACTGCAGATGTGTCACACAACATGGACTCGGCGCAGAGCTGCATTGTACATCCGGGGAAGCATGCAGTAAACAGCAATGATTGACGGATGACATGCCTGGTGAATGGGCATGTGAATGTCCGAATGCACTCAGAGTACCGTAGGTCAGAAGCACGTTGTGTTGTTATCGTGCATCTAATTATTTGGAAGTCGGTTGTGAATTCAAAATTTCAAATTCTGCTATGTGGATGACAGTGTTTTACAAACTTCAAACACATGTTTCAGAGATATAACATAAAGGACTTAAGAAGTGGAGTGGGTCATTCGGCCCCTCAGCCCGATTCATAATTCAGTAAGATCATAGCCATTTTTCTTCACAGCCTCTATCCCTCTTTTCCCATAATTTCAAAAATAAATTTTGGACATGCTGTGAATGAACCTCTTGGGTTGAGGATTTAAAAGCTTAGTTAACCTCTGGTGAAAGAATTTCTTCTTATCTCTGTTCTGCAAGGCTTATTTTCAGATTGTGACCTTGGATTAAAAAAAAACAAAATTAGCTTTCCTTCCCTCAGCATTGCATCTTTCCTCAAGTGGGACATAATATTCCAGGTGGGGGTTTCATCAGGGATTGGAGAACAGCATATCTTATTTAATAATCAAATGCACATACAATTTGTTTTCCAGATTGTTTATCAAACTGCAAGGACACCAACATATTTCAATCTCACACTAATTAAAATTATTCTGCCTTGCTATTCACCAGTCTATATAAAAAAAATCTCCCAGAAATGCTGGTCTTTCCAATAACAACCAGATATCCAAAATAAATAATTCAAAAAGATTTGAAAAAACTGAAAGATGCCATTTAAATTGACAAGGGGAAAAGATGTGGTTTAAGAATTAGAGCTACAATTTCCTGAAATATGTCAGGAAATGCACATGTAGAGGGAAATAGACATTTGGAACTGTTCTGCAAAGAACAATTGGTGAGATCAATTGGTAGTTTTAAATTTGTTTTGTGTGCTTTGAAACTTCCTGAAGTACTATCACTCAGATTGGACAGAACTAATAATAGAACACCTTTAAGCATAGCCAATTCCCAAACTAAGCAGCAGCATGATATTATGATGCAGCAGACAGTTCTTGAAGGTATACTAGACTGATACTTTATACTTTATTGTCGCCAAACAATTTATACAAGAACATACGATATTTGATTCTGCGCTTCCTGCTCCCTGGATTACAAATCGATAGTAAATATTAAAAATTTAAATTATAAATCATAAATAGAAAACAGAAAAATGGAAAGTAAGGTAGTGCAAAAAAACCGAGAGGCAGGTCCGGATATTTGGAGGGTACGGCCCAGATCCTTGTCAGGATCCGTTCAGCAGTCTTATCATAGATGGAAAGAAGCTGTTCGCAGATCTGGCCATACGAGTCTTCAAGCTCCTGAGCCTTCTCCCAGAGGGAAGAGGGACGAAAAGTGTGTTGGCTGGGTAGGTCGTGTCCTTGATTATCCTGGCAGCACTGCTCCGACAGCGTGCGGTGTAAAGTGAGTCCATGGACGGAAGATTGGTTTGTGTGATGTGCTGCGCCGTGTTCACGATCTTCTGCAGCTTCTTTTGGTCTTGGACAGGACAAGTTCCATACCAGGTTGTGATGTACCCTAGAAGAATGCTTTCTACGGTGCGTCTATAAAAATTAGTGAGGGTTTTAGGGGACAGGCCAAATTTCTTTAGTTTTCTCAGGAGTAAAGGCGCTGGTGGGCCTTCTTGGCAGTGAACTCTGCTTGGTAGGACCAAGTCAGGTTATTTGTGATATTGACCCCAAGGAACTTAAAGCTTTTGACCTGTTCCACTTGCGCACCACCAATGTAAATTGGGTCATGCAGTCCGCTACTCCTTCTGAAGTCAACAACCAATTCCTTCATCTTGCTGACATTGAGGGATAGGTTATTGTCTTCGCACCATGCCACCAGGTTCTTAATTTCCTCTCTGTACTCAAACTCATCATTACCCGAGATACGGCCTGCAATTGTTGTGTCATTAGCAAACTTATATATTGAGTTCGACGGAAACTTGGCTCCACAATCATGGGTGTACAGTGAGTACAGCAGGGGGCTGAGTACACAGCCTTGTGGGGGACCGGTGCTCAGATTGACGTAGAGGAGAGCTTGTCCCCTATTTTTACAGCCTGTGTCCTGTCTGTGAGGAGGTTGAAGATCCAGCTGCAGATCTGAGTGCTAAGGCCTCCCCTAAAAAAGCAACAAGCCCTTTAAAATATGAACTGTCGACTGTACATTATTCCATCAGATAATTATTTACAGTTGTGAAATTATGCAATGTACAGATATAAATGTAACCAAATTTATTTACTCATCCTTTCAATCTTCTCAGTCTATGCTGGGGTGCCACAGTAGCAAAGCAGTCAGCACGACGCTATTACAGCTTGGGGCGTAGGAGTTTGCAGTTCAATTCCGGTGCCCTCTGCAAGGAGTTTGTATGTCCTTCCTGTGAAATGCATGGGTTTTCCCCAGGTGCTTTGGTTTCCTCCCACAGTCCAAATATGTACTGGGTAGGTTAATTGGAAAGTATAAATTGTCCTATAATTAGGCTAGGGTTAAATTGGGGTTGCTGGGGGTTGCGGGGCAGCATGGCTCAAAGGGCTGGAAGGTACTACTTTGCGCTGCATTGCTAAATAAATAAATAATAAAATTACTTCTGATTGCTTCCTCAATCAATACATTTATCATCTTTAGTCCATCAACAGTGCAGTAAACACAATTATGTCTATTTACAATGATCCATTTCAGATACACCCTATGCTCTCAGACTTATCTCCCTGCTTCCAAGACATACGGGAATTCATCATTATCACCATTACGTGCCACATCATATGACATGATCCCATGACCATGATTGTTCTTGGCAAATTTTTCTACATAAGAGGCTTTGCTTTGCCTTCTTCTGTGCAGTGTCTTTACAAGATAGGTGACCCCAGAGGTCATCAATACTCTTCAAAGATCGTCTGCCTGGCATCAGTGGTTGCATAACTAGGACTTGTAATATGTACCAGATGCTCATCGACCACCCTATGGGAATTACCTTCTCCATTAGCTGCATGCCTCTCCACCATACTGTATTGGGTCCTACCCTTTAGCAATCGTGAAACTGGGCATTCTAAAGCTGAATGCCTCCACCATTTCGACCCGTGCTTTCAGGAGTCTTCTCACACTTAGCACCCTTGTGACCTGCGAGCTTCCCACTAAACCCATGTGAGTTCTCTGTGAGACTCAGTCTTGGTGAAGAATACCATGACCCCATTACCAAATCTGCAGTCTGTGTGCCAAAGCCTCAGAATCAGCCTCCAAATGAAGCTGCCTCACAAACTCACACAGCATCTCCCTACTGGTGAAAATCTTGCATTTGGTCCACCACACCAATCTGCTTCTCAAAACAACTTCTGACAGCATCAGATTGAAATGTCTCATCAAAGCTTTTCCATTCTTCTTGTTACAGACACTGATTGTGCTCTATGGGGTTACTAGACTCACCTGTGTCTCATATGTCTTCAGCCATACTAAGAGCAGCCGTATCACTTTCCTCTCCTCACACATCATCACGTTCCCCTCTCTGTGTCCTCTCCTGAGACCTTAGTGATGTTGTTCGCCAGAAAAGCTCCACGTAGTCCAAATGCAGGGAATGATCGAGTCTGCTGGTACGTCTCATGCCTTCCTACGGATCTCACATATCCATTCCCTGCCATCCTCACAAGCTCCTACTCTGAGAACCATACTTTTGAGTTTCATCATGTTGGATCTCTTCACACTGTTATGCAGAGAAACAGAAAGCCTGTCACCAATGTGGCGTATGTAGGTGGCTGCAAGTACCATCAGTCAGTTTAAATACAGCAAAGGAACATTTGCTTAATGTCAGATATTGTTTGACAGCACACTTATGAAATGTCCCAAAATGTACTGCGTTAAAGTTCAGTATAAATCCCAAAGGACAACATAAAATGCTGGAAACATCCAGCGAGTCAGACCGCATCTGTGGATAGAGAAAAAGGTTAACGTTTCTGGTTAGTCCATCACATGTAAAGCCCTCCCCACCATTGAGCACATCTCCACGAAATGCTATCGCAGGAAATAAGCATCCATCATCAGGGATTCCCCCCCCCCCCCCCACAACACGCAGGACGTGCTCCCTTCTCACTGCTGCCATCAGGAGGAAAGTACAGGAGCCTTAGGACTCACACCACCAGCATCAGGAACAGTTATTATCACTCAACCATTAGGCTCTGGAACTAAAAGGGATAACTTCACTCAACTTCGCTTATCCCATCATTGAAATGCTCCTACAACATTTATTGCTTACTTATTTATCATTACTTCTTTCTTTTTGCATTTGCACTGTTAGTTGTCTTTTGCACACTGGTTGAACACCCAAGTTGGCATTTTCTTTCACTGATTCTGTTATGGTTTTAATACTAAGGATTTATTGAGTTAGCCCGCAAGGCACTGAATCTCAGGTTTGTGTATGGTGACATATATATACTTTGATAATAAATTTACTTTGAAGTTAATGATCCTGCAATACAACAAGGAAAGAGTTAAAAAGTGAGTATTAAGATGTTTAATGTCAGATATTGTTTGACAGCACACTTATGAAATGTCCCAAGTGTGAGGGAATAGACAGAGAGAATATCTCTGCTAGAGAGAGACCAGGTCTGGATGACTTCACCAATAGTTCTCCCAATGGCAGAGTTCAGATTCTGCAGCCTGTTGATGTTTGATTTATATTTACAATATAAATGACATCTATTGAAAGCAAAAAAAAAAAATCAAAGAGCGTGGGCAAAACTCCTGGATTTCCTGTTAGTAGCCTTAGGTCTGAAACTCGATGATCTCCCATTAAAAACATGGTCAGAAATTTTATGGCCATCACTCTACATCTGGCTTTTTTAAATGATGGATACTGTAAAATTACATTTAAACTCAAGTTCAATTTAATAATTTTAAAATATCATTGTGTTCACAGAAGTTCTCAAATTTGAAGACACAGTATCATTAAACAGTGTGGCAAATTTCTCAGAAAGCTAATGTCTTTGAAATGTAATTATAGCTTAATTAAGATATGTCAGAAGAGGAATTTTCAGGTTTTGATAGAAGAGGGCATTTCTGATTATCAAGTTAAAAAGCAAAGGAAAAACCCTATGGTAAGAACAGGAAACAATGGACATTCTCAACTGGTTAAGGAAGATCAATACAAGGAGAAACAGATTTACATTTAAAATAATGATCTTTCATCAAAACTGGAAAACATTTATAAAACAAATTCTAAGAATAAGGAAAAATTAGAATAGATAAACATAAGAGATTCTACAGATGCTGGAAATCCAAAGCAACACACACAAAATGCCTGAAGAACTCAGCAGGTTAGCATCTATGGAGGGGAATAACAGTCGGCGTTCAAGGCAAGACTGTTTATTCCCCTCCATAAATTATAATAAAGTTAGCTGCTGGTGAGCTGAGTTTATGAGTACTTGTCCCAAAGAACCTTCCCAGATCTTAAAACACATCTTTTTCCTTCTGGATTGCTGCCTGTTGAAATACTTTAATATGATTAACATGCAGTTACTTTGCTAATATTCACATGAATGACTGGAAACAGCAGGTTATGGTAAAAGAGAAATTCTCAGTAGAAAGATTGCTGGGAAGAGCTGAGTCAGCAATTTAAGGTCTGTGGGGAACAATGATAGATTTATTTTTCAAAAACAGAAAATTTGGTACATTTCCAATATTACAATAAAAAAAACTCTGATTATCCGTTATTAGATAAAACAAACAGCACAGTACAGGCCATTCAGCCCAACAAGCGTATGCTGACCATAATGCCCACCTAGCTAGTCCCAATTTCCTGCATTCGGCTCATATCCCTCTAAACCCTGCCCCTCCATTACCAATCCAAGTGTTTCTTAAATGATACTGTTGTACCTGCCTCAACCACTTCCTCTGGCAGCTCATTCAATATAATCACCACGCTCTGTGTGAAAAGATCGACCCACTAGAGCCCTTTAAATCTTTCTCCTCTCACCCTAAAACTATACCCCCCTTGATTTGGGCTCCCCAAACCTGGGGTGGCGGACTGGAGATACGTCTCTACCAAAGGAGGTGTAAGGCACTCGTTAGCCTGCAGGTCACTCTTAGACAAAGTGTAGCACCTATCTAACCTCCCAATCAGGGTCACATGAAGCCGTGGGAACAGGTGGTGGATGGTCGTATGAGCTGCTAATGCATATCACAAGTCCTGGTTATGCAATCACAGACTTCAGGCAGACAGTCTCTGAAGGGCATTGATAATGGCTGGGGTCACCTATCTTGTGAAGACACTGCCCAGAAGAAGGCAATGCAAACCACTTGTGTAGAAAAATTTAGCAAGAACAATCATGATCATAGACCATGATCACCCATATCATATGACGCGGCACCTAATGATGAAGATGGTGATGATGATGATGAAGATCCTGGGGAAAAGACTGTTACCATCCATCTTATCTGTGCTTCTCATAATTTTAAACAATTCTGTAAGGTCACACCTCATTCTCCTTCGATCCAAGGAAGGAAAAACTAGCCTAGCCAATGTCTCCCTATAACTCAAGTTTTCTCGTCCTGGCAACATACTCATAATTCTATTCTGCATTCTTTTAATCAGTTTAACCATGTCTTTTCTATAGTAAAACAACTAGAAGTGTATACAGTACTCCAGGTAGAGACTCACCAATGACTTATACATTCACACAATATCCCAACTCCTATAGTCAATGATCTGACTGATGAAGGCCAGCATGTTAAATGCCTTTTTTACCACCCTGTTTACCCGTGACGCTGCTTTCAATGAACTCTTCAGCCATTCTGTTACATTACACTCTCTGGTGCCCTACGATTCATAGAATATGTCCAAGGCTGGTCTGACTTTCCAAAACGCACCTCACGTCCATTTGCCTCCACGATGATCTCTTCACTATCAACAGTGCATCCTAATTTTGCGTTATTTGCAAATTTGTGGATCAAGCCTTCTGCATTCAATTCAATATAATTTATATAAATAATAAATAACAGGGGTCCCAAACAACAACTTCTGCACCCACCAGTCATTGCCCTCTATTCCAATCAACAACCTTCAACTACCACCCTCTGTTTCCTACCTCTGAGACAATTCTGAATCCATCTAATTTGTTCTCCCTGGATTCCATGGGACCTAACACTCCTAACACTTGTCGAAGGCCTTGCTAAAGTCCAAACAGACAACATCCACTGCCCTCCTCTCATCTCCCCTTTAGATCACCTCTTCAAAAAACTCTAAAAGATTTGATAAGCACTTCTTTTCACAAACAAAGCCATCCTGAGTGAACCTGCCCCTCAGAATTTCCTCTAGTTACTGGAATCTAGTAACTTCAGCACCACGGATGTCAGGCTGACTGGCCTGTAGTTTCCTGGCTTGTCCTTGCTGCCTTCTTGAACATGGAATGACATTAACCATCTTCCGGTCTTTAGAACACCAGTAGCTAATTATGAAGTAAATATCTCCGTGAGGCCCTCTGCAATTTCTTCTCCAGCCTCCCACAAAGTCCAAGAATGCAGGTCCTGGGGACTTATCCAACTTTACACAAGTTAAGGCTGCAGATTTCACCTTCCTGGTACTATCAATATTCTATTAAATATCTCCACTTATATTCCTTACCTCTTGAGCATCCATAATTTTCACTTCAGTTAATACAATGGAGAACTATTCACTAACAATTCCACTTATCTCCTGTGGCTTGAGACATAGATGGTCCTGCTTATCTCTAAGGGAGTCTTACTTTTTCCTAGATACCCTTTTACTCATAATTTAGCTGTGGAAACTTATGAGATTTTTAAATCTGATTTGCCAGATCCATCCCATACCCTCTCTTTGCCCTCCTGATTTCCCTCTTAAGGGTATTCTTCATCTTTTTATAGTCATCCCGGGATTCACTCATCCCCAACCTCCAATTCTTTTTCCTTGCTAGAGGATGTGTTCTCTGAACTTTTCAGATTTACCCTTCATCCTAACAGGCACATGCTGCCCTGGTCTCTTAATATCGCTCTCTTGAAAGCCTCCCACATGCCGTTCATTCCTTTCCCTTCAAACAGGCTTTAAATATGTTATCAAAGTACAGTAATGACACCTGAGATTCATTTTCTTGCAGGCATTCAAAAGTGGCCACTGTGTGTATATACCTATATTTCCACTATGCAAAGAATGAACATAAATTAAAAGGCACAAATATGTGCACCATTATAATCCTTTCCAATAAAGGAGTCATTATTATCTTTAAAATCTTGTTTTAATGGTAAATGCTATTGACATCATGAGAGATTATTTGAATTGCATGCAGACATTTCAGCTTGTCAGTTCCCATTTTCTCAATTTGAGGCATTTTTAACCTTTAACCTTTATCTTTCAGTTCAATTGACAGTGGTAAACATGCATTCATTGCTTCAGCTTTGACTGCATTTTCATTTAAAATTATCAATCCAATTAATAACTCAAATTAATCCCATTAATGGTCTACTTCATGCTTTCAGGTCTCCTGTTGCAGTCGTCACTTGTGAAGTTTAGCATTGATGTACCTATTTCTGTTTCTTTTATCACTGTATGTGATTGTACATGGCCAGATTTTATTGTCCAGCACATCTGCTCTTTGGAACCACTGCAGTCCAGTGGTAAAGGTATTTGCACAGAGCTGCTTAGGGATAGAGTTACATGACTTAGACACAGTGATCATGAAGGAATGTATTTTTTGATCAGGATCATGTGTGGGACAGAAGGGAACCTGCAGATGGTGATATTCCCCATGCACCACTGCCTTTATTCTTGGAGGTAGAACTGGCAGGTTTAAGAGTAAATTAGGTAAGTAACGGTGATGCACTTTGTGGATGACACACAGTGTGGTGGTGTAAGGAGTAAATACTTTCATGAATGGAGTATCATCCAAACCAAGGTGTTTCAACCCGGATGGCATCGATATTCTTGAGGGTTTTTGAAGCTGTACTCACCTACACAAGTGCAAGGTATTCTATCACATGACTGATTTGTACCTAATAGATAATGGCAAGGTAATATTGAAGGTATTTCTAGATACTTCAGAGACCAATAAAGAAGCAAGCTCTTTACTGTGTGTATGGAAGAGAGGGATACCCCTTTAGAAGAGATGAGGAGTAATTTCTTTAGCCAGAGGCTGGCGAATCTGTGGAATTCATTGTCACAGACGGCTGTGGAGCTCAAGTCACTGGGTATATTTAAAGCAGAGGTCGATAGGTTCTTGATTGGTAAGGGCATCAAAGGTTACAAGGAGAAGGCAGAGGAATAGCGTTGAGCAGGATAACAGATCACCCTTGATCAAATTGTGGCACAACCTCAATGGGTTGAATGGCTAATTCTGCTCCTGTATATGTCTTATGGACCCCTCTAGATCCTGCATAATATCCCCCCAAATTAGCCCTCCTCCAGTTCAGGACCTTAACTGATGGACATCTCCTATTCTCTTCCATCTCTTTCTTAAAGCTAATCAAATTAAGGTCACTTAAGCCAAAGTCCTCCCTGACTGCCACTTCAGTTACTTGTCCTGCCTTGTTCCCTAAGAGGAGATGCAGCATTACAGCCTCCTGAGTATGGCTGTGGAATTGTCACTGAAGTACTCCACTGCTAAGCTTTAGGACTTGAGCAGGGATACAGTCTGCTCCCAGGCTTTGTTATTCTATATTGTCAAAAAGTCATTCTTGAACGAGTTGCTGTAGAACAGAGACAAGGATGCTCAAGCTAAGGACATATTCTCATTTGAAACCTTCAAGTGTTCCTCGATTGGAGGTGCAGTGAAGAGGAATCCATCGCAGTTTACTGCAGCGTGTGGGGGCTTCACTATGCAGCAGTGTGGAAAGTCAATCATCGACTAACAGGAAGTTTGAGCGAATGAAGCTTTTAAATAGATGTGTGAATTTCAACATTTCACGGCACATTAATATGTTTCTTTAATTGATGCGTAGAATGAACTCCCAATTCACATTGAGTGTGCTGAATCCCACTCTATCCTTATTTCATCTCTGTTCTCAGCTCTCTGGGGAAAGTTACGTCTCCCAAATGGACCTTTATATTAGTGATACAGGTGTGGGAATGGGGGGGGGGGGGGAATGCTCCCTGCTGTGATTACAGACTATTTATTTAGCTAACAAAATAGATTTGATAAAATCTTATTTATTTTTGATACTCCGCACATTGATGAAATAGACTTTCTTGTTTATTTATGTGGCTGAACTTCACCAGAAGCAATTCATAAGACACTTTATTAATGGAAATACAGTGTAAGGGTTCGTAACCGAATGGATTTGTGCCATTATAGAGATAACAGAGAGAACAGTGACAATATCTTAGATAATTCTACATACAAGATGAAGTCCCGAATTTGTGCATGATTTATATGTGGTTAACCGCAGACGATGAGCAGGCCAGAATTGGAGGCGCACGGATGAACCCGGCAGCATCAAATAGAAGCCACTTGCTATCGGGTGCGACATCCCGCTAACTTACTTCCACGACTGAGCAGTTTAAACCAGCATCTTTCCAAATAGACTCGCCGGCTAAATCTACTACAAGGGTTAGAAAAGCAAAATACCTGACTATTTTCTATCCTTCGCACTGCTGCAAGGAAGGCGCCTCAGATTCATTGTAAAGGGCGAGCGCCAACACATCACATGGACAGAAGCAGCCAATCACCGTACAGTGACTGGAACAGCTCTGCAGCGCCCCCTCGCTTGGAGGTGCAGGGAGGAGGAATCCATCGCAGTTCACTGCCCTGTGTCGGGGGACTTCACCGTGCAGCAGTAGGAGAAGTCAGTCATCGACTAACGGGAAGTTTGAGCGAGTGAAGCTTTTAAATAGATGTGTGAATTTCAACATTTCACGGCACATTAATATGGTTCCTTAACTGATGTTTAGAATGAACTCCCAATTCCCGTTGAGAGGCAGGTAAAACATTCTGTGCCCCTCAACTCACACCTTAATTGCTCTAGAATTTTTAGGGTGTGATTTTTGGACTGAAGTTAAAGTAAAAAAAAACACAGTAAATGCCACCAGGTAAAGTAGCAAAGACATAATGCTGCTGTTTTTGTGTGGGTTGGTACTAAAGTCCTGTTTGATTCAATGGCCCTTGAATGCAATTCTAATCCCTCCCCCTCCCCCTCCCCCTCTCTCCCCCCTTCTCTCTTTCCCCTCCTACAGTTACATTTCAACTAGATCAGATTATTCCATCAACTGGTAAAGATTTAGTTGTATGACTGTGCACGTCAGCCAAATTGCTCTGTCAAAATTAGTGCAAGATGTGGGACACAGTTTATTTAAAACACATTCCTGGTTTGAATCTGAGACAATAAAATTTCAGTCACTTGCCTCCAGAGTGGTGTGATAATGGGGCAAAAAAATGCTGTTAATTTGGTGTGGGTATGTCAATTTTCCGGTATCGCATCCACTGGGTGCTGAACATACCCACCCATGGATATGTCAATCAATCAGTTATAAAGATGTATCTATCTGTCTATTGTGCAACAGACAAGGCAATAAGGATAAGGTGTTGCCCTGAGGATTTGGGTGTCTCATGAGTATAAATAATTTTGGAAGATATCGGTCAATTGTTCTTTCCTAATTCAATGTTCAAAGTAAGTTTATGACAAAGTACATATAAGTCACCAGACACTACCCTGAGAACTATTCCATTTTCTTGCAGAAACCCAATAAAATCGATGAAAAACTACACACAACAAACCACTGAAGCAACACACACAAAATGCTGGAGGAACTCAGCAGGTCAGGCAACATCCATGGAAATGAACAGTCGACGTTTCGGGCCGAGACCCTTCTTCTGGACTGTGAAGGAAGGGGGAAGACGCCAGAATAAGAAGATGAGGGAAGGGGAAGGAGGTTAGCTGGAAGGTGAAGCCAGGCGGATGGGAAAGGTAAAAGACTGGAGAAAAAGGAATGTGATAGGAGAAGAGAGTGGACCGCAGGAGAAAGGGAAGGAGGAGGGGACCTAGTGGGAGGTGATAGACAGGTGAGTGGCCAGAGTGGAGAATAGAAGAGGGAGGGGGAAGGGAAATTACTTTAACCAGAAGGAGAAATTGATAATCGATAACAAAACAATGAAGACCGACAAACAACCAATGCACAAATGAAGACAAACTGAAAATATAAAATAATAATGAAACAAATAAATAAATAGTATTGAGAACTTGGCTTGTAGAGTTGTTTTTAATGAAATTGTCATTGAGCGTGGCAAGGAACTGACTATCTGACTCACTGTAGAACAACATTGCTGTTATGAGACGGATGAGGATGGTGTGTGAGCTTGTCTTGTAGGTGTCGACGTGCACAGGCAAGCACCTGTGTTTTCGGTGACCACTTGCGACATCCTGTGTGCTGGGTGCAATGAGTTCCGTATTGGGCGATGTGCAACATATGAGCTGAAGAGGTCCATCATCAGAGACGCCCACCATCCAGGCTATACCCTCTTCTCACTGATGCCATCAGTAAGGAAGGACAGGAGCCTTGTGCCCCACACTGCCAGGTTCAGGAACAGTTATTACCCTTCAACCATCGGGCTTCTGAACCAGCGTGGATAACATCGCCTCAACACTGAACATCACTCAGCCTGTAGCCTCAGCTCCAAGGACTCTACAACTTATGTTCTCAGTATTCATTCATTCATCTATTCATCTGTCTACTTAGTTATTTATTTTTGTTATTGCACAGTTCATTTTCTTTTTCTCATTGATTGTCTGTCTTTGTGTGCAGTCTTTCACTGATTATTTTGTATTTCTTTGTTCTACTATAAACACCTGCAAGAAAATGAATCTCAGCGTGGTATATGGTAACGTATACTTATTTTGATGACAATATTACTCTGATGTTGGAAATGATGTGGGAAAATCTGGAGCCACAGTGATTTTCACCTCTACAAATAAAGTAGTTCAGGCAGATGGGAGTGTTTGGAAGTGTGGTAACAAACCCCTCTGACCATGCACAGGAAAAACCTACCCTCTAGAAATGATTGCTTTTAGAATACATGGCACCCGAAGTATCAATGCAAACATCCTTTCCATTAACGTTACATAGAACACAGAACAGTACAGCACAGGAACAAACCCTTCAGCCCATGATGTTTTTTTTCTTTTTTTTTGTCTTATGGTCTTAAAAGCATGGAAGCAACTGCTTGTGGATCTTAGCGCCAGATTATTTGCCAGTGGGGCCCATTGAGACTTTCTGCAGAGCTTGACATCATTTGGAGTAATGGGCACTTGGCAAGGGCCAATAAAAAGAAGTTAGGATTTAGGTTATTGTTGGCATGGGACAGGGTTAGAGTGGGGAGTCTGAGGCTTTAAATAAAGAATCTCTGGCAAGAAGAAAGAGAAGGCCAGGGTAAGTTTCCAGGAAGTTTTTTCCTTCTTTCTTTCTTATTGCACATTTAGAGCAGTAAGAATGACAATCAGGACGGGAGAGTTCTCCTCTTGCGAGATGTGAGAAGACAGGGAAACCTTAAGTGTCTCTAACAACCACACCTGCAGGAAGTGTAGGCGGCTGCAGCTTCTTACAGATCATAATAGGGAAATGGAGCTGGATGATCTTCGGCTCGTTTGAGAGACGGAGTGGTCCAGGAGATACAGGGTGATAGTTACACTTAAGTGCAGGACAAGGTGACTGGATGACCTTCTGAGAGTGAAGGGGGGTAAAGCAGCCAATGCAGGGCACCCCTATGGCTGTTCCCCTCAATAACAAGTATCATGTTTTGGATACAATTTCAAGGGGGTGGGGGTGGGGGAAGAACTAATATCAGGTTTAGTTGTGCCGAACTAATTAAACTAGTAATTAACCATCTGACTAAACGAATCCCTTCTGCTCACACAATGTTCTATGGCTACACTTATTCTACTTTGTTATTGGTTTTCCTTATCCTACCTCAAAGCATTGTGTAATGATATGATCTGTACGAACAGTATGCAAGACAAGATTTTCTTTAATCTTGGTAAGTCAGAATCAGGACTAATATCACTGACATATATCATAAAGTTTGTTGTTTTGCAGCAGCAGCGCAGTGAAATACATAAAAGTGCTATAAATTACAATAAGAAATACTGTGTACATAAAAAGTAAGTATCAAATAATTAGTGCAAAAAGAGACCAAAAATATTGAGGTTGGTTTATTGCCCATTCAGAAATTTGATTGTGGAGGGAAAGAATTTGTTCTTAAAATGTTGAGTGTATGTCTTCAGGCTCCTGTACCTTCTTTCTGATGGTAGTCTTTAGAAGAGAGGTATCTAATAAAGTGGCCACTGCGTGTATGTTGATTCACTGTTCAAACAACTGCAGTACCATAATATTTCCGGTGGGGGGCACTGCGGAACCGCTCTATGTCAACTTGGCCCTGTCATTGGTGGGATCTCATTTCAGCTACCAAAGTCACAAACAAGTCATCAGCTGACTATGCTGAAGGGGAAAAAAAAATTTCTGCAGAGATTTGGATGTGCCCAAGATTCTTTCCAGGAATTCATATTTCTAGAACTATATACTGGAGTTAATCAAAACTTAATGCACAAATGAAACACTACAAACTAAGCAAGTCTGTTGCTTACTATTAAAAAGAAAATTGTTCCCATGATAATGCTTGGATGTTTACTTTTAGAATAAGGAGACCAAAATTGGCTGTAATCTTCCACTGGGATAAATGAGGTCTGGCCAAGCTTCAACAAATAACTTTTGAAAAACAAGATCTTTGAATTGAATTTAATTTTAACTAATATTACAATATAAGATTGAAAGAGTACAGAAAAAAATATTACAAAGATGTTGCTGGGACTTGAGGAGCTGAGTTATAGGGAAGGGTTGAATATGTTATGACTTTATTCCTTGGAGTGTAGGAGAATGAGAGAAGATTTGATAGAGGTATACAAAATTATGAGGGTTATAGACAGAGTAAATGCAAGCAGTCTTTTGCTACTGAGTAGAGCTGGAGGTCATAGTTTAAGAGTGAAAGATGAAATATTTAAGGGGAACCTGAGAGGCAACTTGTTCAGAATTAGAATCAAAATCACTGGCATATGTCATGAAATTTGTTGTTTTGTGGCAGCAATACATAATTAAAAAGTATAAATTACAATATGAAATATATATATATATTTAATGATATACTTAAATAAGTCATGCAAAAAGAGAGCAAAGAAAGAAAAAAATGAAACAGAGTGTGGTGCGAGTGTGGAACGAGCTGCCAGTGGAAGTGGTGAATGCAGATTTTGATTGCAAAACTTAAGAGAAGTTTGGATAAGTGTGTAGATGGAAAGGGTATGGAGAGCTGTCGTCCAAGTTTGGGTCGATGGGTCAAGTCAGAATAACAATTCGGCAAGGACTAGATGAGCTGAAGGGCCTGCTTCAGTGCTCTAGTGCTCCATTACAGCTAAAGCAAAGTAGAGTGATTGCAGTGAACAGCCACAAAATTGCTTCTGGGATAGAGGGTCTGTGGCTTAAAAAAGAATAAAACAGACTGCACCTTTACTTCCAATGTTAGTAAGGTAAAAGGTCATCGCGTTAAAATGTACAAAATTCTGAAGGTACCTATTTGAGTACATCATTACTGATGTTTCCAATAACTGGGGTTTCTGAGACCAAGTATCGTATGTCAAAATAAGGAATTGGTCATTCAGAACAGAGACGAGGAGAAAGTTCTTCACCCAGGGGGTAGTGAATCTTTGGAATTCACTACCCAAGATGCATTCAGTGAAAAATTTGTTAGACAGTGAAAAGAATCAACAGATATTGAGTTAGTGCAGGAAAGTGGTGCTGAGGTAAAAGGTCAGACACAACTAATTGGCATGATGGGTATTGACGGCAGGGGATGTGAATATCACCCACTGCTCCATCTGTTGCTTATGATCTTATGTCAGGAGTCTAACCAGAGATGCAGTAGGGAGGACATCAATCTGGTAAACTTTTAGCACCTTTTATTCAGCTGAATACTATCTTTTACAAGTTTAAAATTAGTTTCCACAAATCTTAAAAACTTTCTCCATAACTTCCGCCACCTCCAATGGGATCCCACCACCAAGCACATCTTTCCCTCCTCCCCACTTTCTGCCTTCCACAGTGATCGCTCCCTGCGCGACTCCCTTGTCCATTTCCCATCAATCTCCCTCCTGGCACTTATCCTTGCAAGCAGAACAAGTGCTACACCTGCCCTTACACTTCCTCCCTCACCACTATTCAGGGCCCCAGACAGTCCTTCCAGGTGAGGCGACACTTCACCTGTGAGTCGGCTGGTGTGACATGCTGTGTCCGGTGCTGCCGGTGCGACCTTCTATATATTGGCGAGACCCAACACAGACCGGGAGACCGTTTCGCTGAACACCTTCGCTCTGTCCGCCAGAGGAAGCAGGATCTCCCAGTGGCCACACATTTTAATTCCACGTCCCATTCCCATTCTGATATGTCAATCCATGGCCTCCTCTACTGTCGAGATGAAGCCACACTCAGGTTGGAGGAACAACACCTTATATTCCATCTGGGTAGCCTCCAACCTGATGGCATGAACATTGATTTCTCTAACTTCCGCTAATGCCCCTCCTCCCCTTCTTACCCCATCCCTTATTTTATTTATTTATTCATTTATTATTTCCCCCCTTTTCTTTTCTTTCTCTCTTTCCCTCTCACAGTCACTCTTTGCCTGCTCTTCATCTTCCTCTGGTGCTCCCCTCCCCCTTTCTTTCTCCCGTGTCTCCAGCTTTGTTTCCCTTTTGCCAATCAACTTCCCAGCTCTCAGCTTTATCCATCCCCCTCCTGTCCTCTCCGGTCATTTCAGATCTCCTCCTCCCCCTCCCTCTTTCAAATCTCTTACTATTTCTTCTTTCAGTTAGTCCTGATGAAGGGTCTCAGCCTGAAATGTCGACTGTACTTCTTCCTATAGATACTGCCTGGCCTGCTGTGTTCTACCAGCATTTTGTGTGTGTTGTCCCACAAATCTTGCTTTTTTTGGTGTTGCTTTAGTTAACTAATTTGAAATCTAAACAGGATATAATGAAGAGGCCACACTCTCTTCTCACTGCTGCCGTCAGGAAGGAGGTACAGGAGCCTTAGATCCCACACTACCAGATTCAGGAACAGCTATTACACTACAACCATCAGGCTCCTGAAACAGAGTGGATAACTTCTGAACTATAGTTTGTGAATGATTCTACAAACTATGGACTCACTTTCAAGGACTCTATAACTCATGTTCTCAATAATTATTTATCTATCTATCTATTTACTATTATCAGTTTCCTTTATTGTATTTGCACAATGTTGTTTTTCTGTCTTTGTGTGTGTATTATTTCATTGATTTGATTGTGTTTCTTTGTATTTACAGTGGATGCCTACAAGAAAATGAATATCGGGATTGTATATGGTGACATGTACAGTATGTACTTTGATAATAAATTTACTTTGAACTTTGAACTATGCACTTGGGTAAAAAGATTTCCATATATCTGAAACCTCTAAGTAAAAAACAGGGCAATAGGAATGAGGTTAATTGCACACTCTGGGCTTTAGCTAGCTACTTTGACTCTATAGCTGTCTAAATATTTCAAAATAAAGAACGAACAATTACATGATTTGTTCAAGAGGTTGATACGATGGCAGAAAGATATTTTAAACTTTTATCATATTGTAACTGTTCCGTTTGCTTCAAACTGACTTACACTAAGTGGCCACTCCATTACATACACCTGTACACCTGCAAATGCCTAATCAGACAATCCTGTGGCAGCAACTCAATGCATAAAAACATTAAACACGGTCAAGAGGTTCAGTTATTGTTCAGACTAAATATCAGAATGGGGAAGAAATGTGATCTAAGTGACTTTGACCGTAGAACGTTTGTTGATGCCGGGGGTTGGGGGGGGCGGTCGTTGAGTATCCCAGAAACTGCCGATCTCCTGGGATTTTCACGTACAATAGTCTCGAGATTGGTGCAGATAAACAAGAAAAAGAAAACATCCAGTGAGCAGCTGTTCTGTGGGTGAAAATGCCTTGTTAATGAGTGAGGTTGGAGGAGAATGGACAGACTGATTGTAGCTGACCACGAACAACCATGAGTTACAACAGTGGTGTGCAGAAGAGCACCTCTGAACACACATGTTGAACTTAGAAGTGGATGGGCTACAGCAGCAGAAGATCATAAACATACAGAAATACACCCAGTGGCCATTTTATCAGACACAAAATGTACCTAATAAAGTGGCTGCTCTGTGAATGAAATGATTAAATGATGCATTGATTTTAAATCCATTACTGATTGACGCAGGACACACTTACTGAAATAAATACCCCTAATGATAAACGCACGTTAACTGCTGATAATAAAACTTGTTCTAGATAGGCACATGGATGAAAGAAAAATGGAGTATATTGGTAGTTTTTTACACAGAGAATGGTGGGTGTATGGAGAACCCGGCCGGGGTGATGATGGAGGTAGATACATTAGGAGCATTTAAGAGACTTCTATACAGGCACATGGATGAAAGAAAAATGGAGGAGTATATTGGAGGGAAGGGTTACATTGATCTTAGAGTAGGTTGATTTAATCAATGATTAAATGATGCATTGATTTTAAATCCATTATTGATTGACGCAGGATACACTTACTGAAATAAATACCTCTAATAATAAACGCACGTTAACTGCTGATAATAAAACTTGTTCCAGGTTATCACTCATAATTATGAAACACTATTAAATAGAAATAAGGGAACAGTCTTGCTCTCTAATACTGTCCTGTTGTGATAGCTCAAGGAAGACTTTACATCTATGATTCTACAAATAAATGTTAAAGCATACTAATTTGCACTTAGCTGATTTCTTAGCAGTGTGGAGGAACAGAGGGGTCAAGTGGTCCACATCGGTGAATCCCTCAAAGTTGCCGTGCAAGTTGATAAGGGTGGTTAAGAAGGTGTATGCTGTGCTGGCTTTCATTAGTTGGGGGGGAGAGGGGCGGATATTATGTTCAAAAGCCGCGAGTTAATGTTGCAACTCTATAGACCAAATTCTTGGAACATTGTGTTCAGTTCTGGTTGCCTGATTAGAGGAAGGATGTGGAAACTTTAAAAGGGGCATAGAAGAGATTTATCAGGATGCTGCCTGGGACCAGAGAGCATGTCCTATGATTGAGCAAGGGCTTTCCTCTTTGGAGTGAAGGAGGATGAAAGGTCACAAACCGAAGAAAATCTGCAGATGTTGGAAATCCGAGCAACACACACAAAATACTGGAAGAGCTCACTTGGTAGAGGTGGTCAGGAACTCACTTGGCAGAGCTGGAGTGAATAGTCCAGATGGAATTGACTAATATGAAGGAGCATAATGGAAGAAAATATAGGGGGGATGTCAGAGGTAGTTTTTTACACAGAGAATGGTGGGTGTATGGAGAACCCTGCCAGGGGTGGTGATGGAGGTAGATACATTAGGAGCATTTAAGAGACTTCTAGATAGGCACATGGATGAAAGAAAAATGGAGGAGTATATTGGAGGGAAGGGTTACATTGATCTTAGAGTAGGTTAAATGATCAGCACAGTACCATAGGCTGAAGGACCTGTACTGTTCTATATTCTATGTTTGTTCTCTGATTTCTGAAATCTGGAGGAAAACACACAGAGGATGCAGAGGGGGATCACAAAGGGGGAAAGAGGACTGGGTCGAGACAACAGAGACTTATGGAGAAGAGGAGTTCAGTGCGTAATAAAATGGACGAGTTCACGGCGCTAGCCAGGTGTCAGAGAACATTTCGGGAGTGTAGTGTTATGTGTTTTACTGGAACGGGGCTGCACGAGGACATACCCAATTAAAACTTTTCCATGGACGGCTTCCAGACCGTTCCGGCCGACCAGAAGTGCACGGAGAGCGGTAAGCGTAAAGGAGTTGGGTGCTTACTGTTCTGGTTAACAACGGATGGTGCAATCTGGGTCATATTACGATCGAGGAACGTGTTTGTAGACCGGATATCGAACTTTTTGCTGTTGGACTCCGGCTATATTCCACCGAGATACCACACTGGGCGTCACGGGAGGTTGTTCCTGCCTGTGGCCATCGAACTTCGCAGCTCCTCCCGTGGAGGGTCAGACACCCTGAGCCAATAGGCTGGTCCTGGACTCATTTCCATCTGGCATAGTTTGCATTTTGTTGTTTGATTGTTTGTGGTTTTTGTATTGCTATATTTATGCTCTATTCTTGGTTGGTGCGGTTGTAATGAAACCCAATTTCCCTCGGGATTAATAAAGTATATCTATCTATGTATTCAAACTTTTGTGGAGGGAAAGGAATTGTCAACATTTTGTACTGAAACCCTGCATCAGGACAGAGAATGGGATGACCAGTATAAAAGGGAGAAGTGGCACGGTGGGACGGGGATCCAAGGTGAGATGGTCGGTGGACTGAGAAAGGGTGAAGGATCCAGTCTACCAGCCCCCTTTCCACTCTCAGCCCTGACCGGGGAGTCTGACCTAAAACACAACCACACCTTTTCTCATAGATGCTCTTCAATCTGCTGAGTTCCTCCAGCACAGGGGTTTCCAACCTGGGGTCCCCGGACCCCTTGCTTAATGGAATTGGTCCATGGCATAAAAAAGGTTGGGAACCCCTATGGCAGCAAGTTGTTGCTCCAAGTTCCCAGCACTTGCTGTCTCTTGTATCTCCTGTCACGATTTCAAACAAAATCTTTCACTCAAAGCGGAAATAACCCTCATGCTCTGGAATTTGGTGAAACAAATCAACTTCTTCCCTCACACATAGAGTCATACAGGCCCCTTGGGCCATGACCTATTATCTTGGCAAGTCCCGTTGACCTGCACCTGGACCATAGCCCTCCATACCCCTTCCTTCCATGACTTAACCAAACATGGATGAAGATTCAGAACTTTCTCACTTGAAAGTTTGAGTGACTTTCATATTTTGTTCAGAGCACAGTATTTTTTTGTAAGCAGTCACTTGTAGATGTAGAATATAACTCATATCAATGTGCTATATAAATCTGGACACTGAGTAACAAGAGTATGCAAAAGAGCTTCCAGAAATTTTCATTGCTACATGGAGGTTGAAATTTAATTTAGGTCTGATGAACTATTTGGCAGTGATACAAAATTACAAGAATTACGAGGGTGGATGCCAGCACAAGAGTTCAGTGGATGTTTTCCCTCAGTTTTATAATATTCTGATACAAGATGCTGAAACATAAAACTTCTTTCACAAAATTGACATTTGTTTTCATCTTAACAATGGACCACTTCAAAATCTGTTCAAAATGTCAACTTGCAGATTAGCATAATCAGTGAATAAAAACGTTTGTAGACACTCTAAATGTCATAATATTCCCAAAGCTCCATCATGGGCACTAGCCTCCCCAGTGTCCAGGACATCTTCAGGGAGCGATGCCTCAAAAAGGTGGCATCCACCATTAAGGACCCCCCCCCCCCATCATCTAGGGCATCTCCTTCCCTTCCTGTAATCACACCCTCATGCCCTCTCCTCTGTTACAAGCAGGTCCAACTTACATTCCAATCAGGAATTATTGCTACCACCAGGAAGGTGGTACAGGAGCCTGAAAGCACACACCCAGCAATTCAGGGACAGCTTCTTCCCCTCTGCCATCAAATTTCTGTATGGACACTGAAACCAGGAACACTATTTCACTACCTTTTTTCTCATTTTGCACTTAAATTAAAGGCATCCGTTAGTCTTGCGAGACCATGGATCTGCACCTGGAAAGTCTTCACTCTCCAGGGCGCAGGTCTGGGAAAGGTTGTATGGAAGACCAGTAGTTGCCTATGCTGCAAGTCTCCCCTCTCCACGCCACTGATGTTGTCCAAGGGAAGGGCATTAGGACCCATACAGCTTGGCACCAGGGTCATCGCAGACCAATGTGTGGTTAAGTGCCTTGCTCAAAGACACAGCACGTTGCCTCGGCTGGGGCTCGAACTTACGACCTTCAGATCGCTAGTTGAATGCCTTAACCACTTGGCCATGTGCCCACACGTTTTGCACTATTTATTTAACTTAAATAAAAAAAATATATATACCTACAAAAATATATACCTATTGTAATTTACAGTTTTTTAAAATTATTATGTACTGCTACAAAACAACAAATTTCACGGCATATGCTGGTGATAGCAAATCCGACTCTGATTCTGGAAAGAAAAAGGTGGAAATTCAGTTTCAGCCATTTTCAGTTTGTTGAAGTGTACCATTATTTAGACCTGTACTGATAAAAAAAGATGAAATTTACCTTTGAAACAATCTGAAGTATATTTCCTGTTTTGGGGTTAAAACCCACAATGAATAATTCTCAGTGCTATTTGTGTGTGGAGATTGCAGATGCCACGTTGTTGCTGCTAGGGAATGTGGGAAGTGGATCTCAAGAGTACACCCTTCATTGCAACCACAGCCACCGTACAAAAGGCTAGCTTATAGAAAAGGGCAGGAGCTGGAGGGAATTCTGTCCACACTGTATTTTGCATCATCTCCCCTTCCTGTAATCACATCCTCATGTCCACTCATGTGTCATAAGCAGTTCCAACTTACTGTACCTTTCAGGCAGGGGGTGAAAATCTTCTGCAGTTAGTCCAACTGATTAGATGCATGTGCAGATCCCTGACTAGCCAAGCCTTAAACCTATTGCTCTTGATTCACCAAACCTGGGGAAAAGACAGCATATTCACCCTATCTGTGCTTCTCAGAATGTTATACATCTCTGTAAGATCACCCCTCATTCTCCCACACACCATTGAAAGAAGTCCCAACCTTCTCAGCCTCTCTCCTTAACTCTCAACCTCGAGTCCTTGCAACACTCTCGTTCTGCATTGTCCAGATTCTTGGAAAACAAAGGAAAGCTTTCATGTTATGTTGCATGATTACAAAAACTTGACTTTAAGGTACTTGAATCTAGAGATTATCAGTCTTTTATTGGGTAAGACTGCATTTGTCTTTTTAATATTCCTGTTGAATTGCTTTAATATGGTTTTATTGAGGGAAATTGGAGATTACTATTTTGCCTTTCTGGAATTCTACTGTTACCGTGCCTTCAACTGTAGGGCATGCCTTATGTTTAACATGACTTCAGCTAGATTTTATTTTTGTACCATTGTGTTATTTTGAACTACAAGTCAGTGAAAAGTCACAAAATGTCTAGTAAAACCAATTGGTGATAATTAAGAGAATCAGCAGATGCTGGAAATCCAAGCAACACACACAAAAGTAAGATCTCAGCCCGAAATGTCGACTGTACTTTTTTCCATAGATACTGCCTAGCCTGCTGAGTTCCTCCAGCATTTTGTGTGTGCCAGTTGGGGATAAAATAGTATTGACTACAAAGAAGCACATCATTGTGAAGTTGTAACAAGATTCCAACTTGAGCCTCAACCTTTTGCTTGGACTGAATAGACTCCTTCAAGCTCTGTGTGCGCGGCCACACAGTAACCAAAATGCTCCTACGCACATAGCCTTTATTGCCACACAGCTGGAATTTTCTTCTATATAACATTTTATTAAAATGCCATGCAGTTTTCAGGGAGTGTAGAAATTTCCGGCTCAGAGCGATGGTTTAGCTATGCAGCTGTGTAAAAAAAAATTAGAAGGAACGTTGCCTGTAAGCATCAGTAAGTATAGTAGAACCCTGCCCACTGAATCTCCAAACTTATCCTAGGATTAGGTAGCATAACCGTTAGCATGTCTCAATTCTCACAGCTGCCTGTAAGATCACACATTCTCCCCATGATCACATGGGTTTCCTCTGGTTACCTCCACAGTCCAAAGATGCATGGGTTAGGGTTAGCAAGTTGTGGGCATGGTTTGCTGGCTCCAGAATCATGGCGACTTTGCACATCCTCAGACTGTGTTGGTCATTGATGTAAACGACACATTTTACTGTATGCTTTGATATTTGCTCATGTGACAAAGCTAATCTTTAAGGTCCATTTCTATGGAAACATGCACAGAAGCCTAGCGCTATTTGATCACAGCAACTGAGATGAAGCTGTGAATAGCTTTAACTCCAATTTAAAATATACGCCTCTGATATTGCAGGCCCTTGGATTTGGGCCTCAATGGATCCCCACTGATAGGGCTCCAACTAACCGGTTAATTTACTTTAGATATGTGATTTTAATCAACTGATTTGATGTGGTTTGGCATTTTTAGGATCATTATGGTACGACTGCAGTGAAGATTTTCTTCTGCGCAGAAATACTAGTTGGAGGAAGTGATCACAAATCCATCCATGGTTTTTTAAAATCTACTTATAATTAGTATATTTAAGTTGATAAAACATAGGTACAATAAATTCTGCAGTTGGTTTCTAATGTGAGAGAAAGACAGCTTTGCAGGAAGACCGCCTGACTTTCAAAGCAATTTTGTTAAACCCGGGGAGATCTTAAAAAGTCTAGACTACCTTATTTCTTCAAGCTAAAGCACAACGAGGAAACTTAGTTCAATTCACTGCTTTATCTTAAACACCACAGCCAGCATTACTCATAACGTATGCATCAAAGTTAACCTTGGAATTCTGAACTACCAAGAGAAAATGTTCTGTTCAACTTGCTTTTCGTCTGCTTGTGCTGAAAACGATCAGAATCAGGTTTAATATCGCTGATGTGTTGTGAAACTTGTTTTGTGGCAACAGGACAGTGCAAATTAAAATAAAAGTATATTTAAGAAATTAGTGCAAAAAGAGAGAAAAGGTAGCGTTCGTGGGTGTTCGGAACTCTGATGGCAGAGAAGCTGCTGTTCCTAAAATGTCGAACGTGTTATCTTCAGGCTCCCGCACGTCCCCTCTGATGGTAGTAATGTAACAGCACATTCTCAGTGACGGGGGAGGCCGGGCGGAGAGTGTCCCTTAATGATGGATTTTACAAAGAATTGCAATCAATTTTTATCTACAGTATTAAGTTAATAATTTTGTTAGATCTCCGAAGGAATTAAACACCAGCCCAGATAGTCTGGGTCTTCTCTCTCTACAACGCTAAGGCTGCTGTGCTTCGTGTCTGTGAACTTTGTGGCAGTTTGCCCCGCTAATCTGATGAACTAAACACAGAGGTTTTGGGCCTACTCTGGGGACTTGGATCTAAGGACTCAATTTGGTTTGGAATACTGTTGTTGTTGCTCGCTTCTATTGTTTATATGATTTGTTTTGTGTTTTTTTAAAATCTCTTTCTCTGTGGGTATGAGTTCCTTGATTTGTGACTGCCTGTTAAAGCAAACAAATCTCAAGGTTGTATAATTTACACACTCTTTGATAATAAATGCACTTCGAAATCATAAATTCTGAACTCAGATTCTCCAAGATCTAACAGAAGAATTCAAGGGGTAAAAATGAACCTTGCAAGCAAAGCAAGCGGTTTCAGTGGGAAAACAGCTGAGAACAATATACAATTCCACTGTATGCAATGAGACTGAATGTTGTTATTGCATGTGACGTCTTGAGGATTTGATAAAATTTGTTTTGCACCATTCTCCAAAATTTCTAAGCCCTATCTACTTAACACAGAAACTTTACAATAACATATAGTAATAAATCTTTATTTGATAATACAGTTTTTATTCCATGAATTCAGTCCACATGGAATCTGCTACATGAATTATACAGAGTAACACATGCGCCAAATGTTTCTCATCATCCTCTTATATGCTCACAGATCAAGTTGCAAGTCTCTGACTTTTTTAAACTTCTAACAATCATCGCAAAATATCAAAGCCTTAAATTATGGCAGCAATTTCTGAACACATTACTTAAAAGGCTTAGCTTTAAAAGAATTATAAGTTAAACACTCTATTAATAAAACTTTGAAGAATTACAGAAGAAATAGATCAAATCTTAGTGCTTGGGCATTAAGTACAAAGATACTTCAAGAATGTAGAAAAATAACTTTTGGTATGTGACATTCGATCCACTGTGTTAATAAAGCTCATCTTTATTATTGGTAATACTTAAAGAATTTGTTAATTATGAAAGAAATATTCACGAGGTATTTACAAGGCAGCTGTGTTAGTGGTGCATTGGGAATATTTCAATGTTTCAAATCAGTTTGTTTTTTAAATATATATAAAGCTTTGATTTGTCTGCCTCTAAATAATATAACTGGCATTGAAAAATATGATGGTAGTCAGCTATATTTATGTTTCTCTAAACTGAATTTTTAACATCTCACTTCCAACACAGTAGGGCATGTACTGGTGTGCGTTACGTGGGAGATGGATGGGGTTGGTGGTGGGAAGTGAATTTTTGGGAAGGAAATCTATAACTCAGTATTTTCTTGCATATTGTTGAAATTGTGTGAGTCTTTTAGCCAATGACAAGCTCACTATGTAGATACTAATGACAGAATGGAAAATAATTTGGAGCAGATTGAAGGAACAGTAGCTCCAATCACAAGCTCTGGGTGTGCAAGGGGATGTGTTGTCTCATTCCTGAGCCTGTTTGGAAAGTAAGAAGATTTTTCCAGGAAAACTTAATGTTTCCTCTCCTGAACAAAGGAAATACCACTGTGATTCACTTGCGTGTCCTAGGAAAATCTGCCTCACATAATAAAGTCTGTAATGTGAGTTAAATAAAGTGGTTCCAGATTTACTAACCGATTTAAAATGCCAACCTGCTTCTTGGGAATGCAGAGAATGCCTTGTTCCCTGTCATAACTCGGTCAGACCTGAAGGCCATCTTCCTGACCTGACTGGAATTTCTCCCCATTGAAAACGCCACTGGCATCCAACATCATGTCAAAATCTCCCTCCAACTGGTGATATACGCAGAATGCTGAGAACTGATTAAATACTGCAGTTCAAGAGGCAATACTTAATTTGCAATAGAACACTAGTTCTCTAAAAATTTCTAGCTTTTCTGAAAATAATGCTACTGCACAATTATAAAGGCAGGCATGATAGGGGCTCCCATCAGATCAGTAAATGTCTGTGAAAAGGTTGGACTTTTATTCAAGGGGGTGTGATGGAACAGAACTGTGAACCCTTTGCTCCTTCCTGCACAGGAGCCGCTCTCTAGTCTTCCACGTCTTTCCAGAATTATTTATTTTTATTTCAGATCTCTAACTTTTGCACTCTACCTTTGAACTTATTCATACAGCAAACACCTAACACTTGCCATTGCCTTAAATACCACTTTGTTTCTGATAGCTTAAAAACAGGCAGGCTGATTTGGAAATACCACTCTTTTTCTTATGGTGGTCACATTAAAAAAAATCCTATTTACCTTAGTAGGAGCTCCCAACCTTTTTTAAGCCACGAAGCCTTACCATTATCCATGGACCCTAGGCTGGGAACCCCTGCCAGAGAGTCTTGACAATTCCAACAATTAACTTGGCTGTAATGCCATTAACACTGCAATAACTTGTGGAGCACTGCACTGTGTATAAAATAGTTGTTGGTTCACAAAGCATGGTTGGGCATGGGGATAGCAAACCCATCCCGTAAAAACCCGGAGCTACAGAAATGCCAGCAGAACCTCCCTACACCTCATTCCTGGGAAAGGAAGGATCTTCAAAGATAGGCTACACCTGGGGACAGCTTGAGGGCTAGCCAAGAGCAGATGACACTGGCGAGCTGCTGTCAGCGTCCTATGTCCCAGCAGGGGTGGGTTTAAGTAAGTCATTCAAAAATTAGCCTATTATGCCATGCGATTCACTGAAATATTATGAATCATTTGGTAAGGGGGGAGATAAAAGTACTTGGAACAACAGCTCAAAATAAAAAATAAATTCAACTGATTTAACATACACAGCTTTTTGGAGAAAGAATTCCAAACATTTATTACTGGCTGTGATGGAATGCCTCCAAAGTTCACTTTTGAAGGAGCAGATTTCAGATTCAGGATTGTTGTCTGTTGTTTTGGATTCTCACATCAGAGGAAATGGTCCCTCATGCAGCCCTGTTCTCCAGAGGCAAAAGCTGGAGAATATCCTCAGTGAGAGTGTGAAGAAATTTAGATTGTTAATGACTCCCCTACATGGGACACTGAAGAGTCAAAGAACAAATGGCTGCGAGAACTCAATAAAACTTCAGACCGCTGCACCCAAAGAATACGCATACCTTTCCAACTGCAGATTTGATTTTAATCAACTACATATTATTCAAAAATCTAGAGATGGAAATACCATATCAGCAATTGGGTGAAGTCACTTATTAAATAGTGTAATTATATACCAGTCACAAGGTTAAATCTCAGATGGATAGACGTCTTTTCACTCTGACTGCAAACATTGTAGTTTATTTAATTGTATTGCAGTTCCAGATCATAACTAAATAGAGAGGGAAAGGAAGGAGATTTTACTTTGACAATAAATTTACTTTGACTTGAGAACTGTTCTTCTGAGGTCCAAGCTTTGGTATTCACTTGCTAGATTTATCTTCCTCTTTAAAGTAACTCCTTAAAGTAAGCTTTTGTTCACTTCTCCTAATATCTCCTTATTTGGTCAAATTTTGAATCATAATATTTCTGTGAAGCACCTTGGGATATCTGACTACGTTAAGAAACCCAAGCGATAACTCTGCAAATGTTACTCTGCATCTGGCTGTGAAATATTACCAGATGTAAAAGGGGTAGCAGTTACATGCCCAAAACAAAAAACTTGATGAACAAAAGCACTTAAAAACTTAAAGATTATCATAAATCGGAACATAATTATGGCCTAAATGATAATCAATATCATGGCTCATATTGGGTTAACTTTAAAATCACTAAATATTGTGACAACTATAATTGAAGTATGAAAGTTATTACATTGCAAAAGGAATAAATATTAAGACTCTCAGCGTAGATTATTATTATTTTCAGCTTGCAACACATTTCCATCATGCAAAATCTAAAACTGCAGTATTGTTAAGTTATTGTGACAAGAGTATTAAATTAGTTCGAGAATGGTCCAGAATCTGAAAAGAAAAACAGCATTTCCTAAAATGAAATGAGGGGAAAGTATCATTTTTGGACATGAATGCAAATGCTTAATTCTACGTCTTCAAAGGGGTAAAAATACTTACAAAACTGAGGAGTCAATCCTCACTTTAAAAACACACTCAGACTTGTACCAAATATTTTCAACGCTGCAGCTTTCTGTAACAAACAAAAGTGCATTTCTATTTTTAGCCAGAGAAATGCAGTCACTGCACAGCTGACGCCAAATGTGAAATATAAGTATATGCCATATTACGTACAGGTATCACCAGACAGTAAGCAAACAGATCTGCTATACTGGACAGAGAAATTTGGGTTACATTTTTTTTCAGATTATAGACAACACTTTTTCTCGTGTTTACTTTCTGATGAAAGGAGAGTTAGATGAAATAAAGTTATGGATCTTCTGCATCCAGAAACTCTTTCTTGGGTTGCGTTACACCACGGTACCATGCACAGGAATCGTCACTCCTCTTAATGCAAGCATAGTGCTTGGCCTGACGTCCTTGAATTCTTTTGTCAGTCACCCAGTCTGTCCACAGGCACTCGCTTCGAGAGGTGATGTAGCAGGGGGCAGACGGACACCTGACAATCTAATGGAGGGTCAGAGAGAAGGATGAACAGTTTATTAAACAACCAGCAGTCTGCAAACTATTGCCCCATTCACCCATTTTCTTTTGATGCTCCTGTAGATCTGTCACATTGATATAAACTGATGCGAAGAAATCACCAACAGAGTTTGTGATGAAGGAATTGAGTTTGAGGAATTGCCAAAGAAGAGTAGTTGAGCATACACTCAGTGTGGCCACTTTATTAGGTACACTTGTTTGGGAAAGCAAATATCTAATCAGCCAATCCTGTGGCAGCTACTCAGTGCATTAAAGCATGCAGACATCATCAAGAGGCTCAGATGTTGTTCACATCAAGCGTCAGAATGGGGAAGAAATGTGATCTAAGCAACTTTGACTGTGGAATGATTGTTGGTGCCAGACAGAGTGGTTTGAGTATATCAGAAATCACTGATATCCTGGGATTTTCATGCACAACAGTCTATAGAGTTTACAGAGAATAGTGTGAGAAACATCCAATGAGTTGCAGTTCTGTGGGTGAAAATGCATTGTTAATGAGAGAGGTCAGAGGAGAATGGCCAGACTGGTTCAAGTTGACAGGAAGGCGACAGTAACTTAAATAACCATGTGTTAGAACAGTGGTGTGCAGAAGAGCATATTTGAATGCACGACATGTCAAACCTTGAAGTGGATGAGCTACAGCAGCAGAAGGCCACATCGGGTTCCACTCCTGTACCTAATAAAGTGGCCACTGAGTGTAGGTCAGCCATGATCAAGTTCAATCATGGAACAGGCTGGAAAAGTCCAGTGACCACCTACTGCTCCCTTTTGTGTGTTTGCGCTTGTCAAGAATCTATCAAACTCTATTTCTTTCCCCATTTCCACTACCCTTTGATGAACAGAGTTTCAAAGCCTCACAACTCTAAGTAAAAAGTTTTCATCTTATCTTAGTTTTAAAATGGCAACTCGTCAGTTCTAAATAATGAACCCCAATTCTAGCCTCTTCCTTAAAACACGGACCTTCACATGCAACCTGTCAAGATCCCTCCAGAATTAAGAGAATCAGTGGATGTAAGAAAGAGGAATTGGTGTTGACAGTCTGTGTGATCCTCTACTGGTTTCCTCTTGTAGTACTTAAAATACTCAATTCAGTCTCTCGGAGCATTTACACAGAATAACATTGTTTTATATTCTTGTGTTCTTGGAGCAAAGGGAAGGATTAGAGTGTAGAGCTCATTGGGATTTCCCTATCACTCAAATAGCTCACTTATCCTGACCTTAACTGCACCTTCTGCATGAGCCTTATAACACCCAAATCCCTTGGTGTCTACAGATCTTTCCAGGAGATCTATTCATCTTAGCCTTGAGCATCTTTAGTGATGAGTCATCTCCAAACCTCTGTGGCACAGAAGTACAACTCTATGAAGTCCAGATCTCCTCCACATCCCAGTACCTTATCACACAGTGTGGAAAGAGGGCCTTTGGCCCAACTCGTCCATACCAACCAAGATTTCCATCCAGGCTGGTGCACTTAGCCCATAAACCTGTGAACTTTTCCTGCCCATTATCTTTCAAGGTCATTATTGTGTCTGCCTCAATCAATTCCTCTGGTGCCCCAGTCCACATACCACCCTTGATGTTAAAAAAAAAATTGCCCCTCAATTTTCTGTTCAATCTGTCCCCTCTCATCTTAAACCTAAGCCGCAAAATTCTTGACTCCCAAACCCTGTGGGGGAAAATACTGACTGAATTCACCCTGTCTACACCCTTAATGATTTTATACACCTCTACAAGATCACCTTTCAGTCTCCTATGCTCCAAGGAAAAGAGGTCCCAGCCTGTCCAACCTTTCCCCTGTTACTGACTCCCTTGAGATTTGGAGCGAAAGGGAGCCTTGCCACAATACATTGACACAGTAGATCGCACCACTGCCTCAGAGCTCCAAGGACCTGGGGTAGGTCCTGTCTTTGAGTGGTTGTGCTGGATGTTCGGTTTGTCTTTGCACACTCTCTCTGATCGTGTGAGTTTCCTCTGACATCCCAAAGATGATCAGCTAAATTATGGCAAAAAAAAACATAATTGAGGAAGCTGGTGGGCATCTTTGAGAGGGAGTAAGTCACAGGGTGAGGAACTAAGGGAGAATGGAAAGGGATGATTTTACTGGGAGCTGATATGGACCTCAGAGGTTCCTTATGTGTTGTTATAAGTATAACACACATCCTCTCAGAATCTGAAATGTTTGAAAGGGAGTAGCCCCCCCTCCCAACTCCAGTATTACTGGAACTTTAATCTCCTCAAAGCAAAACTTCCAAACAATTATTCTGCATTCTTATTGTCTCTCTTATTCTAGCTTGATGCATGGTGCAATGACTTAATCTGTATGAACAACAAGCAAGACAAGCTTTTCACTGTATTTTGGTACATGCGGCAATAAGCCACTATTAATATAGAGACTAGAACAGTATTATCGATATCAGGCATGGCCTCACAAAAAGCTCTCCATTTATAGCATTTTTTGTACTCTTAAACCACTAGTTGTCCTAAATCTCAAGATCAGATCTATAAGACCATAAGACATGGAGCAGAATTTGGCCATTTGGCCTATTGTGTCTGCTCTACCATTCCATCATGGCTGATTTATTATCCCTGCCAACTCTATTCTGCTACCTTCTCCCTGTTAACTTTGACACCCTTGCTAATCAACCTCTGCTTTAAATATAGCCAATAACTTGGCCTCCACAGCTATCTGTGACAATGAATTTCACAGATTCACTACCCTCTGGCGAAAGAAATTTCTTCTCACCTTTGTTCTAAATGAACATTCCTCTATTCTGAGGCCGTGTCATTTGATCCTAGAATCCCACACTATAGGAAACATCCTCTCCAAGTCCACTCTATCTGAGCCTTTTACTAAATGGTTGTAAGACCCACGTACAAGGTTTGCGCTTTTTGTACAAGTATACTCAGATCACAAACATTCCATTGTTTCTTACTGCACCCAATAACTGGCTAGATTTCAGTACAAAGTTCCGAAAATGCAAGAACTGGCATAACATTTATTGACCAGATATATGAATGGCTTATTTTTTCACCAGAGCAACAAACAATCTGCCAGAACAAATTAGCAAGTCAAGCAGCATTCATGGGGGAATAAGGAATTGCCGATGTTCCAGGTTGAACATTTTCCCCTCTCCACAGATGATATGAACTCCTCCAGCAGATTATTTGTTGTTTCAGATTCCGGTCTCTCGGGTCTTTCCCTTTCCACTGGCGCTGCCTGACTTGTTGAGTAATTCCCGCATTTTCTGTTATTTCATTCATCAGTATTAGGCCTCTATATTTGACACGAGTTTGGCACTTCCCACCAAGCCAACTGCCTTTTCCCTAAAGCTCCCTTCTGGAAAGTGCTATAGGGCTATTAAAACAAAAACTTCACACCATTTAAAAACTGTCTTCCCCCAGGCAGTTAATCTGATCAACCATTCTAGGTCATCACCCCACCCTCCTCTATCTCTTACCCCCATCACTGAACCACGTTTTAAAATAGTTTACACTGTATATACATTATAGTGTTTATGTACCGTTTGTTCCATATCTGTACTTTGACTTCCAAGTCAAACCTTTATATAATTCTTTCCACAATCAAGAGAAGAATTCTGGTTAACTGAATGTCCACTGAATGGGACTATTTAAAAATAGATACATTCACCTGAATGGATTTTGGAGAGAAAACAGGAAGCAGGAACCAGTCTAACAAAGGAAATTGACCAGACATGTATATTGCAAGTTAATTGCCTTCCATTCAGTGGCCACTTTATTCGGTACACCTACTTGTTAATGCAAACATCTGGTCAGCCAATCATGTGGCAGAAACTCAATGCATAAAAGCATGCAGATGTGGTCAAGAAGTTCAGTTGTTGTTCAGACCAAAACAACAGAATAGGGAAGAAATGTGATCTAATGATTTTGACCACAGAATAATTGTTGGTGCCTAGCAAGGTGATGAGAGTATCTCAGAAAGTGCTGAACTCCTGGAATTTTCATGCACAACAGTCTCTAGAATTTATAGAGAATTGTGCAAATAAATAAATAAATAAATAAATAATCTCATCAGTTCTGTGGGTGATGAGATAGGATAGAGGGGAATGGCATGTTTGTTTCAAGCTGACAGGAAGGTGACAGTAACCTAAATAGCCAGAACAGTGATGTGGTGAAGAGCATCTCTGAAAGTACAACCTGTCGAACCTTGAAATGATGGACTACAGCAGCAGAAGACCATGAACATACACTCAGTGCCCACTTAATTAGGTGCAGGAGGTACTACTGGCCACTGAGTGTAGATGCATTCATTGGCAATTGGAGAGTAAAGGGGAAGCAGGAACCAGTCTAACTAAGGAAGCACCAATTGACCAGGCATATGCATTACAATTTCATTGTCATCTACATGGTTTTTTCATTCCATGCCACTTTCTCCTTACCTTACAATCACACTCTGATTGATATCTCTGGTTCAAGCCCTTCTTCTGTGTGGGAGTTAGCACGTCCCATTGGGAAATAAAATCACAGAGCGTGATTAACATATTTCCATCCTTGTCCAGTTTGCCTGTGGGTATATTAAAGTGAACCCAAGTTATTTTTTATTGACAATTACTGTATAAAGTTTTGCACACTGATTACAATGCCTAAATCAAAGTGAACTTGAGATTATTGTGTCAAATTGACATACAACAAATATATCTTTTACATACTTATACATGTGTAAGGGGTTTCTTCCTTTATGTTACCGCTAAGGCTAATAAAATGGCTTCTTTGTTATGTTATAATAAAATGGCTTCTCTGTGATATTAACTGCTGAGACGGTGGTTCTCTATAGCAGCTTGTTTGGGTTATAATTACTGATAATGAGAATTGTATTCATTTGCTAACCAACTGGTATAGATGTTATTCTTTCTTGTGTGTCTGTAAGCTCGTGTTTTCGCGGGCTTTGGGCAGAAGGCGGATGGGGACAGAGAGAGGAGACGGGATGCTGTAAGCTGGGCAATGGAACGGACCCCGAGCAGGAGTCCAAGGCCCAGGGTCTGCAGCGAGGAGAGGAGACATGGACAGACTCATAGAGCGTTTGGTCGATCACCGAGGGTGGTCCCATTCGGAGTTCGGAGGACATCGACTCTAGGAAGGGGGACCCAGTTCTGTAAGAGCTCCAACGATGTGTGCACGAACTGGTTAATAATAATGGCGCCTTTTTCTTTTTTTAAAAAACAGTTAAGCAGTTCTTACAACACACATCAAAGTTGCTGAACGCAGCAGGCCGGGCAGCATCTCTAGGAAGAGGTACAGTCGACGTTTCAGGCCGAGACCCTTCGTCAGGACTAACTGAAAGAAGAGCTAGTAAGAGATTTGAAAGTGGGAGGGGGAGGGGGAGGGGGAAGATCCAAAATGATAGGAGAAGACAGGAGGGGGAGGGATGGAGCCAAGAGCTGGACAGTTGTTTGGCAAAAGGGATATGAGAGGATCATGGGACAGGAGGCCCAGGGAGAAAGAAAAGTGGGGGGGGGAAACCCAGAGGATGGGCAAGGAGTATAGTGAGAGGGACAGAGGGAGAAAAAGGAGAGAGAGAGAAAGAATGTGTGTATATAAATAAATAACGGATGGGGTACGAGGGGGAGGTTGGTCATTAGCGGAAGTTTGAGAAGTCAATGTTCATGCCATCAGGTTGGAGGCTACCCAGACGGAATATGAGGTATTATTCCTCCAACCTGAGTGTGGCTTCATCTTTACAGTAGAGGAGACCGTGGATAGACATATCAGAATGGGAATAGGATGTTGAATTAAAATGTGTGGCCACTGGGACTGCATCTGGTGCTCCCGATGTGGCCTTCTACATATTGGCAAGACCCGACGCAGACTGGGAGATCGTTTCGCTGAAAAAGCAGGATCTCCCAGTGGCCACACATTTTAATTCCACGTCCCATTCCCATTCTGATATGTTTATGTGATCCTGAGAGCAATGCCGTCTGGAGCTATGCTCCTGGTAGAGTCACCCATGGCGGTAAGGTCGACGGTGAGGTCCCTGACAAAGAACAAACCAACCAAGACCTCAACGGTGGAACAGGCGGACGAAGTTACTTCGAACTCAACGGCTGTGAAGGTGGATGAAGGCTGCAACAAATCCATCAGCTCCAATCGTCATGGTTTCCATGCCATTGGAATCAATTGGTTGATTTGTGAAGTATCGTGTGCGTCTTGGAGTGCAACATCAAGTACACGTTAAACAAATACACACACAGGCGTCTTCACTCTGTGGGCCACTTCTTCAGAATGAAGATCATCACCCTCAGACTCCAGGGATAGCCATGACGACGATGACAACATGGCACAAATGAAGGCCATTGATGGAGATCTACCTTTACAGTTCCAGACAATGCTGGAGGAACTTCCTGGAGCCACATCCAACTACGTTTAACTGCTTCTGTGACCTCCTTAACATCATAAACTGAGAAGTGTTCAGTGATGAGTCTTACCATCTTTCCGTCTCCAAAGAAGCCTGGGCTGTCATATTGCAGGTTATACTTGTGCTAACTTCTGTCGGTAAATTACCATTTCCTATTGATGCATAACCAAGTCTTCTATCATTTAAGTCTATGACAATAACTGAGCACCTCACCATTAACATACTGGGTCAAGTCATCTTTGAAAAAAAAGCTTAATTGACCAGTCAAAGAATTGTGAACCTCCAGAGAGATTCAGAGGTTGGGTACCTTAAAATGAATGTCTCACCATCCAATTCACCAAGCCATTCCACCACTTCAAGATATTTTCCAACACTCATATGGGTGAGTGCTGTTGCAGTTTAAGAAGCTAAATGCCACCTTGGGCAATTAGTCTCCTTGCTCAACTGTCCATCCATGTCAAGGTCCACTCCATTCACCACCAGCGCGCAGTCCAGAATGTTGTAGATGTAGTAAGGAGATGAACCTGTGACGTCAGTGAGCTATGGGAAGGATACCTCTCAAATCTATAGAGTGTCCATGGCTTCTGTGAAGTCATGTATGGTGGTTAATGCTAATTCCTGCATTTATCTAGTGTTTCTGCATATTGAAGATCATATCCATTTTTCTTTAAGATACAACTCAGGCAACAGCTCTTGGCCACTGGAAGGAAGTAGATTGAGGACATATATGGTGATGCATCCTGGCATCTGTTGTGTAAATGCTTAATGCTATTCCCTTCATCTATCTGGTGTTTCTGCATTTTGAAGATAATATCCATTGTTCTTCAAATGGGCCTTCACAGGGATGGGCAGTCGAGCAAGTAGACCACCCTGGGATTACCAATATCACACCAGGCGTTCCTTGCGAAGCTGGTCAGGAATATGGCATCTCTGTGTTTCCTTGGCACATCATCCTCTTCCCAAACTTGGGAGGAAAGGTTGTGAATTTGTATCTGAAGTTCTTCTCCACCCCGTTTTAGAACATCAGGGATATTATCTTCTTGAGACTTCATCATTCCTCATTTGACCTTTTTTTTCCAACATTTTGCTGCTTGGGGCAGTACCAAGGCTGGACAGAATAATATGCCATGGGATGTAATCAAGGAGACTTGCACCAAGACAGAGTTAGAGTTCTGGAGTTTTTCATAATGCTCCTTCTGGCTGGTGTTGATTATCTCCCTGTCCTTGATAATCTCACCTCAATTATTGGCTCTTAATGGAGCGCTTGGTCTTGGGAGTGCTAAAGAATCCACTCAGGTTCAGGCAGTCAGTGAGTTGGCAGACATTTTGCTCTCTTTACACTCATCACCTATCTCTGGATTATGAGTTTTAAACCATAAGACATAAAAATAGAATTAGGCCAGTCGGCCCCATGTCTGTTCCACCATGGCTGATTTATTATCCCTCTCAACCCCATTCTCCTGCCTTCTCCCCATAACCTTTACTAATCAAGAACCCATCAACCAGTGTTTTAAATATATTCAATGACTTGGCCTCCACATTCATCTTGGGCAGTGAATTCCACAGATTTGTCACCATTCCCAATTCCAATTTTCTATTGGACTACTGCCATTAGGTGACTATAGAGCTGTTTCTTTCTCTCCCCTTGATATAATGAGAGTCTCCAATCCAAGAACACATTGCTTTTGCATTTAGCTCTCAGACCTCCGCAGCTTGACGGAGATGCCAGGAGTCTCTCCACAGATGTAACATGCTGGACATTAAAGCATTCCAGGCACCACAGACACATTGTGGTTCCTAGTGTCCATAGGGTATTGCTTGAGAAGAACAATAGTCTTAAAGTTCTTGAATCTTTCAGCATTTACTTCTTTTTGTTAATTTTTGATAGTTTCTTATGGTCTCGTTGCTATTGTTTTGGGGTCTGACAATGAAAATGGATTAAAATGGATGAAAGTGGTTAATCCAATAGCTGTCAAGGTCCAGACAGCCGTGAGGTATCTCACTTGGACAGGGACATATAGCATGGTTTATTCTTGCAAATATTGCAAGAATAATCCAACAGGTGCCAATATCCAAACTAGGGTTTAGAACTCTCCTTTATGTTTATCTGACAAAATTCTATGGTGTGATGGCATGCAAGCTGTGACTTTAATGAATCTTGATGAAGACTGTTGCCAAGCAAGCCTTTGCCATCTAACAGTTTTTCTCCCCATTCTGCACCTTACCTCGGGTGAGGATTAATGGGAAAACGATAAACCTGCGTTGTCTCTGCTTCAGAATCAGGGCACTCCAGACTTGGTGCTTCAGTTGCAATGGTCAGGCAATGCTTGCGCAATGTGCACTGATGCAGGAGAATGGACCTTACCGTAAACACTCTCAAAACAAGGATCCTCCACCAAGGTCCGTGACGAGACTCTGACACACTTTTGACATTTCATCTTTCAATGAATTGATGGTAAGATTCACCATCACCTTTTGTTTGCAATAAATTTTGGCTATTAAGTTAAAAGAGAGTACTTACAAGAATAAACCATGCAATGCCTTTTCTTTCTTTACATTTATAGTCAATGCTTTCAGTACTACTCTATAACATTCCCACAGATCAATAGCATTGCTGTCACTCATGTGTCGTCTAGGCTAGTACACTGTATTATTTATAATAATTATTTATTACAATAATTAAGGGGCTTCCTCACCCAAACCAGCTTCTCCCTCTCCAGTAGCAAAAGAACCCTACACTCTGGTCCTTCCCCACATAGCCCCTGCAGTGGCTACATCAAGCTTCAGCGCATAACTCAGCACGTACGCTGGCTGGAACATGCCAGTCAGCAGTATTCGTCCACAGACATCTTGATGTGCTGGCAGACCAAAAACTTCCAGGCAAGCCAAAGGGAGTCTTTCACTGAGTTGATGATCTGGCGATCAAGCCAAGATTTAGACCTCAAACCCACAGAAGTAATTTCTGCTGTCCTATACACTTCGGTGATATGGAGCACCCATAATAGCCACCACATTTTATTGGAGAGATACCATGAACACTGTCTCTGCAAAATGCTCCACTGGTAGGAATCAATGCCAGTGCCCTCTCAGAGAACATCTCCAACTTTAGGACTTGAATTATACTCTCCCAACCCCAATAAGGATGCTATTTGCATGCACCACATCAAACTCTCAAAACAAGAGCTCTACACCATACCTAGTCACAGAAAAAAAAAATATACAAAGTGGGCAAAAAAGCCCAGGAAAAAATGGTATAAGTAAGACACAATCTTCCCAAATTACCTCCCACATGCCCCATCAATCTCTGAGGAAACAAGTGAACTCCCGTTCTAAACTGGATATGCATTGCTGTTTGTTCATTTCCACGGGGGCAAAATTCCGGAGTTTTTCTTCCCAATAACAAAATGAGAGCATGTTCACCAAGATGGACAATGAGAGATTCAGAAGGTGCATCAGTGGCAACTTTGCCACTGAAGTCCACAGTGCGAAAAATGAATTACACAGTCTAACACCAAACACAAACTTCTAAAATGATTACAAACTTTGCTTTAAGTTCTGCAGGAAACTTCATGCCAGGGATCTTATTTAAAAACAAAAATTTAATTGGTTAATTCCTTCTCCCTGACCCATCTATCTACCTGCCAGCCTGTACTCCTTCCCCTCCCATCCAACTTCCTATTCTGGCTTCTTCCCCCTTTCTTTCCAGTGCTGATGAAGGGTCTTGGCCCGAGATGTCAGCTCTTCATTCCTTTCCATGGCTGCCGTCTGACCTGCTGAGTTCCTCCAGCATCCAGTGTGTTACTCTGGATTTCCAGCATCTTTTGTCTTTGTAATTAAATTGGAGGCCTTAACTTGATGGATGACAGGGTGAAGATATATCTCTAGCAAAGGAAGTGCAAGGCAGTCCTTCCCTCCGCTAACCTGCAGGTCACCCTTGGGCAAGATGTAGCACCAGCTTAGCCCCTGATCAGGGTCACGTGAAGCCAAGGGGGCAGGTGGTGGATGGTCATACGTGCGATGGTGCTTATCACAAGTCCTGGTTATGCAACCATGGATGCCAGGTCAGTGGTCACCTGTCTTAGAGAGATACTGCCTAGAAGAAGGCACTAGAAAACCACTTCTGTAGAAAAATTTGCCAAGAACAATCATGGTCATGGATTAGACCATGATCGCCTACGTCAATATAAGATGATGTTGATGATGACGACGATGAAGACGATGATGACTTGACTTGTAAAGCACATATAAAACAGGAAATACTTGATCACTCAGCAGGGTAGGGAACATTAGTGGAAACAGCGTTAATGTGTCTTCTGAACCGAACAAGCTGCTGAGAGAGGCAGGGGTGGAGAAGACTGAGAAGATGTCTGCACTGCGGCAGCAAACCAGCTTTACAGGTGACACCTCGCTTTTGGTGCCATCTTGTCGATAGGAACAGTCAGAGGGAAGGAAGAAGAATATGCTGGCACTTGGGATGCACAACGCATCAGCAGCTGGAGATCGGAAAAAAAACCAGATAGGGAGACTGAGTTAATGTTAAGAGGTTGATTTCAGTGTTGAGTCCCAAGGGCTGCAATATTCCCAAATGGAACATAAAATGCTGTTCCTTAAGCTAATGTCGGGCTTCAACAGAACTTTGTAAACAACCAGAGCAGGAGTGTGACAGAGAATTAAAGTGGCAGGCAGCTAGAAGTTCGGAGCCACCTTCCCCAACAGAGGCATTCCACTCTATTGTCACTCAGTCTGTAATGCAAACATTAAATACTGAACACACACAAAATACTGGAGGAACTCAGCAGGTCAGGCAAGATCTATGGAAACGAATAGAGAGTTAACATTTTGGGCTGAGAGCCGTCAAGAGTGGAAAGGAGGGGGGAAGAAGCCAGAATAAGAAGTTTGGGGGAGGGGACAGAGTACCAGCTAGAAGGTGCTAAGTGAAGCTAGGTGAGGGGGAAGGGAGATGGGGAGGGGGAAGGTAAATGGGAAGGGGGTGTGGTGAGAGTCTGGGAGGTGATATATGGAAAAGGTAAAGGGCTGAAGAAGGAATCTGAAAGGAGAGGAGAGTGAACCTTGGGAGAAAGGGAAAGAAGAGGGGACCCAAAGGGAGTGAGAAGCAGGTGAGGAGAAGAGAAGATGTCAGGGGGAGTGAGAATGGGGAATATAAAAAGAGAGAAGGGGAGGGGGAAGGAATACTCAGTAAATCAGCTAACATCTGTGGATAGAAGCAGTCAGTATTTCAGTGAGACCCTTGGCTACCTGACCTTCTCAGTGTTGCCAGCATTTTCCGTTTTCATTTCAGATTTCCAGAAACTAATTTTTCCTTTGTTACCCAATCTGTGCTTTCCCAGTGTAGAAGAAACTATACTGTAAGTACTGAATACAGTTCACCAAATTGGACTTGCAAGTAAACTGCTGTTTCACTTGCATAAACCGTTTGGCTCCCTGGTTGGTGGAATGTGAAGAAACAAAGCAGATTCTTTGAACTTTACTGTTTAATGTAAAGTTTCAGCATAGCCTCAGAATAGAAGGATAATCCTTCAGAACACAGATGAGGAGGAATTTGAGACAAGAGAGCGATGAATCTGTGGAGGACAAGTCTCAAAGTTTGTGAGGAGAAGGCAGGAGAATGGGGTTGGGAGGGAAAACAAATCAGCCATGGTCAAATGGTAGAGCAGACTCAATGTCCTAATTATCTCCTTACCATCCATTACTCAGCAGGCAACAACATGGCTGCTCTTAATACAGCACCAATCTACTGCAAAGAGATCACAAGAGTGCAACAAGCTAATTTATTATTCCGAGGGTTTTCACTGAGTCTTCACTTTAACCTTGTCCAATTATATTAATGAAACCAAAAAACTGAACAGCAAAGTTGACCTCATATTCACTTTCTAGCAAATTCTTCCAGAGATCCCCAAAGAGACCATCACTAATGTTAAATCTTGACAACAGTTTCAAAATTAAAAGCATGTATTTACCTGTAATTAGATATTCTTTCTTCCCACTTGTATCGAGCATGACTCCACACACTGCTGATGAAGGGGCAGTGTAAATATATTCAATATTGTATTCTGGTCCTTTGAACATCTGTAAACAATGGAATTTGCCTATTAAATTAGTGGAATACCAGAAAACAGGAGGGCAATTTGGTTAAAACATAGGCAATTGTGAAATCCATTGATTAACTATCCTTTGTTAAAAAATGTCACCTCTTTTCAACAGTTATATTCCCTCAACCATCAGGCTCCTGAACTGGTGTGGATAACTTGACTCACCCCAATACCGAATTGAGTCCACAACTTAGGGACTTGCTTTCAAGGACTCTATAACTCATGTTCTCAAAATCATTTATTACTTATTTCTTTTTTTAATTATTATTAATTTGTTTTTCTTTTTAAATTGGCACAGTTTTGAAGATTCAAAGTACATTTATTATAAAAAATGTACAAATTACACAACTTTGAGATTTGTTTTCTTACAGGCAGTCGCAAAGCAAGAAACCCAAAAGAACCCAATTTAAAAAAATAAAATAATGACCAACCCACAATGCGCAGAGAGAGAAAGAAAAAAAATACAAATCATGTAAGCAACAACGGTATTCCGAACAAAAGTTGTTGTCTTTTGCACATTGGTTGTTTGTCTGTCTTTGTATGAGTGTAGTTTTTCCATTGATTCTACCATGTTTCTTTGTATCCACTGTGAATTCCCCCAAGAAAATGAATTTCAGGTTTGTATATGTACTTTAATAATAAATTTACTTTAAACTTTGAACTCGGTAGACTGTGTTTTTGCATAGGTTAAAAGCAAGCATATGTGTCATGTGTTTTAAACTTAATCTTTTAAGTATGGATGCTCATGCATTTACTGAAGGCCAATTCATGCAATTTGTACATCATATTAGTCCTGCTTAGCAAATGAATTCCAGGTGCGATATTCATTTGGGAATCATAAAGGTGTGCAGTTAATTCAGCCGTATAGAATGCCATCAGTGAAGCTTACGTGAAAGACAAAAACAAACAACTGGCAAAAGTACAGAATTTTTGCTATTATAGAGTAATGAGTTTTTTTCATTTTAATATAGTAATGAAATTCTGGGGGCAATGTACAATACCTTAAAATGTCTTTTCAAATGCAAGTGAATCTTGCATAAACCCTTACCCACCAGTGTCATGGTTGATTTCTTTTCCCGTTCTCATTCTGCATCTCCAGCATCATCAAAGAAACTTCTTATGTTTTAGGCAGCTAGATAATCATCTTTGGATAATGGTACTGCTGAATTATGTATCTGCGGCTCTCTCTCCAGCTCCAGCTGTGGTTTGACATTTTCAGATGCAGTGATGTACAATAGATCTTAGACATCCTACAGTGATAGAATTATGGAGCTGGGCAATTGCCTGAGGCTAATTTCCATCACTGTTCAATATCACGGTTATCCTTTGGTTAAGTAATTTACCCTTTTATATGCGAGTTGCAGCTGTGATAAATCAATATTCATTAACTTTGTTCTGCTTTCTACCATAACAATTCTATGCTTTCATGTAACTTTGAGTGAAGAGATGAATAACAGGTATTTAAATGATTCATTTCCAAGGAGGTAATACGTCTACATCCCAGCCTCATCACATTCAGCATTCGATGAATCGCCAATTATGACTGTCATTTTTTTCACAGCAATTCCAAAGGAGTCAACCGAATAGCTATTACATACTCCCTCCAGTTATCTAGCATCTTGCAGATCATCAATACAGTGGGTATTTTTGTTATAAAGCATTATGGAATGTAAAAACTACTTCATTAATTAAATACCACATCAGCAGGAATTATTCCTTTGCAGACATGATAAAGGTGCCAAGTATACAGTTCAAATATGATCAACATACATCAAAGTTGCTGGTGAACGCAGCAGGCCAAGCAGCATCTATAGGAAGAGGCGCAGTTGACGTTTCAGGCCAAGACCCTTCGTCAGTCTCGGCCCGAAATGTCGACTGTACCTCTTCCTAGAGATGCTGCCTGGCCTGCTGCATTCACCAAATATAGGAGGGGACTATGTTGAAAAATAAATGTGCTAGGTTTTCTAAAATTAACTCCTTCTACCTTAGGCCACAAACTTATCAACCACCCCTGCTGGGGACACTTTCTGAAGGTCCAAGATCCCTATGCTCCACGACCGCTGGACTAAGTGTGTAAATGTACGAGGGGCAAACATGAGGAAATCTGCAGATGCTGGAATTTCAAGCAACACACATAAAAGTTGCTGGTGAACGCAGCAGGCCAGGCAGCATCTCCAGGAAGAGGTACAGTCGATGTTTCGGGCCGAGACCCTTCGTCAGTCTCGGCCCGAAATGTCAACTGTACCTCTTCCTAGAGATGCTGCCTGGCCTGCTGCATTCACCAAATATAGGAGGGGACTATGTTGAAAAATAAATGTGCTAGGTTTTCTACAATTAACTCCTTCTACCTTAGGCCACAAACCTATCAATCACCCCTCGTATATATTCTATTAGGGAGCCATGGTAGCCTGGTGGTTAGCACGAAGCTATTACCGCTGAGTTCAGATTTCTGATAAAGTTTGTACATTCTTCCCATGAGTGCTTGGGTCTCTTCCTTGTGCTGCAGTTTCCACCCATAGTCCAGAGACATACCGTTAGTAGGTTAATTGGTCATTGTAACTCAACCTGAGATGAGGCTAGTGTTAAATAGGTGAATTCTGGATGGTGTGGCCTGTTGGACAGGAAGGGATCTGCCCCATTCTGTTACCTCTAAATAAATACTACCAAAATTTGTATGAGTACCAAGAACATGGAGATCACATCATCTTTTTCGTCATTTTTAGTAACTGATCTAAATTGGGGGAAAAATCACTTCAAAGATCTGTGAGAACCTTCTCGGAAGAGGGGGATGGGTTCGAGGGGGAGGTGGGTTCAAGGGAGATGCGAGGGGAAAGTTTTTCTACTCGGAGAGTGGTGGTTGCCTGGAATGCACCACCTGGTATGGTGGCAGAGGCAAACACATTAGGGGCTTTTAAGAAACTTTGGGTAGGCACATGGATATAAGGAAGATGGAGGGATATGGACACGGTGTAGGTAAAGGGATTAGTGTTTGGGTGTTTTATATTTGCTGTTGTGCTGAACCAGCTAAAAACTGTGGGCCGAGTGGCCATTCCTGTGCTGTACTGTTCCATATTCTATGTTCCTGATTGTGAGTGTATGTTCAATCCAATAACAGGTCAAGGATTCAGTATGGATTGATAAAACCATCATCTTGTATGGGTTTATAATTTATTGGCTCAGCACGCGGGTACTTTAGCATTTTATCCAACATCACAGTCCCAGCATCTCTGCCGCAGTACTCCAAGTTTCAGTAGATACTAATGGGATTCATTAAACATAAAACAATACAGCACAGACAAAGGCCCTTTTGGCCCATGGTGTCTCTTCTAACCATGATGCTAACTTGAAACTAATTCCATTTGCCTGTAGTTCCTGCCCGCCTATGAGACAGTCTAAATGCATTTTAAACGTTCCTAATAGTTACTGTATACATTTCAAAAGTTTAAAGCTCAAAGTAAATTTATTATTAAAGTATGTGTATGTCACAATATACTACCCCCGAGATTCATTGTTTTCACAGGAATTCACATTAAAACAAAGAAATACAATAGAATCAATGAAAAACTAAACACAAAGACGGACAAACAAACCAATGTGCTTAAAAAAGGGGTGGGGGGCAGAAGATAGGGACACTGTCAATACTGAGAATATGTGTTGCAGATTCCTTGAAAGTGATCCATAGGTTGTGGAATCTGTAGTGATGTTATCTAGCCATTTATAAATGAAGACATTTAGCCAGTTTGGTGGTAGTAATGGCTAACCAACCAGTTTACTCAGCATACCCATCTTAAACAGGTTAACATAAGGCATTTGTAGTCAACTGAAAAGACCTTTGGATCTATGTTGTGATAAAAATCACCCAAATCAAATCAGCAATCAAAAAGGAATGCAGACTGGGGAGAAGTTATCACTATTAAACATCTGGTTGATTTACAAGTAACTGCACACTGCTTTAAAACACTACATTGTTGATGATTCCCATATTAGTAAACTCTGCATTTACAATAAAAATGTCCCTCCCTAGATTTACTATTGAGCAATGCTATCATTAAATGTGGTTACTGTGTTGGAAAATAAAACAATCCACCAGCAGGGGGAAGCAGCATGGAAAGTTCCCAATCAAAATTCCTTCAGCACGTTAGCTTACATGTGCCATGGGATAATAGCTGTATAAAAGAGCTCATTTTGGAACAAATACTGTCTCTGTAAAGCTTAGATCAAATACACTGAAGGACAGCAAGCAAGCTGTAGAAATTCTTTCAATTGCTTGGCAGGTCGCAACCTTCTCTTTTAGCAGAAGTGACTCCTGGCAGAATCCAGATTTGTCACTTCCCAGCTGTGTCACAGAGGCTTCATAAACAGGGGTAGCTAGTCAATGTCCCTGTACTTGGTTGTACTTGTTTCTTAAGAAGAATTGCAAGCTCACCTAGAAAGGATGGTAAACAAGACAGGTGGGGAAAGCCACCATCGAGCACATCGACAAGGAACGCTGCCACAAGTAAGCAGCATCCATCACTGAGGGCCCCCAGCATCCATCATTGACGGCCCGCACCATCCCCCATCCAGGTCATGCTCTCTTCTCAATGCTACCCTCAGGAAGGAAGTATGGGAGCCTTAGGTTCCACACCACCAGGTTCAGGAACAGTTATTGCCCTTCAGCTATCAGCTCCTGAACCAGCGTGGATAAGTTCACTCACTACAACAATGAACCAATTCCACAAACTGTGGATTTACTTTCAAGGACTCTGCAACTCACGGTTTTTATACTCATTTTCATGTGCACATTATTTATTTATTGAGATACAGCACAGAGTAGGCCCTTCAAACTGCACCACCCAGTAACTACCCCCCCCCCCCAATTTGATCCTGGTCTAATCACGGGACAATATACAAAGACCAATTCACCAATCAAATGGTGCAACTTTGGACTGTGGGCGGAAACCGGAGCACCCAGAGGAAACCCACACAGTCACGGGGAGAACATACAAACTCCCTTATAGGCAGCAGGGGGAATTGAACCCGGGTCGTCTGCACTGTAAAGTTCTTTTTGCACCTAGATTGTTTGTCAGTCTTTGCTGTATGTAGTTTTTCATTGATTCTATTGTATTTCCCAGTTCTACTTTGCATGTCTGCAAGAAAATGAATCTCAAGGATGTATATGGTGACATATATGTACTTTGATAATAAATTTACTTCGAACTTTATAAACGACTGCTTGACTGCCAGAAGAAAGATACTCAGACCCTTGGTTCCATCCTCTTTATCTCGAGAGCACTGAACCCAATGTAGCTCGTCTGTGCTTGATAAGCTCTCTTGGTCAACAGAAAAAAAAACACTTTGATATCCTTGGCACACTTTGCTCAAACGGAAGTTCCACACAGGCATAGGGAAGAGCAGACCTTGGATACAGACAACAAAACTGACCTCACATAGAGGTTTATAAAACCATGAGAGGGATAAATAAGGTAAATACTCAGAGTCTCGTCTCCAGGGGAAAACTTAAAAGGCATAGGGTTATAGTGAAAAGTTTAAAAAGGGGATTGAAAGGGCAACTTTTTCTAGACAAGGTGATGGTAAGTACGTGGTACGAGCTGACAGAGGAAGTGGTAAAGGCAGGTACAATTACATTTAAAAAGACACTTGGATAGGTACAGGGATAGGAAAGATTTAGAGACACATGGGCAGATGGGACTAGCTTAGTTAAGCAACTTGGTCAGGATGGATGTGCTGGCCTGAAAAGTCCCTCTCTCTCGCTGTACTGCTCTATGAATTTGTGCTGTAAGGAGGAGAAGATGGCAGCTCGTGGCCTCTCCAGTGATGAATATCTGTTACCTGTCAAGTAGGGGGCCGTGCACAATTCTGATTTGATGAAGACAGACATGAGAGTGCGGAGGAACATCTGGAAAACTTCTGAAAAGCCCGCTTCGCTGCCGCTGCTACTGTGTGGTAACCGGAATCTCCGGAGCAGAAGGCCCCGAAATCCTCGGCTTTGCATGTTTCAGCGGCCGGGGTGAGGTCGAAGGCGCTCAGCAGAGGATGGCACTCGGGAGGCTGTATCGGAGGAGCAGGTCGGAAGCTCAAAGTTTTCGGACGGACAGACTCAGTGTCGGCTGTGGTCGGCTGCTTCCAAGGTATTGGCATATTGACGGTGCCTGGAGATTTATGGCAGGGAGTTTCTCCCTTTTGCCGCCGCTATCAGGGACTCGGGAGTCGATCGACTCGGGACTTTGAGACTTTTTTTTACTGTGCCCATGGTTTGTTCTTCATCAAATTATGGTATTGCTTTGCACTGCTGTAACTATATGTTATAATTATGTGGTTCTGGCAGTGTTAGTCTTTGGTTTGCCCTGTTTTCTGTGATATCACTCCGGAAAAACATTGTATCATTTTTTAATGCATGTATGCATTTCTAAATGACAATAAAAGAGGACTGAGTGTTCTCATAATCTTATAGAAGTCCTGGTATGGGCCATTCTCGTGGAACCGCTGGGCAATTATGCTGCTAATGGAAATCATGGGTAGAGACAGTGCCTTCGTAAAAAACCTACGTCTGGCAACCTCCTATTCAGTTTAAGAGTTCACATAAGAACATTCAGTAACTAAACATTCAGCATCTAAAACCCTTCACGAACACTGCTGGTGTCTCCTTGGGCACCTTCAGTGCCAAGGAAATTAGTGTTGCAGCTGCACTCACTGGCTCACTTCCACTGCTGTCTGAATAAAAGAGCAAAGCAGGCAATCTCAACAGCTCTGCTGAGGTCACTATCACCTGCTGAATCGTTGACCTAACAGCTCCCTAGTTGATTTTGCACACAGCTTCCCTGAGGGACGTTGAGGATGATGAGAAAGATAAAGATTAGTTTTATTTATCACATGCAAATTGAAACGTACAGTGAAATGCATCACACACACTCACAAGATATTGGAGGAACCCAGCAGGCCAGGGAGCATCCACGGACAGAAATGAACAGTTGACATTTCAAGCCAAGACTCTTCACCAGTCCCGATGAATGGTCTCAGCCTGAAACGTCGATTGTTTATTCCTCACCATGGATGCTGCTTGACCTGCTGAGTTCCTCCAGCATTTTGTGTGTGCGTGTGTTACTCTGGCTTTCCAGCATCTGCAGAAACTCGTGTTAGTAAAATGCATCATACCCTGATAGCGTTACGCTAATCACTACACCACTTAAAAATTATGGGGAGCTGGTAACTTCCATTGCACAAACCAGCCTTCTACTCACAGGGAACAAAGTTGATGATCTTTACCGAGATCACAGAGGTGCAAGTAGATCTTTGGGTGACATTCAGACACTTTCTCAGAGAAGTCCGAGAAGAACCTTTGCTGCTAAGGATCACATCATTAGGCCGATGAGTTCTATTGCCCTTGGCTCTGTGCTATGCTGTCGCCAGCATTCATCCAACATTATGTCACCAAGAGATGTGCCAAGAGCAATCTCATCTCTTCAAAGTCACTGTCTGCGTGAAGGTCGGATCAAAATGCATGCGATGACTGGGTGGGAATACAGGAAGGCAAGAGAATATTGGCTGGGGCAAGAGGTGCAAAACTCAGTGAGGCCATAAAAACTGTTTTAGAAGCTACAATAGAATGTGTAGACTCTAGACTTATTTACCAGACATGAAGCATGACCTTCGTTTATAGCGCATCTGGTTGACTGAGGCCCCTGTATCAATCAAATACATCACTTAGATCTGATTCTCAGCCCAGCAAAAATATACTATTTTTGTTTAGCACCATAATTGGGCAATTACCTTTGTAGTGATAAAATGACATAAATATATTAATTTCAAAACTCTGCAAAGGACCTAGCATCCTTCCCACACCAATTATATCACTGAACTGTACGGGATTGAGACCACATTAGATTAAGAAGACCAGCTGTAATGAGTGGAGTTGAGTGTCACCACTATACCACTGTAACATGAACAAAATACAGTTATTGTTCTGTTGGTATGTTGGTGACTCAGAACATAACAGGAATATTCACTATTATAAGTTCACTGTATTTCATTCTTATGTTGGGTGTCACTAACATACTGACAAAACGTACTAAATAGTATTGTTGCTGTGCTGGTGATTCATAACTTAACAAGAATGTAATACAGTTCTGAATTTGGAGAACTAAATTTCTAATGAAAAACAGAATATTCGTTCAGTCTTTGTTGTAGGTACCTTAATCTGTTTGATCTCATACTGGATCTTCTGGATGGGATTTCCGTAGATATCATTCCCAGAACTCACTTCTTTATTTGTAATGACTTTTGCTCTGATCACTGGAAAAGTTAAAAAAAAAGATAAATTAATTTCCAGCAGAAATATAGTTAAAACATCAAAAATGCACCAGGAAGAGCAACTTCCAATGTTAGAAGATTAAAGAACAGTTTTGCAGAAGATTCTACCCACATGAATAAGCAAAAGGCGAACGGCCGGAGGAACTCAGTGAGACAGACAGCACTTGTGAAGAGCAAAGGGTAGACAGATGAAGGGTCTTGACTGGATTCCCACAGCAATTTGTTCTTTGCTCCGGATTCCAGCATCTGTTTGCAAATGTATAAGCATTTGCTTTATAACATAACGAAATCTCTTGTGGCAATGCTTGATTTAAGGGGCAGGAGAATTGCACATTAGGATCTGTAATATACTTTCCCGCTGAATGTATTATTTATAACTTGATGCTGCTTTCAAACCACAAGGTGTACTTGCAGATTAGAGACAGAGTGTATCGTTTGCATTAATCATCACTTAACACTCTCTTCTCACTGCTGCCGTCAGGAAGGAGATAAAAAGGTCTCGGAACTCACACCACCAGGTTGAGTAACAGTTATTAACCCTCAACCATCACGGTCTTGAACCAAAGGGGATAACTTCACTCAACTTCAGTTGCCCCATTACTGAAATGTCTCCTAAACCAATGTACTCACTTGCAAGGACTTTTCATCTCATGTTCTTGATATTTATGGTTATTTATTTATTATTGTTTCTTCTTTTTGTATTTGCACAGTTTGTTGTCCTCTGCACTCTGGTTGAACACTCTAGTTGGGTTGTCTTTCATTGATTCTGTTATGATTATTATTATTATTCTATAGTTTTATTGAGTATGCCCACAAGATAATGAGTGTATGTGGTGACATATATGTACTTTGAGAATAAAATTTACTTGAATTTCACATGTCTCCACTGAAAAGGGCAATAGGAAATGTAGATTTACGAATGAAAGCAAATAGACAAAAGACCCCCACACATTCAGCTCTGGTTAGGGCCAAGTGGAGGACTTTAACTTCACCGGGCTTTGGCGATGTGCACAACTTCATCCTTGATGCTAATCAAGTGAATTAGTGTAGACGGGAGCCTGACCTGACAAGATTGAGGTCAAGGGTTAAAGGGGGGGGGGAATTGGGGCCAGCTTGATTACCCTAGGCCTAAATCTGGAGACTAACGAATACATTTCAAGCACAATTAAATCAGTGGATTTTTTCCAGTTAGAAATCAGACTAATCCCTTCTCCTCCCCCTATCAGATAATTATGATCACTGAGAATCTTTTGGAAGATATTTGCCTTGTAATTCACCACAAATGAATTACTCAATTTGCGCAATTCTTTAGCAATTCAGTAGCAATGAAGGAATGAATTTCTTGTCAATTATGTTCCAAGATAATACCAATTAAATATAGATTCCTGAGGAATTTTTCATTTCAGATAAAGGCCACTTAGTTTCTAAAAAATCTTCCCGAAATCCCCTAGAATTTCCTGTTGTTGGATATTTCCTGATTTCCTGTTGTGTTTCTTTTGAAATGGCACCATTTGTAAGTAAAATATATGTCTATAGATGATGGTAATATACTTTTTCTATCTTTGTGCTGAATAGGTGAATACAAAAGAACTTGCTTGTGAGAATAAGCCAGTTTACATCAATGAGGGAATTAGTCCATTTGATACCCTAATGAGTAGAATTAGAAATTAATTATTTTGCTGGCATTGGAGAGGGTCCAGAGAAGGTTAATGAGAATGATTCCATGAATGACAGGGTTAACTTATCAGGAATGTTTGATGGCTCCAGGCCTGTACTCACTGAAGTTTAGAAGAATGGGGGAGGGGGAGATTCTCATTGAAACCTTTTGAGCATTGAAAGGCCTAAATAGAGTGGATATGGAGAGGATGTTTCTCATTGTGGGTGAGTTGAGGACCAGAGGGCACAACTTCAGAATAGAGGGACATCCATTTAGAACACGGATGAGAACAGATTTCTCTAGCAACACACAAAAAAATGCTGGAGGAAATCAGTTCAGACAGCATCTGTGGAAATGAATAAACAGTCAATGTTTTGGGCTGCAACCCTTCTTCAGGACTGGAAAGGAAGAGAGAAGACGCCAGAAATTAGGTGGGGGGAAGGGAAGGAGGATAACTAGCAGGTGATAGGTGAAGCCAGGTGGGTAGGAAAGGTAAAGGGCTGGAGATGGAAGAATCTGACAGGAGAGGAGAATGGACCATAGCAGAGTGAAGGAGGAGGGTCCTGGAGGAGGTTATAAGTAGGTGACAAGAGGTAAGGGACCAGAGTGGGGAAAAGAGGAAGAGGGGAGGGGGAGTTTCTTTAGCCAGAGGATGGTGAACCTGTGAAATTCACTGCCATAAACAGCAGTGGGGGCCAAGTCATGAACGTATTTAAAGCGGAGGTTGACTGGCTCTTGATCAGTAAAGGCATCAAAAGCTCATGGAGAGAAGGCAAGAGAATGGGGTTGAGAGGGATAATAATCAGCCATAATGAAATGGCAGAGTAGACTTGATGGGCTGAATGGCCTCATTCTGCTCCTACGACCTATGATCTTATTCTCTGTTGAAAAAATGCAAATTGAAACACATGGCCTTCAAGATTCAAATGGAATTAATGGGATAGCTTTTACTACACAATGAGTCTGCTCTGTGGGTGCAGTCCTTCATTGATTCTATTACAGTTATTGGATTTATTGAGCGTGCCTGCAAGAAAATGAATCCCAGGATTTTATACGGTGACATATACTGTATATACCTTGACGATAAATTTACTTTGAACTCTCTTTCACTGCAAAGTTCAATAACATCTGCACTCTTGAGACTCGACAAGAGGCTTAACAGAACTCTTGCTATCAAAGTGCAACTATTTTAAGTGCAAAAACAATGCCAAATTTTTACAGATCAAAATAGCAGGGTGCCTAAGATATGAAATGTTCCACTTTGAGCTTGACATAAAATGGACTGGTTATGATCATCAGCTACCTGGTAGAAAATGGATCTTGCTTACACTTGGTGATGGCAGTAATTCTTTTGACTTGGTAGAAAAATTTAAAATTAATTATATTTAATTTTTAGTATTTTAAATTATTAAAACCAATAATAAACTTTACAATGAAACATTAGTGTATACCCACAAGGCTTGTGTTTCTAAAATTATTATTCCCTGAGAAATATTTGTGCAAAGGGATTTTAAAGCAGTTTATAAAGTAACCTTGGCATCCGGACAGACAAAACCATTTTGAGTGGGCTGACAGGATCGAGTGGTGAAGCTTCAGTTTGTGGAGTCATTTTTTTTTTTGCAGAATCATACATTTTTGGACTCTGATCTTTTAAATCATTGGCATTAACGCTTGATGTTGTCCACGAGAAACATTTTGGTGTTGGTACATTTGCATCTCATTTTGGTTAACGCTGCTAACCCTATTAATACAGCTTTCAGGGAGACACTCGGTATCCGTTCAGCACAGCAGAAGCATGTTGTGTTGTTCATGGAAAAGACATGACAAAAAAAGTGCTGTAGTCACACACACACACAATGCTGGAGGATCCCAGCAGGGAGAAAGCTGAGGCTGCGGACCTGTTTTGGGCTTCATGTCTGAGGACCTACTTTCATTCTAAATACTATTTGCTTCCTTTTATTGTTTGCACGGTTTCTTTTTTCCCTCTCTCTCTCCCTCTCTCTCTGCACATCCGGTGTTTGTTACATTTTTTTAAAAATAGGTTCTTCGGGGTTTCTTGTTTTATGGCTGCCTGTAAGGAGACGAATCTCAAGATTGTATAATGTATACATCCTTCGATGATAAACATGCTTTGAACTTTGAGAAAGGAGTTGACAGGGATAGTAAGTCAGCCATAATGGAATGCTGCAGCAGACTCAATGGGCTGAATAGCCCTAGTTCTACTTTAACAAACTTTATGCCTAATAAAAATATTTACATTCAATGCCTTCTCATCCTTTACATTCATGGTCAATGCTTTCCATACTGTTCTATTGCATTTATACACATCAATAGCACCACTGACACTCATCTGGCCTTCTGGGGTGGTATACTACAACAATAATAATTGAGGGGCTTCCTACCCCCCCCCACCCCACCTGGACCCTCACTCTCCAGTAGGAGAGCAACCCCATACTCTGGTCCTTTGCCACCAAACTCTTGTGGCGGTTTCACCAAACTTCAGTGCTTCCCTCGCCATGTACTGCTGCGGCCTGGAATTTGCCAGTTGGCAGAATTCCTCCACGGACATTTTGATGTGCTGGCAACCTTCAGGCAGACCAAAAAGGCCTCTTTCACCGAGCTGATGATCTGCCAGCAGTACTTGATGTTTGTCTCCTTGTGAGCCCCTGGGAACAGCCCCTAAACCAGAAAGACCCCTGCCATACAGCTGCTCAGGGTGAAGTGCAATACAGAACTTTTCATCTTTCTCCACACCCTCTTGGCAAGTCCACAGTCTGCAAAGTGTTGTGCTACTGTCTCTTTCCCACTATAGTCATCCCACAGGCAGTGGGTTGTGGGAGTGATGCTCGGGGCACGCAGGGAGGATCAGACTGGGAGGGCCTCTCTTCCTGAATGGCCCAATTCTGCTCCTGTGTGTTATGGTCCATGTTCCGCACGGCACCAGAAGACTTTCACACAACAACTGAGTTAAGGGATCTTCACAACACCTTTTACTTGGTGCAGTGTGGCATCCTGATAAATAAGACTTCACTAACTAGAAAATGGCTTTACTGATCAACAGTGAAGCATTCTCTGTGAAGCACAGCTAGTGAAAGAAATCTCATCTTCTCTTTGAGGTATTCTCTCCTTTAATCACATCTGAATAAGCCAAGCCCATTTTTAAGTGTACATGTCCAAAGTTAATTGTAGTAGAGTTCAGTTGCTAATCAATCACTGCTTTCCATAGGGGATTGGATAGGCATTTGAGTGATAATAATTCGTAGAGTTATGGAGGAAAGTGGAGGAGTGGGACTGACACAATTACTCCAAATCTTGTAAGGACTCAATGTGCCAACTGTCTGCATCTGTGCTCAATGTCACAAAACTCATGTCCAATTAAAAAAAAGTATCAAAGCAACCCAAAATGGGCGCCAATAGAATCAGAGGTAATCAAGAGCACAGTCTGACACATTTGGCTTGGAAAACCACAAGAGTCAATGAAAACAGTGTCATGAATGAAGCATTGTGAATGTTAAAACCTCATTCCTGCCTAAAATCCATTGTAAGCCAGAATGAGGCAGCCAGATGTACTAGGGTAGATTTACACAGCTGGGTAGATGACTTTCTCTCCAAAGATGGTCATCTCGTGGTGGTGGAAAGGCTTGTGAGTTCCTGAGATCCCAAGAGCAATGCCACCTGCTGCTTAGCTCCTGGTCGGGCCACACGTGGCAGGAAGGTCAAGGGGGAGGTTCTGGGCAAAGAGAGATCCAGCAGTAGATTGGTGGAAGATGATGACATCACAGTGGCAGTAAAGCTGGAGGAAGGCTGCAGCAATGAAGGGTTCCAAGTCGTCTTGAGTCCCATGCCACTGGACCCTGATCCAATCTATCAAGGTGGCTACCACGCATTTGCCTCCATTACACAAAGTCACGCACAAGCATCCACAAATAAGAGAAATCACCCTTCCATTCCGATTATGTGGATCCCGGATCTGCCTCTACAGACCCCCCACCGAGAATCCACCAATAAACAACCCTTTAGGAGAGCATCTTACTCGACTCGAGTGATCAGACTACCACCGGCACGAGGAGCAACGAGTCAAGTGGGAAAGTTAAATCAAAATGATTAATTCCCAAGTTTTGCTCACTCACTGGGCTGGAAGAAGTGTGGAAACCTGCCAGATTCGTGGTCAACATTTATTATACATGCAGCAACAGCAAACACCTTGCAGATTTACCCAAACTCTAGTGGCAATAAAGTAAAATCTACATCTCTATCTCTTCCCTCAAACCAAATGAGTCGCTCCAGCTAGCTGCCTGTGATCTCAAGAGGGAAACAAAGAATCTTCCCAAAAGAGGATGTCATTCCTGAACCTTAGCTCAACACTTAGTACTGGCTGCATGAGGATATATTCCCAACTGATCTGGCAGAACACCCCTACAATTAATAACTGTAGGCTTATAGCAGCAAGCTAATCTTTGGAATACTAAATATTAAGTGCATAATCAGCCTTTTGATTTTCTTTTTGCAAAAGGAATGTGACGGGTTTAGAAGCAAACCTGAAACCTACAACAGTAATTAGCCAATTAAGAAAGATTCAAAATCTGATCCAAGTAAGACTCAATACTTACACCACCAGGTTCAAGAACAGTAACGAGCCCACAACCATCAGGCTCCTGAACGAAAGGGGTTAACTACATTCACTTGCCCATCCATTGAGATGTTCCCACAACCAATAATCTCACTTTAAGGACTCTGCCTCATTATCTGATATTCTCATTACTTATTGCTACTTATTTATATTTACGTTTGCAAAGTCTGTTATCTTCTGCACTCTGGTTGATCTTTCATTGATCCTGTTAGTGTTACAATTTTATAGATTTGCTGAGTATGCCCACAGGAAAATGAATCTCATGGTTGTACACGGTGACAAATGTACTTTGATAATAAAATTTTAATTTGAACTTTGAGATCTGATGACCTGACAGATGCTTGAAGATATGATGTTGAAATCAAGCAAGAGGATGCCCTTGTGAGATGCTAACACAGACAAAGCTCAAAGTAAACTTTATTTTCAAAGTACATACGTCACCATATACAACCCTGAGATTCATTTTCTTGTGGGCATACTTAACAAATCCATAGAATAAATACGGCAGAATCAATGAAAGAGTGCACCAACTTGGACGCTCAACCAATGTGCAAAAGACAAAAAACTGGGCAAATACAAAACAATAAAAAATAAATAAGCAATGAATATTGAGAAAATGTGATGAAGAGTCCTTGAAAGTGAGTTCAGAGGTTGTGGGGACATTTCAATGATGGGACAAGTGAAGTTGAATGAAATGATCTCCTTTGGATCAAGAGCCTGATGGTTGGGGTTAATAACTGTTCCTGAACCTGGTGGTGTAAGTCCTGAGGCTCTTGTACCTTCTTCCTGTTAGCGGCAGTGAAAAGAGAGCATGTCCAGGGCGGTGAGGCCCCCTGATGATGGATGCTGCTTTTCTGCAACAGTGTTTCACGTAGATAAGCTCAATTGTGGGGAGGCATTACCCGCGATGGACTGGGCCGCATTCACTACTTTTCGGTATGATTTTCCCTTCAAGGGCACTGGTGTTTCTATACGAGGCTGTGATGCAGCCAGTCAATATACTCTCCACTACACACCTAGAGAAGTTCGTCAAAGTTTTAGATGTTATGCCGAATCTTCTGTAGCAGATAACCAAACTCAGTGCAAATTCCATATTAAAATATGTATATTAGTAATGATATATAATCATTCTTCTTCAGGAATTTTAAATTTAGGGCAACATCTTTGACTTTAAAATGCATTTAGTTGTTACTCCAGAGATTTTAGAATAGTAACAAAAAGATTAAACCCATGTTCTGAAACTATTGACTCTGTTCAAAGTGTAAATGTTTCATTGTTTCAAGTAGTTTACTAAAATATGAAAATAAAACTAAATTGTTGAAATCACCAAACCTAAATATTAAATCAAACGCATTGTGCAAAGTTTACAAAAGAGATGCTGGAAATCCAGAGCAACACACAAAATTCTGGAGGAACTCAGCAGGTCAGGCAGCATCTCTAAGAGAGGAACAAACAGTCAATATTTCAGGTTGAGACCCTTATCGGGACTGGAAAGGAAGGAGGAAAAGAAGCAAGAACAGGGAAGAAGCCCCTCCACCTTTGTATTCTGGCATTATCCCTTTTAAATCCACTCTAAGAAGATAATTTAGCTTGTATACACTTTTTCCATGACTTATTATTATGGGACCTTGGGATTAATGATGGGATCACTGAAGATCTTGAACTGGAACTGCTGCCAACTCTTTCACAGGCGGCAATGTCCCTTTATTTTAAAACCAATATTATCATTTAAATTCAAGAGTAATGAATTGCAGAATTTTAAGTGCAACTTCCCATTGTTTCCAACAATAATATATTTTCTTGACCTATTGCATTAATAAAAGTTATGTATAATGGAATGAACTGTGTGATCACTATTTTCCAAAATGTGTACTTTGGTCAATGTTCTTCACATAGTAACCAGGATGTGGGGGAAAATAATATTTTTTTTCAAATTGTTCACCCCCTCGACCCCAGCCCATCCCTTCAGAGACCAAGTATGACTCATTACTTCAGAATAACAGTAAATGACACTGCGTTTCTGGGCATGGCTCCAGGTGGCGGGAACAACTTCTTGCTGCTAATTTATTGCGCAGATGCCCAAGGGGCTTCCCTCAACCTTGCTGTAAGGCAGGACGTGAAATTTCCATTGTACACTTTGGGAAAGATCCAGAAACCTGGTGATTTTGCAAACTTTTTATGTCTGATATCTTGTAATGAGCAAAAATCCAGACTCCCACATTTCTCATCAACTCCATCACGGATGATCCCAAAGCCGGCTCCGAGAGGAGAAGGACGGAGCATGGGGCTAGCAATCCTGTCTTGTAAAAACCCAGCAGAAGCTCCAAAGACCTTATCCTTAGGAGAGGAAGGATCCTTGCCTGGAAGGTATATGAAGTCATACGGTGAAAGCAGAAGCCACAGGGCTGATCAACCTTTAGCCCAGAACAAAGGACTCTGGCAAGCGGCTATCAGCAGCCTATGCCCAATAGGGGTGACGGACTTACAAAGAAGATGGCCACTTCTCATTATAAAGCAGGAGGTTCCAACTGGAAGAGTGAAATTGTATTTCAATTTTGTCACCATTTATTTTCTTTAAAAATCCTTCAGCTTAAGTATTAAGAGCTGCAAGGTGTAACAGTTGCTACCAGTTTCCTGATGGCAGAGACTGAAAGTTTGTTTTAAAAAGATGTATCAATCAAGAAGTGAATCAGACCAGGAGATCAGAAACAGGTTTCTCCTAATTACCACTGTATCAGACTCCTCAGGCTGATTCGAGCTCAGCTGGATCCGGCTGACAGTACCCGGTATGGGCCCCTATCCAGGGTTACGGATCCCACTGCCTTGTGGGTATCTTTGGAAGAAGAGAAGGCCAAGGAGTAAACCCTACACAAATCCGGAGTGGAGCCCCTAAGGCGGTTGGATGACGTATCACGTCACCTCCCGGCAGCTCCTGCAGCCAAGCTGATGCCAAATGTACTGCTTTTCGCAATCCTTTGGACCACATCCGCGAGGCCGAGAGAGGGATCTTGATGTCTGGGCAGCCCAGGATCTCCATATTCTTCACCCAGATCTGAGCCCCAGATGGGCGCATCCATTGTCTACTTAGACAGACAGAGCCACGATGATGAGACTCCTCAGCATAACTAGGGATCGTCAATATATGATGCCCTATCAGCAGAGGTTCCAAACAGAAACAACACCCACAGCTTATTTCCGAATGGAATCACAGCAGAGTTTCAAAAACTGTAGCACAGAGAACCTTGACGGTCTGTTCTGAATTGCAGTGTGATGGCCTCATATTGAAACACCAGCACCCAGGAACAGAAAAGTCAACTAAAAGTGGTAAATACAGCCTGGTCCATCACAAGCAAAGCCCTCCCCATCACTGACCACATTTACAAGGAGCGCTGCCACAAAAAAAAGTAACATCCATCAACAAGAACCCCCAGTCATCAGGCCGTGCTCTCTTCATGCCACCACCTCCAAGCAAGAGGTCCATGAGCCTTTGGTCCCTCACCACCAGGTTCAGGAACAGTTATTATCCTACAACCATCATGAACTGGTGTGGATAACTTCACTCATCTCAACACTGAACTGATTCCACAACCCAAAGACTTACTTTTAAGGACTCATTAACTTATGTTCTGGGTATTATTTATTTAATTATTAATTGCGCGATTTGTTTTCTTTTGCACATTGGTTGTTCGTCAGTCTTTGTTTGTGTATAGCTGTTGTAAATTCACTGTATTTATTTTCCTGTAAGAAAATCTATCTTCAGATAGTATATGGAGACATACACACTTTGATGATAAAATTACTTTGACATCACTGAAGTGCAAGTCGAGTGTGCGATGAGATGGTGTAGAGGGAGCTTCACTCTGTGCACCATACATGTCCTATGCTGAGACTCTTCATCTTATTCTGGCTTCTGCCCCCTTCCTTTCCGGTCCTGATGAAGGGTCTCAGCCCTAAATGTCAACTGTTTATTCCTCTCCACAGATGCTGCCTGGCCTGCTGAGTTCTTTCAGCATTCTGTGTGTGATGGCTTATAAATGCTACCTTTACAATTGATGCTTGTGTCCCACAAATGATTTTTTGATTAAAAAAATGTATTAAATGACAATTCAAGAGGAATACTGAACAAAGGCTTTGCATTATTGAGTTGGAACAATCCCAGCATTCCTTTAGAAGTTATCAAGTGAACATTACAAAAAACGGATTAAAATTGCCTCAAGTATTTTCTGAGGTAAACACCCATATTTTGGAAATTATTTCCCATTTTAGCTTTGTTTTCACCCCCCACCCCAAAGCAAGATTCTCCCATGGGGAATGGTCATCACCCAAATTCACTGCTTCCTCCTTTGGCCAGATAAGTCAATCTGATCCATTTGATTGTGATGCTTGATGGAACAGTAGCATGTCCCCATTTGTTCTACCATAGAAGAGAAGGAGTTGACAATTTAATTGGCGACTGCAGAAACTGGGGGATCTTGGTGTAATACAGGCAGAATAAAACAGGATCGTTGTGAACAAGTCCCTCATGGACAGTGAAGACTCAGTCCGCCATGGGTTTATGGACCATTCAGAAATCTATCTCGTTATTCCAGTTTTGTGCTATTTTTGTAACTTGTTGTAATTTTGCATTTTTGTAATTTATTGTAATTGTAGTAAATTTGTACAGTACTGCTGCCACAAAGCAACAAATTTCACCAGATACTCAAGTGATAATAAATCGGATTCTGCTTGTGTCTGTTTCTGTACTGCAAGACTCTGCAAATAATCCCCAAGCAGAGAGAATTGCAATGAATCCAAAACAAAAAAAACTTTTCATCAAGACAACAAAAAGAATATTTGCGGCCTTATGTGACAAGTTTATTCTGACGGATCTTGTTCCTGAGTAAAGTTGCCATGGTGAGACAGCCCACCATTGTTCAACCTGTTTCTTAAGTGTCATCACCACTCTGGCATCATCTGACTTTTAAAACCTATAGAATAAATGCAGGTTAAAATGAAGGTTGAAGTAAAATTCAACCCTGGGCACTGACTTAAGTAGAATTTAGTGAGAAACTGGAATCCGCCGAACAGGGGCTCCCAACCTTCTATGTGCCATGGACTAATACCATTATGCAAGGGTTGGGAACCCCTTGCACCTGGAGTATTTTTAGCTGAGATCAAGTTGAGTGGAAGTTACCTTGTTCTTTTGGTTTAGCTATGCAAATATAATTACATAAAGCCATGCATACAATTTAGAAAGACAATGATCACCTAATATACTCGATACCTGTACCCAGCTTAAAGGCCAGAAGAGTTTATTTGCCAATGTTTACCTATTAAAAGTCTAATTTAGGGTGTCACAGTATCGGCATATATCTGGAAGGCAACCCAAATGATAAGAGATAATCCAAGCAGGGTACATAAATCGACAGCAATTTGCCCGCTAATATGATGAACTGAGACCAAGGCTTTGGGCCTACTCAGAGCTGCTCCAGAGATTTGAATCCAAGGACTCAGTTTGGTTTGGAATGCTGTTGTTGTTGCTGCTCGCTTCTCTTGTTTGCATGATTCATTTTGATTTTTAAAAAAAAACTTTCTCTGTGGGTACTGGGGTCTTATTACCAGACATCCCACCCTGCAAAAACTCATTTCAGGGAGGTAGCACCATCAATTTGCGGGAGACTCCCAGAACTTCCGGGAGAGGTGGGGTGCCAGCTAATTTAAATAACATTAGCTATGCTAATAAACGAATGACACCTGTTAAACTCACCTCAACATGTCTTTTACAGTCCTAACCCACCATGGGCAATAGAAAAGTCACTGTTGCAAACAGTGCAGCGAGCAACACTGTCATTATTTTTGACCCCTGTTAGGCAGGGGTACACTTTAGGGTAGTCTGGGGTGACGTACGTTTTATATTTTCTTTTTTTGGAACACTCTGCCATGGCGAGCTCTCACTCGCGCGCTCTCTCTCTCTCTCTCTCTTGTGGTCGCTCTTGCGCTCTCTCTCTCACTCTCTCTCGAGGTCGCTCTCTCTCTCTCTCATGGTTGCTCTCTGGCTCGCTCTCTCTAGCGCGCTCTCTCTCTCGCATTCTCTTTCCCTCGCTTGCCTGCTCTCAAAAAATTGATTTCTGGGATATTGTATATAACTTGCGGGCATCAGGGAGCCTCTATAAATATGCGAGAGACTCCCGGAACTTCCAGGAGAGGTGGGATGTCTTTATTACTCTTTGTTAAATTGGGTTCTTTCAGGTTTCTTGCTTTGTGACTGCCCGTTAAGCAAACAAATCAAGGTTGTATAATTTATACATTCTTTGATAATAAATGCACTTTGAATCCAAGATCTACTGTGCTGCATAGGAAAATTTGCAAGCTGTTATGTTTTTGAACTATTTTTATAACTACATCAGTTCAAAGTGGAGGAGAAAGTTTAACTTCCGTTAAGGTTTTTGAAATACAGCTTTAATTTTATTCTTGTCTCAACTAAAGAATCCTTCCTTTTCTGAAGTGGTTGGGCATGTTGTTAACTCTTAGATTTATGCCAGCTTTGCTTTTTGAAGGAATTCTTCCAGCTAAATTTCCATCATGCCTCAGTACCAAACAACCTTTGGGGTCTGAGTCTGCTTCCCTTATTTAGTCTGAGCAACACCTGGCTCCAGATCTGCGGTGACGTGGTCGATAGTGACTTCCCTCGGAAATGGCCCATCAAGAAAGGCGAAAGCAGAGTTTAAAATACAGAAAAGGGTAAAACTAGATGGGCCACCAAATACAAACACAGGAAATTTACTCCCAGCCTAGTCACCCTCATGAAGACCTCCTTGCCAACATCTGGAGGTTCAACCCCATGAACTAATCTGACACTTAGTCACAGATGACATGCACACTTCTACAACACATTCCCTGGGTAAATCCCACTGGCAGAACAGTCCCACCATAGGTAGAGGTGTAGTGATGTACATGCTGATGATAATAGCCCTTGGACCTCAACTTGATTCTAGGATCAGTGTAGTCTCATGGCAAGAGGGGACAGAAAACCTTCTTCTGACTGGCTCTGTCCTCCCTCAGCTGAAGAATTGAAGCAACACTTGAATTAGCACTGGAAGTAGCAGACAAAATAAAGTCTAGATGGAGCACCTCAACATTTAATCCCCAAAAATGCCAAATAACATTCCTGGCCAGGCAATAACCATTTCCAACAAGAGACTCCTGCTGTCACCTTTGTCTGCCGCCATCAACATCATAGTGGTCATTATTGACCAGAAACTCAACTGGACCAGCCCTGCAAATGCTGTGACTGCAAAAGTCAGAGGATATAGACAGCTTTGTTCCTGATACTTTAAAAGTTTTCCATCAACTTCAACACACACATCAACTCCAAACCAACTTCATCCAGGACAAGCAGTCAATGTCACTTATTGAGATACAGCACGGAATAGGCCCTTCTGCCCTTTGAGACACACTATCCAGAAACTCCTGATTTAACCCTAGCCCAGTGATGGTACAATTTACAATGACCAATTAACCTACCAACTAGTAAGCCTTTGGACTGTGGGAGGAAACCAAAGCACCCAGAGGAAACCCACACAGTCACAGGGAGAACATACAAACTCCTTACAGACAGCAGCAGGAATTGATTGGCACTCCCATCAATCAATCCCTTATCCAAGAATATTTTTGACACCTCCATTACCACCCTGGCAGTATATCCCAGGCACCCACTACCTTAAAAGTCTTCACCCCCCTACCCCCCCACGACCACCTTAAGTGAATGTTCCCTAGTATGATCTACCTTGAAAGAAAGATACCAGCTGTCTACTCTTATCTATACCTCTCAATCTTATAAACTTCAATCAGATCTCCTCCCAGATTCCATCATTCCAGAGAAATCAACCCAGGTTTACCCAACTTCCTATGGGCACCTTCCCTCTAATCCAAGTAGCATTCTAGTAAACCTCTTCAAAGCCTCCATTTTCTTCCAATGATGGGGCGACAACAATAGGATGCAGTACTCCAGGTGTGAACCAACCAGTTTTACAAAGCTGCAACACAGATTCCCAAATCTGGGACTCAGTGGTGTGGCTAATAAAGCAAAATATACCATACACCTAAAAACAATTTTAGCTAGAGGTGTGGTGATATACGTGCTTGTGATATTAGTCCTTGCACCTCAACTTGATTCTGCTGTGAACTGTGGCTGACCATTTACATTTGAACTGCAGGGATTCAGAAACTCAGCTCACCACCTTCAGAGACATAGTTAGCAATGTATAATGAATAATAAACAAGAAATTCTGCAGATGCTGGAAATCCAGAGCAACACACATAAAATGCTGGAGGAACTCAGCAGGCCAGACAGAATCTAAGAAGGGGAATAAACAGTCATTGTTTTGGACTGAGATCCTTCATCAGGACTGGAAAGTTCTGGATTCTGTCACCTTCCTTTCCAGTCCTGATGAAGGGTCTCAACCTGAAATATTGACTGTTTCTTCATCTTAGTCTCTATAATGCCTCATTCATTTTGCATCTCCCCCTCCCCCTCCAGCTTTCAAATCCCTTACTCACTCTTCCTTCAGTTAGTCCTGACGAAGGGTCTCGGCCTGAAACGTCGACTGCACCTCTTCCTATAGATGCTGCCTGGCCTGCTGCGTCCACCAGCAACTTTGATGTATGTTGCTTGAATTTCCAGCATCTGCAGAATTCCTGTTATTTGCTCTATAATGCCAGGTGGTTTTTGCAAATAACTTTCTCTAAACTAGGCTCTACTCTTTTCCATGGATGCTGCCTGGCCTGCTGAGTTCCTCCAGCATTTTGTGCGCGCTGCTTGGATTGCCAGCATCTGCAAATTTGCTCGTTTCTCAAAAAGGTTGGTTGCTCTGAAGAAAAACTTCAATTTACAAATCTCACCCCCATCCTAGAAAAGAATGAATGTTATCCAAAAGCAGTTTTAATAGATTGCAGTCTGATCTCCCAGATGAATAGCAAATAATAAAATATTTTCTTCTCCCTCTGGAGACCTTTGGTCAATAAATATTTACCAAACTATCAGTAGGTCAGGCAGCATCTATGGAACTGAATAAACAGTCAATGTTTCAGGCCAAGTCCCTTCTTCATGGAGAATGAATGCTGGCTCAGCCAGTGAAGCTAATCCCACCCCTCCAAAAAGGAGGTCCTGATAAGAGTTACTAATGACACCCTATGCTGCTGTGACAAGCATGATCTGTTCTTCATTCTTCTGAGCCAACTGCAGCCTCTGATGTGATGGAGTGCACTAATCTCCGTAAATCTCTCTCCTGTCATCTAGTATGGTCCAATTCTTGTCCGTAGGTTGTAGCCAGTCAGTGGTAACTGTTTTTTGAAACCATTATTCCCTTCATTAAATCTGGTTCAACCCCCAACCCTCTCCTGTACCAATCCCGTGATCCACTCCTCTTTCTGCCTTGTTTAAAAGTTAATTTTATTATTAAAGTAGATACACCTCACCATATACAACCCTGAGATTCATTTTCCTGTGGGCATACTCAGCAAATCTACAGAACAGTAACTAGAACAGGATCAATGAAAGATCAACTGGAGCGCAGAAGACAACAAACTGTGCAAATGCAAATAAATAGTAAGAACATGAGATAATGAGATAACAAGTCCTGGAAGTGAGGTCTTTCACTGTGGGTAACACCTCAATGATGGGGGCAAGTGAGTATTGTGGCATCATGCAATAGCATTGCTGAAACTTTGGTCTCCTTATTATTCCAAAATTCTTGTCAAACACCCAGTACTGGCCAGGCAGAGATCTCCAACAAATACAGGACAGCAAAAGTCCTCATCTTCAGTCCCAGAGACCAACTTGGTCTCATGTCTACTCACAACTATTCCTCTTTCTGAGAAATAGTCAAAACTGAAACAATCTGTTCAGACCTTTCAGTAATGTTGAGTAACACTGAACTGTGTGTGACCAAGTTGGATTTCAGTCCTTGTGCTGTCAACGTCCACCTCAATAATAACACAAATTTCTCTCTTGTTGCTACGACCCCAACATATTCCATTAATACACTGTATTGTTTATGTTAATATACTGAAAGCAGACAGAATATGACAAGGAGTAACTTTGGAGTTTAACTAGAACTCTGTTATCCTGTCACAAGTCATGCCAAATACTGTTCACCCACAATCCCCATGGTTATTGATCCATTTTATCAAGGTTTTGATTTTAAAATTATATTTCAGGTCAGATCCCTCAACAGTCATCTGGAGCTCCTCCACCCAGTTTTGTTTAATTAAAAAAAAAATGGGTAGCTTGCTTTCCTCTGCAAGTCTTTTTAACCAGACACTTTTACTTCAAGTTCATCTTATTCACTTGTTCATTTACTGGCACTTAATTAATTAGTTAAATTGAGCCTTTGTTTTAATTACCAAATGTGAATGCACAGTTTATAAACTTCCATTCAGATATGTTGCTGGATTGTCCAACCCAGTAACATAATCCTAATGTTACCATTCTCCCTACCACGTTGACTATTCACATCGAGTGTTATGAGCCAATTTTCTGAAAAAGCAAGCACAATGACGAAACTGAATACTGCCATGTACTGAGAGATGTTCTCTGACTAGCCTCTAAAGCAGAGTATCATATTAATCACCCACTTACTCAGATATGGAATTCAATCACTCACCCAAGCGAGAAACATCAAGTGCGATTGTTAAGTGTTGTCCATGTTCAAAATGTATAGTGCGCACAGTGGAGGCAACGTTGAGATATAATCATCTGATGCAGTCTTTAAAAAGGCACTGACCTACCCAGAGGTAACACTGAACAAGACTATTTCCTAAACAGCGGCTGAATTACTTGAGAGAAGTACCTCGCACAGGGTTTGATGCATTAGTCCAGCTTGGATTGTTAAAACGAGAAATTCTGCTGATGCTGGAAATCTAAAGCAACACAAACAAAATGCTGGAGGAACTCAGCAGGTCAGGCAGCATCCACGGAAAAGAATTTATTTAGAGACACAGTGTGGAACAGACCCTACTGGCCTGATGGGCTGAGCTATCTAACCCCAGCCTAACCACAGGGCAATTTACAATGACCAATTAACCTACCAACCAGTACGTCTTTGGACGTGGGAGGAAACCAGAGCACCCGGAGGAAACCCACATGGTCATAGGGTGAAGTACAAACTCTTTACAGACAGCGAGGAAATTGAACTCTGATACCCCAAGCTGTAATAATGTTGCACTATCTGTGGTGCCCCACAGTATTTTAATAGATTTCTATATTGCCCAGTTTTGATGTACATCTGATATTTTCTACATTACAATAAGGGAGCATGGATATTTTATTTAGGCAAGGTTTTGCAGAACCTGTCTAGTCTCAAGAAGTGGCCTGCACAGTAAACTGTGTCAAACAGAGAGACAACCTCACTCATCTTCTGCCACCTTGAGTTGGACAGGAGTCAGAAAGCTGACTGGACCTCAGGTGTGAGGTCTGAAGACTCCTCCCTCACTCCCAACCCAGCCCACACCAAGACCCTGCATGTCCTTGAAGGTCAGACTGGGTTGGAGCTTTATCACCTGCCAAAGTTGGAAGAGGTTCCCGCAGTTCTTAAATTTTGGATATTCATAGGTAATTAAAACAAACATTTACAGTTTTTAATTGAAAATATAAAGAACACACAATAGAAATAATTAAACCTTTTCAAAATATCTTAGTGTTCAAAGTGAGTGAGCATATACAATCCTAAGATTCATTTTCTTGCAGGCATACTTAATAAGTCCGATAAACATGACAGAATCAATGAAAGACCACACAAACAGGGTGGACAACCAGTGTGCAAAAGACAACAAACTGTGCAAATACAAAACGAAAATAACAATAAATAAATAATAAGTATTAAACATGAAGTCCTTGGAAATGAGTCCATAGGATTAGGAATATTTCAATGAAGGGGCAAATGAAGTTATCCCCTCTGGTTCAAGAGCCAAAGATTGAGGGGTAATAACTGCTCCTGAACCTAATACTTCAAGTACTGAGGCTCCTGTATCTTCTTCCTGGTGGCAGCAGTGAGAAGAGAGCATGACCTGGATGGTGGGGGTCCCTGAAGATGGATGCTGCTTTCCTATGACAATGCTTTATGTAGACGTGCTCAATGGTGGGGAGGGCTTTACACACGATGGACTGGGCTGTATCCACTAGGTTTTTTAGGATTTTCCATTCAAGGACATTGGTATTTCCATACCAGGTAGAAATGTAGCCAGTCAATATACTCTCTACCACACATCTATAAAAGTATGTCAAAGTTTTAGATGTCATGCCAAATCTTCGTAAACTCCCAAGGAAGTAAAGATCTGCTGTGTTTTTTTCGTAATTGCACTTATGCGTCAGGCACAGGACAGATCCTCTGAAATAACACAGAAGAATTTAATTTTGTTGACCCTCTCCACTTCCGATCCCCCAATGAGCACTGGCTCATGAACTTCTGATTTCCTCCTCCTGAAGTCAATAATCAGCTCCTTTGTCCTGCTGACATTGAGTGAGAGGTTGTTGTGATGACACCACTCAGCCAGATTTTCAGTCTCCCTCCTATATGCTGATTCTTCACCATCTTTGATTTGGCCTGCAACAGTCATATCATCAGCAAGCTTAAGTATGGCATTGGAGCTGTGCTTAGGCAGACAGTCATAAAAGTAAATAGAGAAGAGCAGGGTTGAACACTCAGCTGTGTGTTGTACCTGTGCTGATGGAGATTGTAGAGGAGATGTTGTTGCTAATCTAAACTGACTGGGGTCTGCGAGTGAGGAAAATAGAGAATCCAATTGCATAAGGAGGTATTGAAGCCTAGGTTTTGAAGTTTGTTGATTAGTTTTCAGGAGATGATAGTACTGAATGCTGAGCTGTTCTCAATGAAGAGCATCCTGGTGTATGCATCTTCACTGTCCAGATGTTCCAGGGTTGAGTGAAGAGCCAATGAAATGGCATCCGCTGTTGAGCTGTTGTGATGGTAGGTGAACTGGAGCGGATCCAAATTGCTTCTCAGGCAGGGGATGAAATGTTCCATCACCAACCATTCAAAGCACTTCATCACAGCGGATGCAAGTGCTACCGGATGATAGTCATTCAGGCAGGTTACCACGTTCTTCTTAGGCACTGTGAAGCCTGCTTGAAGCAAGTGGGTACCTCAGACCACTGAAGTGAAAGGTTAAAGATCTCAGTGAACGCTCCAGCCAGTTGAGTAGCACAGGTCTTTAGTACTCTGCCAGGTACCCCATCTGGGCTGGATACTTTCCGTGGGTTCACCCTTGAAGGATGCTCTCACATTGGCCTCAGAGACAGCAATCATGGGGTCATCAGAGTATGTGGGATTTTGTGATGGTTCCTCCATGCTTTGATGGTCAATTCGAGCATAGAAGGTAATGAACTAATCTTGAAGTGGAGTCCTGTTGTCAGCTATGTCACTTGATTTCACTTTATCAGAGGTAATAGCATTCAAGCTTTGCCACAGCTGTTGAGTATCCTTCATCGATTAAAGTTTAGTCTGGAAAAGCCAAGTGCCGATGAATTTACTTTCTGGAGATCGTACCTGGCCCTCTTATAATTTTCTTTTTCACCAGACTTGAATGCCCCTTACCTGGCCCTCTTGCAGATTGCGGACCTCATGGTTCATCCACAGCTTCTGGATGGGGAAGACTCTGAATGATTTTGTGGGGACATGCACATATACAATCGTTTTTTTTTATATAAAATTCGGGACAACCGTGGTTTATTCATTCAAGTCCACTCTTTGAATCCTTGAACACAGCCCAGTCCACCAACTCGAAGCATTCCTGCAGTGCTCCTTTGCTTCCCATGACTACCTCCTTGTTGTCCTAATCTCTGGAGTCTTGCTCTTTAGCCTCTGCCTGTACGCAGGTCAGAGAAGGACAGCCAACTGATCAGATTTCTCAAAATGCGGTCTAGGCATGGAACAGTGGGCATTCCCAATCGTAGTAAGACAGTGGTCTAGTGTGTTGGAACCTCTGGTGCTACAGGTTATATACTGATTTCTTCAAACAAGCTGGACTGAAATGCGTTGTGTTGGGGTGGACTGTTTCTTGTTTGGTGATGGCATCATGCAATATCTCAAACGCTTGATTATAGTTGGATACTGGTGGTACATTATGACACACAGCACTCTTATATTGTATTTTCTTTAAAAGAATACTTCATGTCCACAAGCTTGGGATCTTCACTGAAATCAGAGTGCTGATGCAGGATATGAGTGGCGATTCCCCACCAAGTGACAGCTTGTATCACTTCTGGCTCTACATTTCATATCGCTGCTTCCGTCAGGCTTGCCTTTCAACTGAATACGGACTTCCACATGAACTCTCATTGCTGCTTGAGGTCCCATGTCTGAGTGAGCGAGTGAGTGAGTGAATGATGGATTCATGATGTGATGCAACCTGTCATTGGACTTGAAGCAATTAGGAGTCCAAAGCTTCATTCTGCTCAACTGGCCGAATGCCAATCATTTCCTTTGGAATCGCCAGCCATAGCCAACAAGATTCCGCCCATTGTTACTTACGAGTCCCTGTACAGTTCAAAGATGAAAGTACATTTATTATCAAGGTATGTATACTATATAGCCGACCGGTGGTGTAGTGGCATCTGTACTGGACCTTGCAGAGAGTGGTCCAGGGTTCGAATCCGGCTGGCTTCTTACACGCTTTCCATCTGTGCTGGGCTTTCTGTCAAGCCAGCAACTCCACCTCGTAAAAAACAGACAAAAATGCTAAAGAAACGGCAAGGTTGCCAACCGATGTGCCACAAGGCGAAGAAGGGAACAACAATGTGCACTATATACATACCGAGATTCATGTCCTCACAGGCAGGAACCAAACAAAGAAACCCAATAGAACCCATTGATAGAAATAGTCAAACACCCAATGTGCAGGGAAAAAATACAAATAAAAAAAAACAAAGTAAGCAAAGAACATTCAGAACTGAAGTTTACAAAAGTGAGTCCACAGCCTCGAAGACAGTCATCATTGCAGCCAATCCAGGAGCCCGTTAGTTGCGGCCACAGTCTCAGTTCAGCGCAGAAGCAAGTAAACCTCAAAGCAGTTGGCTGAACACTGGTCCATCCTTTGCCTCTGGTCCCGACACACTGACTTGGTGTTAAAATGACCAAAAAGTGGGTCATTCCTCGCCCTTGGAGCCAGGCACTGCCTCTTCGATATGCCCTTGGGCCTGGGACCCAGCGCATCGATTTGGCCTGCACCCAACCTTTCCAATTCGACCCAGCGCTTAATTTGATCAAACCTCGATCTCGGGCCTGGACTCCAGCACCTTGACTCCGCCTCGCTTCAGTTCTGCCTCCAAGTCCACTCCAGCAGCCAAACATTGTTTTGCTCCCCAACTCTCAGGCCCTGGCCACGCTGTCTTGATTCAGCCCGTACACGCCACAAAAGTCCTGCATCTTCCAGACTTCAGTTCACAAAGCTAAAAAGCCAGGACGTACTGACAGTTCAAAAGGGAAGTTACAGGCTATTGATTACAGTGACTGAGGAAAAAATATGATTGATAAAATAATTAATAGTTGTTTTTGATGCCAGCAAGTCATTACTGCATTTCAGCATCACCATATTAAACCTGAAACTAACCTTAAGGAGGCTCTATATTCTAAGGGTTTAGTTTTTGCTAGTCTAACTAAAACAGTGTTGGGGTGTTCAGCCTTTGCTACACACTGAGAAGCGTCTGAATCTTGAGCAGCTTAGTGGTTTAATAACGAAAGTTATCCTTAGTTGCTGTTTATCATTTCGAAGAAGCTTATGAGAGGAAAAAGACCAAGTACTCTGAACTGGCAACTGAAGCTGCCCAGAAAGGCTGGAAGACCAAGATTTTCCCTGTAGAAGTGGGATGCAGGGGATTCGTTGCTACATCTACGACCAGTCTATTGAGGAAGATGGGGGTGAGGGGTCACTCCCTCCAACAAGCAATCAAGTCCTTGTCAAATGCAGCAGAACAAAGCAGCAATTGGATTTGGATTAAAAGGAAAGACAACAACTGGGCTGCAAGATGAAGACAGGAGGGTATGGAACTGAGGGGGATGTATCTGGGACGCCAGGTAGCACCGTTGAGCCCTCTGGAGACGTCGTGGGCTTATCAACAAAACGTCAAAGAAGGAGGGTGCCCACCTGATGACCCCGATGACGTACCTACCCTCCCTCCCTGTCACCACTCTAAGCCCACTGCCAACATCGAGAGTGCCAACTTACCGTAGGGATTGAAACATCAAGTCCTAGTAGCTCTACTTAGGCAACAGTGGTCTGGTGATGTGTAGTTCCTGTGAGAATCACTATAAATAGACATCCAAATTCCTAGTGATCTCACTCAGAGATAAGAATCAAATTCCAGTGAAGTTTGATGATCCAGAAACAATTAGGCAATCTATATTACCACAGAGGCAGTATTTATTCTGGTTCCTGATACTATATATCAGCAAGAGTCTTCAGCCCAGGAAAGAGTAAACTTAAGAGTTTAAATTTTTTTTAAGAAGTTCTTTAATGGTTAGCTTCATTTGTCACATGTACATTGAAACATACAGTGAAATGTCGTCATTTGTGTCAAATCAGTGAGGATGTTCTGGGCAGCCCCACAAATGTCACCATGCTTCCTGTGCCAACACACCATGCCCATAGCTCACTAACCCAAACAAGTACATCTTTGGACTGTGGGAGGAAACCAGAACACCCGGAGGAAACCCACGAGGTCATGGGGGAGAATGTACCCCTTACACCAATGGGAACTGAACTAATATCGTTGATATTACTGGCACTGTAAGCGCTTTACCTTAACTGTCCGCTACACTATGGTGTCGGCCTACCGCGTTGCTGGCGATCAACTGAAGAGAATGTATCCCAATCCCTAATCAGAATCAGATTTATTATTACCTACTTGTATGAGGTGAAAGTTGTTGTTTATGACACAGTAGTGCAAAGACAGAAAAATTATAAATTAAAAAAAAACTGACTCGTGGCAAAGAGGTAATAATTAGGTAGTATTCACGGACCATTCAGAAATCTGATGACGGAGAAGAAGAAGCCATTTCTGAATCACTGAGTGTGGGTCTTCATGCTTCAGTATCTCCTTCCCAATGGTAATAATAACAAGAGGGCATGCAGTGGATTACGAGGGTTTTTAATGATGGATGCCACCTCCTTGAGACATCAACTTCTGAAGCTGCCTTCGCTGGTGGGGAGGGTTGTGCCCATGGTGGACCTGACCTGGCTGAGTCCACAACCCTCTGTACCCCCTGGCATTCCTGTGCATTGGCACCTCCATACCAGGCTGCGAGGCATCCAGTCAGAATGCTCTCCAGCGTACACGTATAGAAGTTTGCAAGGGCCTCTGGAAGCCGACTGAGTCTCCTCAAACTCCTAAAGAAGTAGAACCATTGGCATGCTTTCTTTGTGATTCCTAATTGTGCATCTCACTAATACAAATTACAGGTCAAAAGTCTGAAAATAACAGACCCAAGCACATCCTCTGGAGGATGTCACAATTGTACACTGAAGAAATTCCTTTGAAAGTGATTAATAAATTGCTTTTCTTCGCCCGCCACCCCCCCACAGGTCCTTTTAACTCAATTCAATTCTAACTATTATTTAACCATACATGAATATAGCCAAACGAGACAGCATTACTATGGGGTCAAGGTGCAAAGACGCATTATCAACAGTCACGTACAATATCACAATCACGTAATAAGAGTCCCATCACAATCACGTAATAAGGGTCCCAACACACCCCCACCCCTCGACGCCGCAGTTTGATGCCCAGTCCATGCACATTCAAGTCAACAAACCTATATAGGATATCAGTAATGCACAGTACAACAATGCAGAATATGGATGCATTTAGTTTAGACCCCACAGCCCACCGACATCATGTGTTGACGGACCCCAAGGCCTGCTAGGCGACACCACAGCTTTGAGGCCTGGCCATGTACTGATGCCCACTATAACTCACACCAAGTTCTGCTTTAGGGGATTTTTATTCACTGGAAGATAAGCCTTTGAAAGTAATTTGTTAAATAGTACCTTGTCTTAATTATCCAGTCTGAAAACTGACTTTAATTCCGTTAAAATTACAATAATTTTTCACTTGATGTTGCTTTAATTAGCTTTAGCCTTCAACTAAGCAAAGAATACTACAAAATCTACAGGCACAATTATATTAATTTTGTGCCTGGGTGATACAAACACCTTGTCCGAACCTAACTATATAATTCACCACAACGCTGTTAGTCTAAATCCTCAATTAAGTAAGCTGTGAGACTTAATTTAGTTTGCTACATTGCAAGTGGGTGGTATCTTAGCAGGTATTTAGCAATGGACACAGAGTCGAAACGACAGCAGTGACTTCCAATGACCATGCTACATAAAGGCATAATTAATGTCTTTTTTTCCAAAAACACATACCATAGGAAGTATCCTATCCAGATGCATTGTGGCTTGTTACAGCAGTTACTCTGCCTGAGACCGCAATGAACTGCGGAGAGAGTTGTGGACACACAGCTCAGCTCATCACGGAAACCAGCCTCCCTCTCTGGACTCTCAAAACTTTGATGCCTCAGTAAATGAGTTGACATAATCAAAGACCCCTCCCACCCCAGATACTCTTTCTTCCCTCCCCTCCCATTGAGCAGAAGATAACAAGAAGCCTGAAAGCATCTGCTGCCAAGCTTAAGGACAACTTCCAACACGTTGTTATAAAGTTGAAATGACATCTTCTACAAGACATACCTTGTGCTTTCCTGGCGTATGACGAATAAACTCTTCTAGGGCTTCCAGCTGGATACAGGTATCGATGATAAACTCTGCCATCTTCATCAGGAATTATGCCTGGGCATGTCTAGTCCGGTGGTATCTCTACTCTTGTACCACCAGAATAGACATGACCAGGCATAATCCCTGATGAAGCTGGTAGAGTTTGTCATCGAAACGTTGGTTAAAATCGATACCTGTACTGGCTTGGAAGCCTGAGAAGGGAAGTTCGATAATGCGTCTTTGCACCTTGACCCCATCATAATGCTAAACGAGGAAATGTGCAGATGCTGGAATTTCAAGCAACACACATAAAGGTTGCTGGTGAACACAGCAGGCCAGGCAGCATCTCTAGGAAGAGGTACAGTCGACGTTTCGGGCTGAGACCCTTCGTCAGGACTAACTGAAAGAAGAGCTAGTAAGAGATTTGAAAGTAAGAGATAGTAAGAGATTACTAGCTCTTCTTTCAGTTAGTCCTGACAAAGGGTCTTGGCCCGAAACGTCGACTGTACCTCTTCCTAGAGATGCTGCCTGGCCTGTTGCTTTCACCAGCAACCTTTATGTGTGTTGCCCATCATAACGCTGTCTCGTTTGGCTATATTCATGTATGGTTAAATGATAATTAGAATGAATTGAGTTAAAAGGACTGGAGAGGGTGGGAGAAAAGTGCAACTTATTAATCACTTTCAAAGGAATTTCTCTGGAACTGTAATACTATATTCCACATTCTGCTGTTACTTTTCCTTTGTACTACCTCGATGTACTGAAGTGATGAAACGGTCCATATGGACCAAGCTTTCCCACTGTACCTCAGTACATGTGACAACAATAAACCAATGTAAAGCGACTGAAGTGATGGTACACAAAATGCACAGTTACTGTACACATTTTACTTATTTACCCGGTTTACTAAGCCATACTAGGCTGGGCTATCTAGAACATGGCGGCATTCTCAAAATAGGGAGCCAGACTTTTAAACCCGAAATGAGAGGAAATGTCTTCACCCAGAGTTTGGGGAGCCTTTGAAGTTTATAGTACTGGAGGGCTGTGAATATTAAATATTAAGGGTTTTAAGGTTAGTGTCAGAAAATGAAGTACAAGATCAGCCACAAATCTATTGAATGGCAGAACATGATGCACTCCTAATACTTGTGATGTTATGTTCCAAGCAAGAAGTCAGGCCTGATACTATTTTAGACCAGTACAGCATAGTACAGACTCTTCAGCCCACAAAGTCGTGCTGACCATTTAACCTAATTAAGATCAATCTAACCCTTCCCTCCCACATATCCTCCATTTTACTACCATCCATATGCCCACCAAAGAGTTCCTTAAACTTCAATAATGCAACTGCCCCTACTACCACCCCAGGCAGGGCATTCCACACACTCAACACTCTGTGTAAAAAAAAAATAACTCTGACATCCCCCACCCCCCATTCATTTCCTGCAAATCAACTTAAAATGATGCCACCTTACATACATTAAAATTAAAATGTTTGATTTAGGCACCAAGTTTCACTGATTCACAGGGTTAATGCCAGAATAAGGAACCATCCGTCAGCACATTGCTAAGTCGGGGATTCCAAGCACCAAGGGCACCTGCAGCAAAGCAAAGGGTAGCTGTGCCCATTGCCGAGCTCAGTATTATGTGGGGTTATCTAGTGCAAACTAGCAATGCAAACAATGTATAAGGAGTTTTATTTATTCATTTGGGATACAGTGCGGAACAGGCCCTTCCAGCCCTTCGAGCTGCTCCGCCCAGCAACCCCCGATTAACCCTAGCCTAATGACGGTACTGTGAATAATTAACCTACTAACTGGTATGTCTTTGGACTGTGGGAGGAAACCAGAGCACCTGGAGAAAATCCTCAGGGACCCTACAGATAAGGCGAGAATTGAACTCTGAATTGAATGTATAGCGGCTAGCCCGATGCCCCAACCTGTAATAGCATCGTGCTAACTGCTATACCACTGTGACACCTAGGTGTATGTCAAGCCTTTAGAAAGACATGTGAAGTGCCATGAACATTTGCTAACACGAGGAAATCTGCAGATGCTGGAAATTCAAGCAACACACACAAAATGCTGGTGGAACACAGCAGGCCAGGCAGCATCTATAGGAAGAGGTACAGTCGACGTTTTCGGGCCAAGACCCTTCGTCGGGACTAACTGAAGGAAGAGATAGTAAGAGATTTGAAAGTGGGAGGGGGAGGGGGAGATCCCAAATGATAGGAGAAGACAGGAGGGGGAGGGATAAAGCTAAGAGCTGGAAAGTTGATTGGCAAAGGGGATACAAGGCTGGAGAAGGGACAAGATCATGGGACGGGAGGCCTAGGGAGAAAGAAAGGGGGAGGGGAGCCCAGAGGAAGATGGCGGGCAAGCAAGGTGTTATAGTGAGAGGGACAGAGGGAGAAAAAGAGAGAGAGAAAGAAAGGGGAAAAATAAAAAATAATAAATAAATAAGGGATGTGGTAAGAAGGGGAGGAGGGCATTAACAAAAGTTAAAGGATTCAATGTTCATGCCATCAGACTGGAGGCTACCCAGATGGAATACAAGGTATTGTTCCTCAATCCTGAGCGTGGCTTCACCTGACAGTAGAGGAGGCTTCCTTACGACAATTATTTTCTGAGATTTCAAATAAAATTAACTATTGAATATTGTAACAAACTGAACAGTTCTATAGTGAGTTCAAATCTCCCACTATCACCAATGCATCCCTGGCACCAGCCTATCCACTGTCAAGGGCATACTATATACAGAGAAAGTTGCCATAAAAGGCCAGCAACATCACGAAGGCTCCCACCCACCCTGATTATGGACTGTTTATTCCACTCCCATCAGGAAAGAGGCTACACAGCATTCACACGAGGACCACTGGACAATTACTTCCTCCAAGCCGTCAAGTTGATTAACACCTCCATCCACTACATCCCACCTCATGTGCATCAGTCGATGTATAAGCTAATCTTATGTACAATTTACATGGCCAGAATCAAAATGTGTGTTTTGTTTTAATGCTGCATCAAATATGGAGTAACAATCATTTTGTTCTGCTCTACGCTCGCACACTAAAGAACAACGAACAACCTTGAAATGATTGGCTTGCTGTATGTTTAGCCAAACCACAATGCTATACATTCATTGGTAGATAGACAGCAAAATAGTTGTAGACGATCATATGCAGACAGAAGAGACTTGGTACAATTTAGCATAATGTTCAGCTTAGTCATCATGAGGTAGAGGGTCTGTTTCTCTGCTGCACAATTCTATTCAATTTGTATTCCTATGTACTGTGATGTCACTATGTTCACTTCCCAGAGTGTAAACGAATTGCACTGGATTCCGGTTAACTGGATCACATCAGAACCAGTATATTTTAGCCCAATTAAACAACTGCACCAATTAGCCACAGTTTCTGGAAATAGTTGAAATGGTATAAAAACAAAGATAAACTACTATTTAACTGAGTAACAAATAATGTGTTCTTATGAAATACAGAGAAACGTAGAAAGCTGCCAATACCTCTACAGCACTGTAAAAGTGTATTAGTTCCTAGTAGTTAGGAATGAAATTATACTTTATACTTTATTGTCGCCTAACAATTTATACTAGAATGTACAATCATCACAGCAATATTTGATTCTGCGCTTCCCGCTCCCTGGAGTACAAATCGATAGTAAATATTAAATATTTAAATTATAAATCATAAATAGAAAATAGAAAATGGAAAGTATGGTTGCGCAAAAAAAACCAAGAGGCAGGACTGGATATTTGGAGGGTACGGCCCAGATCCGGGTCAGGATCTGTTCAGCAGTCTTATCACAGTTGGAAAGAAGTTGTTCCCAAATCTGGCCGTACGAGTCTTCCAGACTCGAACTTCATCCAGAGTATGAGTTCCTTTGATTGACTTTAAATGAACAAAATCAGCGCAGACACCGACAGCATATAATGGACTGCCTTCATACAATGCTTTCGATGATTGCATCCTCCAAATCTTCATTTTCATTGTAACATTCAAGATGCTTGTCGACACCATCAAACTCTTTGTAGTTCCCAAATTGTTGAAGCAGGGAAATAGTTTCATTTTTACTCCCGGCTGAATGCTTGAAACTGCTGTGAGCAAAATAGTTCCGATTTGTCTCACTGCTTATTCCTCACCAACCAACAGTGACAAAAATCACTGCTTTTTGAACACACACATGCAGCGAACACTATTTTGATACTGCTTGCTCTAAGCATAGTGCCTGACGGCCGCACAAGTATACACGTCTGACACTAGTCCAAACCCGTTCGGCAACAGTCGCCAGTCCCCATTGTGAGGCATAGTGTCTGAAATAAACGAAGGCAATCCCGGCTATTTTCTTGATTAGCTTCTGTTCTTTAAGAGTTATGCCAAATAAGCGGCTGCCCTGATAAATTAGAATCCACTGTATTGTCTTGCAACAAATTCCTTTGCCCAACGTTGACCTATCTTCGCAAGGAGGAAAAGAGACTGCTTCAAGCTCAGTCTTCTTCAATGATAACCTGGAGTTTAACCTAGAAAGCAAGTAGTAGATCTGCTCCTCCTAATTTGTCTCCCTACCCAAATGAACTGTGTGCCTGTTTCCACAAGGTCAGTTTTAAGTCTCAAGCTCGACTTTGACAAGTCATTGGGTATGATTAAAGAGGAGGATGAAAGGTTCTTGATTAGTAAGGGCATCAAAAGGTTACAGGGAGAAGGCAGGAGAATGGGGTCGAGCAGAGTAGTAAATCAGTCATGATTGAATGGTGGAACAGGCTTGATGGGCCGAATGGCCCAATTCTGCTCCTGCATCTAATGGACACAGAGCACAGTTTCAATTTATTTGCTTGGATTCATTTTTTTGAGCAGCAAGCCAAGGGTTAATTACACAGGGATGCATTTGGCTGCTTTTTTTTTGCACTGGGAAATAGAATCCAAAATTCTACTCTATTCTTTACTACTTCCCTTGGCAACCATTTTACAGGAATGAAGTCATAACAAATAACACATGTTATTATGTCACTTTAGGCACACCTATGCTAGGCATAAAAATATTCTTTTATTCCTTTCTCTCAAAAGCTGACTTCATCACAGGGGCATTTCACAAGAACTAATATTCATCTGTCAGCAGCAGGGAAATATGCACATTTTTGTTAAGATTATCTAATGCTTTCTTAAATCCAACTTTAAAAAAAAGCTTTGCAAAATGCAATATGATTAAAGTATTCCTAATCTTACACAATAAATGTACTACTTACTTTGTCAATGAAATTTAGATAGCACAGCCAAGCTGTTAATCTCTTCAGATTTGCCATCTGTTGGCAGAACTGGCTTTATGAACTCATGCGGGCACACTGCTCAGCCTTGAGGCCCATTTCTAAACACTTAAAGATAAGAAGTTAAACTCTGACTAATTTGCCAACAAAATGGAACTTATGGCAGCGGAGAGAGAAGAAAGGGTGGGGTTAAGTGGCAGTGAGGAAGGAGTCGTTGGACCCAGTTGAGTTTAAGTTCAAGTTTCAGTTTATTGCCATTCAACCATACACATGTACAGTGCTGAACAAAACATTGTTCCTCTGGGACCAAGATGCAAAATGCAGTACATATAGTCACACACAGCACACATAGTTATGAACCAGCACATAAAAAAAAATCACAAAATAATACTAGAGTATTTTGTATTAACGTACAACAGGATCATAAGAAAAATGTACAAGACAAACATTTGCTTCATTTGTTAGACCTGGAGAGACCGCTGCAATTAAGCGCACAGCCATCTTAGATCGAGATTCTTGTGCACATTTACAAATATTTAAACAATTAAAAAAAAAACTTGCAACACTTTAACTAACTCTTTCTCAAAAAAAAACTAATTCAAATTTACAAGTTCAAAGTAATTTTATTATCAAGGTATGTATATGTCACCATATATTCCCCTCAGATTAATTTACTTGTGGACAATCTATAAATAGAATCAATGAAAAACAAAGACAGACAAACAACCAATGTGCACAAGACAAGTTGTGAAAATACAAAAAAAACAAACAAAAATAATAATATTAAATATCAAGAACACGAGTCGTAGAATCCTTGAAGGCAAGTTGTTAGGTTGTGGGAACAGTTCAGTGTTGGAATTGAGTGACGTTGAGTGAAGTTATCCACTTTGTTTCAGTAGCCTGATGGTTGAGAGGTAATAGCTGTTCCTCAACCGGCTGGTGTGGGTTCTGAGGCTCTCGTACCCCCTTCCCGATGGCAGCGGCGAGAAGAGAGCATGGCCTGGGTGGTGGGGGTTCTTGATGGATGCCCCTTTCCTTGCAATAGCACTCCTTGAAGATGTGCTCAACAGAGGAGAGGGCTTCATCCGTGATAAACTGGCCTGTATCCACTACTTTTTGTGGGCTTTTCCGTTCAAGGGCATTGATGCTTCCATGCCAGGCCATGATGGCACCAGTCAGTATACTCTCTACCGTACATCTATAGAAGTTTGTCAAAGTTTTAGATGACATGCCAAATATTCTCAAACTTCTAAGCAGAGGCACTGCCATGCCGTCTCTGTACTGGCACTTAAATGCTGAACCCAGGACAGATCCTCTGAAATGATAATGCCAAGGAATTTAAAGTTGCTGACCTTCTCCACCTTGGATTCCTTGATGAGGACTGGTCATGGACCTTTCTCCTCCAGTAGTCAATAATCAGCTCTTTGGTTTTGCTGACATTGAGGAAGATGTTGTTGCCGTGGCATCACTCAGTCAGATTTTCAATCTCCCTCCTGTATGGTGATTCATCACGACCTTCAATTCAGCCAACGACAGTGGTGTCGTCAGCAGATGCAAATATGGCACTGGAGCAGTGCATAGCCTCACAGTCACAAGTATGAAGTGAGTAGAGTAGAGGGCTAAGCACGTGGCTGATGGAGGCTATGGAGGAGATATTGCTGCCAATCCGAGCTGACTGGAGTCTGCATGTGAGGAAATCGAAAATTATCTTGCAATTGAGAGTCCTCAATTTCAGAGCAGACATTGGAAACATTTCAAGCCAAAACTACTAACCAAGTCAGGATAGCTGGCTAGATAATGGGATCCCCCCCCCACCTTTAATGACTAGTTTCCCCTCTTCACCTAACAGCTGAGAGAACAGGGCACATCACACTGCAGGTTTCTTGTGCCTTCTATCATTTCCAATCCCTTAACAACCCATAAGAATTTCAATTTCTAGCAAGGACAGCTCAGTTCTGCTGGTCTTTACCAATCCTGACAGGGGCTGGCTGCCAAGCAATTGCACATTTCTCTAGCATTCCTGCTGAGAAATGGGAACTAGTGTTACCATTTCATTCTGAATCAAGCTAACCAATTTGTCAGGTCTTTGATGCCCAAGCAATAAATCATTTTCTGAATTTTTAAACAAAAGTTCAGAAAACCAGTTATGTTATGACATTTCTACACAATATGACTACCTTTGTGACATTTCACAATGCCTTCCATTATAATCGTAATTACCCGTACGAATCTGTCCAACACAGGGGTCAAATACCACTCAACAGCTCTGTAATTTGCTGGTTTCCTAACTTGGATAATATTTCTTCTGCAGCTCAAAATGAAACGTAGACCTCAAGCTATTGTCCCAACATTCCAGAGCCATGTTTTACTATTAACAATATTAAATTCATGCTTTAGAACCTGAGTATCAGAGTTCAGGTTTTTCATGAAATTACAAAATTCAGCTGTAATGCACTTCCAGTTGCAAATTGGTTTAATGTCACAGCTACCAAGCTACTGTGACAAAATTTTGTTTTGCTTGTCATCTGTACACATCATTTCAACAGTGAACTGAGGTAGTATGAGGGAAGACAATGAGAGGGCCAAATAGAACAGAGCCACACAGCACAGAAACAGGCCTTTCAGCCTACAATGTTATGCCAAACCAAATACATCAGTAATTAAATGGCTAACCAAGCTAATCTCTTCTGCCTACACAATGTCTTCCTCACATTCACCTGCCTATCTGAAAGTCTCCAGTGTTTCTGCTTCCACCACCACCCCAGGCAGCGTATTCCAGTCACCCACCACTGTGTTACAGTGCAGTACAGCCACACAATATCATACTGGGCTACACTGAGGTGTCAACAGACCATTTTACTGTACCAAGGGACCAATCAATAGTCTACAAGAGATGCCCGTGAAGCTGGAGGAACTTGCTTTTGGATTTTTGTATCTTCTGCACAATGTGGTGGTGAGGAACAAGTGCAAATATCTGGGGTAGGTGGGGTCTTTTTAAAAATGTTGTAAAAAGGGTAATAAATGTGTGGTAAACTATATTATATATATAGTAACTGTCTGGACACGTCCCTCTGCTGACTGGTCCTGTGGCTCCTCCCACAGACCCCTGAATAAAGGCGATTGTGCCACTGCTCCTCCCTCAGTCCAGGACAGACACTCAGCATGGACGTGGGTCCGTTTTACTGCTAATAAAAGCCTTTCAGTATTTACTCTACTTCCAGTCTTTTGGAGTAATTGATAGTGCATCAAAATGTGATACATTGTATCAACTTACAGGGGGGGAAAAAACCTCCGAAAATTTTATATGCTGGGAAGATTTCGGAATACGACAAGCTAAAAAAGTGAAATACCCTCATTTGAATTTTGCTGGCTGTCTCAATTCTGCTGATAGTGTATTTTAAACCTAATTTGAAAAAGTGCCTTTCATAATAAAAACTCACGGGAAAAAAAAACAGGTTTTATCCTTGCATGATCTGAATTTCTTGCTGAGTGAATATTTCAAGAAATTGTCTGCCTCAAAGTGAAAATTGGATTTAAAGGAATAATTAATGTAGAAAAATAAACGTAGGGACAAACACCAGGATTTATTTTAATGTACGTGTTCACATTCTTGGTTATTCTCAGCATACTGGCAGCGGAGGTTTTGGCCTCCTGTATAATGAGGTACCCAAACTAAAGCATTAAAACCTGCTGATATTCCTTCTGCAAACTGTGTGATAAAAGCCTAAAAGAGATTGAAAATCGGTGAGGTAATCAGCAGCTCTCTGAAAACCGCAGGTAAGGAGCTGCCACAGTTCAGCTGCTGCTGGGTCCCTGTTGATCTTGTATGCCTCTGTAATACTACAAAGCAAAAGGGAGAAGAAAAACTTGTGGCTATAAATTGACTCAATCTGCTCAAAAAAAAAAAAATTTGACCCCAAATGTTCTCAAGCACAAAGTCATTATGAGATGATTGAAAGTAGTTAAAATATACCAGTAAATTGTTAAAAATAAACATTTTCAGCACAGATGAAATAAAGCTGGGATAATACTATTTAAACCTAGCACTATATTTCAGAAGGAGTTCGAGGAGATACAGCATGACACAGAAAACACTCACAGATTTCTACAGATACTGTGGAGCGCATTCTAACTGGCCGCATTGCTGTCTGGTATGGGGCAGGGGCCAGCTACTGCACAGGATCGAAGTTAACAACTCTCTGCGGGTTACTAAGTCAGCTGCATCTTGGGCACTACCCTCCGAAGTATCCAGGACATCTTCAAGGAGCAATGCCTCAAAAAGGCAGTGTCCATCATTAAGGACCTCTATCACCCGGGGCATGCCCTCGTCTCATTGCTACCATCAGGGAGGTGGTACAGGAGCCTGAAGGCACACACTCAACGAATCAGGAACAGCCTCTGCCATCAGATTTCTGAATGGACACTGAACCCATGAACACTTTTTTTTGCACTAATTATTTAATAAACATGTTATTATGTAATGTATTGTACTGCTGCTGCACAGTTAACAAATTTCACGACATATGCTGGTGACATTAAACCTGATTCTGATACATTCAGATCATGTGCCCATGTATCCAGGGAGACATTTTACATTTGATATCAGAAAGATGAATGGAAAAGGAATTTATATGATCATAAACACAAGAGCTTCTGGAGATGTTGTAAATCTGGAATAGTACACGCAAAATGCTGGAGGAACTCAGCAGATCAGGCAGCATCTATGGAAAAGGAACAGAGTCCACGTATCAGGCTGAGACCCCTCATCGGGGCACTGTACTTATTCATCAACATTTCTGCCATTTGCATATTTACTAATAAATTATTTTACATATGAATAAGTATGCGGTTTTCAGTATCTGCAATAGTTGCTCATCGTGGGTTGTCCTGGCTCTTTCAGGAATAAGAAATATAGCTCAAGTCACATCTTGACAAGAGTTATGCTGCCCCATACCTTTCCACTGTTTACAGTGGACAGGCAGATGCAGCATCTCTGAAGAGGTGGTCAGCACAGTTCTGCTGCTTGGATGGTAACACAAGTTCCTTAGAACCTACTCGGTAAAGATTCAGCAATGATACAGCATGCCCTATAGCTGTGGATCTGTAGACAATGAATCTGTAAACATGGTTTCTTGCAGCCAATGGGTTAGAAAGAGCAGAGCCAACATGCAGAGCGGAGCATCAGTAAGTAACAAAGAGGCATCGGAAAAGCCACGATAAGTGGGTAGAAGCCTGGCAACCAAAGGATGGAGTTGTTGGGATGTGTTTGAGATATTTATTATTGCCTTGGACTTTTCCATGTCTGTTGTATTTTGTAAAATATTGCTGTTTACGCACAGAACAATGATAACAAGACGTTTTTAAAAAATCCTTACTAAAGGGAACACTAGAAGTGCTGTGCTTACTTAATGAGTCGATGCCAAGCTGTGCCTAATCCTTGAGGTATGCAAACGTGGACGTCTTGGTATTCCGAGTGCTAGGCTTCCAACATTACGTCCCACTAGAAAGAGCTTCCTGAGAAGCCACTGTGGACCTTCTGCTATTCAGTTGGCTATTGATCATAGAAGTTGGAGTGAGATATTTACAACGGAGTACAAAGTATTCTTAAACGGTGAGGGTTGTCCAATACATGCTTAAATAGAATATTTTTAAAATAGATCATTAATTGATGGTACTCTGAAAAGTTTTCACTACTGTTCCTATATATGTAGTTCTATTTAGTATAAAATATATACTTATTTTAACAGGGCCTTTGAGCCGTGTCACCAGCAGTCCCCGATTTAACCTCGCCTAATCACAGGACAATTTACAATGACCAACTAATCTACTAACTGGTGTGTCTTTAGAGTGTGGGAACAAACCAGAGCACCCATGGGAAACCCACGCATTACATGGGGAGGACCTGGACAGTGTGGATGTGGAGAGGACGTTCCTTTATATTGGAGGAGCCTAGGACCAGAAGGCACGGCCTCAGAGTACAAGGACATCACTTTAGAACAGAGATGAGGAGGAATTTCTTTTGCTAGATGGAGGTGAATCTGTGGAATTCATTGCCACAGATGGTTGTAGTTGGATACCTTTAAAGCTGAGGTTGATAAGTTCTTCATAGCACGAGTGTCAAAGGTTACAGTGAGAAGGCGAGAGAATGGTGTTGCATGGGATAATGATGATGGAATAGTACAGTAGACTCAGTGGGCTGAATGGCCTGATTCTGCTCCTGTGTCTTAAGGTCCTGAACTTGTGTCACCCAAAGGAGTTATTTCACAAAATCCTCTTCGCTAGCTTACCACTGCAATCATTCACAATCTTCTTCATGACACTCTGGATCAGACTGAAGAAAACCAAAGTCAAAACTCAGCTAGTAGATTTCAGTGACCTCTGGTTACCCAGTCTAAATTGGTTTTACAGACAGGAGCGGAACAATCTGCTGAGCATCTGAACAAGAGGCAAAGCAACCACAGTTCTAACTTTCAAAAAGGGTAATCTCTTGTGTAATTCAAGGCAGCGTAACTGGATATGTCCTACTCATCCCCAACACCCCACTAACAGTGATACATGGGCAGAGGCTGGACGTCCTACCAATGTGCTGCTTGATTCAAAACCAAAGTCAAAGTTAATTTGTTATCAAAGTACGTACATGTCATCATATACGACCTTGAGGATCATTTTCTTGCAAGCCTGCTGGTCCCAGAGCAGAACCTCTGACATAATCATGCCAAGGAACTTAAAGTTACTTATTCTCTCCCCCTCCACAACTGTGACAGATATAGTTGAAGAACGGCAACAGGTTTAAGGCCAATCCCCAAAGCTTAATTTTAAACTATTCACCTGCATTACATCATTTGCAATGACTATTAAGTAACTTCATTCATACCCACAGCTCTGAATTCCAACAGGATGCCACTGCACATAAGCAAATATACTGTATTGTGCAAAAGCCTTACAGCTAGGCTGCTTAAAACTTTTTGCACAGTACTGTAGAACCATAGAACCATCGAACACTACAGCGCAGAAAACAGGCCATTCGGCCCTTCTAGGCTATGCCGAAACATTATTCCGCTAGTCCCATTGACCTGCATCCAGTCCATAACCCTCCAGACCTCTCCCATCCATGTACCAATCCAATGTATTCTTAAAGCTTAACAGTGAGCCCGTATTTACCATGTCAGATAGCAGCTCGATCCACGCTCCCACCACTCTAGTGGGAACTTCTTCACTCAGAATGTTCCCCTAACGTTCCCCCTAAACCTTTCCCCTTTCACCCTAAAGCCATGCCCTCTCATATTTATCTCTCCTAATCTAAGTGGCCTCTTCACATTTACTCTGTCTATACCCTTCATAATTTTGTAAACCTCTATCACATCTCCCCTCATTCTTCTATGCTCCAAGGAATAACGTCCTAACCTGTCCAATCTTTCCCTGTAACCCAACTCCTGCAGACCCCACAACATTCTAGTAAATCTTCTCTGCACTCTTTCAATCTTACTGATATCCTTCCTATAGTTGGGTGACCAGAACTGTACACAATACTTCAAATTTGGCCTCACCAACGTCTTATACAACCTCCCCATAACATCCCAACTCCTATACTCAATACTTTGATTTATGAAAGCCAGGATGCCAAAAGCCTTCTTTACAACCCTGTCTACCTGTGATGCCACTTTCAGGGAATTATGTATCTGAACTCCCAGATCTCTTTATTCCTTCCCACTCCTCAGTGCCCTACCGTTTACTGTGTATGTCCTACCTTGATCTGTCCTTCCAAAATGCAACACCTCACACTCGTCTGCATTAAATTCCATCTGCCACTTTCTGGCCCACCCCTCCAGTTGGTCCAGATCCCCCTGCAAGCTTTGAAAGCCTTCCTCACTGTCCACAACGTCTCTAATCTTAGTATCATCAGCAAACTTGCAGATCCAATTTACCACATTATTATCTAGATTATTGATATAGACAACAAACAACAATGGTCCCAGCACAGATCCTTGAGGCACACCACTAGTCACAGGCCTCCAGTCTGAGAAGCAATCATTCACTCCCACTCTCTGTTTTCTCCCACACAGCCGATTTCAAATCCAATTTACAACCTCTCCATGGATACCTAGTGTCTGAACCTTCTGAACTAACCTCCCATGTGGGACCTTGTCAAAGGCCTTACTAAAGTCCATGTAGACAACATCCACAGCCTTTGCTTCGTCTACTTTCTTGGTAACCTCCTCAAAAAACTCTACAAGATTCATTAAACACGATCTACTATACACAAAGCCATGCTGACTAAACAGCCCTTGGCTATATCCGATCTCTCAGAATGCCTTCCAATAATTTACCTACTACTGATGTCAGGCTCACCGGCCTGTAATTACCTGGTTTACTTTTGGAGCCTTTTTTAAACAACGGAACAACATGAGCTACCCTCCAATTCTCCGGCACCATTCCCGTGGCTAAGGACATTTTAAATATTTCCGCCAGGGCCCCTGCAATTTCTACACTAGTCTCTCTCAAGGTCCGAGGAAATATCATGTTAGGCCCGGGGGATTTATCTACCTTTATTCGCTGCAAGGCAGCAAGCACCTCCTCCTCTTTAATCTCTACATGTTCCAGGACACCGTAAAATTAAAAAGAACAATTTCATGACATGCAGATGATGATAAACCTGATTCTGATATGGGTCTCTATTGTGGACCGAGAGTGGGAAGGGGGCAGGCAGAGGGGAATCATGGTTGGGAAAAGGGAAGAGGGAGGGAAGCAGCAGAGAGACATTTCGTAATGATCAATAAACCCGTCATTTGGAATCAAATGGCCTTGCCTGGTGTCTCAGGGCCAGGTGATGCTGCACCTGAGCTACTCCATCCTCGCACCCCGACTCTGGCACACCTCTGTCATCTGTCCCACACCCCTCCCTCCACCATCACCATTTCCAACATTTACCAACTGGTGGCAGCAAGGGATATTCATGTATAATATAGCCTGAATTCCCAAGACTTTTGTACTGTCCTGTACTACTTAGGAAAGAATTGCAAATAATTTCTGCAAATCAATAGTATTACATTTGCACAACTCCAGTTTGATTTAGTCAGCACATGTACCAGTAGAGACTGGTGTGTTCTCCCACATTAAAGCTGGGTAACAAAGATGCAAAAGGGTTTGTGGGGATAGTGGGTTTATGAGTTGTCGTGGAAAGGCACTGCTCCACATAGTTACTTATTTAAGCCCATCCTTGGACATAGACTGTCGACAGCAGGTCGCCAGAGTCCTCTGGCCTGGGCCAGTCTTTCAAGTTGTCCCCAGGGGTAGCCCATCTCCCAGGGTTGATGGCTTTGGAACTATTGTTGGTATTTGTGTAGCTCTGGGGGTTTTTTTTTTAAATGGGGTGGGGTTGCTTGCCGCGGATCAACCCTCCTTCTTTCACAGCGGGCCTGAGGACCCTCCACGGCCGAGTTTCCTCTATTAGATTTGCTAAATGTAGCATTGCATTGCCCCTCTCCCACGAGTAATATAAAGCTGCTGCATTTATATGGTTCATGTGTACTAAATTATCTTCACTTTACAGATTCTTTTGAACACACTATGTTAAATACTACCAGCCAGCAAGTTGAAATTAACTCATTATCTCTGGAGCTTCATTCCATCAACTCTAACTTCAGAGGTTCCCAGCCTGGGGTCCACAGATGCCTTGCTTAATGGCATTGGCCCATGGCATTAAAAAGGTTGGAACCCCTGTTCTTGGTTGTTGGAGGTTATGTGCAATATTTCTTTGATTTTTTTCTTTTGTTCTTAACCCAGTTTTGCTTCACTTTTTTTTTCTGTATCCCATTGACATTGAATTCACCATGCATGTTACAGGTTAAGAAAAGCACAATCAGAGTCACAAGGAAGGTGCTACAGCGCAGAAACAGACCCTTCGGCCCATCTAGTCTGTTCCAAACTATACATCTTAAACCGACGAAAAGCATCTCTTACCTACATCACTATAAAACCCATTTGCACCAACCTTTGTAACATTCCTTCAGGTGAGAGCGTTACCAAAAAAAAAAGAAAGCAACGCCAGACAAAAATTGAAGCTTTACAACATTTTTCATTTAAAGTTTGAGACAGCCTATCTACATTAGTTGGAAGCTCAGCTCCCAATTTGATTTAGGAGAACAGATGCCCAAACTCGAAGGGAATCAGAATTTCACCCATAATTATTTTTTTGACTTTGTCATAATCCAGAATTGTTTTTGATAAACTGGAAATTCAATTAAGTATCTGGAGCATTTCAATATTTAATTCTACATTAGAACTGACCAGTTGTAGCCCAGTGCAATTTCTCATATTTTATAACAGTAGGATATGAGGCCATTTGGCCTATCAAGTCTATACCAAATCTCATAGAAATCGCTTTCCATTTTCATTTCCCTCTAAGCTTTTCTCTCTCACTTGCCTGCCAGCTACACTTTGTGATCCAGTTTAAATGGTTGCAACTCTTCCAAAGTCACCCATTTCCCAACCTGCAGAACATACATCAGCATCTTTAAGTGTAATGGCTACCATAATGCTTTACAGCGCCAGTGGTTGGTAGATTGGACTTCAATTCTCACTGCTGTCTGTAGCGAGTTTGTGCAATGTCCCTGTGACTGCACGGTTTTCCCAACGGTGTTCCAGTTCCCTCCTCCCACATTCAAAAAGGATGTACAGGTTATAGTTAGTAGGTCATGGATACGCCATGTTGGAGCTGGAAGCATGGCAGAACTTGTGGGCTGCCACCAGCACATCCTCATGCTATGGACTTGTTGATGCATTTCAACATATGCTTCAACATACAAGTGACAAATTAATCTAATCTTAATCTACTTTAATATTTACCTGGGCAAGAGAGTGAATAAATTCATTTCATTTTGGTATTTTAAGTCCTCCTAGCCCTCCTTAGCTCAGATAGATACCCTCAATGGCCTCTTTATTAGGTACACCTGCTCGTTAATACAAATATCTAATGAATCAATCAGGTGGCTGCAACTCAATGGTCAAGAGGTTCAATTGTTGTTCAGACCAAACCATCAGAATGGGGAAGAAATGTGATCGAAGCGACTGTGATCATGGAATGATTGTTGGTGCCAGACAGGGTGGTTTGTATATCTTAGAACCTGTTGATCTAGGATTTCATGCACAACAGTCTCTAGAGCTTACAGAGAATGGTGCAAAAAACAAAAAAAAAACATCAAGTGGCAGTTCTGTGAGGGAAAATGCCTTGTTAATGAGAGAGGGCAGGGGAAAATGGCCAGACTGGTTCAAGTTGACAGGGAGGCAGCATTTAACTCAAATAATCATGTGTTACAATAGTGGTGGGCAGAAGAGCATCTCTGAACACAAAACATGTCAAACCTTGAAGTGGATGGGCTACAACAGCAGAGGACCATGAACACGAACACACACACACACACACACACACACACACACACACACAGTGGCCATTTTATTAGGTACAAGAAATATCTAATAAAAGTAGCCACTGAATGTATATTCACCTCAAGATGTTGTTCTATCATAGTTGGGCAGGATATCTGTTACAATATTTAAAATTAATAATATTGGCTATAAAATTGTACATAATGAACTCCTTTCTTTTTGGAGGCGCATACTCCAGCTCATTTTAAACGTTGGATTTCTGCCCAAGGCCAGGCAGCAAAAAAAAAAAATCAAAAGCCAACTGATATAAGATATAGCAGATGTAACAGATGACATTTTAAATGGTTGGCTTTAATCTGCTGCTCTGTTACAATTACCAACAGGAGCAGAGTGAAGGCAAGCACCATTTACCTTTGTGAAACTGGCTCCCAACAATATAATACCAGATGCACGCTTCAGATCATCGCTGAAAGACTACATTGTTGGAACTGACAGTTAATTTTCAACACCCATAAGTGACCTCTGCATCTGATACAAATTAACCTCAGTAACTGAAACACAATGTTAGGTGTGGATGAATAAACCTTCGTTTTAAATGTCTCCTCAGACCGTGAAATCAATGAAATGATTTTACTTTTTGGGGTCAAGTCTGAAATTGTACATTCCTATCGTCCTACTTTGAGATGACTGCACTAATATATTCTTTAGGCAGCAGATTGTCAAATCAACCCAAGTCACACAGACAGCAAAATAGAGAAAGACAGGAATGGTAAAATAGCATAGTGCTGCTACCTTTTACAGGGCCACAGATCAGAGTTCAATCTCCATTGCTGTCAGTTCAAAATTCAAAGTAAATTTATTATTAAGTACATATATGTCACCATATAAAACCCCCGAGATTAATTTTCTTGCAGGCATACTCAATAAATCCATAATAGAATAATATTTATTTATTGAGATTCAGCGCAGAATAGGCCTTTTTGGCCCTTCGTGCCATGCTGCCCAGCAACCACAGGACAATTTACAATGACCAATTAACCTACCAACTGGTACGTCTTTGGACTGTGGGAGAAAACTGGAGCTCTCTGGAGGAAACCCACGCAGTCACAGGGAGAATGTACAACCTCCTTACAGGCAGCAACGGGAATTGAACCCGGGTCACCTGTACTGTAAAGCATTCTGCTAACCACTACGCTAGCGTGCCTCCGTACTGAGTGTTAGTATATCTTTCCAGCACCACCGACCAGAGTTCAATTGCCGTGGAGCAGACTCGATGGGCCGAATGGCCGACTTCTGCTCCTGTATCTTATGGTCTTACGGCTGTCTGTAAGAGTTTCAACGTTCTCCCCATGACGTGTGGATTTCCTCCGTGTGTTCTGGTTTCCTCCCACGTTCCAAAAAAAAATGTACAAGCTAGGGTGAGAAAGATGTGGGCGTGTGACATCGACACTGAAGATATAGCAACACTTGTGGGCTGCTCCCAGTACATTGCTGACAAAAACAACACATTTCAATGTACGGTTTGGTATACATGTGACAAAGAAAGCTAATCTTCACACAGGCACACACAGAGAAAGCCCAAACCAGTGGAACCACTATGGAACCAGCAGAATTGATCCATGTCAAACGCCCTTTACATTATTAATAAAGGCTTGAATGATATTAACATGGATACCTTTTAGTCACCTCTAAATAACAGAGTCCACTCAGATATAGAAACCACATGTTCTAAACTTTAAGCCAAGCGCCCTCTGCCCACTTGGTATAGAGTCGCAGGTGACATCAGGTACCCATCAACATTCCCATAATTCACAAGGAATTATTCTGCAGTGATCTGGGTTTTATGAACTTAAATGTAAAAAAAAATCATAAAAATTTATCAACTGCAAACCAACTTATTTGAATGGCAGATTGCAGCATTATTGATGATTCAAAATTGAAAACAATAATTTGAAATAACATGGTTTTGTGTTTAAAAAGCATCGTAAGTTATATTGACTACTGGAAATGACTCTTCATCTCATTCTGATTGAGGGTTCAAGCATTAGTCTGGATAAAGCAGAAACCAGCCTATAGTAACTCATTCAGGTTGTCAGGGCAAGGACTCTCATTGTAATCCCATTGGATCATAGGCAATATGATTGGGCAACATGGCGGTTAGTGCAAATTTTGAGCATGCTATTTGGCACTGGAAGCATGGCGACACTTGCGGGCGGCTCCCAACCCATTTCATATGACAGATAAAGTTCTCTATCTTTTCATCTTTAACCTTTATCCTGAGCAAACAGTGTAAGCTGCACACAAAGCAAGAACCCCCTCCCCCCAAACCTTTCACTTAAATCAAGTCCATGTGATCCTGGCGAGATTTAGACCACACACAGCCATCACTAAAACAGGAATATATTATATACATATAGTTTGCTCTACCATTTTGATATTATCCACTGAGTCCTTTCCACTACCAAACAGGAGTGGGAAGTCCTCTGAGTACACCAATGGCATTCAACAAACCAGGGGAAGGAGCCATTTGGTACATGGATACTTGAAAAAAAACTATGACCTGTTGTACCCATTCCAAATTTCTCAATTCCCTGAAGTGTCCCAAGCCTTTCAACCTCAGCGATGATGCAGCATCCCTCTCTGGGATTGTAACTTCTGCGGGAACCATGGGTTGGGAATGTATCAGGTTGCTGAGGCATGCTGCTTAGGAACAATAGCCACTCTTCAATGCGTTAATGGGAAACAGAGTCATAAATAATACAGCAAAGAAGCAGAAATTCAATTCACGCTGACCACGATGCCCAGCCAAGCTAAGTTAGTCTGACTTCCCAGCCAATCAAGAGCACCTAAGCTAGTCCCATTCAGAGTCAGAATCATAGAGCAAAGGATACAGTCCACGTTGACCGTGGTGCCCACCCAGCTAGTCCTAATTTCCTGCATTCAGCGGATATCCCTTGAAGTCCTGGCTCTCCACGTACCTGTCCAAGTGCTTCTTAAGTGATACAGTAGTACCTGCCCCAACCACTTCTTCTGGCAGCTCATTCTTTATTACCCTCTGCGTAAAGAATTGTCCCTCAGGTTACAACCCATCGCATCTTGTGACAGTACCCGGTTTGCCCACAGCAAATTTCTAAACTCAAATAAAGACCTTAAGCCATACCCGATATTGATAGGTACGGGTACTGTAACAAACCAATCTTCAAAGACTATTTCACTGCCCTGTTTATCCTCCATAAATTTAGCAGCCAATACAGGTGCACATTCCTTTATCTGAAATTCTGAAATCCAAAAAGCTCCAAAAACCGAAGGTCTTTTTTCGCCAACAGCTGACGTCACTCAGGTGTGACGTGGCAGCACTAGCAGAGGCCGCCAGACATCAGTTGTGGCTCAACGCTCATATTGGTTACATGTGCATTTGCTGTTCACTGGTATTTTGTGTTCACTGTTGACTTTGTGTTTAATTTCACTGTGAAAATGTCAAAGAGAGCTGCAGATACCCCTATAGGTAACAATGAGAAAAAGAGAAGGAAGCATCTGTTTCATTATCAATAATGCAGAAAGCAGAGTTATTGCAGAGGCTTGATCGTGGTGTGTCTGTGCGGTGTCTTACTGAAGAAAATAGTGTTGGAACTACCACTGTATATGATTTAAATAAACAGAAACACAAGTTACTGAAGTTTTATAGTGACAATGACAGTGACGTTCTACATTTATTCCAATAAGTCATTTACCATGTGTTTGATTCAGTTCGTTTGAAGCTGTATATTTTATGTTTTATTGAATGTTTTTGTTGGAAATAAAATTTCTTCTTGTCATTATTCCCTAAACAATACAGTATAACAATTATTTAAATAACACTTACATTATATTAGGTATTATAAGTAATCTAGAGATGATTTAATGTATACGGGAGGATGTGCATAAGTTTGGTGTGCTGCTGGGTCTTAAAGTCCACCGCACTAAGACAGGTTAAATAAGGGACTTGAGCATATGTGTTTTTTGGTATCAGGGGTGGGAGGGGGGTTCTGAAATCCAAAAAATTCTGAATTCCGAAATGCAACTGGCCCCAAGGATTTCGGATAAGAGATTGTGGACCTGTACCCACTATTCGAGTGGTGTCCCCCTCCCACAAGGAGCAGATACAGCACTTCCAGCTAAAACACTTTATTTTCAGTGATACACATTCAAACAATATTCTAAAAAGACATTTAAAACTCAGAGGGTTTCTATCTTATAAAAGATTTCCAAATTACATACCATTTGTAAAACACAAAGAATTTACAAAAACAGAGGTACAATTTCTAAAAGCTAAAAGGACATGCCCATGAACCACAGATGAACCAGTTGCCCATCACTGAAATGGATTCTAGTTCACCCTGTGTTTCTGTCATCTGTTGCTGGATCATTCCTAACAAGTCTGACTGCTCTCTACATTTATACTCTTTCCCTGCCACTTGGCTGACTTCAAATACACAATATTTTCCCAGATTATCTTTTAACACAAATTGTCTTAAAGCTTCCGGGGATAGTTCCTAGGTACCTACAATTAATGCTGTAAAGCTGACTCTGAGCACACAGATCTTCCAATTATTAACAGATCAGGTATTTAATATGCTAAGTGGTATTAATAACCTGGTCTATAAGCTTACTTGAATTAAATAACTTAGCTAGCGTTGTTTTGTGGATTAAATAACTTAGCTAGTCATAGAGTCATAGAAAAGTACAGCACAGAAACAGGCCCTTGAACCATCTAGTCCAAGCAGAAACCACTTAAGCTATCTATTCGCAACGGCCAGCACCAGGACCATAGCCCTCCATAACCCTACCATCCTTGTGCCTATCCAAACTTTCTCTGCTTGGCCATGGCTGATTTATTTTCCCTCTCAGCCCCATTCTCCTGCCTTCTCCCTGTCATCGTTGACACCCCGATTAACCATCAGGTAGGAGGTACAGAAGCCTGAAGGCACACACTCAATGATTCAGGAACAACTTCTTCCCTTCTGCCATCCAATTCCTAAATGGACATTGAACAATACCTCACTTTTTACTATATATTATTTCTGTTTTTTACATCTATTCAATATACATATACTGTAATTGACTACTTATTTATTATTATATTTTTGTTTTTCTCTTCTATATTATGTATTGCATTGAACTGCTGCTGCCAAGTTAACAAATTTCACAACACATGCCGGTGATAATAAACCTGATTCTGACCAAGAACCTGTGAATTTCTGCTTTAAATGTACTCGATGAACTGACGTCCATGACATCCAAGGCAATGAATTCCACAGATTCACCACCCTCTGGCTAAAGAAATTCCTTGTTATCCCTGTTCTAAATGGATGTTTCCCTACTCTGTGACTACACCCTCTGGTCCTAGACTCATCAGCTATAGGAAACATCCTCTTCACATCCACTTTATCTAGGCCTTTTGATATTTGATAGGTTTCAATGAGATCCTCCTCATTCTTCGAAACCCCAGTGAGTACAGGCCCAGAGCTATCAAACACTTCTCATACATTAACCCTTTCATTCCCACAATCGTACTCGTGAACCTCCTCTGGACCCTCTCCAATGCCAGCACATCTTTTCCGAGCTAAGGGGCCGAAAACTGCTCCCAATGCTCCAAGTGTCACCTGACCAATGCCTGATAAAGCCTCAGCATCACACCCTTGCTCTTAAATTCTAGCCCTCTTGAAATGAATGCTCAGATTGTATTTACCTTCCTTAACACTGACTCAACCTGCAAGTTAACCTTTGGGGAACCCTGCAAGAGGACTCCCAAGTCCCCTTGCACTCTGAGTTTTGAATTTTTCTCCCTATTTAGAAAATAATTCATACTTTTATTCCTTCAAAGTGCAGACCATACACTTGCCTACGCTGTATTCCATTTGTCACTTCTTTGACCATTCTCCCAATCTGTCCAAGTCCTTGTGCAGACACCCTGCTTCCTCAACACTATCTGTCCTTCCACTGATCATCTGGGAATTTGGCCACAAAGCCATCAATTCTGGCATCCATATCATTGGAGAAGTGGTTCCTGCGGAACACTACTTGTTGCTGGCAGCCAAACAGAACAGGCCCCTTTTATTAACAAGCCCAATTAACATACCCCATTGCCTTACCCTGCATCTCTTGAGCAATAATCCCAGATGACGTGGGCCAGCAAGTCTGCTCTATAGATGGTGCTTGTTTGCAAAGCTGCCCTTTTAACTTCAAACTGATTACTGCTTGACATTTACATTAAGAACTAACGACTGGTTTCTGTTTACAATGAGAAACTAAACAAAGAATATTGGTTGGAAGCTTAGACCGCCAGAAGTGTCAGCTGTTTTGTTTAGAAAGCTGAGCTTGACAAAAAAAAAAGGCCCCGGCCCTGGACAATGAATATCCATCACAATCTATGCCTCTCAATTTAAAAAAAAAACTTTTATAAGGTTACCCCTCATTCTCCAATGTTCCAAGGAATTAAAAATCTCGTGCATTAAAAAGGAGAAAGTTATTGTCCCATTTCCCATTAGGAGATTTATTAGACCCAATATGAAATTAAAAGAACTTTCCAAACTATTGTTAATAATTTTTAAAACTGTGGACTAATCCCAAAAACAGTCCTTGACGCAGTTTTAAAACTAAGGCATCATTTTCAACCTATTACTGAGTAAAATTAAAACTGTGGATTAATCAGCAGAGAACCAGGTTTCCTAGTCATAAATGTGCTTATTTGCTCACCAGCAGGCATTAAATGGCACAACACTGTGTAGTTTAATAGCACAAGAAAATTCATCCCCATTTATAGTTCACTTGCATGGTGTACACCGTAGTCTTCATCCATTGGCACAATGGCCTGGGCAGCAACAGTATTGTGTTTCCTCGTAGTGGCACAGTTGTGTTGCTGAATGAACTACTACCTCATGTCTCCAGCAGCTGGGGTTCACTACCAATCTCCAGGTGATCTGCATGTGTGCATTAGGCGTGTTTCCCCTGTAACTGTAAGGGCTTCCTTCCGAAGACATGTGATTCAGGTAATTGACCATTGTAACCTGTCCTTAATGTGTCAATGAGTGATTAGGAGATGCGTGTAGGGCTGGTTGTTGGTATGGACTCAATGAGCTGAAGTAAACACTAAAGACTCTGCAGACGCTGAAAATACAGAGACAGACAGACAGACAGACACAAAAATGGAGGAACTCAGCAGTTCAGACAGCATCTAGAGAGAGGAATAAACAGTCAACATTTTGAGTCACGACCCTTCATCAGGACTGGAAAAGAAGGGGGAAGAAATGACCAGAATAAGCTGGGGAGGGGGTGGAGACCAAGCTGGCAGATGACTGGCTTTCAGGGGATAGGTGAAGTCAAGTGGGGGTGGGGGTAAAGAAAGCGGGTGGGGAGGGAAGGGATGTTGAAGTGAGAAGCTGGGAGGCAACAGGTGGAAAAGGTAAAGGGCTGAAGAAGGAATCCGATAGGAGAGGAGAGTGGACCATGGGAGAAAGGGAAGGAGAGGGGGCACCAGACGGAGGCGACTGGCAGGTGAGGAAAAGAGAAAGGGTCAGAGAAAGGTCAGGTGGGCTGAGGTGACTGCTTCCATGCCACCTGCCCAGAAATAACGTGCTAAGTCATCCAGAACCTCAGACCCGAACGAGCTGCTGTGTTCCCAGCATTATCCCAATGTCAAGATGGAGGGCTGGCGATACTCAGCACAAGACCTATAATTCTGGTTTTCCATTTCATTCTGCAAGTCCACGCCATCAGGGCACAGAAGCAGAAACCAGCAGCTGAACATCTTCTGGGAAAACTCCCCCTTGGAGTGGTTGAGCCCCTTTGCGCTGCCACTTATCAGCTTCTGAGCGTCTCATGCCATCTTAAATCAAATGGTTAAACCAGTTCCCAAAAATAAATATTTATGGCTATTGGCTCATCAAACCAATGTAAAATAATAAGGATAGCTTAATGGAATGAAATTTGCTCACAGCACAGTTAAGATGGAAAGCCTGTGGATTGAGGAAGGATCATTCTGATGGGTCAGGTTTACAAATGTGCCATCACTTGCAACATCAAATTAATTGTAGGTTATTGGCGTTAAGAATCCTAACTGGACAAATTGGATAGAGTAGGAAATGGACACTGGATTGATATCAGCCATGAGATATGGACCCACAAATGCGCCTGAAAAAGAACTGACTTAGAACAGTTGCCAAAGACGATGTGCCCATATGCAATACGACCAGCATTAACAAAGTATATGGTACAAGACTAGATGGTATGGGAAATTGGAATTCAGACAGGTAATACAAACTGCAGGCAAGGAAAATTGAAAGCAGACCTTTTTTTTAAAAAAAAGACCCAGGCATATCCAAACCACAGCTCACATATCCGTGGGGATAGGACAAAGTCTATAGGCACAGGTAGAAGCACACTATTATAAACACAAAATACTCTGCAGATGCTGGGATCAAAGCAACACTGACAACATGCTGGAGGAACTCAGCAGGTCGGGCAGCGTCCGTGGAAACCATCAGTTGACATCCTGACGAAGGGTTCCAGCCCGAAACGTCAACTGATCGTTTCCACGAATGCTGCCTGACCTGCTGAGTTCCTCCAGCATGTTGTGAGTGTTGCGAAGAACACTATTAGATTTGTGAGGCTGTAGGCATTCAGAATGGAGATGGAGGTGCTCAGTAAGGATGCTGGAGTAGACAGACGCTTGATTGCTGAAGATGGTTGAGCAGATGAAATGTAGGACCATCACGTCAGTGAAGATTACTAATTAAGCAAGCTTTTGAAAAGTTGGAGCAAAAGAAAAATGTTTCCACATGTCATCAGCTGAAGGAAATTTAACAGCTTCAGGATTTAAAAGGTCAAACAAAATAATTGGCATTTAAGGAGTTAAAACATTGAATAATTGTGGACAATTATATATGAGGAGCTGGTAAGTCTGGAAGTGCATATACATTAAAGGAATCTTTGGGAGCGCCGGTCTAACCCATTTTACCCATGGCATAGGATGTAAATGTAGACACAGGGCTTCACCAACATAAAGATCCTCCAACTTCATGCAAAGCAAGTTCAATGTGGAAAGGGGACACCTCTTTCTCTCCCTTTATTCGGGAGAGAGAGAGAGCCTGTGGTATGTCAAATTGTTGGGTGAATGATTAGTTTTTGTTGTACTGCAGATCATGGTCTTTCTTGAGGGCTTTGCCATTGCCTGCTTGGTGGGTGGAGGGAGGGTTCTGATGCCTTTTGCAGAATTGGGCGGGGAGGGGAGGGTCGTTGCTTTGCTGCTGCTTCTGCGTAGGAGGGAAGGGTGGGGAGGCTTTGGGGCTCTAACATTTATACTGTCACCCATTCTTTGGGGGCACTCTTCTGTTTTTGTGGATGTCTGTGAAGAATAAGAATGTCAAGATGTACACTACACATTTCTCTGATATTAAATGAAACCATTCATATTGCCTAATAAAATCATCATTAGCAGGTCAACCAAGGTTAGTCAACAATCCCATATTATGTTAACATAAACAGTAAATTTTATTTAGAGACACAGCACAGAATAGTGGATTTGTGGAATTCGTTGCCACATACAGCCGTGGAGGCCCAATCATTGAGGGTGTTTAAGGAGGAGATTGACAGGTATCTAATTAGTCAGGATATCAAGGGATATGGGGAAAAAGCCAGAAATTGGAACTAGATGGGTGAATAGTTTAGCTGATGGGGGAGCTGCGGAGCAGACTTGATGGGCCGAATGGCCTACTTCTGCTCCTTTGTCTTGTGAATAGGCCCTTCTGCCTGGCTGGACATGTCAAGCTAAAGTCCTGGATGTGTGCTAGTACAAATAGAACAGTCCATGTTGTGTGTTAGCCTAGCATGGGCTCCTGACAAGCAGAATGTCAGCCCTGCCAGGCAGGGAAGCAGGGATAATGAGAATTGTTGTTATTTATTACATAATTGTTCCATTTATTGTTATGTTTATTATTTAGTGTTGCATTTGTTATGTTATGATTTCACTGCCCCTGAGAAACGCTGTCTCATTCTGCCCTGCAGAGCTGATGTATGGTTAGAATGACAATAAAGTTTTTTGAATCTTGAATCTTGAATTATAGGGCTACTGGGGGAGTGGGGGGGGGGGTGGTGGAAAGGAGGAAGAAATTAGTTGTGGCAGACTTGGTTTTGTTACACTGGCTCTTTGAGCCATACCGCCCAGCTACCCAGCAATTCAACCCTAGCCAATTAACTGGTACGTCTTTGGAATGTGGGAGGAAACCTGAGCTCCCGGAGGAAACCCACACACACACAGGAAAGAATGTACAAAGGATGCCAGAACTGAACTCTGAACTTTGACCTTAGCTGTGATAGCATCGTGCAGACTGCCATGCTACTGTGGTGCCTCACAGTAAATATCAATAAAAGTCACTCTAAATAGGAGACTAATTAAAAAGGGGAGACAGGTGGACGATATTATTTTGTTCATGCCAATCTATATGCAAATCTTCCCTTCAAGACCCTGTATGAAATACTGGGCAAAGTTTACACATCCGATTATGAAACCGAAGGGTTGACTTTTGAAGGCTAGCATAATGTATGCTGTAACTACCATTTACCAATACAGTGTACTTCTGTGCCAATTGTCTATCAAGTTCCGGTTCATTGTCATTCAACCACACACATGTATACAGCTAAATGAAACATCATTCCTCTGAGGCCAAGGTGCAAAACACAGCACATATAGTTACCATCTGGCACATACAGTCACAAAATAATATTAGCAAATTAGTTCCATTTATAATTATTAGACTGCATTTCCAGGTAGCCTTCTATTACCATTCTGCATTTGTTCGGCAAAGTCAGTCCTCGCTAAAGGAAAATTACTGAAAAACCTCACAGATTTAAGTGGTTACAGAAGGAATTTAAATTGTCACTTGACAAAGTAGTTTTTGTAGTTGTTAAATGACAGACATTAAACCAACTTGTGGAAACTATATATAAAGTCAAATGCAGAGTCTGGCACATAAATCAACATGCTCATACGTAAAACAAACATCATGAGATTTTCTTTAACCACCTCTAAACAGATTTTTTTTTAGTTGGATAAACAGGACGTAGATTCTTTCGCCTTTCCTCATCAGTTAAAGCAGGAAAGGCTCAGAGACCTTTTTATTTCATTTAGTCCATGCGAGCTATGATAGTTTGATAAATATTTGTTGACCAAATGTTCCCAGAGGGAGAAGAAAAGATTTTATTATTTGCTATTCATCTGGGAGACTACACTGCGATCTTTTAGAACTATTTTTAGCGCCGTTCCTTTCTAGGATGGGGTTAAGATTTGTAAATTGAAGTTTTACTTCAGAGTAACCAATCATTTTGAGAGCCTGTTTTAGAGAAAGTCATTTACAAAAACCACCTGGCAATAGAGACTAACATGAATAAACGGTTGGTAATTTCCAGTTCATCAGGAAGGGGGAAGAAGTGAGAACTTTCCAGTCCTGATGAAGGGTCTCTCCCCTAAACGTTGACTGTTTAATCCACTCCATAGATTAGTGCCTCCAGCATTTTATAGATTTCCAGCATCTGCAGAATCCTTTGTGTTTGTAAGGGAGACTGAGACTTGGGTTGATAGCAAGTGTATAAAAATGAACAAAACCATAAATTATTCTTTAACAGTCACCTCCCTATCTCTTGAAACTACAGACAAAACTGCTTAAGTATTGATCACGTGCAAAAGACCAGGAAAGGAAAATTAGTTATTGTCAAGTATAGCTCATTCAAACCCTTATTTAAAAATCAGGAACACTCCAGCATTTTAGGAGATATTCAGTTAGACAGTGGAACTTAATCACAATCAGCTCTTAACATTTCAATGCCCAAACGTCCCAGCAACACCATACTGCCTAGTTTATACACCAAAATAAAAAAATCTGTCCAGATGTGAAATTATTGCCCATTTATGGAGCAACTATGGAAGCTGATTTTTTTTAAACTTCAACGATGTAATGTTAATGCAACAATGGAAAGCAGCCAAGAGATCCTGAGAAGCCATAAAGCAGATTAATTTGGTCTGTGCTCTGTACTGAATTTCTTTATGATCTGTTTAAAACAATTGATTCCAGATCAGCTGCAGGAAACAGGCTCTTAGACTGTGATCCTTTGATGGAATACAGACTCAGCTTCTGGTCGTCAGCTACATCCAAAGCTGCCTGCGCTTTTCACCATTTTTTGATTTTTTCACTTTTGACGCGTTTCACTGTCCGTTTCGGTGCATGCGATCAAAAAAAAAATTAAATCAACACTTATGATGTTGCCACTAACGCCTCTGGAATGACATTTAATTTTATTTCCCTGCCCTTGACAGCCATCACCTACCAGCAACCACACCCACTCCACTTCAGTGTGCAGTTTTCATTGATTCTACTGTGGGGTTTTTTTTTGTACTTACTGCAAATGCTGGCAAGAAAATGAATCTCAGGGTAGTATATGGTGACATATAAATACTTTGATAATAAATTTACTCTGAACTTGAACCCATTGGTGTGGTCAGAATTTCATTAGATAGGCTCCTATTTAAACACAACGGACTGCCTACGGGGGCTCCCAACGTGGGGATCACAGACCCCTCAGTTATGTGGCGGCATAAAAAAGGTTGGGAACCCCTGGCCCCAGACCTGATGCAAATGAAGTCTGCAAACACTGTGCACTCAATCATGGCTTCTCCAGTTGGTAAAACCAGGCGGTCTTTAACCACAAGACTTCAGGACACAGGAGCAGAATTAGGCAATTCCATCATGGCTGATTTATTATCCCTCTCAACCCCACCTTCCTGCCTCTCCCCTGAGCTTACAGGGAGAGGCTTTGGAGCAGGGGTTCCCAACCTTTCTGTGCTCTGGACCATTAAGCAAGGAGCCCCGTGGACCCCAGATTGGGGACCCCTGATTTAGAGGGAAGATATTAATTCTAACAGACACAAGGCAAGAATGAGAGTTCTGCAGCAGGTTTTCAGACCTGGCTCCATGACTCTGGGAAAGAACACGTTCCCAAGAATCGAAACAGGAGAGATACAAATCAGACTCTCAGCAGTCCTCATGGGCTTTAACATCGAATTGTTGCCCTTGTGAATTAATAGCACATCACCCCTGCTGTAATTCTTACTGATAGACCTTTCCTGCAATTAAAACCATCAGGCTTCCTTTACCTGGTTTTACATTAGTCATGAAGGACTCTACCCATCCTGCTCAGGGACTTTTTGTCCCACTCCCTCCAGGGAGGAGGCTACTACCAGACTTGTAAACCGTTACTTTCCCCAAGCAGTAAGGCTGATCAATACCTCTGCCCACTAACCCACCCCTCCACATCCCCCTATCACCACTACTTTATCACATCCTGTCAGTCACCTTACATACAGTCACTCCTGTACCTAGCATCGCTTTATGGACATATAATCAATGTATGCAAGTTACCTTATTGTGCGTATTTTGTTATTGTGTTCTTTATTTTGGGCTGAACTAGATCCAGTGTAACAAATATTTTGTTTTCCTTAATCCTTGTGTACTGGAAATGACATTAAACAATCTCGAAACTTGGAAAGGGAGGTTGGGGCGGAGCATCCCAGCAAAGTGCTCATAAGCCGTACTCACACCACCCCTCCTCCCAGCACATATACACACACACAGAAAAGTTGGAATATGGAACAGCTCATGGCACAGAGCAGAACAATATGGTCACACTGCTCAGCAGTAGACTGGGCCTGTCACTATCATTGTCACCCTTAGGAGAGAGTACAGTACTGTATTCTTAATGACCCTAAGGTGCCAAACAATTATTTGATATAAATGATCTACTATTTCTGATAAATATATAATGCACATTTAAATGTAATTCATACCGTGGAAATATAATAAATTCTGGCATTAAGTTTGATGCATTTGATTCTAAGCACAAATTCCTGTCGCAGGAAATTGCACTGGCTTCGCTGTGTGCTTGGTAATGCTACTGAGTCCGTGCTTTCACAAGTATGAATATAATTAAGTTCACAAAGCTATAACTCAAAGAATGTGTACGTGTACTGGACATGATGTCGGAGTCAAAGTACCAGCCCTCAGTGTATATTAGTTCAGTCAAGACACAAGTTATATAGTTACTTTTTCCATTAATTTATAATGGGTTAATTCAGAATCAAATGGACATCCTGAAAATCTGCCTCTATTTACCATACATAACCTGTACATTTTATGTTCCAGATTCTCTGTAAAGAACTATGGAAAGGATCTTGATATGCAATCAAACCTTCGATTGTCATCTTTAAAGTCCAGAAAAAAAAGATATGGTCTAATTTAAGGCAATTTATAAAAAGCTTGTCAAAATGCAGTACTTCCCATATCTCTCCACATTCATAGATTTTAAAGTATAATTTGTCATATTCTGTTCACGAGATGTGTATAATTAAAGAATGCTAAAATGTTCCTATAACATTTCCAAAAAAAAGAAAATGGCTTCATTTTGTACAAATGTAGTTCATAGACTCATAGATCCAAAAAAAACTGACCACGATATGCGTCTAATGTGACACAGCACACAGCCCAGTGAGCCAAAGCAAAACCCACAAGAGTCACGTACAAAACTCCACCGATGAGCACATCAAAAGGATAAACAGGTCACGTTTAACGTTGGTGATTTCAAAGCATCATTTTCATGAAACTTCAGACTGGCGACTGTACTGCACAACGTACAGGTCCTCCTCCCCTTTCAAGTAAACACATTTTAATTTTGTTTTACAGACAACGCTTGAGATTAACCCGTCATGTTCCAAGCTGCTTAGAGAGAAAAAATATATATATAGTATCTGGAGAGATCGTCTGCAAACAGAGCCCAAACGTGCAACAACGCGACTCTTTAAACTTTCCTTTCAGACATTCGGCTGCGGTTACTTTTGTGGGCCACGGTAACTGCGCACAATGAATTCACGGTTTATATGGAGCCCCGGAATGGAGTGAAGTGTGCGGAGATGTCTATACTCACCTACATCTGCATTACAGAAAGCTTGCTGCGGATGAATTGGAGCACAGCTACATGCCTCGGCAATCTGTTCCACCCTCAAAGCCAGAAGCAGAAATACCGTTGCCACCAAATTGCTGAACGTAGCACTCATTTTTTTTTTAAAGAAAAAGCTCTCACAACAACACACAAAAAAAACCCTCTCTCGCAGCAGAGAACGCCTACAGGTGCCGGAGCTCTCTCAAACAGCAGGCAAGTTGTGCTGGTGCGTGATCGCGGTCAAGCAGGAAGAAATCCACGAAGATAAAATGACATCAAGTTGCCTGTGCCGTAGCTCTACGCCTCCCGTCTGTGTTGTCTCATCCACCACCCTTCTGCGAGCTAAGCCCCATTTAACGCGGGAGCTATCCCCGCCTCCCAGTGTCAAAGGCCAGTTACAGCAAGCAGCCAGTGCTGAGGGCAATTTCAGAGACGCATGTTGTTCCCACCCCCCCCCCCCGTCTCTGAACATTGCTTTGGCAATTCCACATTTTTATAAAATCCTGTTTAATGAGCCACAAACCTCTCCAGAGAGCACTGTCGTGACTCGGTTCATTAAAAAAAATATAGATTTTAAAAATCGTGGACTTGTAATAAAACAACACTGAGATCTGACCTGATTTTTCAGGCAGACTTTTTTAAAGCGTGTCCGAGGATTAAACCCCAATTAATCGTATGTCAGCAATCGCACCCACATTTCGATTTAAAGGAATCCTGTCAATAATAGACTCTAAACAACAGGAATTCTGCAGATGCTGGAAATTCAAGCAACACACATCAAAGTTGCTGGTGAACGCAGCAGGCCAGGCAGCATCTGTAGGAAGAGGTGCAGTCGACGTTTCAGGCCGAGACCCTTCGTCAGGAATAATAGACTCTAGAAGCTTCGTTTCCATACCAAATTGAGTTAGTCACTTTTGTGTCTGTGGAACCCATTAAGGAGGGAAAATAGTATTCATGAACCCCACCTCGCTATGCTCCCTTTTCGCGCTACTTATTTATTTTTATATATACTTATTATTGTAGCATAATATTTTATGTATTACACGGTACTGCTGCAAAACAGCAAATTTCATATCACATGTCAGTGATACTAAAGCTGATTCTGATGTTGTCAATTTTCTTTTCCCAGCCATAAAGTTTGCTATGTTAATAGCAGAATTATTTTACTTCCCCCACCCCTGCCCCCCGTATGTGTTTGGGAATATTTTCAAAATCAAATCTTCTGCAGATGCAAAATTACTAAACAAGACTCCTCTACCTCACAATGCCCAATCATCCTGGCAAATACATTACTAATTTTGCTATCTGTCTGCAGCGCAGTGCTTCAGTTCCGATGCACAGTTGATTATAAAGCGCCATGTGATGCTTTCCTGGGAGACACATTGACTGACTATTCAAAAATATTCAGAACAATCCTGGTGAGAAGCCAGTCTGCACAATTAAATAGGAAACATCCAATATCTAAGAAACAAATTACCTGGATACCTGAATGTGATTGAACTCCCTGGGTAAATATTCATCTTCCATTATTAAAACAAAATCCCACTGGAATGAGGTTGACATGACACATGCTTCCTGCATCGCCAGCTCCTGAAGAAATACAACCAATCAAATCTGAATTGCAAAAGTGCACTGAAGTCCAGATTCAGGATGCACTGTGCATGGTTGAAAGGGATCCTGTCAATAATAGATTCTAGAATCTTCTTTTCCCATGCCAGTGAAGTTATTCACTTCTGTATCTGTGGAACCTATTAACAAGGGAAATGCAGTATTCATGAACTAATGAACACACTGGTTTGCTCTTTTTTTTGCACTAAGTTCCTAAATGGACATGGATTGGAAACATCAATGCCATTGAATGGAAAATCCTACAAAATGTAGTGGACACAGCCCAGTCCATCACAGGTAGAGCTCTCCTCACCACTGAGCACATCTACAAGGAGCACTGTTGCAGCATCCATCATCAAGGATGCGCACCACGGGGTGGGGGGGGGGAGAGCATGCTCTCTTCTTACTGCTGTCATCAGGAAGGAGAAGGTACAGGAGCCTCAGGACCCACACCACCAGGTTCAAGAACAGTTATTACCCCTCACCTATCAGGCCCATCAGTACTGGGGTGAGTCGATAACTTCACTCACCCCAACACTGAGGTCGAACTGATGCCACAACTTTCAGACCCACTCAGTCTGAAATGTCAACTTGTTTATTCCTTTCCATAGATGCTGCCTAGCCTGCTGAGTTCCTCCAGCATTTTGTGTGTGTTGCTCACAACTATGGACTCACTTCCAAGGACTCTACAACCTCCTTTCTCAATATTACTTACTACTTGTTCATCCATTATTATTATTTGTTTTTTTCTGTTTGTATTTGCACAGTTTGATGTCTTTTTCACATTGGTTGCTTGTCTGTCTTTGTGTGTAGATTTCTGTTGGTTTGGTTGTGTTTCTTTGTACTTATTGTGAATGCTGACAAGAAAGGGACCCTCAGGGTTGTACATAGACTCATGTATGTAATTTGATAGGAAATTTACTTTGAATGTTTGAATGTTGATTGATCAAATGGGGGTTTACCTTCCCAGTTCCTATGCAGGCCCCTGGGCTCAAGGGTGACTTGTTGATTTTCCTGTGGATTCTCAGCTGGTTAATGAGGCCTACATGGAAATTTAGGGTATTGCGTTCAGCTCAATGTCACCTCATTACAGGAAGGATGTGGAGGCTTTGGAAATGTTTCAGAGGAGGTTTTCCAAGATTCTGCCTGGTTTGGAAAGATGTGTGCTGCGAGGAGAGCTTAGACTAGCTGTGACGATTTCCTCTGGAACGGAGATTTGATGGATGTTTATAAAATTATCTGAGACACAGATAGAAGAGACAGCCAGTAACCTTTCCCCAGGATTGCAATGTCTAGTAATAAAGGCTATGTATTTAAGATGAGAGGGGGAAAGTACAAAAGAGATGAGCGAGGCAAGTTTTTTTGATGCAGAATGTTGGGGGGAGGCCAGAGTGGAGGCAGATAACATAGGAGTGTTTAAGAGACTGTTAGATAGGCACATAAACATGCAGAGAAGGGAGAGAAATAGTCAATGTACAGGCAAGAAGGGCTCGATTATTTAGAGGCCGTTTGTTTTTTTACTAGTTTGGCACAAAACTGGGGAGCTTGCCCTGTGCTGTATGAGTACAATAGGGCTGAGGTGTGTACCTTTCATAATTCACAATTACATATACTCCTGTATAAAAGGTTTGAGGTTTGCAAGGCCTGTCAGAATTACAGTGCCCATGCGCCGGGGATTCCCACTAATTTTGGGGTTGTTACACTTCTTCAGAGGCTTTGAGGACATACTTGAATTCCATCCTTCAATCTCTTACCGTATTTATAATAAAGTGGCTATTTCAGGAAGCTGGTGGCAAGTCTGCAGATGACTTGGCCTATGATTTGCCCGTCACCCTTTCCACCCAAGGGCATGGTGTTCTGTTGGACCTCTGTTTTAAGTGCCCTTAGAACTACCTCCCATTGTTGCATGTTGGAACTGAGTTAATGTCTAATGCTCTCTCTGATCATTGGGTATATTTAAAGCTGAGGTTGATAGGTACATAATTAGTAAAGGTGTCAAAGATTATGGAGAGAAGATGGGGTTGAGAGGGAAAATAGATCAGCCATTACTGTATGGCCTAATTCTGCTCCTATCTCTTTTGCTGGTAAAAGATAGTGACTCTTCAAAGATGGAAGCTGGAAAAATTAATGGGGAGTTATCCTCAACAATAGTAAGATGCACCCTTGAGGCAGAGTGAAGAGAACTGAGTGGAGAAAAAGGCAGCCGTCAATCAACTGCAAAAATTAGGCCAAATTTTGCCTTGTTGACTGAGGTTTCTCAACTATTTTTTGTTTTTTAAAAAAAAATTATGAAGTACTTGTGGATCACAAAATCAACAATAGCTAAGTCTGTAGTCTTTGTTTGATGACCTTCGACTTGAGGGGAGCAACAAAGAGAGTTTGTTGTTACGTTTTTTTTCCCCTTTCCATGACATGTGGCGTATCGGGCGGCAACCATGACATTTCTTTTCGCATTTTTATCTGTTTTACTTTATGAGGCTGATTTGCTAGCTCGATGCTCAACCCAGCACGAATGAAAAGCGTGCACGGAGCTGGCCGGGTTCAAACCCAAAACCGCTTGCCTCAAAGTTCAGTGTGGGTACCACTACACCACCGGCCAGCTTGCTGAATGTCTAATGAGCAACGGAGCAAGGTCCTTCACCGCAAAACCAAGAACATTGTCTTCACGGCAGCTTCAGGAGAAAAATCAGGCCTAGTTTTGCTTTCTGTTAATATTAGGGGCAGGGCGCACACACATCACAACATGGCTGGTGGCTATCTGAATGCAAAACATATTTTGGATCTGAAAATGACTTATTTACTGTCCGTGGGGTTTAGGGCAGCAATGAAGGTCCTCCATCTCTGGTGGTGTCAGGGGTTCCTTCATCATGCCAGTAGTTTCCTCTCAGTTTTCACTTACGTCAATCATGCAGGTTCTGGGTGGAGCTTTTACCAACAGTGACCCTACCAAGAGCCAAAACACAAAGCCCTGGCTCCAGCCAACATAGCTCTCCAGGTCATTGAGGAATGCCAACCTCCAAACCACGACAAGGTTGTGGTCCCCTGGAGGTCTGAAAATTAAAAAGTGATATTTCATGTCTCATCCAGCTCAAGAGGAAGTTTGGCAAAAAACATAATGGTCCGTTGGTAGAAAATAGTGAATGATGATTTTAAATAGCTCTCTGGGTGGCGTAATCAGAGAGCAAGGCAATGGAGACGCAGGCAAAGGAGTTGAAAGAGCACATCACTGGTATGTTTTGAATTGTAACTTCTTAAAAATTAAAATTGATCTTAACTCTGTCATATACTTCTATTTGATAATTCTTCCATTGGGCATTAACCTTTGACCTATTTTCAATGAGGGTGCCTCCAGTCACCCCCTCTGGTACCAATTAGACAGTCATATGATATATATTTCTAAACTCAAAATCTGGTCCCTATTATTGACCAAAAGGAGGATCCACTCTCTTTGCTCTTGCTAAGCAAGTCGAAGACAATCTGGCATCATGACAAAGTTCAACTGAACAATATCGCAATTAGTACGAGTGCTGGGGGATAAAGTCTGCCCGGGGTGGAGCTGCTTGTCGTATAACCCAAATGAAAATAAACATTGTAACTTGAAAGGAAATCTTGAGATCAAAGCCATGTCTTAGAACTTACAAAAAAGCAGAAATGTTAAGATGACTCAGAAATAAATTAAAATGCAGCTGTTAATAGCACTATCCACACCATCTGAGGAACAACAAATCTTGCTTTGTGAAACCAATGCAAGATTGCACACATAATCTCAAAAGAATGTGGGATATGAAGCCAATATGTCTGTAGTTGATTCTTGAAATAGTTTAATTTTCCTGGCTCTTATAGAAAAAGGAGGAAAATATGTAAGTGATGTCACTAAGCTTGGACAACAAAAAAACAGATTTTGTTATGTTTGAAAACAATAAACTAAGAAATATTTTTCGTGTTATTTATTGATATACCAAGTTTCTCTGGGTTGTAATGAAGGAAATCCCATTTTTCCTTTTAACAAGCCGTGCTTTTTACCCAATACTCTGCCAACAAGATGTTGAATTCAAAATTGTTCTCATTTTTAAAATATTTACGAGTGCGTAAACAAGACAAAAACAACATGTCTATAGAATCATGAAGAATTTTTGCTGCTCTACATTTGCCCTAGAAAAAATTAATTTAATTTTTTTTGCTACCTGTAGTAAAGTTCACTTGGTCCATTTCTGACACTGACCTCCCCCTTCTTGATTTCTCTGTCTCCATCTCTGGAGACAAACTGTCTACCAACATTTTTATGAATCTACCAATTCCCACAGTTATACCTCTTCCTGGCCCCCCCCCCCACCCTGTCTCCTGTAAAAATGCTATTCCCTTTTCTCACGCAAACACGAGGAAATCTGCAGATGCTGGAAATTCAAGCAACACACACAAAACGCTGGTGGAACGCAGCAGGCCAGACAGCATCCATAGGAAGAAGCACAGTCGACATTTTGGGCCGAGACCCTTCGTCCCTTTTCTCAGTTCCTTCATCTCCACCTCGTCTGTTCCTACAATGCATCTTTCCTTTCCAGGACATCAGAGGTGTCTTCCTTCTTCAAAGGACGGGGTTTCCTTTCCACCATCATTAATGCTGCCCTCACCTGCATCTCCTTCATTTCCCAGACATCAGCACTCACCCCGTCTTCTCACCGCCTTAACAGAGATGGAGTTCCTCTCATCCTCAACTGCCGTCCCACGAGACTCTGCATTCAAAACAACATTCTCCACAAATTCCGTCATTTTCAATGGGATCCTACCACCAAACACATCTTTATCTCCACCCTACTCTCCACTTCCTGCAGGGATTACCCTCTCCGTGATTCCCTTGTGCATTCATCCCACCCACTAATCTCCCTCTTGGCGCATAGCCCTGCAAGTGACTGATATGTTACACATGACCACTCACCTTCTCAGTTACTTTCATTCAGGGCCCTAAACCATCCTTGCACTTCACTTGCAAATCTATCGGGCTCATCCATTGCATCTAGTGCTCCCAAAGCAGCCTCCTCTGCATTGGTGAGACACGACGTAAACTGGGGGAACCACTTTGTCGAGCACCTCCACTCCATCCACCAAAGGTGGGATTTCCCGGTGGCCAATCATTTTAATTCCTATCCCAATTCCCGTTCGGACATGTTAGTCCATAGCTTCCTCTTTTGTCATGATGAGGCCACTCTCAGGGTGGAGGAGCAACACCTCAAATTCTGTATCGGTAGCTTCCAACTTGATGGCATGAACATCGACTTCTCCTTGCAGTAAAATAAAATGACTCCCTCCATCTTCTCTTGTCTTCTATTCCCCACTCTGGCCTCTTACCTCTTCTCCTCACCTGCCTATCACCTCCTCCTGATGCCCCTCCTTCTTCCCTTTCTCCCATGATCCATGCTCCTCTCATATCTGATTCCTTCCTCATCTAGCCCTTTACCTTTCCCACCCACCTGGCTTCAAACTTCACCTTCCCCTCCCCCCACCTTTTTATTCGGATGTCTGCAACACTCACAACACGCTGGAGGAACTCAGCAGGTCGGGCAGCATCCGTGGAAAAGATCGGTCACACAAAGACTGACAAACAGCCAATATGCAAATAAAGACAAACTGTGCAAATACAGAATTAAATAAATAAATAATACCGAGAATACGTGCTGTCAAGTCCTTGAAAGTGAAAATTAAAAAAAGAATTGTGATGCTGGAAACATTCAGCAGGTCAAGCAGCATCTATGAAGGGAAATAGACAATCTCTGTTTCAAATCGTGATGAAGGGTCTCGGCCTGAAATGTCACCTGTCTGTTTCTGTGCATAGATGCTGCCTGAATGCTGTGTTCCTCCAGCATTTTGTGTGTGTTGCTAGAGAGTTCCAGCATCTGCGGGATCTCTTGTGTCTATGAAACTGTTGACTGTGTTTTGCTAAGGAACTGTGCAGGCAGACAGCAGAATACTATGAGTAACTAGAATTTCCAATAGTGGATGATCTCAAAAATTCACACTGCGGTAACCTTCCCCACAAGTATAGGCAATCATAGGAACTTATCTGAAAGGATGAAGCTGTCTTAATATGATTATTTTATTTTATGCTTCAACGTACTTGGAAAAAAAAACCCGGTGAAAATGAGATCCCTAATTCTTAACTGTTGTCACAACTTCCTAAATGCGTGAACAACCTCTACAGTAATTATGGGAGGACTTAAGTTTAACAGATAGTATGCTGTGAGGAATTGTGTTTCTCTTGTATATCTTTGCAGTTGAAAGGAAAACATTTGTTACAACTGAGGGTCAGAGCGGCCAGCACAAGACAAGTTAATGGGAAAAAGTCTGGAAATGTATCAGGATTCTTTGACAAGGACACGTCTGGAAAAATGGCCTTGAGGTAGCATACTTTGGCAAGATAAAGGCTATTCTCATTAAATGCTCTTCAGAAAACAGAACAAGACAAGCATCCTGGGATAGGAAACTGGTGGAGGAAAAATCTGTCGTCTTTTATTTTCTGATTTATTTATCACACGTACCGTGAAACATCCAGTCCGGTACATCACTTGCATTAACAGCCAAGAGAGCTAGGAATGTGCTGGGGGCAGCCCGCCAGTGTTGCCACACATCCTGGTACCAACGTCGCATACCCACAATGCTTCGCAGAACAACACAAAACACAAAACTGCACTGAACACAATGGGTTAAAAAACAATAGCAGCAAAACAAGCCCCTTTCCTCCCTCCCACCCTCACTCTCACACATTCAGACACACGGACAGCCCTTCAAGTCCAGGACAGGCCTGCAATCCTTCGGTTTTAGTCATTGGACCCTCCGCAATTATAACATCGAGGAATTTAAAGTTGCTAACCCGATCCACTTCTGATCCCCTGATGAGGACAGGCTCATAGACCTCTTGTTTCCTCCTACTGAAGTCAATAATCTGCTCCTTAGTCTTGCTGACATTGGGTGAGAGAGGTTTTTGTTGTGGCCCCACTCAGCCGGATTTTCAACTTCCTCCTATTTGCTGATTTGTCATCACCTTTGATTTGGCCAATGACAGCAGTGTCATCAGCAAACTTAAATAGGGCATTGCAGCTCTGCCTAGCCAAACAGTCTTAAGTGTAAAGTGAGTAGAGCAGGGGCCTAAGCACACAGCCTTTTGTTGCACCCGTGCTGATGGAGATTGTGGAGGAGATATCCGTGGTATCTCTTTGTCTGACCAACATCTTATTGCATTTGCTACATTGATAGCTAGGAGGGCCATTTTGTTGAAGTGGAAGGATACATCAGCTCCCACTTTGTCACAATGGTTCTCTCAAGTGATGCTATGTCTTAGTTTGGAGAAAATTAGAAGTCGAACCTTTGAACCTATATTTGAGTTTGAGAAAAGATGGGTTTCATTTGCTCATTATTATCATTTGAGTTAATTGATAGATCTCCTCCACGATCTAATTGTAAATTTTTGGTACATTTTTTTTTCTTGCTGGCGGTTTGATGTTTATCTTTAGAAGCTTTTTGTGTGACACATGGCTCCGGGGTTGAACACCTAATGGGTTTTTTTCTCACTTTTTCTTGCTTAGTAGGGTTTTTTTTCTTTTTTTAATCACCAAAATGTTTTCAATCTTTAAAATAATGTTTTTTTTTGAGACATTGTAAGTGTTGCCTACTTCGATGTACTCGTGTTAATTTTGGATAATAATAAAAAAAAGATTTGAAAAGGAGATTGGGGAGGAGATGTTGTTGTCGATCTGAACTGACTGGGGTCTGCAAGTTAGGAAATCCAGGATACAGTTGTACAAGGAGATATCGAGGCCAAGGTCTTGAAGCTTATTGATTAGTTTTATTGAATGCTGAGCTGTAGTCAATGAGAACATCCTGATGTATGCACCTTTGCTGTCCAGTTGTTCCAGGGTTGCGTGTAGAGCCAACGGAATGGCATCCGCTGTTGACCTGTGGCACTGGTGGGTGGATTGGAATGGATCCAAGTTGCTTCTCAAGCAGGAGTTGATATGTTCTGTCACCAACCGCTCAAAGCACTTCATCACTGTGGATACAAGTGCTACTGGATGATAGCCATTTAGGCAGGTTACCACGTTCTTCTTGGGCACTGGGAAGCTTGCTTGAAGCAGGTGGGTACCTGAGACTGCCAAAATGAGAGGTTAAAGATATCGGTGAACTCTCCGGCCAGTTGATCTGCACGGTACTCAGTCAGGTACCTGTCTGAGCTGGATCTTTTCTGTGGGTTCACCCTCCTGAAGGATGCTCTCAAGTTGGTCTCAGAGACTGAAATCACAGGGTCATCAGAGGCTTTGGGAGTTTGTGAAGGTGTCTCCATGTTTTGGAGGTCAAAGTGAGCATAAAAGGAATTGAGCTCATCTGGGAGTGCCCCCATTCTAATGGCTGCATTTTTTATTAAACAAAATAAACTTTATTCATAATAAAAAATTATTTACAAGAATATACCATTCTATGTCTTTTTATTCTTTATGTTACGCCCCTGAAAAACCAGGAGAAATAATCATGACAGTGATGTGGTGTTCCCTCATCGAGAACATTTACTAAAATGAGGAAAAGACCACGCTTTCCCCGGGTATGTGGGTGGAGACAAAAGCAATTGACTTCAGGCCAGCAGATCAAGGCTACTCTGCAGATCACTGTTAATACTATTAGAGCTTAACTTTTAACAATAAAAAATGAACTAAACAATGAAATGAATTAAATACCTTTTAGCATTTTAGCCCCTTTTAACATACGTTTTTACTGTTTTTAAACAATTTTTAAACACTTTATAAATTGTTGCTCATGACCGTATGATCCTTTTAACCTTATCACAGCATTAAATTTACTGCCTTTTTAAACTTAACAGATCTTTAGTGTCTTATCCTTTAACTTGTCACATTTACATACACGGTCAATGCTTTCCATGCTGTTCTATTGCATTCAGACACATTAATAGCTCTGCAGCCACTCATGTGGCCCTCTGAGCTGCTATACTAACCAGCACAATAACTGAGGGGCATCCTCCCCCCACCTGACCCGTCTCTCTCTAGTAGGAGAACAGCCCCATACACTGGTCCTTCGCCACTGAGCCCTTGCAGTGACTGCACCAGACTTCAGTGCCTCCCTCAGCATGTACTCCTGTAGCCTGGAACAGGCCATTTGGCAGAATTCCTCTACGGACATCTTGAGCAGCAAGTCTCGGCCAGACCAAAGAGTGTCTTTCACCGAGTTGAAGATCTGTCTGCAGCACTTGATGTTTGTCTCCTTGTGCTAAGGTTGCTACTGCTACTCTTGGGACCATTATTTCTGTTGTGGATTGAAATCTGGGGGTGTGCATTCTCTAAGCAAATATAGCTTTAATGTGAAATACTTCGAATGCACAAATAAACGGATCTAAGTATTATCAGAGAATGATGGAGATGCTCAGAAGGTAAGGCAGAATCTAAGGAAGGTGAAATAAAATGAGTGTTTCAGCTCAGCAACTTGTAGTTATCGTCCACTCTTAACTGCTCATTAAAAGGCAACTCAGCTACTAGGCAGGGAGCTCCGGGAAGTAGGTGACTGACAAAAATAGAAACATAGAAAACCTACAGCACAATACAGGCCCTTCGGCCCACAATGCTGTGCCAAACATGTCCTTACTTTAGAAATTACCTAGGCTTACCCATAGCCCTCTACTTTTCTGAGCTCCATGTACCTAGCCAGGAGTCTATTAAAAGACCTTATCGTATCCGCCTCCACTACCATTGCCAGCAGCCCATTCCACGCACTCAGCACTCTCTGTGTAAAAAAACTTACCTCTGACATCTCCTCTGTACCTACTTCCAAGCACCTTAAAACTATGCCCTCTTGTGTTAGCCATTTCAGCCCTGGGAAAAAGCCTCTGACTATCGACACGATCAATGCCTCTCATTATCTTATAAAAAATGAAGGAATGGGAATATATTTCCAAGTCAGCTGAAGAGACAGGGTGTGGTGTTCTTCTGTGCTACCTACTTTAAATTCCTTGCATGGCCATAGCAGAAGACTGGTCCAGGTACAGGAGCCTTAGGACCCGCACCACCAGATTCACAAACAGTTAAATCTCTATAACCGTTAGGCTCCTGAACCAACATGGATAACTTCACACACCTCAACGCTGAAATGGCTCCACAACCTATAGATTCACTTTCATGGACTCGACAACTCATCTTCCCAAATTTACTTTTTTTTTATTTAAACAACTTGTCGTCTTTTGCACATTTAATGTTTGCCTTTGTTATGTATAGTTTTTCATAAATTTGATTGTATTTCTTTATTTTCCAATAAGTGCCTGCAAGTAAATGAGCCTCATGGTGATATAACCAGACTTTTAGTGGTTGAGGTCATGGGTCCAAGAGGTGCTGCTGGGGACCTTTGATGTAACATCGTCGCAACTGCAGTGGGTAGTGCCGATGCTCCACAGCAATGGTAGATTGGTTGTGAGGGAAGAAATGTTTAAGATGGATGTGTTGTGGCAACAATGGGGACGAAAATGAGAATAGCAGAGTGTCAATAGGTGTTATATCCATATCTGCTTGGTCAACTTGAAAGACTGGCAGTCACAGCTTGACCTTGGTATGTTCATGGTCAGCATAGACACGTTGGGCCAGAGCAGTGGTCCCCAACTTCCGGGCCGCGGACCGATACCGATCCGCAAAGCATGCAGGGGTGCAGCGGTAGCTGGGACGCACCCAGCACATCCAGATGGGCCGACATTTACGTGCCGGGCGGCACCTAATTAATTCTTTGTTTATTTCGGCTTTTTTCTTAAAGATGTGCAGGGAGCGTCCTGGCTACTGCTGCACCCCTGCATACTTCGCGGATCGGTATCGGTCGGCGGCCCAGAGGTTGGGGACCACTGGGCCAAAGGACCCCTTTCTGAGCTGCACAACTCTGTACACACGAGGGTTTGGTAGGTGCTGATACTTTACTTCCCTCAGTTCATTATAATATCAAATCTGTGTCATAAATGGCAAGTTTAAAGCTGTCCGAGTGAAGCGGGGAAAAGCAACATTGTTTTGATACCAGTGGCAGAGAGAAAAAGAAGTCATGTCATTGTGGGAGTTTGTGCGGAAAGCAACTATCATTGCTACACTGAAACAGGAACTTCAACCTACACCCATTTCTGAAGACTTTGCTGCTGAATGAATATATCTCCAGGAATTGATTTGGTTTTTTTATAAAGGCCAACATTAATTTAAAAAAACTAAATTCAGTTTTAGGTGACTGATGTCGGCAGAAATATGTCGCAGAAGAGGGCAACTTTTCAGTTTATCGAATCGATGCATTCAATTTGACTGAGGAAACAGCCTGCGTATATAGGTGGCATGGGATCTCAGCAGAGTTTCTAGAGTAGGTGTTCCCAACCTGGGGTTCACGGACTCCTTGCTTAAAGGTATTGGCCAATGGCAGATAAAGGGTTGGGAACACCTGTTCTGGAGAAAATTTACTGAACCTGTTTAAATATGAAGTCACTAGCAATGAGTAATTATATTTAAAACAAAGTTTAAGCATATGCTTAAACATAACTGGCAATTACTATAATTAGTGACGCATTGCTTCATAGCAAAGAGCTAGTGTTGACCTAATGTGTCAGCAGACCTACGTCTGTGTGGTAAACTGGTGCAGCTGGAACCAAGCTTCAGTCGAGCTTGAAATTTGATCAATAATTTTAATCATCTGAGTTGATTTGAAGCAGGTCAGATCTACATGGAAGAATAAGCAGACTATTAAGCTAAGGCTTCACAAGGTGCTGGTCAGACCATATTTGGGGTATTATGAGTAATTCTGGTCTCCTTGTCTAAAAAAGTATGTGCTGGCATTGGACAGGGTCCAGAAGAGGTTCACAAGAATGGTCCAGGGACTGAAAGGGCTGACGTTCGAGGAGTGCTCTGAGCTTGTCCTCACTGGAGTTTATAACAATGAGGGAATATTGAAAGGACTAAATAGTGTGGGTGTGGAGAGGATGTTTCCTTTAGTGAGGGAGTCTAGGACCAGGGGGCACAGCCTCAGAATAGGGGGACATCCCTTTAGAATAATGATGAAAGGGAATTTCCTTGGCCAGACGATGGCAAATCTGTGGAATTCATCGGCATGGATAGCTGTAGATGCGAATTCATTGAGTATACAGTATTAAAGTGGAGGATGAGTAGTTCTTGATTAGTCAGGGAGGCAAAGATAATGGGGGAGAAGGCAGCTGAATGAGGTTGAGAGGGATAATAAATCAGGCATGATTGACTGGGGAATACACTCAATGGGCCAAATAGAGTATTTCTGCTCCTTTGCTTTAAGGTCTTACTAACCTATTTGTCTTCTAAAGACATGAATAAAAATGACACGAGCATTGCACCATTTGGAGCAATTATGTGAGGAGATTCAATGTGAATTTCCACATCTAACAGTAAACAGAGGATCCCTTAGACCACATGACCTTAAGATGTTTGGACCACTGAGTCTGATCTATTATTTCATCATGGCTGACCCATTTTCCTTCTCAGTCCCAATCTCCTGCCTTCTCCCCATATCCCTTCATGTCCTGACCAATCAAGAATCTATCAACCTCTGCCTAAATAAACCCAATAACTTGGCCTTCACAGCTGCCTGCAGCAATGAATTCCACGGATTTACCACTCTCTGGCTAAAGAAATTCCTCTTCACCTCCGTTTTTAAAGGATACCTCTCTGTTCTGAGGCTGTGCCCTCTGGTCTTAGACTCCCTCACCATAGGAAACATCCTCTCCATATCTACTCTATCGAGGCTTGCAACATCCAATAAGTTTCAATGAGGTCACCCTCATTCTTCTGAATTCCAGTGAATACAGGCATAGGGCCATCAAATACTCTTCATATGACAAGCTGTTCAAATCTGGAATCATTCTCATGAACTTCCTCTGAACTCTCACCAATGTCAGCACATCCTTCCTTAGATAAGGGCCCAAAACTGCTCACAATACTCTAAGTGAGGCCTCACCAGTGCCTTATAAAGCCTCAACATTACCTCCTTGCCTTTATATCCTAGTTCTCTTGAAATGAATGCTAACATAGCATTTCCCTTCCTCAACACTCACTCAACATGCAAATTAAACTTTAGGGAATCCTGCACGAGGAGTCTCAAGTCCCTTTGCACCTCAGATTTTTAACGTTTTCTACCAAAGTGCATGACCAATCACTTCCTGACACTATATTCCATCTGCCACTCTTTTGCCCATTCTCCTAATCTGACTGAGTCCTTCTGTAGCCTCTCTGCTTTCTATGAACTGTGTTCATGCCAGCGGCTATTTGACATTAATGTGCATGGAATCCATTCCTCTTTGCAACCTCTTCTGATTCTACACCATATACAGGTAAAGCCTTCCCCACCTTTGAGCACGTCTACAAGGAGCGCTGTCACAAGAAAACAGCATCCGTCACCAAGGACCCCCAACGTTCAGGCCAGGCTCTCTTCTCACTGCTGCTATCAGGCAGGAGGTTCGGGAGCCTTAGGTCCCACAGTTGGTACCCTTCAACCATCAGGCTCCTGAACCAGAGTCGATAACTTCACTCACTACATCACTGAACTGATCACTGAACATAACCTATGGACTCACTTTTGAGGACTTTACCAAGTTCAATAGGTTCAAAATTCAAAGTAAATTTATTATCAAAGTACATATACAGTATGTCACCAGAAACAACCCCGAGGTTCTTTTCTTGCAGCATACTCAATAAATCCAATAATCATAATAGAATTGATGAAAGACCACATCAGCAGGGCGGACAACCAGTGTGCGAAAGACAATAAATTGTGATAATACAAAATAAAGAAAAAAATGAAATAATAATAACAGCAATAATAATAAATAAGCAATAAATATCGAGAACATGAGATGAAAAGTCATTGAAAGTGAGTCCATAGGTTGTGGCAACACACCCAAAAAGTGCTGGTGAATGCAGCAGGACAGGCAGCATCTATAGGAAGAAGTACAGTCGACATTTTGGGCCGAGACCCTTCGTCAGGACTAACTGAAAGAAGAGATAATAAGAGATTTGAAAGTGGGAAGGGGAGGGGGAGATCCGAGATGATATGGGATCCCACCACTAAGCACATCTTTTCCTTCCTCACCGCCATTCAGGGCCCCAGACAGTCCTTCCATGTGAGGCGACTCTTCATCTGTGAGTCAGCTGGGGTGATATACTGTGTTTGGGGCTCCCGATGCGGCCTTCTATATATTGGCGAGACCTGACACAGGCTGGGAGACCGTTTCGCTGAACACCTACGCTCTGTCTGCCAGAGAAAGCAGGATCTCCCAGTGGCCACTCATTTTAATTCCACGTCCCATTTCCATTCTGATATGTCTATCCACCATCTCCTCTACTGTCAAGATGAAGCCAAACTCAGGTTAGAGGAACAACACCTTATATTCCGTCTGGGTAGCCTCCAACCTGATGGCATGAACATTGACTTCTCTAACTTCCGTTAATGCCCCACCTCCCCTTTGTACCCCATCCGTTATTTATTTATTTATTTATTTATTTATTATTATTAATTTTTTTTCTCTCTCTCCTTTTTCTCCCTCTGTCCCTCTCACTATACTCCTTGCCCATCCTCTGGGCTTCCCCCCTCCCCCTTACTTTCTCCCTAGGCCTCCTGTCCCATGATCCTCTCCCTTCTTCAGCCTCATATCCCTTTTACCAATCAACTTTCCAGCTCTTAGCTCCATCCCTCCCCCTCCTGTCTTCTCCTATCATTTCGGATCTCTCCCTCTCCCTCCCACTTTCAAATCTCTTATTATCTCTTCTTTCAGTTAGTCCTGACAAAGGGTTTCGGCCCGAAATGACGACTGTACCTCTTCCTATAGATGCTGCCTGGCCTGCTGCATTCACCAGCATTTTTTGTGTGTGTTGCTTGAAATTCCAGTGTTTGCAGATTTCCTCGTGTTTCCAGAGATTGTGGGAACAGTTCATTGATGGGGCAAATGAAGCTGAGTGAAGTTATTCCCACTGGATGTTTGAGGAATAATAACTGTGCCTGATCAGTTCCTGAATAACTCATGTTCTCAGTCTTATTTAATTATTTATTGTTAGTATTTTGTTTTTCTTTGCACAATTTGTTGTCTTTTGCACATTGGTTGCTTCCCATCTTTGGTGTAGTTTTTCATTGATTCTGTTGTGTCTCTTTATATCTGCTGTGAATGTCTGCGAGAAAATGAATCTCAGAGTAGTATAGGGCAGCATATATGTATTTAGATAATAAATTTAATTTGAACTTTGAACCTTTATATGTGTTTGGAATTTGCTGAGGTGCATTGGCACAACTTGCAACAAAACCAACGAGACCATGTTTTGCATTAAAATAGACGTGATTTATTTTCCAATAATGTCTTGTCTTGACAGTTCTTTTTCTTTTCACTGTCTTGTAAATTTATGTATAATCTATGCCCAGTGTGCTGTCTGTACGTGCCTATGATGTTGCAACAAGAAAGCTTTTCATTATACCCGCATCTCTCTGTATTTGTGCATGTAGCAATCAACTTGATTTTAACTTGATAGAAGCCAGCTGTGATTGATTGCATTCTCTGGAGTACCACAAAATAAGATTAAAATCAACGCAATAGAGTTCTCTCCATTGCGCTTTGCTGTGCCCTGCAAATATACCATCTTTACATAATGCTTCTTTTCATACGCTGTTGATCCTAGCTGAATCTACAATAAACAGTCAATGTTTTGGGCTAAGACCCTACATTGGGATCTTCTGTCCTGATGAAGGGCTTTAGCCCGAGATATCAACTCTTTATTCCTCTCCAAAGATGCTGCCTCCTCCAAGAGGACCACAGCTTTGTTGTCGGGTTTGGGGACTTGCATGCCTCACTGACCTGGAGAACTATGTTGGCTAGAGTCAGGGCCTTGCCTCTTGCTAGGGTCACCCATGCCAAACAGGTCAAAGGGTAGAGGCTAGACTAAGAGTGGTCCACTGGTCCTCCAGGTTCAGGGGTTCAGCTCAGGGCTAACAACCCTGAGTGGTCAAAAAAAAATGTAACGTGAACAGTAATGTAGAACCCTTCTTTATCTGTGTGTGACGTTATGGACACACAGAGACTGAGTTCCTTTATTGCTGCCCTAAACGCCAGAGACATAACGGGCTGTAAACAAGTAAATAAAGATGCAGTCTGACCTGCTGAGTTCCTCCAACATTTTGTGTGTGCCACTTTGTCAAGCTCCCAATGCGCTGGCACGTTGGTACTCAGACTAGCATGAGAGATCACTCATTCTTTAAGGTAAAAGAGAAGTTTAACAAAGTGAAAAGGGTCTAAAAACCAACTCAGACTCACAACCATCAAGGACATAGCATGGAGATTCTATGCTCTATATTCTTGACTATTGGTTGAGTTAATTACACACTATTTATGGTATTGAATAGTAGAGCAGGTTTGAAGAGCCAGATATTTGCCACTGCATCTCAGTAGTATTCATCATGCATCAGCCCAGCTTATCGGGACCATTGTGACCCTAGAGAAGGACGTACTGTGCTTGCTATCAAGTCAATGCAATTTTTAAACACCAAGGAGATCAGAAAATATTTGGATTTGGCAGTAATTGGTTTATTATCGTCATATGTACCAAGGTACTCTTTGATTTGCGTTCTATTCATACAGATCATTTCATCACATCGCTACATCGAGGTAGTACAAGGGAAAATCAATACCAGAAAGCAGAATAAAGAATGAAGTGTTAGATACCAAGAAAGCACAGTCCAAGCGGACAATCAGGTACAAGGCCATAACCAGGTAAATTATGAGGTCATACTAGGGGATTGTTCAATAGTCTCACTACAGCAGGACAGAGGCTGTCCTTATGTCTGGTGGAATGTGCTTTCAGGCTTTTGTACCTTCGTTCTGATGTGAGTTTGGGAGGGGAGGAGAAGAGAGAATACCTCAAGTGGGAGGGGTTCCTGATTATGTTGGCTGCTTCTCTGAGGTGGTGAGAAATGTAGACAGAATGATGGGGGGGGGCCGTGGAGTTTGGGTTAGTAAAGCAGACTTGAAGCAAAGGATTAGCCATGATCCTATTAAAGCTACATGACTTTCTAGTCCCTGATATTTTTTTAAACTCTCTTCATGGCCTTAAGTAATTGAATTGTTTTCTTCTGCATCTTTTGAAATTGTGCTCCCAAATCCCTCTCCTCTTCGAAACCCAATATTCCTTCATTATAGCTACTTCGCATCACTTCACATTCACTGAGACTGCGAGCCATCCAGCACGCCTCTCAGCTTCTTACAAACCTGGTGCACTCTCACCACGCACATCGCATCAATTATAAGTCTACTATGTTCAGATCACAATCTCTCTAAGAAGATCCTACTTTTATTCTTTTCATCAAAGATCAAGGTAAACATTATCGAAGTATGTATATGTCACCATATACTATCCTGATTCTCATTTTCTTGGGGCCATTCATAGCGGAACACAAAATGCAAAAGAATAATTGTTTTCTAATGGAGTGTGGAGCTCAGGATGACGGTGTTAAACAGCGACTGCTTTGCTTGCATCTTTGGATACAGCTCTATTTCTATCTTTAATATCTCTTTTGTTTTCCTTTTCAGGGTTCTTCTGAAGACCCTGACCTGGAGTTACACTCTGCGGGAGTGGGACCCGCTCTTAGGGCCTCACGACCAGCTGTTTCTCAATAAGCCAAGGACGCGGCCTAGAAGACTAGTGCACCTTCAGGGTGCTGGATTTTCGTGGCTCCGGAGGTGGGCGGATTCAAGGTCGGTGCCGCCGCAGTAAACTGATGTGTTGTGGGAGTACATGGAAGATTGAAAGCAGTGTGCTGTGTGCCCAGAGAACCGAGATCTTTGGGCACTGAGCTCGGAAAAAGTGACCAACAGACTTCTTAACACCATAAATCGGTGAGTTGTTTTGTTATGTCTCCTCTCTCGCTGTGAAATGGGGGCACCTCTTTTTCTCTTGTCAGGGAGAGAGAGAGAGAGAGCCTGTGGTATGTCGAATTACCGGGTGAACAAGTAGCCTTTGGGGTTCTGCAAGTCTGTGCCTTTATTGATGCTTTGCTGCATGCTTGAGTGCTCGGTGGAGGGTGCCGATGCTTTTTTTGCTGGTGGTGGGGGGGGGGTTTTTCGTCACTTTGCTGCTGCTTGTGCGTGGGAGGGGGGAGTTGGGGGGGCTTTAGGATTCTAACGTTTAACTGTCATTCATGCTTTGGGGCACTCCTCTGTTTTCGTGGATGTTCGTGAAGAAAAAGAATTTCAGGACGTATATTGTATACATGTCTCTGACATTAAATTGAACATATTATTTTATGATGTTAACTTATATAAGGGTCAGGGTTATTCAGAGTCGTCATCGTCATCATTATGGGTCTGTGTCACATGACATGGATGACCATGATTGTTTTCAGCAAACTTTTCTACAGATGTGGTTTGCCATTGCCTTCTTCTGGGCAGTGTCTTCACGAGACGGGTGACCCCAGATCACTGGCTTCCGTAGTATCCAGGTCATCCAGGTACGACGCAGCGCATGTGGCCGTTCTGAATGAATATTGATACGTTTAACTAGGGGGCCATGCATCAATCCAGATTTGATGGGGACAGCCAGGAGAAGCGCAGAGGAACATCTGGAGCAACTTCTGAAATGCCCGCTTCGCTGCAGCTGCTACTGTGCGATGGAGAACCTCAGGAGACGTAGGCCCCAAATCCTCAGCTTTGTGTATCGCCTGTTGCCGGGGCCGGGGTTGAAACGCTCGGCAGAGATGGTGCTCGATGCATCAGTGTCGGGAGGTGGTCGGAGACTCGGAGTTTTTCGGACGGACTCGGAGTCGGACTGTGGTCGGGTGCTTCTGGGATGCTGCATCGGCAAGTTGGCGGTGCTGGGGGTTTACTGTCTGCGTGAGATGATGGGACTTTGAGAGACTTTGAGACTTTTACTGTGCCATGGTCTGTTCTTATCAAATTACGGTATTGCTTTGCACTGTTGTAACTATATGTTATAATTATGTGGTTTTTGTTAGTTTTTAAGTCGATTTGTCATGTGTTTTCGTGATATCATTCTGGAAAAACATTTTTATCATTCCTTAATGCATGCATTACTAAATGACAATAAAAGGGGACTGTGTGTCCTCATAATTATCTTCAAGGAGTGGTGCCTCAGAGAGGACCTCCACCACCCAGGACATGCCCTCCTCTCATTGCTACCATCAGGAAGGAGGTACAGAAGCCAAAAAGCACACACTCAAAGATCCAGTAAGAGCGTCTTCCTTTCTGCCTTCTGATTTCTGAATGGCCATTGAACCCATGACTACTCACTACTTTTTAAATTTCCTATTTTTTGCACTGCTTATTTAATTGAACTATTTAATGTATGTGTATATATGAGAGAGAGTAATTCAGTTTCCTTTTTTCTCTCCATTATCATGTATTACATTGTACTGCTGCCACAAAGTTAACAGATCTCAGGACTTATGCTGATGATATTTAACCTGATTCTGATTCTGATAATCAACACTCTTCAGAGATTGCCTGGCATCAGAGGTGGCATAACCAGGGGGTGTGATATAACCGCCTGCTCCCTTGGCTTCATGTCACCCTGATCGGGAGGGCTAAGCAGGTGCCACACCTCGCTCAAAGGCAGCAGAGGGAAGGAGCACCTTGCACCTCCTTTGGTAGAGGCGTACCTCCACCCCACCACCCGAGTAACTCAGCAGTAACTAAACTGACCTGCAAGCTGTCTCCAGAAAATACTTCCATGTTTACTTCAAAGGAATTGAGCACATGTAGATAATTAGCCCAGTTCAAATAATGTTAAGATGCTTCCTTGTAACCTGTGTGGACCCTGGGAGTGCTCTGAACAGACTGGAATGGAATCTCCACCAGCTGATGCCTCATTCACTATGGAATTCTAACTGGACATCTTACTTCTCATTCATTTCTTTGATACATGAAAAATGCTCAGTTTATAATCCAATTACCATACGACTTTTCTCAATTGTAAGCCTTTTGCAAAAACAGTTTAATCCCAATAGCTGATTTTAAAAAAAGGAAATTTCAATCCTGACCCTTAAGCTTCTAATTCACAGATTTCCAACCACTGAAGCTTTCTTTAAATGCTTGTGACTGCAACACCACTCTAAGACAGTGTCATGGTGTTGAAAAATGGATCTGATCGATAAACCATAATGCTGTTGTAGATACACAGAAAGCAACAAATGTTTTCGTAGTGTTTTCCTTGACCACTGAGCTGCCGTACAAAAAACTACACATTTGTTTTGTTTTCTGACGTTTAAAATATCCAGATCTAAGTATGGTGTTTCTTTGCAAAATCGAGACACATTTATCACGTTGCAAGTGGAGAATTGAGACAGAGGTTATAACTTGTGATTGCAGCTCCTGTAGGTTTAAAGTTGAGCTTTAGCCTTGAGTAAATCACCTATTTCCTGGAGGTTTGTGGATTGAGTAATTTATACCATTACTTCCCTCAACCTAAAAAGCAGCAGGCCCTTTCATGATACGTACATGTTATTTATCAAAAGCCTTTTTCCATTTCACTTCTTTCCATATCATTAGTCATCCAGGGTCCTCTGACTCTGGATTCCTTTCCTTCATGGAAATACATACAATCCCTCCCAAAACCATGGTCTTGTTCATTTACTGACTGATGTGCTGATTTACCTTGGCCAGACCCTCTTCAACTCACAGAACTGACTCCTTCATTGTTTTCTCTATATTCTTTCTCAAATTATATTTGTCTCAGGAAATATTTTTGTACATCTTCGAATGATGAATCTCCATCTTGTGGATAAGGCCCCATTACTCATTACTTATTAGTAAATGCAACTGACAGAAAGTCGGGGGCTCTTCTGCAGATTCTGACATTTCTAATTTGTTTCTTTTTTTTAAACTGCTAACTTAAATAATTATAAAGCACAGGGGGTTTTTGATCAAGACAATAACAATAATTGGCGACATGGTCGGCCAATGGTTAGCATGATCACTTTACAGTGCTAGCGATCTCCAATTGGGGTTCCATTCCTGCTGCTGTCTGTAAGGAGTTTCTACCTTCTCCCCGAGACAGTGTGGGTTCTCCCCAGCTGCTCCAGTTTCCTCTCACATTCCAAAGATGTACTGTTAGAGTTAGTGAGATTGTGGACATGCTCTGTTGGTGATACTTGCAGGCTGCCCCCAGCACAGTTCTCAGACTGTGCTGGTCGTTGAGGCAAAACAATTCATTTCATTGTATGTTTCGACGTACATGTGTCAAGTAAAGCTAATCTTCAATCTTTAAAGGGCGGCACGGTAGTGTAGTTGTCAGCACAACGCTTTACAGTACAGGCAACCCGACCTGGGTTCAATTCCCAGAGCTTGTACGTTTTCCCTGTGACTGCTTGGGTTTCCTTTGGGTGCGCTGGTTTCCTCCCACAGTCCTAAGACGTACCGGTTGGTAATTGGCCATTGTAAATTGTCCCGCGATTAGAGGTGGGTTAAACTGGGGGGAGCTGGGCAGTGTGGCTTGAAGGGCCAGAAGGGCACTCTGCACGGTATCTCAATAAATATCTTTATCTTTAACGTCTCGAGAGCTAAGTTTGTGGCGGGTTTGGAAAGATTGCCCTGAATATAGGAACATGGCCATTAAATATTGAGCTTCCTACTCAGGCGTTGCTTGACATTCTAACCTCCATCTTTGAGACCTCTATGTTTCTGTCTCCATTACAAAACTGCCTTGTTACAGATTTGTGTGGGTTGCCAAGGCCAGTCTATTTCCAACAATGGGTTTTGTTTCTGCCAGACGATGACATAAATTGTAAACCCCTTGAAATAATGGCGTGGTATTTCAGTTCTGTGGTGCCTGAGAGAGTATTCCTTAATTCTATAGAACAGACCACTTGGAAGGTAGTTTAGTCATAGAAAATTATACCCTCACTATGTTTTCATGAAATTAAACATCTTTATACATGGTTTTCATTTTCTACAGTGTGTCCCCAATCTTATCACTGTGGATTCTCTGAATCTGACTAACGAACACTAGAGAACAGACCATGCAGATGGAGAATAAGAGAAGTTGCATACTCAACATGAGTTTACACAAAAGCACACCTGCTCTGGCTTTTGACCCACTAAAGTTATAGAGTGACACATCATGGGAACAGACCCTTCACTGTCGAGTTTGCACTGACCATTATGCACCTACGCTCATCCCAATTATTATTCCTGCCACAGTCCCATCGACTATCCGCAGACTCTACCACTCTCCTACAAACATGAGGCTATTTACAGTGGTCAATTATAATTTCTACCATTTTGTATTTTGGGAAAGAACATTATTGCTCCTTCATAAATACAAGAGACTTTGCAGATGCTGGAAATCCAAAGCAACACACAAAAAATGCTAGAGGAACTCTGCAGGTCAGGCAGCATCTACAGAGTGGAACAAACAGTTGGCGCTTCAGGCCAAGACCCTTCATCAGGACTGGCTTCGTTGGTTGTGGACTCACTTTTATGAACGCAAACACGAGGAAATCTGCAGATGCTGGAAATTCAAGCAACACACACAAAATATCCTGACGAAGGGTCTCAGCCCGAAATGTCGACTGTACCTCTTCCTATAGATGCTGCCTGGCCTGCCGCATTCACCAGCAACTTTGTGTGTGTTGCTTTTATGAACTTCAGTTTGCATGATTTGTTTTTTTTTCCTGCACATTGCGTGTTTGACAGTCCTGTTTTTTTATTGGGTTCTATTGGATTTCTTTGTTTTGCGTCTGCCTATAAAGAGATGAATCTCAGGGTTGATTATAGCACGCATAGTTAGATAACAAATGTACTTTGACTTTGCTGTCTTACCTTTATACCATGACCCTGCCTGGGGAAACTCACAGTTACAGAGAACTGTTCAAAAGACTTAGGCACCCTAGATTTTTTATATGGTTTCAACATCTCAACATCATCAGTGCTGTCTGGGATTACCTGGAGAGACAGGAGCAAGCGAGACAACTAAAGTCTGTGGAAGAACTGTGTGGCAAGTTCTCCAAGATGCTTGGAACAACTTACCAGTCAAATTTCTTATAAATCTGCACGGCAGTGTACCTAAGAGAATTGATGCAGTTTTAAAAGCCAAGGGTGGTCTCACCAAACATTGATCTGATTTAGTCTTTTTACAGTTTACTGCTCTTTATAGTATTTTTATTGATATTTAGAAACCTTTCATTTCATTATTGTTGAAAGCATCTTCGTTTTACATCTCCGTTATTTCATCCTCCGTCGGATTCACGCCTGCAATCGCCGTTTTTTTTGACTTTGTCATGTTAGGCAAAGATCGCAAGATCCTACATCTACAGACTCCAGAGCCTGCTGGCCATGAAACTAGCAGGCATGAATTTCAGATTGCCTCTGCCATTGATCTCGCCGGCTCCAACACCTCAGGGCATATTCAAAACCCGGACTCCAGCAACCACCATGGACACATTCAAAGTGATTGTGCAACCACCAACTGCGACTCCAGCCTTGAACTCCAGGCCGGGTCTTTATGTGCTGCTATTGTGACTCCCGTCTCCCCATCCCCCATCAATACTCTGCAATCCCGTCTTCCTCAGATCCCACCGTCAGCTCCTGGGCCCTCAGAGGCTCCATCTTCCTCTCACCCCAACCATCCCCTCTCCACTGACACCCCCAGCCTCCCCCCTTCCCCCCTCTGATCCCAGCTGTCATCCGTGCTGGGTCTTTACCATCCCCTCCGACCTTCAACTGTCGGAGGCAGAACGCTCTGTTCTCAGTAAGGGCCTCACGTTTGTCCCCCTTCGCCCACACCTCAGCGAGTTCCGTGTTCGCCATGATGCGGAACTGTTCTTCCGCCGTCTCCGTCTCTGAGCCTACTTCTTCAGCAAGGACTCTTCCACCCCCACCGATGACCCCTTCTCCCGTCTTCAACCCTCCTCTTCTTCATGGACACCCCGCTCTGGTCTTCTGCCTGCTCTGGATCTCTTTATTGCCAACTGCCGACGGGACATCAACCGTCTCGACTTCACCGCACCTTGTCCCCATTCCAACCTCACTCCTTCGGAACGCTCTGCTCTCCACTCCCTCCGCACTAATCCTAACATTATTATTAAACCCGCCGATAAGGGGGGTGCTGTTGTAGTCTGGCGTACTGACCTCTACCTTGCCAAGGCACAGCGACAACTCGCGGATACCTCCTCTTATTTACCCTTCGATCGTGACCCCACTAAGGAGCACCAGGCCATTGTCTCCCACACCATCACCGACTTTATCCGCTCAGGGGATCTCCCATCCACTGCTACCAACCTTATAGTTCCCACACCTCGCATTTCCCGTTTCTACCTCCTACCCAAGATCCACAAACCTGCCTGTCCTGGCCGACCTATTGTCTCAGCTTGCTCCTGCCCCACCGAACTCATTTCTGCATACCTCGACAAGGTTTTATCCCCCCTTGTTCAATCCCTTCCTACCTATGTTCGTGACACTTCTCACGTTCTTAAACTTTTCGATGATTTTAAGTTCCCTGACCCCCACTGCTTTATTTTCACCATGGATGTCCAGTCCCTATATACTTCCATCCCCCATCAGGAAGGTCTCAAAGCTCTACGCTGCTTTTTGGATTCCAGACTTAATCAGTTCCCCTCTACCACCACTCTGCTCCGTCTAGCGGAATTAGTCCTTACTCTTAATAATTTCTCCTTTGGCTCCTCCCACTTCCTCCAAACTAAAGGTGTAGCTATGGGCACCCATATGAGTCCTAGCTATGCCTGCCTTTTTGTTGGCTTTGTGGAACAATCTACGTTCCGTGCCTATTCTGGTATCTGTCCCCCACTTTTCCTTCGCTACAGCGACGACTGCATTGGCGCTGCTTCCTGCACGCATGCAGAGCTCGTTGACTTTATTAACTTTGCCTCCAACTTTCACCCTGCCCTCAAGTTTACCTGGTCCATTTCTGACACCTCCCTCCCCTTTCTAGATCTTTCTGTCTCTGTCTCTGGAGACAGCTTATCCACTGATGTCTACTATAAGCCTACTGACTCTCACAGCTATCTGGACTATTCCTCTTCTCACCCTGTCTCTTGCAAAAACGCCATCCCCTTCTCGCAATTCCTCCGTCTCCGCCGCATCTGCTCTCAGGATGAGGCTTTTCATTCTAGGACGAGGGAGATGTCTTCCTTTTTTAAAGAAAGGGGCTTCCCTTCCTCCACTATCAATTCTGCTCTTAAACGCATCTCCCCCATTTCACGTACATCTGCTCTCACTCCATCCTCCCGCCACCCCACCAGGAATAGGGTTCCCCTGGTCCTCACCTACCACCCCACCAGCCTCCGGGTCCAACATATTATTCTCCGTAACTTCCACCACCTCCAACGGGATCCCACCACTAAGCACATCTTTCCCTCCCCGCCTCTCTCTGCATTCCGCAGGGATCGCTCCCTACGCAACTCCCTTGTCCATTCGTCTCCCCCCATCCCTTCCCACTGATCTCCCTCCTGGCACTTATCCGTGTAAGAGGACAAGTGCTACACATGCCCTTACACTTCCTCCCTTACCACCATTCAGGGCCCCAAACAGTCCTTCCAGGTGAGGCAACACTTCACCTGTGAGTCGGCTGGGGTGATATACTGTGTCCGGTGCTCCCGATGTGGCCTTTTATATATTGGTGAGACCCGACACAGACTGGGAGACCGCTTTGCTGAACACCTACGCTCTGTCCACCAGAGAAAGCAGGATCTCCCAGTGGCCACACATTTTAATTCCACATTCCATTCCCATTCTGACATGTCTATCCACGGCCTTCTCTACTGTAAAGATGAAGCCACACTCAGGTTGGAGGAACAACACCTTATATTCCGTCTGGGTAGCCTCCAACCTGATGGCATGAACATCGACTTCTCTAACTTCCGCTAATGCCCCACCTCCCCCTCGTATCCCATCTGTTACTTATTTTTATGCACACATTCTTTCTCTCACTCTCCTTTTTCTCCCTCTGTCCCTCTGAATATACCCCTTGCCCATCCTCTGGGTCCCCCCCGCCCCCGTCTTTCTCCCTGGGCCTCCTGTCCCATGATCTTCTCGTATCCCTTTTGCCTATCACCTGTCCAGCTCTCAGCTCCATCCCTCCCCCTCCTCCTATCATTTTGGATCTCCCCCTCCCCCTCCAACTTTCAAATCCCTTACTCACTCTTCCTTCAGTTAGTCCTGACGAAGGATCTCGGCCTGAAACGTTGACTGCACCTCTTCCTAGAGATGCTGCTTGGCCTGCTGCGTTCACCAGCAACTTTTATGTGTGTTGCTTGAATTTCCAGCATCTGCAGAATTCCTGTTGTTTTCGTTTTACAGAATTTGTTTTTACATATACCTAAGACTTTTGTACGGTACTATATGTATCAAAGCACAACTGTGAGGAGCAATGATTACTTTTTATGTGGGTTATGCTTGAAGAATTTAAAACAAGTTATAGAAGTAATTTCTCCCTTTAAATCTGTTAAATGATCTAAATGCTTTCACAGACATAATTTTGTTTCATCCTTTCTCTGTCAGAGTGTTCCATGTTGCAATAATCTCTACCTCAATGTCATCAGCACATTTCCAAACTTCCTTCTGAATACTCTAGACCAGTCTTTCGAAACAGAAACTTTCAACTGTCCCAGCGATGTTATTCTGCAAATCCATGTTTATTGACCACATTGTTGCTGCTCTCTTTGTACTGTAATTACTGCTGATCTAACTCTCACGAACACTTTGTTCCAAGGAATGCAAACAGTCACACTGAGACTCCCAAAAGTCTTGATCTGGATTCCAGTATTATAACCAATCTGATTAAAAAGCACAATACTTTGTCTACAAAGGATGAAAAATAAAGGATTATTATGACCGTCCACTGGGCGATCCGAGTAACATGTTCACTTTTCTGTGCTCTGAGTTCTGCTGTTGTTAATTGAACCTTACAGAGTTGGTTTATTTTTATATATCTGGAGATACTGTAACAGGCCCTTCTGGCCCAACAAGTCCCCACTGCCCAGCTACACCCAATTAACCCACTAACCTGTACATATTTGGAACATGGTAGGAAATCGGAGCATCCGTAGGAAACGCATGCAGTCACGGGGAGAACGTACAGACTTCTTGCAGACCACGGTGGAAATTGATCCCAGGTTGCTAGCACTGTAATAATGTTTATTATCAACCGCACCTCTTGACATCTTCCCTCATTATAAAAGAAAAAACCACAGTGCTGCATGCATGGAGAAGGAACAATCAGACTGCAGTTCAGAGTATAAACTGTTAGTCATTACTTCGGAGGTCAACTGCTGGAGTATAACCACTAAGGCAATTTAATTAAGATAAGGCACTCGAAAAATTTGATAGCAAACATTATGCAGTAAACATTATGCAATTGAACACCGGGGCCTGTTTTCCTTTTGGTTTACTTAGCTATTCAAAAAATGTAAAGCAATCTAACATTACATAATGCCAATCTCCCTAACATGACTACACCAGTGTATAAAGCTGATTAATAGATTCTCTTTGAATGGCTTGCCTCCCTCAGCATGGTGATCTGAAATTTGTTCCAAGAGCGAAGAAATAATGATTTGTCCTGGAAACATCCTATTGCACTAGTTAGGACATTGATTTCACCTGAAGCCTTACTATTGAACTAAGATCTACTTGGATGAAAATAGAAATTCACGGTAACCTTGATTCAATGATTCTATTAGAAATGATTAATTAATAGTTGGGGGAGATTAGTTCACATAGGTTCTCAACAAACTTTGATCTACCCCCCCCCCGAGATCTTCAGCTATTGTCTTACTGTTCAATAAATCAACTGTCACCATTTTCCTTTCAGTTTACTAAGCTATTCAAAAATTGTAAAGCAATCTACAGTTGCATTATGCCAATCACTCTAACATGATGTGCACCTTAGCATTATATATATTACCATATACATCTTGAGATTCATTTTCTTGCAGCATCTACAGGAAAAAGATACAAATGAATTTACAAAAAATATACATAAACAGGCAAAGACTGAGAATCAACCAATGTACAAAAGAAGGCAAACTGTGCAAATAAATAATCATAATACTGTACTGAGAAGATGAGTTGTAAAGAATCCTTAACAATGAGTCTGTGGATAGTAGAATCAGTTCAGAGTAGTGGTGATTGAAGTTATGCAGGTTGGAGATAAGAAGGCAGGGCCTGGATGGTGGGGGTCTTTGATAATGGATGCTGCTTTCCTGTGTTATAAAATAGCAATCAGAATATTAAAAATAAACCAAAAAACATAATTGGTTTATTGTTGAAATACATTTGTCTTGGAAACATCTTATTGCACTAATTAGGACATTGATTTCACCTGAAGCCTTACTATTGAACTAAGATCTACTTGGATGAAAATAGAAGTTCACAGTAACCTTGATTCAATGATTCTATTAGAAATGATTATTAGAAAAGATGTTTCCAATACAAATGTTGAAATACATTTAGAGTACTGCGTACAGTTCTAGCCACCTTGCTACAGGAAGAATGCCATTAAACTTGAGAAGGTGCAAAAACGGATTTATGAAGACGTTACCAGTACTGTAGGGTTTGGGTTATAAGGAGACTCTGGATGGGCTGGAGTTTTTTTACGTGGAGTGCAAGTGGGCTGAGGGGTGACTTTACAGAGGTGTATGAAATCATGAGGGGCATAGATCCTGAGAATAGCCACAATTTTTCCCCTGGGGTGAGGGAGTCCAAAACTCAAGGGTTAGGTTTAATATGAGAGGGGGAAGATTTAAAAGGAACCTGAGGGTTAACTTTTTCACAACAATAGTATATGGAATAATCTACAGTGTAAGTGGTAGAACTGCGTATGATTGCAACATTTCATTATCAGAACAAGGTTTAATATTACTGGCATATGTCTTGAAATTTGTTGTTTTGGGGTAGCAGTACGTTGCAATACATAATAATAACTATAAATTACCAAAAAAATTAAGTTTAGTGAGCCGTGCAAAAAGTGAGCAAATAAATGATGAGGTAGTGTTCGTGAGTTCATTGTCCTTTCAGAAGTCTGGTGGTGGAAGGTAAGGAGCTGTTTCTGAAACATTGAATGAGTGTCTTCAGGCTCCTGTACCTCCTCCTTGATGGTAGTAATGCGAAGAGGTCATGTCCTGGGTGATGGGGGTCCTTAGTGATGGACGCCGCTTTTTTGAGGCTAGGGTGGCTAGTGCCCATGATGGAACTGTCTGAGTTTACAACTTTCTGCAGCTTTTTCCAATCCTGTGCAGTGACCCCTGTACACCAGATGGTGATGCAACCAATTAGGATGCTCTCCACAGTACATCTGTAGACATTTGCCAGAGTCTTTGGTAACATACCAAGTCTCTTCAAATTCCTAATGAAAATTGGTCACTGACATGCCTTCGTTGTAATTGTATCAATATGTTGGGCCCAGGATAGATCTTTAGAGATGTTGACGCCCAGGAACTTGAAACTGCTCACTCTTTCCACTGGTGATTCCTTGAAGAGGACTGGTGTGAGTTCTTTTGACTTTCCCTTTCTGAAGTTCACAATCAATTCCTTGGTCTTACTGACATTGAGTGCAAGTTGTTGTTATAACACCACTCAATCAATTCCTCGTCACCATCCAAAATTCTGCCAACAATAGTGCCATCAGCAAATTTACAGATGGCATTTGAGCTGTGCCTAGACACACAGTCATGGGTGTAGAGAGAGTAGAGCAGTGGGCTAAGCACACATCCTCGAGGGGCACCAGTGCTGATTGTCAGTGAGGAGGAGATGTTACTTCCCATTCACAGAGACTGTCATCTCCTGGTAAGGAAGTCAAGGATCCAGATTCAGAAGGAGGTACAGAATCCAGGTTTTGGAGCTTGTTGATTAGAACGGAGGGTATCATTGTGTTGAACGCTGAACTGTAGTAAAATAAACAGCAGCCTGACATAGGTATTAATGCTGTTCAGGTGATCCAAGGCCAACTGGAGAACCAGTGAGACTGCATCCACTATAGGACTATTACGGTGATAGGTAAATTGCAGTGGGTCCAAATCCTGGCTTAGGTAGGAATTAGCTTTAGCCATGACCAACCTCTCAAAGCACTTCATCACAGTGGATGTGAGTACAACTGGGTGCTAGCTGTTGAGGCAGATCAATCTGCTCCTCTTGGGTACTTGTATGATTGTTGCCCTTTTGAAGCAGATGTGAACCTCTGACTGGAAAAGTGAGGGAATGAAAATGTCCTTGAACATTCCCGCCATTTGATTGGCACAGGTTTTCAATGCCCTACCAGGTACACCATCAGGGCCTGATGCCTTGCAAGGGTTCGCTGTCTTGAAAGATGTTCTGACATCAGCTTCCGAGACAGAGGTCACAGGTTCACTAGATGCTGCAGGGATTCACACAGATGTAGTTTTATTCTCCCTTACAAAGCGTGCATAAAAGGCGTTGAGCTCATCTGGGAATGAAGCATCACAGCCATTCATGATTTTAGGTTTTGCCTTGTAGGAAGTAATTGCCTGCAAACCCTGCCAGAGCTGATGTGCATCCAGTCCTGTCTCTCACTTCAACTGGAATTAACATTTTGCTCTTAAGAAAGCCTTCCATTACTCGTACCTAGATGTTATGTATAGTCCTGGTCTTGAATGCCACAGATGAAGCCCTTAGCATTCTATGAATCTCCTGGTTCTTCCTACACTTTTGGCTTGGCTCTGTCTGGTATGTTCTCAAAGGCACGCACTCATCCACACTGGTTTTGGTGGCGTTGATGACAACTGTGGTGTATTCATTCAGATCAAAAGATGCATCCCTGAACGTCACCTATTCCACTGATTCAAAGCTGTCCTGTAAGTGTTCTTCTGCCTCCCTTGACCATGGTCCTCACCATTGTTCTTGCAGTCGTTAAGTCTCTGCCTGAATGCCGGGAGTAGAAGTACAGGCAAGCGATCGGACTTTCCGACGTGAGGGGCGTAGGAGAGCATGATTAGCATTCCTGATGGTGGTGTAACAGTGGTCAAGTGTGTTGGCTCCTTTGGTTTCACAGGTAGTACAGTACGTTAGTGGTAGCTGTTCAGAGCAGGCATGGTTAAAATCCCCTGCAGCGATAGAAAAGGCATCTGGGTGCACCATTTAAAGTACATTTGGACAGGGACATGGATAGGAAAGGTTTATGAGGGCCGAAAGAAGGTAAATGGGACGAGCTCAGGAAGGCAAATTGGTTCTCATGGATGAGATGGGCTGAAGGGCCTGGTTCCATGCTGTATAACTCTATTCTCTACGATTCTTCCATCTCTCATGTCTGGTCCACGGGAAATGTAGGGCTTTCAACCTTTGAACTTCTTTCCCAAAACTTTTCGACGTTCTGTTTCCCTTTCAAGATGCCGCGTAAAATGGAGCTCTCTTTGACCAGGCTCCCGATCACCTGTCCTAAGATGCTGACCTGACCCACAAGTGCTGGTGGTTCTGGAGGGAGCTGCCTCCTCAATGCCAGCAGCCCTGGGACCTCTGTGGAGGCACTGTTAAAGGAGGGAGGCTTGAACGTGCTGAGGAATGGTTGGAGCCATATGAGCTCTCTGGACTCAGAGGTGTGGGTCTACTCGGACTGGGAATCAGCACTTGGATCAAAGCTGCTGCAGGCCCCAGGGGACTGACCAAACAGTAAAATAGCTAAAATAGTAATCTCTTTTACTTTTTGCTTAATAATAGGGTATTTCAGTAACTTCTATTATTTGTCAATGTTTCTGTTGTGTTTTTAGCTTCCAGGTTGCTTTATTTATTTGAAGATACAACACGCTAACAAGCCCTTCTGGCCAATGAGCCCCTGCAGCTTATTACCCCCAAGTGACCAATTAGCCTACTAATCTGTACACCTTTGGAATGTGGGAGGAAACAGGAGCACCTGGAGGAAACCCACACGATCACGAGGTAGTGTTACGGTAACCACGACACTGCTGTGCCACTCCAAATTAAATCATGTTTTTTAAAAAATATTGCTACTTACGTCATTGTTGATATTCTGACAAAGACGTCCGTCACAGAGCAGGAAAACAGGCCCTTCGGCCCAATTGGCCCATGCCAGCCAAGGTGCCCTGTCCAATAATTTCAAATATTTCTGAATTCCGGTGGAACTTAAGATCTATTAAATAAAATTCCACACTTTTAAACTCTTCAGAACTTCTACATCTGGCAGTACTGGCGGATGAGGCTTTGCCCTCTGCTAAGGCGTTTTTGGGTTGAGGTAGAGAAACATCCTCAAGATTCAGCAATGCTGGACTCCAGCAGTCTTAGGACTAGGGAGGTATATTCCCTGCAACCAAGTCAGGAGAGTAAGAGCATGAGGATATCCTGGGGTGAAAGTCCCAGGCAGCAGGTCAGTAAAATTCAGCCTATTATCTCCAGTGAACTTTGCCATAAGTCCTTAAAGTAAATGATATGAATGTACACTCAGTGGCCACTTTATTAAGCGCCTGCTCATTAATGCAGATATCTAATCAGCCAATCACTGAAGAGTAACGCAGTGCATAAAAGCATGCAGACATGGTCAAAAGGTTTAGATGTTGTTCAGACCGAACATCAGAATGCGGATGAAATGTGATTGAAGTGACTTTGACTGTGGAATGAGTGTTGGTGCCACACGGGGTGGTTTGAGTATCTCAGAAACTGCACATCCTGGGATTTTCACGCTCAGCAGTCTCTAGAGTTTACAGAAAATGACGCAGGAAACAGAAGACATCCAGTGAGTGGCAGTTCTGTGAGCAAAAATACTTTGTTAATGTGAGAGGTCAGAGGAGAATGACCAGACTGGTTCAAGCTGACAGGGGGGTGGGTGACAATAACTCAGATAACCATGCATTACAACAGTGGTGTGCAGAAGAGCTTCTCTGAACGCACAACACGTCAAACCTTGAAGTGGATGGGCTACAGCAGCAGAAGATCACTAACATACACCAGGGGTACCTAATAAACTGGCCACAGAGTGTAAGCTGCTGTTGTTGAGTTTGAAAATTGTTCAAGTATCGTTCTGTGGTTCGAGGGCCATCTAAGGGCACGGTGGATCAAGCCTCAGTTAATTGAATTCAGATGCAATATTCATAGCACGAGCAGTCAATTGGATTAGATGTTTAATTTTTAAATTTCACATAAGTGCCAGCATGGTCTTTGAAGAATTCGGAAGCTGCAGAGACCCATTCTATAGTTATCGGATCAGTGCTAAAGCAGTTGGGCTCGGTTAGTAAAAAGGAGGATAATCAGGGAATTGAAACCCTGTGGATAAGGATATATTAAAAAAAAGACTGCTGTAAATCTTGACTAAAAACAGGAAATACCAGAACTACTAAATTGGCAAGGCAGTGTCTGTTGTGAGTAACAGTTAATGTTTGGGGCCGCAACCCCTCGATACACACAGAATTGAAATTACAGTGATCTGAAACAAGCTGACAGATGACTGTTCTGCAGGGCTAGTCACTCAGCTCCTGAACTACAGTAACTACTGAATCTAATGTTGGAACACTGTAGTGTTGGCGAGAGGACCCAGGCACGCTTCACAATCTGGCAGTTAGCTTTATGCCAGGGAGGGCTGGCATGCAAGTATTTGAATGGCATTGCACAAAATGCTGGAGGAAGACAGCAGGTCAGGCAGCATCGATGGAGAGGAATAAATAGGCCGAGACCCTTCGTCAGGGTAATAAAATGAATGAAGAGTGCAAAAGAGGAACAGAAAGGTGCTGTTCATGGGTGCATGGACTGGTCAGACATCTCATGACAGAGGGGAAGAAGCTGCTTCGGAGTTCCTTTGATTTTAAGAATTTCCTTTACGTTAATTGGAGTGATGAAATTATCATTTTTTATTTGGAGATATTGTGACAGAGGTGTGAGGTTATGGCCGAGAAAGAGAGAGAGAGAGAGAGAGAGAGAGAGAGAGAGAGAGAGAGAGAGAGAGAGACAGAAGCCGATCAACAGTTCACTGACCTTTAATAGGAACTGAGTAGAAATAAAGGAAAAACAATGAACTCTAGGCCAGCAGGGCCGTTAACTGGAACTTTTAAACTAAAGCTAATGCTCGGCAGTAGTAGCTTAATGCTAAATAAATGCCGCTCCTTAAGAATATCAGTCTAAATGGTACCTTTCTTTCCCAGAACCAGGACAACAGTAAGCAGGGGGCATTGACGTTACTCTGCCTTTGGTCGGGTCTGGACGAGACTGGAATGAGAGAAAGGGGGTTAAATACCACCACAATGCAGCACTGATTGGCTGGAATGTGCATATTCATGAGTGTGACCGCTGGACCTGTTCTGCAACCCGCGCGGCAGAGTCCGTGGCTGTGACTTACAGCACGTAATGGACAGCGCTGGCCCAGCGAGGCCTCACCGGCCCAATTACACCCATGTGATGAAATAACCCACGAATGTAAGAGGAAACAGGAGCACCCTGAGGAAACCTACATGGTCTCAGAAAGAATGTAAATTCCTTACAAAAAGCAGTGGGACTGAACTCATGTCTCACAACAGTGTTTTGCTAACTACGACATTGCTATTATGTTATCCAACATTACAAGCTGTTATCTTTGCAGCTGAGCGGTCCTCTCCTTTGAAGCCCAAACATTCAGAATAACTGATGAATGCCCCCATAATCGGTTCCATTCTGCTGCTTTATTCCTGCAAACGGCACCTATATCTTTCCAGCGATTTGTAGGTATTCACAAATAAAACAGCGGAGGCGTTTTATGTTTAAGAAAAACCGTAGCGACTCATTTATTAAACACCAAAAACTGAACACAAAGCGCAGTAAAAGTCCTTTACATAGTTACCTCATCACGTCAGACCAAATACAGATTTGGTGGTTGTGGATTCTGTATGTTTCTACCTGTTACATTACCCGAGAGATTTACTTGACAGATCCCTGGCAGTTGTCCTGTAGGGAATCCATGATTCCCATCCACATAGAACAGCTCTCAACAGGGCACCGTTTTTCCATGATCTGGCCCTGGCCCATTCCCACTCAGGACTAGGAGCTCTATTCTTTTCCTTCCCCCTTCATTGCTGCATGCATTCTGTCAGTAACAGCACTGTACTGGAAGAGCATTGCTCTTGTGGTTACCTGTGGAAAAGATTCAGGGCTGAAGAAGGAGGAATCTGATAGGAGAGGACAGTGGACCATGGGAGAAAGGGAAGGCGGACGGGCACCAGGGAAGCTGATGGGCAGATGAGGAGAAGAGAAGGGGATGATAGAGGAGCAAGAATGGGGAATGGAAAAAGAGAGAAGGGGGAGGGGTTAGAAATTACCAGAAGTTGAAGAAATCTATGTTCGTGGCGTCAGGTTGGAGGCTACCCAGACGGAATATGAGGTGTTGCTCCTCCAACTTGAGTGTGGCCTTATAACTCTCAGATTATGCATAGGTTATACAGTGCAGTGAAGAAAAGAAAAATGAACACCATGAATGTCAATTTCTCTAACTTCTGGTAATTTCTTCCCCCTCCCTGTTCTCTCTTTTTCCATTCCTCATTCTGGCTCCCCTCTTCCCCCTTCTCTTCTCCTCACCTGCTCATCACCTCCCATTGGTGCCCCTCCTCCTTCCCTTTCTCCACTCTCCTCTCCTATCAGATGTCTTCTTCTTCAGCCCTTTACCTTTTCCACCTATCACCTCCCAGCTTCTCACTTCAACCCCTCTCCCCCACCCATCCTTCCTTCTCCTTCACCTGGCCTCACCTATCACCTGTCAGCTCCTACTCCTTACCCTCCCCCACCTTCTTATTCTGGCTTCTTCCCCCTTCCTTTCCAGTCCTGATGAAGAACATGAGCCCGAAACATTGAATCTTTATTCCTCTTCATGGGCGTTCCCTGACCTGCTGAATTCCTCCTGCATTTTGTGTGTGTTATGATATTTTTTGTGTTGTCCGAACCCATGTTTCTGTGATGGTGCTGTCAGCAAACTTTTCATTGTACTCGTACCCCACCGAACGTGTAGACATGACAATAAACTCAACTTGACTTGATATATCCCATAAAGAGCGACTGCAAAGATCGCATCTGCTGTGTTAATGCTGGCAACTGCAGAAAACTGCAACATATCAGTAGTGAGCACCAACACTCCTATTGCATAACTCCAATCATTGAAGATCTCACTGCTGATACAGCTTTCACGCCCAGTGTTAGTAATCTTCAAACTTCCATTCAGTAAGTGAGGTGGGTGATCATGGCCTTTCCATGACCTTGGTTGGTGTTGGCAATTTCTTTTCAGAGAGGTAGTTTGCCATTTCATTTCCTTGTTCTGGGCAGTGTCTTTAGAAGATGCGTGACCCCAGCCACTGTCAATACACTTTAGAGGTTGTCTGCTTGGCATCAACCAGGACTTGTGATATGCACCAGCTGCTCTTACGGTCATCCACCACCTGCTCCCACGGCTTCACCTGGCCCTGATCGGGGGGGTAGGGGGGTAGGGGGAGCTAAGCAGGTGCTACACCTTGCCCAAGGGTGACCTGCAGGCCAATGGAGGGAAGGAGCGCCTTACATCTCCTTTGGTAGAGATGCATCTCCACCCTTGCCTCACTGTTAGTAATCGACCATGCTGTTTTAACATTACAGTGAGAAATGGAGTGAACCTTTGGCCTCCGGATCCACATTCTGAAATCCACATATGGATTATTCCAAATGCAAAATACTTGAAGATGTAAATTCTGCAGAGTTGGCACTTATTGCTGGCACGAGATTTTATCAGTGAATAAAATGATTTTCCTGTGTTAGCTGTGGAGAACAGGAAGGGGGAAGTTCACTTTTTTATATAAAATTAATATTGAAGATTTGAAACCTTATGAATGTTATAAATTATTTTCCTCTGCTCTAATTGAAGGAGGGTTTATTGTTGAAAAGGATGCATGTGGCGCTGGATTAAGTTGTGCCTTGCCAAACAATCAGTGAATAATTATGCTTACATTCAGCAACCCATCTGCTACTGAAGGAATGGAGTATTGGACTCGGGAGAGGAGACGCTTCAGTGTTTAGTTAAACATTTGAGATTCATCACTGCCAAAAATCCTCCTCACTTGGAGTAATCTTTGCATCCAAAAGCTGTGTGGTTTTGGATGGAGGCAGATCTCAGTCAGACAGGAGACCGAGATCATCAACTGTCTGAGACGAAGGATGAGTTTTGGGCCACCGTTTCCACTCTCAGGAAGCATGTGGATTGCCAAGACATTTGAATCAGGCTACAAGCCTTCAATTTAACAAGATTTCTAATTTTAAAGCATAGTAGGCAAGTTGCTGGAGCTTAGGAAATCTCAGAAGACAAAAGGACAGCATGATCTCTTCTCCCTTCTCCCCTTTTTCATTCCCCATTCTGGCTCCCTCTTACCACTTCTCTTCTCCTCACCTGCCTATAACCACCCTCTGGTGTCCATCATCCTTCTCTTTCTCCCATGGTCCACTCTCCTCTCCTATCAGATTCCTTCTTCTTCTGACCTTTACCTTTTCCACCTTTCATCCCCATGTTTCCCACTTCATTCCCCCCTCGCTCACCCGCCTACCTTCCTCTTCACCTAGCTTCATCTATCACCTTCCAGATTGTACTCCTTCCCCTCCTCGCCACTTTCTTATTCTAGCTTCTTCCCCCCTTCCTTTCCAGTCCTGAAGAAGGGTCTCAGCCTGAAACAGTGACCCTTTATCCCTCTCCATAGATGCTGCCTGACCTGCTGAGCTCCTTTAGCATCTTGTGTGTGTGTAACTCTGGATTTCGAGCATCTGCAGAATCTTGAGTGTAGCCTCGTCCACCTCTTTTGAGTCTGTATAACAATCTGTGGATCAGCAAGGGTAAAAAAAAACTTCCAACCAGGCTATAGTAAATCTGTACATTACACAATTCGTCCTTCCACCATAACCTATTCTAATCTTGCCTCCTGATACTGTACGCCTCTTCTTTTCTCCTCTGCAGTCTGAGAGTCACCTCCTCCCTCTCCATAACACTCCTGTTCCTTATGACTTGGCATTGTGAAAAGACCATAAGAGACAATATCAAAATTATGCCGTTCAGCCCATCATCTATTCCACCATTCCAACATGGCTGATTTATTACCTCTCTCCAAGCTTCTCCCTGTTACCTTACTAAACAAGAAGCCATCAACTTCTACTTTAAACATACCCACTGACTTGGTCTCCACAGCCACCTGTGGCAATGAATTCCATAGGTTCACCACCCTCTAGCTGAAGAAATTCCTCCTCATCTCTGCCCTTCTATTCTGAGGCTGAGTCCTCAGGTCTTAGACTCACCCTCTATAGGAAACATCCTCTCCATGTCCACCCTATCTTGGCCTTTCAATAGATTCCATTGAGATCCTCTCCCCCCAACTGGAGTTCTCCTAAACTCCAGTGGGTACAGTCTGAGTTGAGGTGTGGGACTGAATGTGCCTTGTATTCTGTCCTCACCTTTACAGTAACCACAGCATGACACCGTGTTGTAATGTAAACAGTCAACAGAGAGACACAGCTGGGAGATATAATGTAGTCTTTTATTCAACAAAATGAGACACTCTCTGAAGGAAGAGGCCTGTTCGACCCAATATTACATGACATTTTATATGCTAAAGATCAAAGGACAATTCTATATTTACAATGTATCTACAATGCTTCCTTTGAATTACATATAACTTTCACACCTCCTTCTTTGCACCCACACTCCAGACACCCAAAATGAATGTTAATCAGCATTGTCTGGCTTTTCAATTTACCACTGTTCACAGTTCTAGGAACCTGTTGTCCAGAGCTGCATTTTAAACCTACAGCCCACATTCAAGTCTAAAGATTGGTTGCTGAAGTTAATATTTTGCCTACGTCCAGAACCTGCCCCAACACACCATTCACATGCATAGCATTGCTAGACTTCACCCAAAAAGAAAGTGTAAGTGTTTGTGTTTCACTTTAACCAGCATTCATGTTTTACGTTGTTTACAAGAACTGAAGGTTGGTTTTAAGGAATTTATTTTTTAAAATTATTTATTCTTTTTAGTTACTCGGGACAAAAGAACATGAGAACTAAGAGAAGCCCATCCAGCTCTTTGAGTCTGTTCTGGTACTAATCAAGATCTCGGCTGATGGTTCACCTCAGCTCTATTTTTCTGCATTATTTTCATATCCTCCAAGCTCTGTGGGGCGGCACTGTAGTGTAGCAGTTAACATAACAATTTATAGTGCCAGCAATTAGCTATTGGGGTTCAATCCCACCACTGTCTGTCAGGAGTTTTTACGTTCTCCCCGTCGCCATGAGGGTTTCCTTTGGGTGCTCCAATTTCCTCCCGCATTGCAAAGATGTATGGGTTGAAGAAGAAGAAGATGAGTTATTAACTTCAAACTTTCTGCATAATCACTCAAAGAGTTGAACTGCACGTGCATGTAATGAGAGCTGTATAACTCATCTCCTTCTACCTTAGGCCACGAACCTATCAATCACCCCTGCTGTGGACCACTTTCTGGAGGTCCAAGACGCCGACTTCTACAAGGAAGGGATCCGTATGCTCCACGACCGCTGGGCTAAGTGTGTAAATGTAGGAGGGGACTATGTTGAAAAATAAATGTGCTAGGTTTTCTAAAATTGACTCCTTTTACCTTAGGCCACAAACTTATCAATCATCCCTCATATATATAGCTAGGGTGCCTAAGACTATTGCCTGTTTTGTACTGTACTTACTGCTGCCACAAAAATAAAATCACATTTCATGACAATAAATGTGATTCTGATATAGGTTTCTATTGCAGACTGAGAATTGAAGGGGACAGGGAGAAAGGAATCATGGTTGGGAAAAGGGGAAGGGAGCAGGAAGCACCAGAGAGACATTCTGTAATGATCAATAAACCAGTTGTTTGGAATCAAATGACCTTGTCTGGTGTCTCATTGTTGGATGTGTCTGCACCATACCACTCCCCCTCTAACACTTGTCCCACACCCCTCCTGGTCGCTTCACCATCACTACTCCCCACATCTTTGCTCCCTCCAGATTTACAAACTCACTCTCTGCTCCATATTGATAAATACAATACTGTGCAAAAGTCTAGCTGTATAAGCGTGTCTATTGTTTTGCACAATACTGTATATGTTACCATATACTACGTTGAGATTCATTTTCTGACAGGCATTTCCAGAAAAAGAGAAATATCATTAATTTACAAAAAAAAAGTACTTTATGAAAAAGACAAAGACTGACAACCCATCTGCAAAAGAAGACAAAACATGCAAATAAAAGTCAGTAATACTGAGAATGGGTTATAAGGAGTTTCAAAAGTGAGTCTGTAGGTTGTCGAATCAGTTCAGAGTTGTAGTGAGTGGTCCACGCCAGTTCAGGAATCCGATGGTTGTAGGGTTATAACTGTTCCCGGACCTGGTGCTGTGGAGCCGAAGGTTCCTGTGCCTCCTGCCCAATGGTAGCAGTGAGAAGAGTGCATGGCCTGGGTGGTGAGAGTCCTTGATGATGGATGCTGCTCTCTTGTGGCAGTGCTGGATGCAACTGTGCACATTGGTGGGGAGCATGTTGCTTTTGATGGACTAGGCAGTGTCCACTGTTTTCTGCAGCCTTTTCCATTCCTGGGCATTGGGGCTTTCATACCAAGTCATGATGCAACCAGTTAGGATACTCTCCACTGTGCATCTATAGAAGGTTGTCAAGGTTTTTAGTGACATGCCAAATCTGTGCAATCTTCTAAACAAGTAGTAGAGCTGTTGTGCTCTCTTCATGATGACACTTATGTGCTGATCCCAAGGCAGATCTTCTAAAATATTAAATCCAAGGAATTTAAAGCTACTGACCCTCTCCATCCGGTTTCCATAGTGAGGACTGGCTCATGGCCCTCATTGTGACCTTGGACCAGGATGGTTGTTGCTGTCTGTGGTCTGGTCAGCAATTCCACCATGGAACACCAGCTGCAGTGAGGCTGGCAGGACATTGGCAATCACAGAGCCTCAAGGAGTAAGTTAAACAATGGGCAAAGTGAATGTGAAGAATGTGTCCATTGCAACCCTGCCCATTGTTTTTGAATGTTTTTTGAGCTTCCCGTGAACATTCGTTGCCACCACCTGAGTGCACTGCCTTCCCATGTTCTACCCACAGAATGCACTGCAAATTCCACCCCAAGAATGATTAATCATAACTGTTATTGGCTTTTTGCTTTTCAGGAAGCATTTCCCACAGAACAGGCTTCAAGTTCATCCAAGAGCCTTCTTTCATGTAGCAAGTTCTTTCTTTCAAAAAGAAAGCACAATCGTGGCCTAGATATAAAAGCCAGAACTTTCGCGAAGCATGACTCTTGATGCCCACTGTGTTGAACATCAGGATAATTATGAAAAAGGAAGTGGAAGGAAACACATCATCCTCTCCGACTTCCACCATCTCCAAAGGAATCCAACCACCAAAGATATCTTTGCCTACCCCTACTCTCCGCTTTCTGCAGAGACCTCTCCTTCCATGACTCCCTTGTCCATTCATTCCTCTCCTCTAGTCACCCATCCGGCATTATCCCTGCAAGCGGCCAAAGTGCTACACCTGTCCATTCACCTCGTCCCTCACCTCCATTCGGGGTCCCAAACAGTCCTTCCCTGTGAGGCAACACCTGGAGTCACCTATGTGTCTAGTGCTCCCGACATGGACCCCCCTACATTAGTGAGACAGTCGTAACTTGGGGGACAGCTTCGTTGAGCACCTCTGCTCCATCCACCAAAAGCGGAACTTCCCAGTGGACAAACATTTTAATTCTAATTCCCATTCCTGTTCTGACATGTCAGTCCATGGCCTCCTCTTGTAACAAGATGACGCTACCCTCAGGGTGGAAGAGCAACACCTTACATTCTGACTGGGTAGCCTCCAAAATGATAGTATGAATATTGATTTCTCCTCTGGTACAAAAAAAAATTCCCTCCCCTTCCCCTTTTCTTTTCTTCCCCATTCTGGCCCCTTATCTCTTTGCATACGCTGCCTGACCTGCTGAGTTCCTCCAGCATTGTGTGTGCTGCAAAGGAAGGAAATGTTCAAGTGATGAGAACAGTATTCAATTCTCTCCGCTGTCTTTGAGGAGTTTGTACATTCTTCCCGTGACCACGTGGGTTTCTTCCAGGAGCTCCAGTTTCCTCAGACATTCCAAAGACATATGTTAAGGTTAGTGGGCTGTAGGCATGCTATGTTGGTGCCAGAAGCAAGTCGACATTTGCAGGCTGTCCCCAGCCTAATCCTTGGACTGTGCTGGGCGTTAACACAATAACAACTCACTGTACGGTATGTTTTGATGTTTTGATGTACATGTAGCAACATAGTCATAGTCATAGTCATAGTCATACTTTATTGATCCCAGGGGAAATTGGTTTTCGTTACAATTGCACCATAAATAATAAATTGTAATAAAACCATAAATAGTTAAATAGTAATATGTAAATATGTAAATTATGCCAGGAAATAAGTCCAGGACCAGCCTATTGGCTCAGGGTGTCTGACCCTCCAAGGGAGGAGTTGTAAAGTTTGATGGCCACAGGCAGGAATGACTTCCTATGACGCTCTGTGTTGCATCTCGGTGGAATGAGTCTCTGGCTGAATGTACTCCTGTGCCCACCCAATACATTATGTAGTGGATGGGAGACATTGTCCAAGATGGCACGCAACTTGGACAGCATCCTCTTTTCAGACACCACCGTGAGAGAGTCCAGTTCCATCCCCACAACATCACTGGCCTTACGAATGAGTTTGTTGATTCTGTTGGTGTCTGCTACCCTCAGCCTGCTGCCCCATATGCTAATATGCTAATATTAACATATGCTAATCTTTAAAAAGTTAAGATTGGAGTTAAGCATCAAAGGAAGGTTGTACTGTATATACCCGCTCTGTCACTTTATTACGTGCCTCTGCTCGCTTGTGCAAATATCTAATCAGCCAATAATGCGACAGCTACTCAATGCATAAAAGCATGCAGATATGGTCAAGAGATTCAGTTACTGTGTAGACCAAAACATCTGAATGGGAAAGAAATGTGATTCAAGTGACTTTAACCTTGGAATGATTGTTGGTGCCAGATGGGGTGCTTTGAGTATCTCAGAAACTGCTGATCTCTTGGGAATTTCATGCACAATGGTCTCTAGAGTTTGTAGAGAATGGTGCAAAAAACAAAAAAAAAAAAAAATCCAGTGAGTGGCAGTTCTGTGAGCAAAAATGCCTCGTTAATGAAAGAGGTCAGAGCAAAATGGGCAGACTGTTTCAAGGTGACAGTAACTCAAATAACCACATGTTACAACTCTGAATCTCTGCACTTCTGAATGCACAACATGTTGAACTTGAAGAGGATGGGCCACAGCAGCAGAAGACCATGTACATACACTCAAAGGCCATTTTTACTAGATTCTGGAGGTACCTAATAAAATGTCCATCGAGTATATTTTCCTCCAGCATTTTCATGGTGAATGCAATGGGATAAGCAGCATTGATTTTAATGAAGAGTTGAAGTGAAGCAATTATGAAGGAAGGAAAAGAACTTTAGTTAAATGAAAAACATGTTGAAAATGATTAAAGAGGATAATCTCTGTGGTTGCCATCCATAAAAGTACCAATTAATGCTGCTGAGCCTCCCCTCCCATGAGTAAAGCAAAGGCAGTAATTGGAGTGATTGAAAACATATACAGTACCGTACAAAAATCTTAGACACATGTATATAGCAAGGGCACCCAAGACTTCTGCACAGAACTGTAGTTACTTTATGAATTGCGCTGTACTGCTGTTGCTGCAAAAAAAAACAAACTTCATGATCAACCTGATTCTGATATGAATCTCTGTTGTGGACTGAGGGTGGGAAGGGAGCAGGGAGAGGGGAATCATGGTTGGGAAGGGGGGGGGAGTGGGAAGTACCAGAGAGATTCTGTAATGATCAAAACACTAATTGTTTGGAATCAAATGATCCTGCCTGGTGTCTCAGGACTGGATGTGTCTGGAACCTCGCCACCCTCCTCCCCCCCACCGTCCCTGGCACTGGCACTCCTTCTCTGCCAGCTATCCCATGGCACGACACCCCTCACCATTCCCAAAACAAACTCGCTCTCTGCTCCACATTGCAAAATACAGTACTGTGCAAAAGTCTCAGGCAGCCTCAGAATTTCACACAATACTGTACATCGAGTCTGTTTTTACTATCATGATTTTGTTTAGAGATAGAACACATTAACCAGCCCTTCCAACCCAACAAGGCAGTGTCACCCAATTGAACCCACGTGACCAATTGGCCTACTAACCCATACATCTTTGGAATGTAAGGAGCACCTTGAAGAAACCCACATGGACACGGGAAGAAGCTGCAAACTCCTTATAGACAGTGGCTAGAATTGTACCCCGATTGCCGATACTATAACAGTGTTATGCTACACTATCATGCTGCCCCCGACTCAAAACTGGAACTGTCTTAAACCCAGAGCAATGAAATTATCTTTGGAAAGTGCAATGATGGTCCTTCAGATTGGCACCAGTAATATGGCTGATTGACAACAGAGAAACAACTTCATCTCGGAAGATGAAGGAAGTTGTGCTTTGTCACTTCTATTAACTATTCGTTTATAGGCTTCAAGCACTTTCAGTGATCAGCCCATTTTAAAAATGAAGCTCCCCTCGCAGCAAACACCTTCCATGTCATTAGCACAAGAGATCCTGCAGACAGTGGAAATCCAGAATAACACTCACAAAAAACTGGTAGAACTCAGCAAGTCAGGCAGCATTTATGGAGAGAAATAAACACTCATCTAATGAGGGACTTCATTGGTCTTAGCCCGAAACATCGACTATTTATTCCTCTCCATGGATACCGTCCAACCTGCTGAATTCCTCCAGCACTTTGTCTGTCTTCCATGTCATTAGGATGTTCCAGAAAGCATTTCAACCAATGGTTTACTTCTGAGATCCAATTATCATTTGTGAGTTTTTATTCAGTGAAGGGACGGGGCTTCACAGGCTGAACTGGCTTTTAAGCATCCATGTCTGAGTGCGCTTACGAAGGTGGTGACTGCCTTCATGGGGTGGGGGCATCCAATGTGATCCAGCGGACAATGAAAATAATGATTGACTAAGCAGTCTGCTTCTGTGATATTGACTGAGAGATGAATTACGCCTCAGGTGTCTGGGTGAAGTCTGCGTTGAACACCGCAATGATCTTACATGCCCACCTGATACCACACCACGAGGTTCAGGAACAGTTATTAACCTTCACCATCGGGCTCCTGAATGAGCATGGATAACTTCACTCACCTGAACACTGCATCGATTCCACAACCTGTGGACTCACTTTCAAGGACTCTACAAATCTCGTTCTCAATAACATGTATATTATTATCCCATCTGAAAGGTAATCAGTGAAGAACTATGACACTTTGGCACCCATGCTTGTGCAGTAGAGGTGCTTTTGGAACCTCAAGTTAATATTGGTTGCTTAGGTCTACATCTGTGGTGTGGATTATGCTTGACATCATTTTGATGAGATCAGTTGGCCCAGGGACCGTGAACATTTATTGGAGATGCACCGAGAAGACAGATCATGGCATTGAGCAAAACTTGCAATGCTGGTTTGATGCCACTGCTATGATTTTGGAGTTTACCGTTCCAGCCAGTACCACCTGGTAATGATGAGTTTACTGATCTTACACTCAGTGGTCACTTTATTAGGTACCTCTGAGCATATGTTTGAGGTCTTCTGCTGCTATAGCCCATCCACTTCAAGGTTCAACTTGCTGTGCGTTCAGAGATGCTTTTCTGCACACCACAGTCATAACGCAGGGTTATTTGAGTTAGTGCCACCTTCCTGTCAGCTTGAACCAGTCTGGCCATTCTCCTCAGTAGCTTGAGTATCTCAGTGACTACTGATCCCCTGGGATTTTCATGCTTAATAGTCTCTAGAGCAGGGATTCCCAACCCAGGACCCATTGGTTAATGGTAGGGTCCATAGCATAAAAAGAGTTGAGAACTCTTGCTCTAGAGACTAGTGAGCATGAAAATCCCAGAAGATCAGCAGTTTCTGAGATACTTAGTCTACCCTATCTGGCACCAACAATCATTCCACGGTCAAAGTCACTTAGGTCATTTTTCTTCCTCTTTCGATGTTTGGTCTGAACCGCTTGACCACATTTGCATCCTTCATGTCCTGACTAATCAATAATCTCTCAACCTCTGCCTTAAATATACCCAATGACCTGGCCTCCATAACTGTCTGTGGCAGCAAATTCCACAGATTCACCACTCTTGGGCTGAAGAAATTCCTCCTTATCTCCATTCCAGAAGGACACCTCTCCATTCTGAGGTTGTCTTCTCTTGTCTTAGATGTGGAAGTCTACGGAGAATGGGATAGAAGATATTGACGGACGTTATTGTGATTCCATACAAAACTGCCTTAGTCAGTAAAGCCCTTGCAAAGCAGCATCAGTGGGAGAATGAGTGGAAGATAGTCAGAGCTAGAAGAAGTTGGGAAAGAGAAGCGAGTTGAAAAGGACGAGGTTCAACAGGAGTCCCTATTCACCTACAGTGATCAGAGTGTAAATTTCTACCGGGACTGCAGTGAGGAAGAGTAACTGTAGGGGAGGAGTCACTGAGAGAATTTGGAAACCTTCCAGTCACACTGCAATGGTTTTAACATAACCATTTCAGGCTGAAGGCTCTAGCAACAGTTTCCTGCCACAACAGTAGGCCACCGAGTCTTTCTGCTGCAGGAGATTGAATTGCATTTTGTTCCCTCGTGCCAGAGAACAGTAGGAGGAGAGAGCACACATTACACAGATTCACAAGATCACAGGATTCTTCTTTTTTCTTTTGCTCATTCAAGTGTCACCTGAGCCAGCATTTTAGGAATGGATAGTTAAATTCTGGAGGTGATATGCCTTCTTAGGCTGCTACAGTGCATGAGGTGTGCACATGCCACACCTCGAGTGTGAGGAAGCGAGCCCCAAGATCCTGAAGTCAGAGTTGAATGACTGGCAAGTAGAGGTGTTGGAGATTACAGAGGGGGAGAATCATGGCAATATTAACAGCTACAAGAATTTTCAATGGGAAGAATTTGAGAAGAAAACAGTTCTGCTGTTAATAATAGAATGTGGGTGGTCTCACAGCCCCAGTAATCCAGATTCAATACATCAGTCCCTCATTGCTGTCTTTTGCCTCTCTGGGTTCAAATCCACAGCCACTGCTACTTATGTAGAATTTGCTGCTCTCTCTGGGACCTCATAGATATCCTCTGGATAATTCAGTTTCTTCCCCACATCAGGTTGTCAGGTTGTTGTTTAATTGGCAAAGGTAAATTCCTCCTAGTGCGTAGGTGATTGATAGAAATCTGGGGTAAGAGAAAAAAAATGTTCAAAGTTCAAGTAAACTTATTATCAAAATATAGGTGGCGCTACCGAATGTGTGTAGCAGCTTCCTGGCAGTCAAAAAGCTAAGAAATCTGACTAAAAACATCACTGAAGTATATTATGTTAAATCATCACCGCAAAGTGAGGGGGGGGAGCAATGGTGAGATAAGTTTGGGGGATGAATCAATGCAGATGGAATTCCGATGCCCATACAAATGGCCTGGGAATGAGGTTGGATTGCCCTGGGCGCCTTTCGGAGAAGTCTGGGCCCTGGCGGAAGAGATTCAATTTTGATGCTTGTACAACTGGTTCAGGAGCGAGGCTGGATTGCTCTGGGCACCGAGCTGATTTGAAGAGCTTGAGAGGGGCTTCAGGTTGGACAGAAAACTCTGGGTCTGGAGCAAGTCGCTGGGCAGCGAAATCTGGGCCCGGAATGAGTCACCTGGCAGCATGGTCTCGGCCCAGAGTGAGGTACTGGGCAGTGAAATCTGGGCCAGGAACAAATTACTGGGCAGCATGGTCTAGGCATGGAGCCTTTCACAACAGGGGTGCAGGGGCGCTGGTGCGAGGTGCAATGTGCTGTTTAGACAATTTAAAAGCCGGTCCAGATTGGAGGCAAAAGCTGATTTTGCTCACTGTCTGCGTTCTTCACTTCTTTCACCAGGGTTTGGAGCCTTTTGCTGTTCCGTCATTGGGTCAATTTAAATGCTGGCCCAGACAGACTGAAAAGACGGTTGTCATTTGGGACAGGAGCCAATTTCACTCATTCTCCGTGATGATCATACCATGGCATTGGGGCTATGAAGACCGCCCGGGCTGCTGTGCTCCGTGCCTGCTAATATGATGAACTGTTAAGTGAGGCTTTGGGCCTCCTCTGGGCTGCTCTGGGGTTCGGATCTGAGGACTCATTTTTGATTCAGATTGCTGTTGTTCGCTTTGATTTTTTATTTTTTTTCTTTCTCTTGCTGTTGGTCTTTTATTTTTATTTTTATTCTTTTTTTAAATTGGATTCTTTCAGGCCTCTTGCTCAGTGGCTACCTGAGAGCAAGGTTGTAAAATTTATACATTCTTTGATAATAAAATGTACTTGAATCTTGAATGAACTGTATACGTTACCACATACAACCCTGAGATTCTTGTTCCTGTGGGTATACTCAATAAATCAATAAATTAATAACTATAACAGAATCAATGAAAAACCACCCAACTTGGTCATTCAACCAGAGTGCAGAAGACAGCAAACCGTGCCAATACAAAAAGAATAAATAAATAAATAAATAAACAAGCAAGCAAGCAATAAATATTGAGAACATGTGATATAGTGTCCTTGAAAGTGACTCCATTGGTTATAGAAACATTGCAGTGATGGGGCAAGTGAAGTTGAGTGAAGTTATCTCCTTTGGTTCAAGTGCCTGATAGCTGAGGGGTAGAAACTGTTCCTGAACCTGGTGGTGTGAGTCCTGAGGCTCCGGTATCTTCTTCCTGATGACAGCAGCAAGAAGAGAGCATGCCCTGGGTGGTGGGCGTCCTTGAAGATGGATGCTGCTTTCCTGTAACAGGAAAAATGGGATTAATTTGAGATTAGTGTAAATGAGTTGTTACAGACTCAATGGGCCAAAAGAACCTCTTTCCATGCTGTACTTCTTTTATGAGGTTATAAGTGTGACCTTCACTTATCTCTTCAATAGCAGCCAAGATGCAATTTCAATTTGCAGTGAAATGTTGCTTTTTAAGCATTCATAAAAGATCTGCCAGGATGTAGAAGTTGGCACCCCCGTCTGACTTGTAACAGTAGTTGTGCCAGCTCAGGAATGTGTTGACTGCGTACTCGTTTAAATGAATTGCGCTTGGCTGGGAGTGAGGAATTCTAGTAGAAATTAAAGTAGCAATGGTTTTGACACAATGACACAATTGTCAGAAATAATGAGGGATAAATTCACAGAACCATGAAAGTTTACAGTGCACGGAAGTGCATTGGATCTGGCCCAAGTGTCTGAAGATGTCCTTATTCCCCTGTCTTTGATAATATCCATCTCTGTTTTTCACCTATTAATGCATTTCTTCATTAAAACCCACTGGAAAATTGACTTCCGCTGTATTCTTGGTAGGACCATTTAATGGTCTAATTACCTTCAGTGTTACTGTTTCTGGTAAAGCCAGCTATGTTTCTGCAGACAAAGAATCAGGTTTAATATCACCAGCATATGCTGTGAAATTTGTTAACGGCAGGCAGCAGTATGATTCAATACATGATAGTAGAGAAAACATTCTCCTAAAAGAAACTGTATATAATTTCTTCCAAAAGTTTCTTCAGACACATAAAGTGTAAAAGAGAGGTGGATGTCGGACCACTGGAAAATGATGCTGGAACTGTAGTAATGGGGGATAACAAAATGACGGATGAACTGAATAAGTATTTTGTATCAGTCTTCTTCAGTTGGTAGAAGCTCTAGGTGTCGGGGACATGAAGTATATGAAGGTACTACAACTAGAGAGAAGCTTCTTGGGAAACTGAAAGGTCTGAAGGTAAATGTGTCACCTGGACCAGATGGTGTACACCCCAGAGTTCTGAAAGAGATCATGGAGGCATTAGTAATGATCTTTCAAAACCTCTATATTCTGGACTGGTTCCAGAAGACTGGAAAGTTGCAAATGTCACTCCACTCTTCAAGGGGGGAGAGAGGTAGAAGAAAGGAAACTGCAGGCCAGTTAATCTAGCCTCAGTGGCTGGGAAGACGTTGGAGTTGACTATTAAGGATGAGGTCTCGGGGTAGTTGGAGGCACATGGTAAAATAGGCCGTAGCCAGCAGGGTTTCCTCAAGGGAAAATTCTGACTGTCAAATCTGTTGGAATTCCTTGCAGAAGTAACAAGCAGGCTAAGCAAAGGAAGATCGGTTGATGTTGTGTACTGGCATTTTCAGAAGGCCTTTGACAAGGTGCCACACGCGCAGCTGTTTAACAAGCTATGAACTCATGGTATTATAGAAACCATAGAAAAACTACAGCACAGAAACAGGCCTTTTGGCCCTCCTTGGCTGTGCCGAACTATTTTCTGCCTAGCCCCACTGACCTGCATACGGACCATATCCCTCCATACACCTCCCATCCATGTATCTGTCCAATTTATTCTTAAATGTTAAAAAAGAACCCGCATTTACCACCTCGTCTGGCAGCTCATTCCATACTCCCACCACTCTCTGTGTGAAGAAGCCCCTTCCTAATGTTCCCTTTAAACTTTTCCCCCTTCACCCTTAACCCATGTCCTCTGGTTTAGGAAGGATTCTGGCATGGATAAAGCAAAGGGTGATTGGCAGAAGGCATAGAGTGGGAATAAAAGAAGCATTTTCTGGTTAGCTGCTGGTGACTAGTGGTGTTCCACTGGGGTCTGTGTTAGTACTGATTTTCTTTACGTTATATGTCAGTGATTTGGATGATGCAAAGTTTGCAAATGATATGAAGATAGGTGGAGGGGCAGGTAGTTTTGAGGAAGTAGAGAGGCTACAGAAGGACTTAGACAGATTAGAAGAATGGGCAAAGAAATGGTAGATGGAATGCAGTGTTGGGAAGAGTATGGTCATACATTTTGGTAGAAGAAATGAAAGGGTTGACTATTTTCTAAATGGATAGAAAATACAAAAAACTGAGGTGCAAAGAGTCTTGAGAGCCTTGTTCAATGTTCTCTAAAGATTATTTTGCAGGTTGAGTATGTGAAGGGGAAGGCAAGTGCAATGTTAGTATTCATTTAATGAGGACTAGAATATAAAAGCAAGGATGTAATGTGGAAACTTTATAAAGCCCTGATGAGGCCTCACTTGCAGCATTGTGAGCAGTTTTGGGCTCCTTATCTCGAAAGGATGTGTTGAAACTGGAGGAAGTTCAAAGGAAGTTCACAAGAATGATTTCAGGATTGAGCTCCTTGTCATATGAATCGTGCCTGATAGCTCTGGTCCTGTGTTCACTGGAATTCAGAAGAATAAGAAGTGACCTCATTGAAACCTATCGAATGGTGAAAGGCCTTGACAGAGTGGATTTCGAGAGGATGTTTCCTATGGCGGGTCAGTCTAGGACCAGCAGATGCAGCCTCAGAATAGAGGGGCGTCCTTTTGAAACAGAGATGAGGAGGAATTTCTTTAGCCAGAGTGGTGAATCTGTGGAATTTTTTTGCCACAGGCAGCTGTGGAGGCCAAGTCTTTATATACATTTAAGGCAGAGGTTGATATGGAGAGAATATGCCTTAGGATATGGAGAGCACAGCCTCAGGATAGAAGGATGGCCTTTCAAAACAGAGGTGTGGAGAAATTTCTTTAGCCAAAGGGTGGTGAATTTGTGGAATTTGTTGCCACATGCAGTGGTGGAGGCCAGGTTGTTGGGTGTATTTAAAGCAGAGATTGATAGGTTCTTGATTGGACATGGCATCAAAGGTTATGAGGAGAAGGCCGGGAACTGGGATTGAGAAGAGAAAAGGATGAGCCATGATTGAATGGCAGAGCAGACTCGATGGGCCAGTTGGACTAATTCAGCTCCTATGTTTTATGGTCTTATGGTCTAATATGGAGGGATTTGGAGAGAAGGCAGGAGATTGGGGCTGAGAGGAAAAGAGGAAAATTAGATTAGTCATTGTCAAATGGCAGAGCAGACTCGATGGGCAAATTGGCCTAATTCTGCTGTTATATACCTTATGGTTTTATGATCTTAGAGTTAAATTAAATAAGTAGTCAAAATAGAAATTAAAAAAGTATTGAGGTAGTGTTCATGGTTCAATATCCATTCAGAAATCAGATGGCTGAGGGGAAGAAGTTGTTTGTGAATCAGTGAGTGTGTATCTTCACTGTCTTGTACCTCCTTCCTGAAGGTAGCAATGAGAACAAGGCATGACCTGGGTGATGGGGGTCCTTAATAATGAATGCTGCCTTTTTGAAGCATTGCTCCTTGGAGATGTCTTGGATACTACAGAGATTAGCACCTATGATGGAGCTGGCTAAGTTTACAACTAAGATTAGCTTCATTTGTTATATGTACGTCAAAACATTGAAACATACAGTGAAATGCACCGTTTAATAGACGTAGAACATAGACTTAGAAATCTTCAGCACATTACAGATCCTTCGGCCCACAATGTTGTGCTGACCACGTAACCTAGTCTTGAAACTGCCTAGAATTTCCCTAGCACATAGCCCACTACCTATGTACCTATCTAAAGTTTAGCATCAAATCAAATCAGCGAAGATTGAGCTGGGCAGCCTGCAAGAGTTGCAGTGGTTTCTGATGCAAACATAGCATGCCCAAAATTTGTTAACCCATAAGTCTTTGGAATGAGGGTGGAAACCGGAGCACCTGGAGGAAATCAAATCACAAACAAGAGAAAATCTGCAGGTGCTGGAAATCTGAGCAACACACACAAAATGCTGGAGGAACTCAGCAGGCCAGGCAGCATCTATGGAAAAATGTACAGTCGACGTTTCAGACCAAAACCCTTCGACAGGACTGGAGAGAGAAAAAGCTGAGGAGTAGAGGTCTGATCAAGCTGATTTGAAAAGGTCAGATATAGTTGCGGGGTCCGGGCCCAGAGCGTATCGATGTGATAGGGCCCAGGCCTTAGAGCATGGAATAACCTAATGGTTGGACAACTTAAGCACCAGGCCAGATGGATTGAAAGGTCATGGTGTTGGGACCACAGGCAAGGGTCAGTCCAGTTCCGCTTGCTTATCCGCAACATTTACTTCGCTCTTTGTGGCACTGAGACTGAGGGTGTAGGCCTGCTCCAGCGGCTCCGGGCTGTAAGCTCTGCAATGATTTGCTCTGTTGTGTGATGAAGTGAGGCTGAGGCTCTGGGCCTGCTCTGGCTGCTCCAGGCTGCGTGTCTATGGCCTCACTTTCATTCTGACTGCTGTTCCTTGCTTTTATTGTCTGCACGATTTGTGTTTTTGCTTCTCTCTTTGCCATTGTGTGCATGTTGGTCTTTTTTTAATGGGTCCTTTTGGGTATCTTGTTTTGTGGCTGCCTGTAAGGAGATGAATCTCAAGGTTGTATAATTTATACCTACTTTGATAATAAATGTATGTTGAGCTTTTGAACCTTGAACTTTGCCCACCAGGGTCTGAGTATCTATCTTTTGTCTTGCATTTGGCTGGATGTATATTGAGTTCAAGGTTAGCAAGCTACTGGCCATTATGAGGAAAGATCTGAACCTGTGACAAATGCCAGGATGTGACATTGAAAACATTCATTCGTGATTCCATTATCTCATTGGGTTACCACACTCTCAGACAGTGGAGGATTTGATGGGTTAAATTTCTCTCAGATTCTGTATGGAAATGGTGAAACACAAGGATGTCTACCATTAGACCTTGAAAACCACCCTTATCTTGGATCGTCTTTTTAGCCCATATGTTATTTTACTTATTATCATTGTTGAAATTGACAAGATGAGGGGAGTTTCAGGGCCTAAGGGCAGAGTATATCTTTCAGTCATAATTATTTAGCTAGTTGGAGATCCTTTAACCTTCTCAGCGACAGCTTTGTCTGCACTGTTATCAGTAGACACTTTAAAGGGTTTTACTTTGAAAGGATGAGTTTTACTGAGATGTTATGTTGGAAAAACTTTCCTATTTGTATGATCAACAAAGTCATCCCAAGGCTTATAACCACTTATAACCACGAAGTCCCAAGTTGAAGAATGACTCAGATTATTTTTAAGTTTGCAAAAGCTTTTCAGCAGATCTTGTGTGTGGTTGGAAAGAAATGAAAAGTGATATGTTTGAATTATGTATAGTGTTGATTTGAACAATAACTCATGATTCCTTGGGAAGTTCAATATTTTGCAAGGAGTTCACATAGATTACTCAGCTAGAACTTTGGTTACAGCAACAAACTTTCTAAAAAAATAAATACATGACTGGATCAATGGTCCTTCAATTTAATTAAACTAAGTCTTCATAGGAATCATCACATTCCAGTAGTCCAAACATAGGTCCTAACTTTTAACTATTTCTGAGGGTATTACATAGCATAACATAATCAAGGACCCCACCCCTTCCACTCTGGTCATTCCCTCTTCTCCATCTCCTCAAACCTCCCACCCCCCAATTGGGCAGAAAATACAAAAACTTGAGATCACCTACCACCAGGTTCAAGGTCAGCTTCTAACCCATTTTTATCAGACTCTTGAACGGACCTTTTATACAATAAAGATAAAGATAGATGGATACATACATACATACTTCATCGATCCCAAAGGAAATTACAGTGTCACAGTAGCATTACAAGTGCACAGATATAGAAATATACAGGTATTAGTAGAGAAGTAGGAAAGGATACAAAATACTGTAAGTTACCACAAACAGTCTAACAGGAGGGGATAATCACTTCCCGGGCTGAAGGCTGACTCATAAAAGAGCCCTAATAGCCGAGGGTAAGAATGACCTCATAGAGCACTTTTTGGAGCAGTGCAGTTGTCTTAGTCTATTACTGAAAGTGCTCCTCTATTCAGTGAAAGTGGCATACAGAGGGTGAAAAACATTGTCCAGAATTGCCAGCATTTTCTGTAGGGTCCTTTGATCTACTACGATCTCCAGTGTGTCCGCTTTGACTCCTATAACAGAGCCAGCCTTTCTAATCAGTTTATTGAGCCTGCTGGCATCACCCATGTTGATGCCATTGTCACCGCATAGAAGATTGTACTAGCGACAACAGACTGGTAGAACATGCGAAGGAGAGGCCTGCATACTCCAAAGGACCTCAGTCTCCTCAGGCAGTAGAGGTGACTCTGGCCCTTCTTGTAAACAGCCTCTGTGTTAGTGCTCTACTCAAGTCTCTCATCTAGGTGCACCCCCAGGTACTTGTAGGTCCTCACCACATCCACGTCCTCACCATCAATAGTAAAAGGGTGCAGAGCAGGCTTGGTCTTCCTAAAGTCCATAACCAACTCCTTTGTCTGACTGATGTTGAGCTGCAGTTGATTCAGCTTGCACCATTTGACAAAGTCCTCCACCAGGGCCCTGTATTCATCCTCCCATCCTACCCTTATACACTCAGCAATTTTGCTGAGTCATCAGAGAACTTCTGTGGATGACATGACTCAGTGATGTATCTGAAGACCGAGGTATACAGGGTAAACAGGAAGGGAACCAATACAGTCCCCTGTTGGGCCCCGATGCTGTTTATAGCTATGTATCACACACAGCTCTCAAGTCGCATAAACTGTGGTCTGTCAGTCAAGTAGTCCATTATCCAGGGTACAATGGAAGTGCCAACCTGCTTTGAATGGAGCTTTTCCCCCAGCAATGAGGGCTGTATGGTATTGAAAACACTTGAGAAATAAAAAAAAATGACCCTTGCAGTGCTTATCCAAATGGGAGTAGTCTCTGTTCAACTCTAATGTGCTCCTGGTAGGCAAACTGCAGGGATCAAGGGCTGACCTGACCAGAGGTCAGAGGTGAGCCATGGCCAGCCTCTTTAGTTTCATCATGATGTGTGAGGTGAGGGCCACTGGACGATAGTCACTCAAGACTTTTGGTTGGTCCTTCTTGGGCCAAACTCTCAATCTCTCAATTTACCTTTTCATGCCCGCATGAATTTATTAATCCGGGTGCACTATGTTTTCTTTGTAACTTTACTGCTACAGTTTGCAGTTATATTCTTTTGTATAGCTTGATGTCCTTATGTGTGGAATAGTCTGTCTGTATGGCATGTAGACAGAAGTTCAAGTTCAGGTCCAATTGTACATGCACATGTATACAGCTAAATGAAACAGCATTTCTCCAGGGCCAAGGGGCGAAATGTAGTACATGCCGTGAACGCTGCGGATTGTCATCTTGTCCTGGTGGCGAGGCTTGTGTGCTGCTGATACTCCAGGAGTGATACCATCATGTCCAAGCGGAGGATCCAGGCAAAGAGTGATTCAAACAGGACTTCAACGGTAGAGCTGGCAGAAGATGATGACACTTCACAACAGCAGTGAAGGTGGCGGAAAGCTGTAGCAGTGAATGGTCCCCAATCATCTTGCACTACATGCCACTGGACTGTATGGTGCATCAGCCTCCCCATGTTAAACAACGTCCTACACAGTTGTTCTCCATGAAGACAATAGCTCCTTGGGAGAACTGTTTGCATGTCTTGAGTGTTTGCACCAGTACTGCAAATCTGCCAGTCCGCCACAGTGCTGGAAGTATGTTGTTGTCAATCATCATTGCCATTATGTGCCGTGTCGTATGACGTGGCAATGATCTGTCTTCCATCTGTCGTGACCATGATTGTTCTTGGCAAATATTTCTACAGAAATTGTTTGGCATCGCCTTCTTCTGGGCAGTGTCTTTACAAGACGGGTAACCCTGCCACCATCAATACTCTTCAGGGGTTGTCTGCTCGTTGTTAATGGATGCATAACCCAGACTTGTGATATGCACCGGTTGCTCCTATGAGCTGCTCCCATTGCTTCACATGACCCTGATCGGGGGTGGGGGGGGTGGGGGGAGGGGATAAGCAGGTGCTACACCTGCCCAAGGGTGACCTGCAGGCTAGTGAGGGAAGGAGCACCTTACAGCTCCTTTTGGCAGAGGCGTATCTCCACCCCACTCCCCTGCCACCCATTTATGTGAAAGGTGAAATGTTTAAGGGAGACCTGAGGGAGACCTTCTTCACTCTTCACCGTCTGCTGCCTACATTAAACCAATGTACTATCTGTCTCTTAGACAGACATGAAAGACCCACCGTCATCATTACAAACAGAGCAGAAGAAAATAATCCCTGTCTCCAGCCTAATTTTCATCCTTCACGTGGCACCGATAAAATAAAGATCATTTGCTAATCATCTGGCGGCTAGAGGCGGGAATTTTTCTTGTATACAAATCAGCAGTCACATTTTCTGCAACACTTCATTTCCTGTAAAATGGATTTGGATGCACTGAACTGTGAAAAGTGATTCAAAGTAAAGAAAATCCTTGTTTCTGGCAGGTCTGGGGACACTGAAGAGCTGATTACAGTGCAGGAACCTCATGTTAGTTTGCAAAAGGGCAAAGGGAGAAAGCAACACACAAAATGCTGGACAAACTCTGCAGGTCGGGCATCATCTATGGAGGGGAATAAACAATCGACATTTTGGGCCGATACCCTACCGCTGCTCATGAAGGTTCTTGGCACAAAAAGTTGACAGTTGATTTCTCTCCATAGATGCTACTTGACCTGCACAGTTCCTCCAACATTTTGTGTGTTGCTCTCGATCTCCAGCATCTGCAGAATCTCTTGTGTTTATAAAGGGAGAAAACACTGTTGGCAGAATCATGTCTGACAAGTGGGAAGTGTGACCCGAGGGTATGGCAAAGTGCAGCTGAAAGTACTGACATGGATGGCCAATATGGCGATCTCCATTTATTCAAAGTTAAAACATCAGAGTAAAATTTATTATCAAAGTATGTAAAGATGTGCTGGCATTGGAGAGGATGGTCATGAGAAGGACTCTGGCAATGAAAGGGTTAATGTATGAGGAGCGTTTGATGGTTCTAGGCCTGTACTCACTGAAGTTTAGAAGAATGGGGAGGGGGGGAAATCACATTGAAATCTGTTGAATATTGGAAGGTTTGGTTACGGTGGATATGGAAAGGATGTTTCCTGCAGTGGATGAATCTAGGACCAGAGCCTCAGAATAGAGGAACATGCATTTAGAACAGAGATGAGGAGGAACTTCTTTGGCCAGAGGGTGATGAATCTGTGGAATTCATTGTCACAGACGGATGTGGAGGCCAAATCATTGAATGTATTTAAAGTGGAGGTTGATAGGTTGATGGTAGGGGAATCAGAGTTTATGTGGAGAAGGCAGGAGAATGATGTTCAGGGGACTAAAAGATCAGCCATGCTGGAATGGTGTAGCAGACCTATTGCTCCTATGTCTTCTGGTCTTATATGTCACCACATACTACCTTTCTCTTTACCTTCTTGCAGGCATTTACAAGAATATTAAGAACTACAATAGAACTTACAAAAATCAATACATGGACAAGGACTGACAAACAACCAATATGCAAAACAAGGCAAAGAAAAGAGGAAAGTATGGGGGGGGGGTGGATATCAGAGCTAAGTTTGTAACATAGAGTCATGGAATTATAGAACACTACAGCACAGAAACAGGCCATTTGGCCCATCTAGTCCATGCCAACCCAATTTAACTGCCTACTCCCATCAACCTGCAGCCATACCCCTACTATCTATGTACCCGTCCAAACTTCTCTTAATCATTGAAATTGACCTCACATCGACCACTTGTGCTGGCAGCTCGCTCCACATTCTCATTACCCTCTGAGTGAAGAAGTTTCCCGTCATGTTCCCCTTAAACTTTTCACCTTCCACCCTTAGTCCATAACCTCCAGCTGAAGTCCCATCCAACCTCAGTGGAAAAAGCCTGCTTCCATTTGCCTTATCTATACCCCTCATAATTTTGTGTACCACTATCAAATTTCCTCTCAGTCGTCTACGTTCCAAGGAATTAAGTCCTGACCTACTCAATCTTTCCTTATAACTCAGGTCCCCCACTTCCAGCAACGTCCTTGTAATTTTCCTCTGTGCTCCTTAAACATTATTTACATCTTTTCTATAGGTATGTGACCAAAATTGCACACAATACTCCAAATTAGACCTCTCCAACATCATATACAACTTCTACATAACATCCCATCTCTGATCATAATGCCAATAGTTTCAAAGTAAATATGGCAAGGGATAGTTCTGGTCCTTGGGTTGAGATTCTAAATTGGAGAAAGGCCAATTCTGATGGTATCAGAAATGTGGATTGGGACAGGTTGTTTCCTGACAAAGGTGTACTTGATAAGTGGGAAGCCTTCAAAAGTGAAATTTTGAATATGTGTGTTCCTGTCAGAATAAAAGGCAAGGATAACAGGTTTAGGGAACAATGGTTTTCAAGAGCTATGTTCCAACTATATGAAGCATAGTTCAGCTTGAGTACTGTGTTGATTTGGGCACCACACAATTGAAAAGAATGGATAACACATGAAAGGGTGCAGAGAAGATTCACCACAAAGTTATCTGGAATGAAGTGTTTTTCGTTATCGGGAAAGATTGAAGAGACTAGGTCTTTTTATACTGGAACAGAGGAGGTTAAGAGGCTACACGATTGAGGTATAAATAAATTATGAGAGAGATATTGAGACCTTAGTTAAGAAAAAGAAGGAGGTGAATTGCAGGTATAGGCAGACAGGAAGAAATAAGGTATTTGAAGAGTGTAAGAAATGCAAGAGAATAATTAAGAAGGAAATCAGGAGGGCTAAAAGAAGGCATGAGGTTGTTCAAGCAGACAAGGTGAAGGAGGATCCTAAGGGCGTATACAGATACAGATATATTAAAAGCAAAAGGATTGCAAGGGACAAAATTGGTCCTCTGGAGAATCAGAGTGGAAATCTATGCATGGGGCAATAAGAGATGCGGGAGAGGTTAAATGGATTTTTTGCATCTGTATTTACTCAGGAGATGGACAGAGTCTATATAGTAAGCATTTCTCCAGACACTATTAACATATCCTGAAATACATTAATAATTCTATGCATTAGGACTTGCACATATTTGACCGCTTCCTCCTGCTGCACTGGCATTCCTTTTCTAAGGAGTCCTGGTTGGAAAAGATAGATTCCAATATCTGTAATATTTATTTAGGATAACAATCTCTAATACTGTGGTACTTCTGCCGATGTTTTTGTATTGCTTTAATGACCTTGTTTGTGGAAGCAAAACAACAGTGTATGCTGTAAACCTTGATGAACGCTAGTGACAATGATCTAACCATCTCTTGTCAGCTGTGTGTTGCTACCTGGCACCTAGCAACAGTAATGTAAACAATTTGACTGAATGGCCAATCACATTGAAGAATTGTCTCAGACAAAACCAATAGGAGCATGGGCAATCTTAGATTATTGTTTAAGAACGCTTGACTGTGCTAAATAAAGAATGGATCAGGCACAAATGTTTGTGTAACTAACAGCTATATCAGCAAGTAAAACTTTTTACTGTTATGTTAGAATTTATTGCAATACTTAGCTCAGAGAATTAAAATCTACATGCATAAATTTGATATTTAGCATTGCGGAAGTTGCAAACAATGGATTTAGACCTCCTCCAATAATGTGCCACATTTTCAGGGATTATTTCAGTGGGATTAGTTTATAAATACATGAATTTAACATTAATTTAATTCGATTTTCCAGTTTTCCATTAGGGAACATTAAAAAACAGCACAGTCTGTGATGGAGGTGAGCAAACAGTGCTGGAGAGACAGAGCTGATGAGAGAAATTTCAGAGTTTCTGTGACAGACCTATTTTGCATAGAAATCCCAAGTTTCCAGTCTATTTCACTTTGCTATGTTGACAGCAGAGGCAGCTTCTTTGAAATCATTATTGCAAAACGCAGCCCACGTCAGGGAATAGGATTCACTTTGTCTGTGAGGGACAAAGTTAGAAATAATATGGTTTTACCCTGACTATGAACCACTGGGTTCAGGAACAGTTATCACCCTTCAGACATCTGGCAACTGAGCCACTGTGAATAACTTCACTCACCTCAACATTGAAATGATTCCATAACCTTTCAAGGTCTCCACAACTCATGTTCTCAGTGTTATCAATCAATTAATTAATTAATTAATTGTTATCATTTGTTATTTTGTATTTGCACAGTTTATCTTTGTTTGGACATTGGTGTTTGTCAGTTTTAGTGTGCAGTTTTTCACAAATCCTGTCTTCATTTGTATGCTCTCCTGTGAATCTCTGCAGGGAAAATGAACCTCAGAGTTGCAGATGATAACATATATTATACATACTTCAATAATAAATCTATTTTGAATTTTGAACTTTGATGATTTATACCCCTTAATTTTTGTTAATTTTTCTTTTTCAGACTTAGTTAGCCCTACAACATCAAGAATGACAAAATGACCAATAATATTGAACAACGATTTTGCTTCCTGAATATTTTTGGACATATCTTATAGATTTTGGGCTGCTGATTATGTAAATTGCCATGATATTTCCCTATCATGCACTATTTTTAAAAACAAATCACGTGTATTTGTGCTTTCAGTTCCTAATTCAGGTCAGAATAACTGTTGCCAAGATTAAGGAAGGAATTTTTGTTGGTCACAAGTCAAGTAGGTTGATGACAGCCAACTTGAAGAACTTCTGGTGGGACCGGAGAAAATCACATGGAAAGCATTCAAGGATGTTGTTGAAAATTTTCTTAGCAACAACTGAGCACCAAACTACATGCAGATGGTTGACAATATGCTTGAAGCACACAAAACCATGAAGTTGAACATGCCACTAAAAGATTCATTTTCTGCATTCCCATTTAGACTTCTTCCTTGCAAGTCTTGGCACTGTCAGTGACGAGCAAGGTGAAATGTTTCACCAGGATATTGCGGCCATGGAGAAACAGTATCAGGACAATGCTGGGTGATCATTGTTGGACTTTTAAGTGAGAAGCCTTAGACACTGAGAATAAATAAAATTCATGAACAAAACATTTTTAGCTTAGTTGAACTGTTGCAAAGTGACAGCACCATTATGCAATTAAATGGATTATATTCAATAAAAGTTAATTTCTTGTTTCTCCAAATTGCTACATGCTAAAAGTAGTCTGAAATTATATTTGTGTTCAGCTTCAAGTGATCTGTCATAAACAAAAAAGGAAATTCTGAGGAAGCAACATGTTCAAAAAAATTTGTTGCCCAGTGATAGTTCATAAATCTTCACTAAAATATTTTTGTAACCAGGTGACCGTCGAATCTTATTCAGTATTGTTAAAAATGCACTTGGGCATCCATCCAGGTAATGCTAGAATAGTTGTCTGTACCTTTAAGTGGAGACAGTGATGTCATGACGCATGCGTGGGATAGTGGGGAGGCCATTTTGTTTTCTGCCGAAGAAGCTGGTGGGGCATTGGAATCGAGTTCCTCCCAGAGATGCTGGGCATGGTGAGGAAAGGTGAGCATTAATTCACAATATCCATTTATGCTTGTTGGCGAATCGAGAATATCGGTAATTTGTCATGTTCTACATGTGGATGCTTTAGATTTTCACGAGTGAAAGCATCAATGCTGGATAGCGTGGCTTGTGCAAAGTTCCTCACCAGCCAAGTAGGTCAGTCTTCCTGTAATTTAACTACCAGGCAATATCTTGTAAAAGTTGTGCCAAAGTGTACCTTTTGTCTAACTTTATTGTATCATGACTGATTGTGCATGTAACAGCGTAACGTAAATGGTTAGTCTCTGTTCGGAAGTTCAGCACGTGTGTACTAAAAAGTAGTAGGCGTCTTAGATGAGATGTATTCGCATACATTTTTCGCTGCTATGTATAAGATACAGGGTTGGGGGGATTCCAAAGTTGTTTGTGTTGTGTTCCTTCAGGATTGCCACTACCGTACTAGTTCTGAATTAGTTTTGTGCAGTTTGCTTTATGTATTTTTATACTGCATACGCAATTTGCCGCTACACAAGGGTGTGGATCGAAAGTTAAACTGAGATTGTAGTGGCAAGAACTGGTTGTAAATTCAGTAGTTTTGTTTTGTTTTGCGACCCTCTTCTGGCACTTAAACATCTAAAACAGATAAAGGAATTAAAACCCGAAAAAGTATTTGTTGTCCTGAGTGTGTACTTTTCCCTAGGCCGCAAAATTTTTATTTTTAAGTAAAAGAAACAAGGTGAAACATCTTTCTCAAGAGTAGCTCTATGAAATCAAATCATCAAATCTTCATTAATTGGTAGATGTGCTACTCAACACAACAGACACAAAATTCTGGAGGAACACATAGCAGGTTAGACAGCATCTATGGAAAGGAATAATGAGATGATGTCTTGTCCCCAAACTCTCTCTTCCTCTCTCTGTCTCTCTCTCTCCCTCTCTCTCCCCCTCTCTCTCTCCCCTCTCTCTATCTGTCTCCCCCATCTCCCTCTCTCTCTCCCTCTCTCTCTCTCTCCCTCTCCCCCCCATCTCACCCACCCATGCAAAAAAAGAACAGCGACGATAACATGAAACTCCAACCCGCCCCCCCCCCCACCCGTACACAAAAATCTAACAGGTCACTCACATGGAAAAACACCAACAAGGACATCAGACCGCAGATCCCTATCCCCTCCCTCACCCAGAAAGAGTAACGTATCACCCGCCTGGCAACTGGTAACACGAAAGAAAACAGAAAACTGAAGGAGACCAATATAAACTACAGTCCACACCAATAATCACATATGTGTCGGAATTTTGACAACTCAGCTCGAACTCAGTCCCTGTGTGGGGAGTGACTGCCAACCCCCCGACTCCTGACATCCAGCTATTTCTTATGTTGTTATGTTCATCATGGAGAATAAGCAGGTAATGGGTTAAACACTTATGGCAAAGCAGGAAAGGTTTGTCTGTGTATGAAACTGGATATTAAACTAGCACTGCACTTTTGGTCGCATCAGGTTTTGTGGTGTGGACACAAGGCTCTGCTGTTCTTCTGCGGACAAAGCCACAAAAGGGCCACCACCACTTCCTGCTATTGCAAGAGGAAGTGTGTTCTGGAGTAGATTAGAGGGAATGATGATCGGGAAGGCTGTGGGGGAAGGCCGTGAGTAAGTGAGAATAACGAGTAGGGAAAGGATCCCAAGATGGAGATGGTTGTTTGCACAAGAAGGCTGCACAAATGATCAAGTGATGATTTGGTTGCCAGGGAGATGATCTAAGTGTGAACCAATGGTAGACCTTGCCAAGGAGGGGAAGGTTTGAGGCAACCACCAACAATGGAAGCTCTAGAAACAACCTTTGTGGAGGAAGATGGATGCCTGGTCTTCAACACAAGTCCAGATAGAATGAAACATATTAATCAATGGCCAAGCAAGTCTCAGCCTTCATATTGAGCTCAACTTCAATGTCCAATGACCTCAGAGTTTGTGGAACTCAGGTATATAACAGAAGAGAAAATTAAGGACCTGGTGGCATGGTGAGAAGACAATAACCTATCTCTCAACATCAGCAAGACGAAGGAATTGGTTGTTAACTTCAGAAGGAGTAGTGGACCGCACGACCCCATTTACATTGGTGGTGCGCAAGTAGAACAGGTCAAAAGCTTTAGGTTCCTCGGGGTCAATATCACAAGTGACCTGACTTAGTCCAACCAAGCAGAGTCCACTGCCAAGAAGGCCCACCAGTGCCTTTACTTCCTGAGAAAGCTAAAGAAATTTGGCCTGTCCCCTAAAACCCTCACTAATTTTTATAGATGCATCGTAGAAAGCATTCTTCTAGGGTGCATCACAACCTGGTATGGAAGTTGTCCTATCCAAGACCGGAAGAAGCTGCAGAAGATTGTGAACACAGCGCAGCACAACGCAGAATCCAATCTTCCGTCCTTGGACTCACTTTACACCGCATGCTGTCGGAGCAGTGCTGCCAGGATAATCAAGGACACGACCCACCCAGCCAACACACTTTTCATCCATCTTCCCTCTGGGAGAAGACTTGTATGGCCAGATTTGGGAACAGCTTCTTTCCAACTGTGATAAGACTGCTGAACGGATCCTGACCCGGATCTGGGCCATACCCTCCAAATATCTGGACCTACCTCTTGGTTTTTTTGCACTACCTTACTTTCCCTTTTCTATTTTCTATTTATGATTTATAATTTAAATTTTTAATATTTACTATCGATTTATACTCCAGGGAGCGCGAAGCGCAGATTCAAATATCGCTGTGATGATTGTACGTCTAGTATCAATTGTTTAGCAACAATAAAGTATAAAGTAAAGTTTTTGAAATTTGCTCAGTAAAGCAGTAATGCTGATGAATTGAAATCTTTAAAATCTTTAATCTTGGAAAAGAGGCCATTGCTCAAGAGCAAATTGCATGGCATTTAGAACATAAACCATGCACTTACTTAAAATTTACCTCACAGTTACAGGATGGGATTAAGTTTAGCTTGAGAAACAAATATAATTATAATAGTGTATGAATAGAGAAGAACTTAGATGCAAGAAGTAACATTACCAACTGCTGAATGTATTTAAGGAGTCATTACAGCCCAGAAACAGGCCTTTCAGCCCATCACATTTATGCTGACCTTTTTGTCCATCTACACCAGGCATTCCCAATCTTTTTTATGCCATGGACCAATACCATTAGGCAAGGTGTCCATGGGCACCAGGTCAGGAACCCCTGATCTACACTAACACCATATGTCTGTATTAGGTCCTTATATATATTTTTGTTGCCTAACTAAATATATCTTAAACATCATACATCAAAGTTGCTGGTGAACGCAGCAGGCCAAGCAGCATCTGTAGGAAGAGGTGCAGTCGACGTTTCAGGCCGAGACCCTTCGACACGTCGACTGCACCTCTTCCTATAGATGCTGCTTGGCCTGCTGCGTTCACCAGCAACTTTGATGTATGTTGCTTGAATTTCCAGCATCTGCAGAATTCCTGTTGTTTATATCTTAAACATAAATGATTGTATCTGATTCTATCACCACCCGGGGCAACATTTCAGATATCAACTACTCTCTAGGTATAAGGTTTTCTTCTCAGGTCCCCTTTATAACTTCTTCCTTTCACCATAACCCAGGTCCTCTTGTTTTTGATGCTCCTACCATGGGGAGAAAAGACTTTGGCTATCTACCCTATCTGTGACTCTTATCAGAATCAGAATCAGATTTAATGTCAGCGACATAGGTCATGAAACTTGTCAACTTTGCAGCAGCAGCACAATGTGATACATGATAATATAGAAAAGAATCTGTGAATTACAGTAAGTATATATATGTTTATCAATAGTTAAATTAAATATGTGATTCAAAAGCAGAAATAAATAAGTAGTGAGGTAAAGTTCATGATTTCAATGTCCATTCAGAAATTTTGTATATTCCTATCAGGCCTCCTGCACTCCAGGGAAAACAGGCCCACCCTATCCAGCCTCCCCCCCTTAACTAAAGTCCCCATTCCAGGCAACATCTTGATGAATTTCTTTCTCATTTTCTTCAGCATAATTACATCCTTCCTGCAACGTGGAGATCAGAAACGAACAGGATGCTGTTTAATATTGATTAAAACCTTAACTTGTGGGCCAACTGTTCTGGAATAAATGACTCAGGAATCATCTGGCTAACTATGATTCACTAGTTATTTGAGTGAATCATTGTATAACAGACTATTGATTAATGATTGACTAATTTATTTGACATCATTATTTCACAAGTCCATGAGCTGTGTGGTTTGATGACCAACCATAGTGCATTATCAGCAGGTTTATGGGTTTATGGGTCCACACCGGGCGCTGTCGCAGGAAAACAGCATCTATCATCAAGGAACCCCACCAACCAGACCATGCTCTCTTCTCGCTGCTGCCAATAGGAAGAAGGTACAGGAGCCTCAGGACTTGCACCACCAGGTTCAGGGACAGTTACTACCCCTCAACCATCAGGCTCTTGACCAGAGGGGATAACTTCATTCAACTTCAGTCACCGCATCAGTGAATTGTTCCCACAACCTATGGACTCACTTTCAAGGACTCCAATCTCATGTTCTCAATATTTATTTCTTATTGTTATTATTATTACTACTTCTTTATTTCTTTCACAGTTTGTTGTCTTTTGCACATCGATTATTTGTCCTTTCTGTTGGGTGCAGCATTTCATTGATTCTATTGTGTCTCTAGTATTTACTGCGAATGGCCACAAGAAAGTGAATCTCAGGGTTGTATGTGGTGATGTATATGTACTTCGATAATAAATTTACTTTGAACTTTGAACTTTTGTTTGGAGGGAGAAATACAGCAGAGGAAGTTTTTTGCTCCGTATTTATTTAAATTCCAAATGCTGCAGAACTGTGATTAAAAAAAAAGCTTCATTTCATTTCATTTCTACTTCAAGTTCTGAATTCAGATAGCGGAGATATTAAAAATGAATGGACAGGTAGCATTTTACCTTGGTCACTAAAAGTCTGAAATAAAAGAATAACAGAAGATGCTAGAAAATACTCTGTGGGTCAGGCATCTTCTGTGAAGAGGAATATGCAAGCAATGTTCCTGATCAATAACTTACCATTTCTATTTTTTCTCTTCACAGATGAGATAACTTGTTGAGTATCAGATATTCCAGACTATGTTTTCACTATGCCAATCCTACCCTCTCAAAACATCTCCATTGTCTGTTGAATTCTTCCTCCATAGCCATCAGTCGTAATTATGTTTTAGATACACCTTTGTCAGCCATCAAAACCACTGTATCATCGTCATTATGAGTGGTGTCAAAGCATAGGCAATCAAGATCATACGCCCATGTTTGTTCTTGGCAAATTTACAGAAGAGGTTTGCCATTGCCTTCTCCTTGGCAGTGTCTTTACAAGACGGGTGACCACAGCAATGATCAATATCCCTCAGAGATTATCTGCTTGGCGTCAGTGGTTACATAACCAGTACTTGTGATATCCCCCACCTGCTCATACGACCATCCACCACCTGCTTCCATGGCTTCACGTGACACTTATCGGGGGGCTAAGCGGGTGCTACACCTTGCTAATGATGACCTGCCGGCTAGTGGAGGGAAGGAGCACCTTACACTTCCTTTGCTAGAGATGTATCTCCACCCCACCAACATGTGTTTAAGCATATGTTGCCTATTAAGTGTTCAATGCTTCACACAACAAAAATGGACAATCTATGTGCAAGACAACAAACTGTACAAATAAGAAAAGGAGAAACGAAAAAAAAAGTCATTAATAAATGAACAATAAATATCGAGAACATGAGTTGTAGAGTCCTTGAAAGTGAGTCCACGGTTTGTGGGAATAGTTTAGTATTGGGGTGACTGAAGTTATCCCCTCTGGTTCAAGAGCTTCTTGGTGAGGGGAAACAAGTTCAAGTTTAATTGTCATTCAACTATACGTGACTACCCTTGAATACAGCCAAACGAAACATTGCCAGGATTATGCCTAGATTGGAGAACATGACTTTTGAGGATAAGTTGAACAAGCTTTTTTTTTCTCTCTCTGGGGCAAAGGAGGATGAGGGGAAGTAGTGGATGTGGGTTTGATTTCAATGTTTAACAAAACTTTGAATAAGTACATGGATGGGAGGACTATGGTGTGGGTGAGGGTCAATGGAAGTAGGCAGGTTAATAGTTTGGCACAGACTAGATGGGCCAAAGATCCTTTTTCTGTGCTGTGGTGTTCTATGTCTCTATGACTTGATAGAGGAGTACAAACTGATAACAGGCATAGATTGAGTGGAGAGTGAGAGTCTACTTCCCAGGGTGGAAATGGCTAATACAAGGGGGCATCATTTTAAGATATTTGGAGGAAAGTGTACAGGCATGTCAAAGCTTATCACACAGTGAGTAGTATATGTGTGGAACGTGCTGCCAAGGGTGGTGGTAGAATCAGATACATTAGGGACATTTAAGACACTCGTACATAGGCACGCGGATGAAAGAAAAATGGAGGGCTATGTTGGAGGGAAGAGTTAGATTGATCGTCAAGCAGGTTTAAAGGTTGGCACAACATTGAAGTGTGATGGGCCCTTACTGTGCTGTATGTTTATGTTCTATGAGCTCTGAGTGAATTTTCTACTTAATCTCCATCTTCTGCTTTTCAGCTGTGCCATTTTAATTGTAATATCTTGTCCAAATATTTAATTTGTGAAGGTCATTATGAATTCTGTTTCCTCCATCATCTATTGAGGTCATGTCTTACCCATTCCCTTTACACCCATCCCTCCCCCACCTTTTCTCTTTTGCTGATGACTCTGGGTGTATTCTGCACAGTTGGTGACTGATTAACTAGTCAATATTCTGATTTCATTCATTCAAATCTGCTCATAACTTGGAATAAGTCTCATAGATTCTCTCTTGCCCTTTGTTCTAATGAAAGGCGCAATCTATATCTTTTAATTCTGTAATGTAAGTAAGAGGCTTTTGCATTATTAGGTTGAAATTAAAAAATATAACATTGGATTGACCGTAACTGCCTGAAAACAAAAGACTCCATAGAAACCAAAGATTGCATTTATGTGGCACTTTTGACCTACTTTCAGGACATCCCAATATGCTTTATAGCCAATTAGATATTTTTAAAGTGTACATACAAAGTCAAGGTACATTTATTATTAATGTTACCACATACTTCCTTCAGGTTCATTTTCTCACAGGCATTCACAGGAAAGTGAAGAAATATAATAAGATTTATGGAAAATATGCTAAAAGAGACTGACAGGAAAACCAATATGCTAATGAGGACAAATTGTGCAAATAAAAGAAAAATAATACTGAGAAGATGATTTGCAGAGTTGTAAGGTATCAAAGTTAGCAGCAAATTTGTATACAATGAGCTCCCACATACGGTAATAGGGTAAGGGCAGATTGTTTACCTGCCCCTTTCAGAATAAATGTTGTCCAGGATCCCTGCTCTTCAATGGCATTAACCTTGTCCTTCTAAAGGAGATAAGCCAAAATAGACAACATCTCCAACAGTGCAGCACTGACCTGTCACAGGCAGGGACGTATCTCAACGTAGAGTGAGTTTGGGCATCGCTGTGGAATTCACGAACAAGGGACATGTATGTGTCTGTGTGTTCACTCACCTCATGCAGGAACGGGCAGCACAGAGACACAGCTAGCGGAGCTGCTGACTTCCAGCACCAGAGCCTCAGGTTGAATGCTGACCTTTGGCGCCGAGTAGCTTGCCTGCTATAGAGTACTACAGCACAGAAGCAGGCCCTTCAGCCCATCTCATCATGCCAGCCTGGTCTCATCTACCTTCCCCTGTACCATAGCCCTCCACCGCAGAGAGTTGTGGACACAGCTTAGCAGACCGCAGTCTCAGTAAAGCAGCTAGCAAATTCAAAGACCCCACCCACCCTGGACATCGTCTTTTCTCCCCTTTCCCATCATGCAGAAGAAATATTAGTTTATACTTTCAAGGACAGCTTCTACCTCACTGTTATTAGACTCTTGAATGGATACATGGTCTCTTGACCTCACAATCTACCTCGTTATGGTCGTACACTTTATCGTTCATCTGCGCTGCATGTTTTCAATAGCTTTTACACTTCATTCTGCATTGTTGTTCTTTTACTTTAATCTAGCTCAATGCACTGTGTAATGATTGGATCTGAATAAACAGTATGCAAGACAAGCTTTTCACTGTATTTCAGTACATATGACAATAATAAACTAACACCAGTACCTATCCAAACTTGTCTTAAATATTACATATGAAACCACATCTACCACTCCACTGGCAGCTCGTTTCACATGCTGCACAACCCTCTGAGTGAAGAAGTTCTCCTTAGATTCCCCTTAAATATTTCACCTTTCACCCTAAACCTATGACCTCTAGTTCTAGTCTCACCCAACCTCAGTGGAAAAAGCCTGCTTGCATTTACCCTATCTCTACTCCTCATAATCTTGTCTTCCTCTAAAAGATCTGTGTTCCAGGGAATAAAGTCCTAACCTGTTCACTCTTTCCCTACAACTCAAGTACTCAAGCCCCGGCAAATGTATATACACTGGGTTTTCCCCATTTCCCTCCCACATGCTCAAGATGTTCAGGTGGGTAGGTTAGTTGGGCACTGGAAGATGTTCCTTGTGGGTAGGCGAGTGATTGAATCTGAAAGGGGATCAATGAGAGTATGGAGAGAGTAGAACAAAGGATTAATGTTGTGTTAGTGCAAATGAGTGGTTGATTGATGCCATGGGCTCAATGGGCTGAATGGCCTGTTTTCAACCTGGATCTCCATATGATCCTAATAATTGTTTATCACTGCCTTGTAATAATAGTCATTTCATTCATAATTATGCCATGTTTAAAATAACTTCCTTAATCTATTTATGTATGAGGATTAAATATCCCGAAAATAAATATTTTTAATGAGGATGACTGAATTTCAACAATTAATTTAAATAACCAGGAAAGAAATAAAGGGATGAATGAATATCTATGGCTTAATTCAGTTTGATGAAAATCTAGTCAAATCCATAAAATTCAAACAAAATCAGAGCTGTTGACACTCTTCCTCCCTATTCCAGCTGAATGACTAAGTGAAATCTTGATCCAGCTCCAAGTTTCCATCTTGTAGCTGGAAAACAAACGCAGATTTATCCCAGCACGCCGAACTGACCAGCAATGAGCCGTTCAGTCTCTCAGCCATCTCTTCTTCCGTCCGAGCAAACAAAGCATTTTTAACCTGCCACAGCCTGACTTAATTTGATTTCTTTTCTGTTGTTTGTATCAGAAGGTTTATTGTTGAAAATGCGATGATCAAAAAAGAACAAATTAAAATAGTTTCAACCTCTTGAAACTGAGAGTTTTGGCATAGTCACAATTTCTCTATCTGTGTAAGATGCGCAAAGAAGTTCTATAATTTCAAATCTTCTCATTAACAGGAGTTCAGTGAGACCCTCTCTCACTGTTCCCCCCTCTGATCTCCAACTCTTTGACCATGTGCTCACCCAGACTTGCTACTATAGCCACTGTCTTAACATAGATTTCTCTAACTAATGAAAATTTCTCCTCCCTTCCTGTTCTCTCTTTTCCCATTCTCCATTCTGGGTTCCCGCCTACCCCTTCTCTTCTCTTCACTTGGCTATCAGCACACACTGGTACCCCTATCCTTCCCTTTCTCCCCATGGTCCAGTCTTACCTCCTATCGGATTCCTTCTTCTTCAGTCCCTTACCTTTTCCACCTGTCACCTCTCAGCTTCTCACTTCATCACCTCTCCACCTCTCACCTACCTTCTCCCTCACCTGACTTCACCCATCACCTGCCAGCTTGTACTCCTTCCCCTCACCCAAACTTCTTGTTCTGGCTTCTCCTCCCTTCTTTTTCAGTCCTGATAGGGGTCTCATTCTGAAACATCAACTGTTTGTTCCTCTCCGCAGATGCTGCCTGACCTGCTGAGTTCCTCCAGCATTTTGTGTAGGTTGCTCATGATCTCCAGCATCTGCAGAATCTCTTGGGTTTATGAAGCTCTATAAAACTCAGTTAACACCACTCTTAGAGTATTGTGTTTAGTTCTGTTTGCTTTATTATAGGAAGGATGTGGAGGCTTTAAGGAGGACGCAGAGGAGGTTTACCAGGATGCTGTCAGGATTGGAGAGCATGACTTAGGATAATAGGTTGAGCAAGCTTGGGCTTCTCTCTTTGGAGAGAAGGAGATGAGAGGTCACCTGATAGCAGTGTACAAGGTAAGAGACATAGAGTAGACAGCCTGCTCCTTTTTCCCAGGGCAGAATGGCTAAAAAGAGGGCGTATCTTTAAGGTGTTGGAGGAAGTTATAGGTGGGATGTCAGAGATAGGTTTTTTACGCAGAAAGTGGTAGGTGTGTGGAACATGCTGCCAGGGGTGGTGATAGGGGCAGATACATTAAGGACATTTAAGAGACTCTTAGATAGATACATGGATGATAGAAAAACAGAGGGCGATGTGGGAGGGAAGGGTTAGATTGGACATGGAGTAGGTTAAAGGGCCTATACTGCACTGTGCTATTCTCTGTTTCATGTTCTAAGGCTTTAGAAGTGTGTTTGGAATACTGCGTTAGTAACCTGTCTCGGGGACCTGTCTCTGTCAAATGGAAGCCGGATAGAGGGTAACTGAACTGGCACACTGCACAGAGTAGAGGAAGGACACAAGAGAGTGCAGATGCTGTCAACTGGTAAAATGAATGTGCTGGGCCACTGCAGGATGTGCTGCAATCAAGGAGCAAAACTAACTGAGAGCTAACGATCAAGCCCACTGCTTGTTTGGAACTGAGCGACAGATGAAGGTGACCGCAGGGATATTGTTCATTTCTGTCATTACTGCTGCCTGAGGAATACTGCAATCATTATCTTGCTTGGACTGTTCCTACCTTCTCCTGCACATTTGTGAGCCAAGAAATGATGCTCTGCTTGGATATTAAGTGTTAGCCTGGATTGCAGTCTGTTAGCAGTAAATCATACAGACAAGAGATTCCGCAGCTGCTGGAAATCCGGAGCAAAACACCCACAATGGTGGAGCAACTCAGCAGGTCAGGCAGCATCTATGGAGGGGAATAAACAGTCAATGTTTTGGGCCGAGCCTCTTCATCCTGATGAAGTGTCTCAACCCGAAACTGTACATTCACCTCCATAAATGCTGCCTGACCTGCTGAGCTCCTCCAGCATTTTCTGTGTGTTAGTCTGTTCGCAGTATTGCGAACCAGACTCCATTACAGGAGGCAGAAAAAGAGCTGGTATGATAGTAATTTTATTATAAAAAGTTCATCTACATTCTTTGACTTTGTAATGTTTCATTTGCTATCAGCAATGGGTGCACTTTACAATTATCAGTCTTCGGAATAATTTCTAACAAATGTTGCAAACCAAAATATTTACTTCATTGAGTCTGCCTATAATTATTTGACTGATATCTGAATCATTTAATTTAACAATTTAAATGATACAATATGTACTGTAATTCACAGGGTTTCTTTCTGTATGATGTATTGCATTGAACTGCCGCTGCAAAGACAACAAATTTCACAACGTAGGCTGGTGAGATTAAACCGGATCCTGATTTTGACTTTCGTCCATTTTAAGTTATCCGAGGAAGGATAGATTTGTGAAAGATCAGCAACATATAGTAATATTTCAACTATAGTTGCAAAACTCAAGCCAAATGCTGCTCATAAGGTGCAATCACAAAGAAGAGGAGCAATAAATGGTAGAAATCAAAAACACAAGAGGTAATGCAGATGCTAGAAATCCAAAGAAGGCCGCAAAATGCTGGAAGTTTTCGGCAGGTCTGTCAGCGTCCATGAAAGGGAATCCACAGTCGATATTTTGGAATGAGACCGTTCATCAGGACTGATAGATTTTTGTTTCTTTAAAGTTATCAGAGTTATCAATAGATTTTCATATATTAATGAAACTAAAGAAAGCAGGGTTGCTGAAGGAAAGGGACATAGAGAAGATGATAGACCTGATTGACAGATAGGTGGACAGGGATAAATAGCTGCTTTATTTTCTTGAGTTATGATGGCTATTTGTGAGCTGCATTGGTGCTCTGTCTCTGAGCTACATTGGTGCTCTGTCTCTGAGCTGCATTGGTGCTCTATCTCTGAGCTGCAGTGCATAGGAGGATGAGGGAGGAGGCTTGGAGGAAAGGCTTAGGGAGAGGATTAAAAGGAGCAAAGATTGTAAAATAATGAACCATTGTTTCTCAGTGTGGATAATTCCACAACCTATGCACACACTTTCAAGGACTCTACAACTTATATTCTCTGTATTTATTTACTATTATTTGTTTTCATTTTGTAGTTGCACCATTTGTCTTTTTTTGCACTGAGGTTGTTTGGCAGTACTTGTATGTGTAGTTTTTCATGAATTCTTCGTATCTACTGTAAAAGCCAGCATGAAAGTGAATTTCAGGATAGTATATGATGATATATATGTTCTTTGATCATAAAGTTATTTTGAACTTTAAACTTTGAATATTACTTTTAAGGAATTCTCTTGAATATTCCATTAAAATAGGTAATAGTGGTAAAAATTTGTTAAATATCCTGTATATTCTGTAAGGGAAGTAGGATCATTTACTTGGTGTTAGCAAGTTGCTCATTTCCTCTTGGTTCAGTTATTTCCACTGACCACGCAGAGTTTTGTTCTATTAACACACATTTTCTCCATGAAATAGTGTTTGTTTTGGCTTTGAAAAGACCCGCAGCTAAAGCCTGACTTCAACCATAAAAGGAGCACAGATTGTTGACACCGCTGCACAATTTCCAGCTGCAATTTGTTAAGGGGTGAGGTGGGGGTTGGAGTAATCGGCTTTTGTCAGAACATATTATATCCATCTGTGTTGGCACTCAGTAATTGTAACAAAAACAAGCAAGTCCACAGAAAAACAGTGCAGCTGAAAAGCTCAGAACTACTCGCCAACAAGAAGGGCAAGAGAACAGTCGCCACAATGGAAAAATTCAGTGTTGCGCCTGTTCCAGGCATGTGATCATTGCAAAGTATTTTGCCAGACTGGGGTTATCTCGGCCCATTGGCACCAACTCACTTCAAGCTTTGAAAAAGATATTCTCAACACCCCACTGCTCTTGCAGCTGAATCATTTGATTTTGTTTATTTTCTTTTGGCATTTTTATGAATTTCTGAACTGCAGGAAACGCCCACAAACTGTCTCAAATGCTGACATCAGTATTGCAGCAGTACTAAAGAGTTGCTGCACCTCAGTGCTATTAGATTAGGTCTTATTTGCACCATTTGTTTTTGTCGACACATTGGTTGTTATCACTCTTTGTTCATGTATAGTTTTCATAAGTTGTACTTCTTCATTTTCCTGTAAATGCCTGCAAGAAAATGAATCTTAAAGAAGTATATGGTGACATAAACGTACTTCGGGAATTATTTTCCTTTGACTTTGACCTCATGTGTGTGAGAAAGCACTCTCCACCTAAACGCTGACCGTTTACTCCCCTCCATAAATGCTGCCTGATTTGCTGAGTTCCTCAAGCATTTTGTATCTACCTTGCTGCTCTCTTACTTGCTTTTTTTCTCTTTTTTTCGCACTATTTAATTTTTATATATATTTCTTATTGCAATTTATAGTGCTTTTTTAACTTTCGCACTGTACTGCTGCCGCAAGACAACAAATTTCACAGCATACGTCAGTGATATTAAACCTAATTCTGATTCTGATTTTGCCTCCTGGTTTTTATTAATTTTGACAAGCTGAGCTGTATCATTTAATCTCAACTGGAATATAACGAGGTTGGAGATATGTAAATTGCAGGTTGCACTGGGAAAGAGGGGACTGCAGTCAGGTATTTTGTGTGTGCTCCAACAGAATAACACCCAGACTGAAAGGGTTAAATTATGAGGGCTGGTTAAATTGATGGGGTTACATTCCCTGAGAGTGGAAGATGACGGAGTTGATCTAATCGATTCCTTGATAGTAAAAAGATTCAGTGGTGTACTCAAATTTCCTCTGATGTGGGAGTCAGCACGCAGATGGTGAAATTAGAGTTCAACTGTACTAGAGTAAAACCAGCAAATAATTATTCACATCAGAATAATAAAAATTGAAACACATCCCTACTCTTCTTCCTCAGAAAAATGTTGTGGCTGTGCAGGCCAAGCCGTTGGGTATATTTAAGGCAGAGGCTGATAGAATCCTGATTAGTCAGGGCATAAAGAGATGCAGGGAGAAGGCAGGAGATTGGGGCTGAATGAGAAATGGCGAAAGGACCATGATGAAATGGCGGAGTGGACTCAATGGGCCAAATGGCCTAATTCTGCTCCTATATCTTATGGTCTTACATCACGGGAAAGGCTCAGGGTAACAGTAATATATTTGCATACGCAAGAACACTGACGGTTATGGAACCAAGATGGGTGAATAGGATCAAGGTAAAGGAGAGTTAAACCGATATGATCTTGAAGAATGAGTGGAGATCTTACTGAAACCCACTGAATATTGAAACACCTGGATAGAGTGGATGTTTCCTATAGTGGGAAAGTCCAGGATTGAAAGGCACAGCCTCAGAATAGAAAGGAGTCCCTTTAGAACACAGATGAAGAGGAATTTCTTTAGCCGGAGGGTGGTGAATCTGTAGAATTCATTGCCACAGATGGCTGAGGAGGCCGAGACGCTGGGTATATTTAAAGCAGAGTTTGGTAAGTTCTTCATTAGCAAGAGCATCAATAGTTACTGGGAGAAGGTAGGAGAATGGGGTTGAGAGGCAAAATAAATCAGCTATGTTTGACTGGCACTGCAGACTTGATGGGCTGAATGGCCTAATTCCGATCCTCTGGACTTATGTCTGAGATTTGCTGCAAGGTCTTGAAGGCCCACTTATTTTTCTGTAAATACTGTGCAAGGAATGAGGAATAGTGGACTCAGGCTAATATTGTACATCAAGGGCACATCCTTCCTTACTATCGGTACTATCCACAGGAGGCAGTGCCTCGAGGAGGCAACATCCACCATCAATGATCCCTGCCACCCAGGCCACCCCATCTTCTCACAGCCACCGTTGTGCAGGAGGTACAGAAGCCCAAAGCCCCACACCACCACAGGTGCTAGAACAACCACTTCTCTTCAACCACCCAACACAAACCCTAATCAGTACAGTTTCCGCAACATGATACTCCCTTTTTCAGAAGAATAAATGGAGATCTCATTGAAACCTATTGAATGTTGAAAGGCATCAATAGAGTGGATGTGGAGAGTATGCTTCCTATTGTTGGGTAATTTAGGAACAGAGGACACAGCCTCAGAATAGAGGACATCCATTTTGAATGGAAATGAAGAAGAATTTCTTTAGCCAGAGAGTGGTGAGTCTGTGGATTCATTGCCACAGGTGGCTGTCACTTGGCATATTTAAGGCAGAGGTTGATAGGTTCTTCATTAGTCAGGGCATGAAGACATACAGGGAGAATGCAGAAAATGCAACCAATTTTGAATTTAGAAAAGAGAATCTTGTACAACTGACAAAAAAATACTCAGTTACTACTATTACAAACGAAGACAAAAACATTGCAGCAATATCGCAGAATATATCGCCTCAAAATATCGAAGCAATACTGTGATTTAAAATTTGTCATTTCTGAGAAAGTTAAGACGGGGTCAATGAAGATGTTCACTGATATGTTGAACTACGAGCTTAGAAAAGAAGAATTTGAAGAATTGTCAATTCTTGTTGACATTGTTGGCACATTTCAAGCCTCTAGTGCTGACTGAAAACATAGATTCAGTTTTGATCAATTCAGTCAGATGTAAATCCAGAAACGGACTAGAACTGGAACGTTTGGATGATCTAATGAGGATTAAGATGTATCTTTCATCTGGATGTGAAATTAATCTGGACATCCACGTGGTCACATACAAACTCCTTACAGACAGTGGTACGAATAGAACCCGGGTCGCTGGTGCAATAAAGCATTACGTTAACTTCTAAGCTACTGTACTGCCCCAATTACTTTTATCCAATATTTCAATCTGCTTTTAACCTGAATGCGATATGAATAGTTAATTGTGATATTATCCTCTTAGGAAACTGAAATGTACTTTATTTTCCAGAGTTGGAAAGGATTCCAATGATGCGAATACCCTTTGTTTTACTATTGTCAGCTCTGATACGGGTCGTAAACTGCAAATTAGAGTGCCTGTGTTTTCCAAGCAGAGACCGTCCTTTAATTCTATTTTCATGGAAACATGCCACCATGTTTCAGAAATATTCACTGCTTTCCCACAGCAATACAGTAAAGCCACTTGTCAACCATTTATTTGTTGTAGATGCTGGCTGACCTGCTGAATTCCTCCAGCATTTGATAAATTGCTCTAACATAAAGAGATGTTCATATGTTGATTAACCACTTACCAGAGACACATTCCACACTGATCAGGGTCAGCAGTTAATTTGTTATTTTTCTTTGCAATTTTCTACAGCTAAATCAATTATTATTAGGGCAACTGTGTCCTTGAAGCACGGGGCTTTTTTTTCCCCCAAAATCAGGAGCAAGACATCCATATCCCTTTTTATCTATCTCCTATTGGCAAGTCATAATGGAACATGAAGAAACAGTGTTCCACTTGTCGCAGTAAAAATGCTCAGAGGAGCTCTGCACTTTTACAAAACTAGACAGATCAAACCTTGCATAAGTTCATCAACTAACCCCAGGGCAAGGCAAATTGCTTTGTTATTTCATAGTCATAGTCATAGTCATAGTTATACTTTATTGTTCCCGGGGGAAATTGGTTTTCGTCACAGTTGCACCATAAATAATTAAATAGTAATAAAACCATAAATAGTTAAATAGTAATATGTAAATTATGCCAGGAAATAAGTCCAGGACCAGCCTATTGGCTCAGGGTGTCTGACCCTCCAAGGGAGGAGTTGTAAAGTTTGATGGCCACAGGCAGGAATGACTTCCTGTGATGCTCAGTGTTGCATCTCGGTGGAATGAGTCTCTGGCTGAAAGTACTCCTGTGCCCAACCAGTACATTATGTAATGAATGGGAGACATTGTCCAAGATGGCATGCAACTTGGACAGCATTCTCTTTTCAAACACCACTGTCAGAGAGTCCAGTTCCATCCCCACAACATCACTGGCCTTACCAATGAGTTTGTTGATTCTGTTCGTGTCTGCTACCCTCAGCCTGCTGCCCCAGCACACAACAGCAAACACGATCGCACTGGCCACCACAGACTCGTAGAACATCCTCAGCATCATCCGGCAGATGTTAAAGGACCTCAGTCTCCTCAGGAAATAGAGACGGCTCTGACCCTTCTTGTAGACAGCCTCAGTGTTCTTAGACCAGTCCAGTTTATTGTCAATTCATATCCCCAGGTATATGTAATCCTCCACCATGTCCACACTGACCCCCTGGATGGAAACAGGGGTCATCGGTACCTTAGCTCTCCTCAGGTCTACCACTGAATTAGACCACTATTTCAATTATAAGGAAATACTCACTGCCCGTTACACCTGCTGGCATTTAGGGCAGCAGTGAAGGTCCTCCATCTGTCTGTCCTTGGCCATACCGTCACACCCAGACGTGGAAGGATTCTTCATTGCTGTTTCTGTAAGGGTTTTGTTTGACCAGTCAGGGTTGTTAGTTCTGAGGAATTGTTGCAAGTTACTTGGGGGTGGTGTAGTAGTGCAATGGTTATTGCAATGGTTTTCCAGCACCAGTGATCACCGATCAGAGATCGATTCCTGCTGCAGTGTGGAAGCAGTTTCTACGCTCTCCCCGTGACCTTGCTGGTTTCCTCCGGATGCTCTGGTTACCTCCCACGCTCCAAAGATAAATGGGTCTGGGTTAGTGAGTTGTGGACACGCAATGTTGGTGCTGGAAACATTGGGGACACTTGTGGGCTGCCCCCAGCACAATCTTTGCTGGTTCAATTTGACGCGAACGGCGCATTTCACGGTATGTTTCGATGTACATGTTAACTGACGTTAAAGATCTTTAATTTTTGAAGTAAATGAGATTTAATTGCGTCAGCAAATAATCTCCACAGGCTTGGAGAGTAGCAATGTCAATAACATAGAGGAAGTTCAATATCATCCAGAATAAAGCACACCGTATGATTGACACTGAGCAAGCGCACCAGGCATTCACTCTCTTCACCATTGCCACGTTGCAACTATGTCAAACGCCAGCTACAGAATGCATTGGATTTACTTGTCCTGACTACTCCAACCACATCTACCAAATCCACAACTTCCATGTCTAGGCAGGACAAAGGCAGTCAGTCACATAGGAACAGCTACAGATTCCCCTCCAAATCCCGTACTATCCCAGTTTGGAAATGCATCCAGAGGACACTTGATTAGGCATACCTGTACACCTTCTCATTGATACAGATATCCAATCTGCCAATCAGGTGGCAACAGCTCGTGAAAACATGACAAGAGGTTCAGTTGTTGTTCAGACCAAACATCAGAATGGCAAAGTAATCTGATCTAACTGACTTTGACCATACAAAGATTATTGGTGCCAGATTGGGTAGCTTGAGTATCCCAGAAACTGCTGATCTCCTGGGATTTTCACGCGCAGGTCTCTAGAATTTGCAGAAAATGGTGTGTAGAACAAAAAAAAACATCCAGTGAGTGGTAGTTCTGTGGGTGAAAATGCCTTGTTAATGAGAGGTCAGAGGCGAATGGCCAGACTGGTTCAAACTGATAGGAGGGCGACAGTTACTCAAATAACCACACATTACAACAGTGGTGTGCAGAAGAGCATCTCTGAACGCACCACACTTCGAACTTTGAAGGGGATGGGCTACTGCCCCAGAAGACCACACGGAGTTTCACTCCTGCACGTAATAAAGAGGCTACTGAGGGTATGCAGTCAATCTTTCATTGTCGTCAGATCTAAATACTGGATCACTTCAGACAATAGTACAATCTCCAAAAGTACTGCTTCAGTTCAGGAAGACAGTTTCTCCTTGTTAATGACATTATTATTAATGCCCAATACATGCTAGCCTTGCATTTATCTCCTATAAGTAAAACCCACCTGCTGTCAATAAAATAAATGATCATTATCTTTGCTCAGATTGTTATATTTCTAATGATTAGAAAGATGCATATGAAAGATGTTCAATCTACTTCAGATTGCAATAGGTTACTATGGTTAAACCTTGCCCACGTTGCAATGTTTCATGATTAGGAAAGATTTCCACATTTCTGAATGCAGGGGATGAAGACCATAAAACATAGGAGCCGAATTAGGCCATTGGCCCATCCAGTCTGCTCTGTTGTTCCATCATAGCCGATTTATTATCTCTCTCAACCCTATTTTCCTGCCTTCTCCGCATAACATTTGACGCTTTTAGCAATCAAGTACCTCCGCTTTAAATCTATTCAACAACTTGGCCTCCACAGCTGATTATAGCAATAAATTCCCCTGATTCGCCAGTGTCTGGCTAAAGATATTCCTCCACAGACGGCACAGATGCCGTCTGGAGCTATGCTCCTGGTAGGGTCACCCATGGCGGTTAGGTCGAGGGTGTGGCCCCTGACAAACAACAATCCGACCAAGACCTCATCGGTGGAACAGGCGGATGAAGTTACTTCGAACTCAACGGCTGTGAAGGCGGATGAAGGCTGCAACAAATCCATCAGCTCCAATCGTCGTGGTTTCCATGCCATTGGAATCAGCTGGTTGATTGGTGAAGTATCGTGTTCTTCTTGGAGTGCAACATCAAGTACACGTTAAAGAAATACACGCACAGGCGTCTTCGCTCTGTGGGCCACTTCTTCAGAACGAAGACCATCATCCTCGACCTCGAGGGATAACCACAACGACAAATCCTCCACATTTCCATTCTAAAGGGACATCCTTGTATTCTAAGGCTGTGCCCTCCGATCCAAGACTCCCCCACTATAGGAAACATCCTCTCCACATCCACAAGGCCTTTCAATATTTAATAGGTTTCAATGTGACCCTCCCTCATTCTTCTAAACTCTGGCGAGTACAGGCCCAGAAGCATCAAATGCTCCTCATACATTAACCCTTTCACTCCTGGGATTGTTTGCATGATTCTCACCTGGACCCTCTCCAATGTCAGCGCGCACTTTCTTAGATAAGTGCCCAAAACTCCAAGTGCAGTCTGACCAGTACCTTATAAAGCCTCAACATTACATCCTTGCTCTTATATTCTAGTCCTCTCAAAATGAATACTGACATTGCATTTGCCTTCCTCACCACCAGTAATGTAAATTTCCTATTGATGTGGTCACATTCCTTAACATTGCCCTAGCCCCGTTATACTGACTGCCACATTGTACCAGCTCATTTTCACCCCTACACGAATGAATCATTTACTAACGTCATCTGTGATTTTGAGGCATCCCATAATTTGTGATACAAAAATAGAAGAAAATAAGATGTCTGAATAATAAAATCATTCTTTTATTATGTGTTGTTCCTAATTTTCCCAAATTAATTCCATGTTCTGAACATTCGAGTCACTCTTGTAATATTCCCATACAAAATAAATTAGCACAGAAGTCTCAGAATCCGTTAAATTCCCAGAGAGAATCTCCTTCCCTTTCTACCATTTTAGTTCTTCTGATAATTGATCTACCTTCCTTTCACACATGATACCTTGTGGTTTCTTCTGAAATGTCTGTGACATTCTGTTTTGCAATGAGGAATTCTGCCCAGAGTACAAATTAGAAATTCAACAGAAAATGACACATCAATGCTCAGAAGTTGCAACATGTCAGAATTAATTAGTTTCACTTAGAACAATTGGTATATTGCTGTTTTTTTTTATAACTTTTAGTGTCTTTGTAATTGCTACTGCTCCACCAGAATCTGTGTCATCCAGATAAAGCGTGAATGTAGCCTGGAATGACGACTGCTTTACTCTTTTCCATTGATGCTGCCTGGCCTGCTGAGTTCCTCCAGCATTCTGCGTGTGTTGCTTGGACTTCCAGCATCCGCAGATTTTCCCTTGTTTGTGAATGCATCGTTCTTTGTGGTACAGCAATGCCAAAAAGCAGGCAGTCTCAGCACATTCCTTCAGGTTAAGATACAGGTGCCTCTGCCATGAGGGCATGATAGCACGTTGGCAATAACCCGGGGCACGCTAGCGAAGCAGAACGCTGGTTAGGTTTGCGAAGACCTGCTGCAAGCTCTGTGGCCAAGCATTGGAAAGAAGTTCAAACCCACAGCAAGAACATCAGTGTGCGGAGTGGTGACAATACAGAGTTCACAAGGCGCATGTAGTCCACGGGAGCAACCCTGAGCTTCCAGCTGTCTGCCAGTGAGGTGTATTACAAGCCTGAGGAAGAGCAGTTTGGCTTCTGCCTCCCAAGTTGCAGCCCACCCCACCTCTCCGTGGAGTGAAGGAGGATGAGGGGCAACTTGACAGAGGTATGTAACATGATAACACTCACAACACGCTGGAGGAACTCGGAAGTCGGGCAGCATCTGTGGAAACAATGAGTCGACGTTTCGGGCCGGAACGCTTCGTCAGGACTGTAGGGGGAAGGGGCAGAGGCCCTATAAAGAAGGTGGGTGGAGGGTGGGAGGGAGAAGGCTGGTAGGTGCCAGGTGAAAAACCAGTAAGGGGAAGGATAAAGGGGTGAGGGGAGGGGAAGCAGGGAGGTGATAGGCAGGAAAGGTGAAGAAGGAATAGCGGAAAACACAATGGGTAGTAGAAAGAGGCGGAACCATGAGGGGGGTGATGGGCAGCTGGAGGAGGGGGCAGAGTGACATAGGGATAGGGGAAGGGAGGGGGAGGGAATTACAGGAAGTTGGAGAATTCTATGTTCATACCAAGGGGCTGGAGACTACCTAGACGGTATATGAAGTGTTTCTCCTCCAACCTGAGTTAAGCCTCATCATGGCAATAGAGGAGGCCATGTATGGACATACGTGAATGGGACTGGGAAGCAGAGTTGAAGTGGGTGGCTACCGGGAGATCCTGTCTGTTGTGGCGGACAGAGCGGAGGTGCTCGTTATGTAACATGATAGGAGGCAGAGATCGAGTGGACAGCCAGAGGCGGGAATGGCTAAAACGAGGGGGCATAATTTTAAGGTGTTCGGAGGAAAGTATGTGGGGGGGGGGATGTCAAAGGTAGCATTTTATTCACACAGAGAGTGGTGGGTGTGTGGAATGCACTGCCAGTGCTGCTGGTAGAGGCAGATACATTACGGACATTTAAAAGACTCTGAGACACATGCATGGTCAAAAAAAATGGAGTGCTATGTGGGAAGGAAAGGTTATATTGATCTTAGATTGGGTTAAAATGTCAGCACAACACTGTGGGATGAAGGGCCTGACCTGTGCTGTGGGGTTCTATGTTTGTGGTGTATTTAATATTTAAGTAATATTTGAGTAATCTTGTATATAAATTGGTTGATTAAGTATTCTTGCTCATTTACATGATTCATTGTGGGTTATATGTGGAAATATTGTATTATTTCTTAATACATGCATTACTAAATGACAATAAAAGAGGACTGCATGTCATCGTAATCTAAAATACATGAATTGCATACATCATTATGCTACCACGTGATACCTGCACATCTCGTTTAAAGTAAACACAAAGTTAGACCCGCATTCCCAGACTCACATGTCTTTTGTTGAATTATTTCAATGTTTTGAAGTTATGAAACATAACAATGTGACAATGTTTTATGTTCAATATCCTATTCCTCAATTTTAACCAAGTTGTTCCTTCAGCCTGTGTGAAAATTCCTCAATTTTAACCAAGTTGTTCCTTCTGCCTGGTCATTTTTACTGTCGGTCATCCATCTACGATATAGTACAATAAGCTGGGACTCCTGACCTCACAATCTACCTCGTTATGGCCTTAAATCTTATGGTCTACCTGCACTTCACTTTCCCTGTAACTGTAAGACATTATTCTGCATTCTGTGATTCCCTTATCTTGTACTATCTCAATCCCTGTTGTAATAAAATGAATTGTATGGATGGTATGTAAAACAAGGTTATCTGACATGTCTGACAATAATAAACTATTTTACCCATTTACCAACTTACCAATCTGTGGTTTTGTTTACTTTTTTCCATTAGTAATAGCCTGACTTCTAAGCAAGTCCCACAGCTGTGCAGTTACCAGCATTTCACACAGATAAGGAAAATAACCATTTCTAATTGCCGTTATGAATCCATTTAACTCGTTCTTTAACAGATATTCTCTGTCCTCTCCATCTCTCCCCCAGTTTCTCTGCAACATTGAAGCATATTTTCATCTCTCTTTTCTAGATCGGACAGAACGTTAACTCCATTTCTCTCTCCACAGATGCTGCCCGACTGCTGAACATTTCTGACATTTTCTGTTTTTGTATATTCTGAAGGCTTTTGTTCATTGTGAAAATTGAAGAGGTTTTCAACATTTCTTTACATTTCAAGTTTCAAGTTCAGCATTTATATTATTTTTATTTAGAGATACAGTGCGGCAACAGACCTGTCTGGTCCTATGAATTCACGCTGCCCGTGTGACCAAGTAACCGACTGACCCGTATGTCTTTGGGATGTGGGAGGAAACTGGAGCACTTGGAGGAAACCCACACGGTGACAGAGAGAATGTACAAACTCTTTACAGACAGTGGCAGAAGTGAAATCACATCGCGGGTGCTGTACTAGCGTCAGGCTAATCACTATGCTACTGTGCCACCCCATTTGTCAACAGGACTTCAAGCGATTAAATGTTGAACTGCAAATCTATCTGAGATTGTTCAAATAAGTAGGCATTACTCAGGAAACAAAAGCTTCATAGTGCAACTAATCTTCAGTGATCTCAGCAACTAAGACCCATGATGTCTGTGAGTCTGCCAGTTGGGATGATGAGAAACACAATGCCATTTTATAAAAAGCATAACATGTGGTTTTAACTAATTCATGGAATGCAACTTATGTAGCCTTACCAAAAAATACATGTGTAATATAGCAGGCTCAAAATATTAATGATAGCATTGCAGTTGCCCACATCACACATGGTTCCACTTAGTACATCATGTGTCCATTCAACTACCTCAGCAAGTTGGACCAGCTGTTTTATTCTAATAAAAAAGGAATCTCATAGTTTTGTTTTGTCAACTGAATTATGGAAGCTCAGCAAAGAAGCCCGTTCTCTTTTCCCTTGCCAACTTTGTGGCTCCTCTCCACTCCCTTGTTGGGTCCATTCTGTCATTGTTGGCCTGGTTCCTCACCCAAATAATCAGCAAGTTCTCTTTGTGTGCCAACATTCCCCGCTAACTCAGAAGTTGAAAGCCTTTCTGTTGCTACCACCTTCTACCGGAGCACCATCAAGGGTGTTCTGATCAGTTGTATCGCCGTCTGGGATGGGAATTGTGACGCATTGGCTCGCAGGACTCTGGAATAGATAGGGAGGACTGTGATAAACATCACCGACGTCTCTCTCCCTTCTCCGCCACCCCCCCCACCTCACAATTCAGGACATATATCAGAAGCACTGCATTCACAGTGCCTTCGGTGTTGCCAAAGACCCCTCACATGCTCCCCACGATCTCTGTGATCTCCTGCCATCAGGCAGAATGTGCTGGAGCATAAGAAGCAGTACGGCCAGGCTGGGTAACAGCTTCTTGCCCCCGGCTGTTCGACTTCTTAACCTTCTGCTGCCATCCTGCGCACATGTACAGCCTGTCTGAATGCCCCGCTGCCCTCCATGAGTTGCTGCCACATGATTGGCTGATACTTGTGTGGTAAACCATGTATATAGGTTGTAACTGGGTTACCTGCCTGGACGCGCCCCTCTGCTGACTGCTCCTGTGGCTCCTCCTACAGACCCCTGAATAAAGGCGATTGTGCCACTGCTCCTCCCTCAGTCCAGGACAGATATTCAGCATGGACGTGTGTCCATTTACTGTTAATAAAAGCCTTTCAGTATTTACTCTACTTCCAGTCTTTTGGAGTAATTGACAGTGCATCAACTTGCATTATGAGCAGGTGTACAGGTGTACAGGTGTACTTAATAAAGTAACCACTAGGTGTAGGTGCCACTTGAGGTCCCTGGTGTATCTTAATCTTCACCAGACTTTGTGTTATTGGCATATTGATATACGTTGCATCCTGTCTTTTCACCTGAGTCGCTAAGGTAAATTGACAACAGCTGGGTGGTCAGACTGATCATTGAGACATCACACTGCGTGAAACTGAAACAGAGTGGTGCATCTCAGATTCGTTTCGATAGACATCGAAACCTACGGTGCTCTGAATCGTTTGCGTTAACAACCAATACAACCCAAGGGTGTGCTGGGGACAGCCCGCGGATATCTCCACACACCTGATCTCAGAATTCTCTCCTTTAACCTTCCCTTTATCCCGCGAGGATGAAGCATTATTGCCATGAAACACTAACCTTGCTTTGTGGTCTACAGATGCTATCTAGTTTACCAAGTATTTCCATCACTTTCTGTTTTTGTTCCTTTCTATCGACGAGAAGGAGGGGTTACACGATTCCTTAATGCTATCCTGTAAACCCTCATTCTGTTAACAACCTTTATTGTTCTCTAACAAATGTTTTCTGAAAATCCAGTGATTTCTCCTAAACTCCCAGCTATTTACTCCTCCAAAAAATTATTAGGTTTATGGAGTGTAAGGTTTTCCTTTCATGAAAGCACATTGATTTTGCTTAATTACATTCTAATTTTCTAAGTGCTCTAACCACACCCTTAATTCCAGAATGCAGCATTCGCCAGCATCAGGTCTATTTACTTAACTTCCCTTTCCTTTCACAGCTGTAAAAGTGCCACATATTCTCCCTTTCAATTTAACGGCACTGTTGTAGAATGTAGGAAGGTTCGGGAGATGACCTCCAACTTATTGTCTGCTTCTTGCCACTTTTCTCTGTATCTCGTAATGTAGACACTAAGGTCCAGGAATTTGTCTGGACTTCACAAGTTCATTGTATCTGTTCATCTGGAGCAAATTCGGTGGGCCAAATGGCTCTACAATGAGTAGTCAAAACTGCCCAATGCATTACCGACACCTGCCTATCCACCATCGAGGACATAAATACAGAAAGATGCCAGAAGAGGGCCAGGAATGTCATGAAGGATCCTTCCTACCCTGTTTATGGATTGTTTGTCGCACTCTCATCAGGGAAAAGGTTACACAGCATCCACAGCAGGACTGCCGGACTCAAAAACAGCTGCTTTCCCCAAGTCGTCAAGCTGATCAACACCTCCACCTATTAATCCAACCCTCACCATTACATAAACATCATCTAGCTTCACTTTATGTACACACAATCAGTCTATATGTAGGGTAATGTAATGGGGAAAACATACAGTGCCTATAAAAGCCTTGGAAGTTTTCATGTTTTATTGTTTTACAACATTGAATCACGGTGGATTTAATTTGGCTTTTTTTGACATTGATCGACAGAAAAAGACTCTTTTCGTGTCAAAATGAAAATGGATCTCTACAAAGTGATCTAAATTAATTACAAATATAAAACACAAAATAATTGATTGCATAAGTATTCACCCCTTTGAAGTCAGTATTTCATAGATGCACCTTTGGCAGCAATTATGGCCTTGAGTCTGTGTGGATAGGTCTCTATCAGCTTTGCACATCTGGACACTGCAATTTTTCCCCATTTGTCTTTACAAAACTGCTCAGGCTCTGTCAGATTGCAGGTTCCTGGAAAACTACACCAAGAAGACAAAAGAACACTCTAAGCAAACTCTGCAAAATGGTTATTGAAAAGCACAAGTCAGGAGATGGATGCAAGAAAATTCCCAAATCACCGAATATCCCTTGGAGAACAGTTAAGTCAATCATCAAGAAGTGGAAAGAATATGGCACAGCTGTAAATCTGCCTAGAGCAGGCTGTCCTCAAAAACTGAGTGACTGTGCAAGAAGGGGATTATGAGTGAACAGGCCTTTTCAAGTCCAGCCACAAATTCTCAATTGGACTTGGCCACTCCAGGACATTAACTCTGTTGTTTTAAGCCATTCCTGTGTAGCTTTGGCTTTATGCTTGAGATCATTTTTTTGCTGGAAAACAGACCTCCTCCCAAGTAAGGGAGTTCTCTTGCAGATTGCATCAGGTTTTCCTCCAGGATTTCCCTGTCTTTTGCTACATTCATTTTACACTCTATCTTCACAAGCCTTCCAGGGCCTACTGTAGTGAAGCATCCCCACAGCATAATGCAGTCACCACCATGCTTCAAGGTAACAATGGTGGGTTTTGATGATGTGTGGTGTTTGGCTTACACCAACATAGCATTTAGTCTGATGGTGAAAAAGCTCAATTTTGGTTTCACCAGATCATAGAACTTTCTTCCAGTTGACGTCAGAGTTCCACATGCCTTCTGGCAAACTCTAGCCAAGATTTCATGTGTTTTTTTTCAACAGTGGCTTTCTCTCTGCCCCTCTCCATAAAGCTGCGACTGGTGAAGCACCCGGGCAACAGTTGTACGCGCAGTCTCTCCCATCTTAGCCTCTGAAGCTTGTAACTCCTCCAGAGTTGTCGTAGGTCTTTTAGTGACCTCCCTCTTTAGTCCCCTTCTTGCACCATCACTCAGTTTTTGAGGACGGCCTGCTCTAGGCAGATTTACAGCTGTGCCATATTCTTTCCATTTCTTGATGATTGACTTAACTGTACTCCAAGGGATATTCAGTGACTTGGAAATTTTCTTGTGTCCATCTCCTGACTTGTGCTTTACAATAATCTTTTCGCAGAGTTGCTTAGAGTGTTCTTTTGTCTTCATTGTGTAGTTTTTGCCAGGATACTGATTTGCCATCAGTTGGACTTTCCAGATACTCGTGTATTTTTAATACACTCAGTTGAAACTTGACTGCACATGGCAATCTCTATTTAACTAATTATGTGACTTCTAAAATCAATTGGCTGCACCAGTGGTGATTTGGTGTGTCATATTAAAGGGAGTGAATAGTTATGCAATCAATTATTTTGTGTTTCATATTTGTAATTAATTTAGATCACTTTGTAGAGATCTGTTTTCAGTTTCACATGAAAGAGTCTTTTTCTGTTGAGCAGTGTTCAAAAAAAGCCAAATTAAATCCACTGTGATTCAATGTTGTAAAACAATAAAACGTGAAAACTTCCGGGGGGGGGGGAAGTGAATACTTTTTATAGGCGCTGTATGCACAACTCTGAACCATCAACATTGAGCTGTTTTTCATGTTAAGAGGCTGGTCTGAAGTGATGGTGTAACGACGTGAAGTATTTTACTGAACTTTATGTTCTGTGTTTAGTTGACAATAAAGCAGTTGTTTTGGTTTCCCTTAAACTTAAAACCATTCTATTTACAAAAACCTACATATGTATGTAACAGTTACTTGTACGTTGTGTTTTATAGATTGCTTTTGTATTTACATTTATTGTATTTTTGTTGTTTTTGTTTTTATACTAAGTGTGTTTCTTATGCTGCTTCTGATCCGGAGTAACAATCATTTCATTCTCCTTTACACTCCTGTAGTGAAGAATGACAATAAAACATCTTGAATCTTGAAGTGAATAACCAAAACTCTAACTGATGAAGGGTCTCGGCTGTTTATTCATTTCCATAGATGCTGCCTGGTCTGCTGAGCTCCCCCAGCACTGTGCGTGTGTTACTCTGGATTTCCAGCATCTGCAGAACCTCTTATATTTATGATTCCCAAGTCATTCATTTTTGACCAGGGAAGAACAAAGTATTTTCTAAACCATGAGAAGCTTGAAGCAATTACAAAAGGCTTAGGGAATCCATGTACCAGATCATTAAAATGTCATGGGCAACCATAGAAAATACGTGAGAGGATTAAGGATATCTTGGGCTAGAGAACAATGTATGTTGCAAATAAACATGTCCCTTGTTCGACAGTACCTGAGCAACTCTGCAACAGAGATTTATTGAAGGGAAAGTTTAACTCAAAGGGTTAAAGTGAGATTAGCTTCTACAACCTTAGGCCATATTTCTGGAATGTAGAAGGTTATGGGTGATTTAACTGCAGTTTTTCATGATACTGAAGGGAATTGATATGGAAGTATATTCCCCAGTAGGACAGATTAGGAATTTAAAAATTGGAGCCAGACTTTTCAAAGTGAAGGCAAGAAGCACTTCTGCATGCAAGGCGGGAAGCAGCTTGGAAATAATTGACTCTGAATCGGGTGTTAATTTAGAGATGGAGACGGATATTTTTGTCATCTGGGGCATACCAAAGGGCAGTGCGAAACGTCAGCCTGGAGGGGTTAACTAGACTACCCCTTTTCTATGTCCATGTTTATTTGAGTGCACATTAACGTGAGAGGCATAAATTGTTATTTATTGGCTTTACAGAATGGAAAGAAGAAAATGTAAAGTTTTGGAATCAAGCCGCGTCTGCTACTTTTACAAATCTAGGATCTTCTCAGAGTTTCTAGTCAGAGTCTCTGATTGTCCCAAAATCAATTGTCAGAATCAGTTTAATTATCACCGACACATGTCGGGGTGGTACGTTAGTGCAGGGGACGGCACGGTGGCGAAGTGGTTAGTGTAACACTTTACAGCACCGGTGGTATGGGTTCATTTCTGACTATGTGGGATTCCTCCCACATTCCAAACAAGTACAGTTTCGTAGGCTTATTGGACACATGGGTGTAACTGGGCATTGTGGCCTTGTTGGGCCAGAAGGACCTGTTACTGTACTGTATTTCTAAATTTAAAAAATACTTATGACATAAAATGTGTTGTTTTGTGGAACAGTACAGGGCAAAAACATAAAGTCACAATGGAACTTGTTAAATGGTGTCTAGCTCTATAAAGATAATTCGGCTTCGAGCAATAATAATGGTGACAAGACTTGTCCTTAAACCCCTTTCCTCTATAGCTTTTTTAAGTACTAGCTGCAGAGTATGGGCATAAATAATATTGTGCAGGTACTCGTTGTCAGAGATCTCGAAGAGAAATGTTCCTTGCAAACGGGCACCCAAAGCAATCTGAGACAAATTCATGCACGGCACAGAGATAAGTTCAAAAAGTTCAAAGTAAATTTATTATCAAAGTACATAAAACCCTGAGATTCATTTTCTTGCCGGCATATTTAGTAAGTCCATAATAGAGTAATAACCATAACAGAATCAATAAAAGACTGCGCCAATTTGAGCATTCAACCAGTGTGCAAAAGACAACAAACTACAAAAACAAAAAAAAAGAAATAATAATAAATAAATATGCAATAAATATTGACAATATGAGATGAAGAGTCCTTGAAATAGACGGGAGGAGAAGATGGTGGCGCGATGCAGTGCGCGTAGCCTCTCCGGTGAAATGATAACGTATTTGTAAGTAGGATGCCGTACACAATTCTGAGTTGATGAAGACAGACGTGAGAAGCAGAGGAACATCTGGAGACATTTCTGAAATGCCCGGTTTACTGCCACTGCTATTGTGCGACTGAGAATCTCCAGAGGGTAGGCCCCAAAATCCCTGGCTTTGCCTGCTGCTGGCGACCGAGGCTGGGGTCAAAGCATTCGGCAGAGATGGTGCTCGGTACTCGGTGTCGGAGGGCTGGTCGGAGGCTCGAAGTTTTCGGACGACTCAGAGTCGGACTGTGATCGGGCATGGCAGGGAGAGCTTTCTTCCTTCTCCCGTCTGCATGAGATGTGGGACTTTCGAGAGACTTTGAACTTTTTTACTGTGCCATGGCCTGTTCTTCATCAAGTTATGGTATTGTTGCACTGTTGTAACTATATGTTGTAATTATTTGGCTTTTGTTAGTTTTTAGGTCTTGGTCTGTCCTGTGTTTCTGTGATATCACACCGGAGGAATATTGTATCATTTCCTAATGCATGCATTACTAAACGACAATAAAAGAGGACTGCGTGTCCTCATAATCTAATCTGAGAAAAGGAGTCCTTGAAAGTGAGTCCAAATGTTGTGGAAACATTTCAATGACGGGGCAAGGGAGGTCGAATTAAGTTATCCCCTTTGGCTGATCATTTCAGTGGCTTGCACACAGGAAATTAGAATACTACCTTTCCTTTCTGAACTCTCTGCTGCAAAGAACCCAGGTTTAATTACTTTATGAATTCCTGATCCTTTCTATATGCCAACAATTTTGTCTTTCTTCATCCATTATTCTTGGTTTTATTGTTAAGGAACATCCCAGAGCAGATGCACACAAAGCACTGATACTAATATAAAGTTCATGGCTGTTCCTCTTCCAGTTTTATTCCTTTGGATTACAACCACTCTTACTGGTCTTGTTTGTCCTCTTACTTTATTGCACTCGACCACTTTTTTAAAAAAAATCGCTGTTCTTGTTTACTCAATTAATTTTAATATGTAATCCCTTGTGGACTTCTTTATGAATCTGTGCTATTATTTCTAATTGGTTGATTTAGCTTCTTTGTCCTTCAGAATCAGGTTCATTACAAGACCGTTCTTAGGCCATTTGGCCCATCAAGTCTGCTCCACCATTCTAACATGCCTGATTTATTATCCCTCTCAACCCCATTCTCCTGCCTTCTCCCTGTAACCTTTGATGCCCTTAGCAATCAAGAGCCCATCACCCTCTGCCTTAAATCTACCAAATGACTTGGCCTGCAAAGCTTTCTATGCCAAAGAATTCCATAGATTCACCACCCTTTGCCTAAAGAAATTTCTTCTCACCTCTGTTCCCAATAGATGTCCCTCAGTTCTGAGGCTATCCACCCTGGTCCTAGACTCTCCCACTATAGGAAACATCTACTCAATCCAGACCTTTCTATATTCGGTAAGTTTCAATCAGATGCCCCCTCATTCTTCTAAACTCTAGGGACTACAGGCCCACAGCCATCAAACGCTCCTCATATGTTAATCCTTTCATTCCTGGGATCATTCTTGTGAACTTCCTCTGGACTCTCTCCAACGCCTGCACATCCATTCGTCGGTAAGGGGCCCAAAACTGCTCACAATACTCCAAGTGTGATTTGACCAATGTCTTATAAAGCTTCAGCATTACACTTTGCTTTTGTACTCTAGTCCTCTTGAAATGAATTGTAACATTGCATTTGTCTTCCATACCATCGACTCAACCTGCAAGTTTTTGGGAATTCTTTAGGGAAACCTGCACAAGGTTTCCCAAGTCCCTTTGCACTTCTGATTTTTGAATTTTCTCCCTGTTTAGAAAATAGTCCACACCTTTATTCCGTCAGCCAAAATGCATGACTATGCACTCCCCAAAACTATATTCCATCTGCCAGTTCTTTGCCTATTCCTCCAATCTGTCTATGTCCTTCCACAGACACCTTGCTTCCTCAACACTACTTGCCTTTCCAACTATTTTAGTATCGGCTGCAAACTTGGTCACAAATCCTCAATTCCATCATCCAAAGCATTGACTTACAACGTGAAAAGAAGTGGTCCTAACACTGACCCCTGCAGCACATCACTAGTCACTGGTAGCCAATCAGGAAAGGACTCCTTTATTCCCACTCATAGCCTCTTGCCTGTCAGCCAATCTTCTCTCCATGCTGGTATTTTGCCCGTAAAACCATGAGCTCTTACCTTGTTAAGCAAGACACTATAATTTCCTTTCTTCTGCCTCCCTCCCTTCTTAAAGAGTGGAGTGACATTTGCAATGTTCCAGTCTTCACGAACCATTTCAGAATCTAGTGATTCTTGAAAGATCATTATTGATGTCTCCACTGATTACTAATTTCTTCAGCCACCTCTTTCAGAACGCCGGGGTGCAGTCCATCTGCTCTAGGTAACTTATCTACCTTCAGACTTTTCATCTTCCCAAGTACCTTTTTCTTGGTAATAGCAACAACACTCTTGCATTTCTGGCACTCTGCTAGTGTCTTCCACAGTGAAGGCTGACACAAAATACTTATTAAGTTCCTTTGCCATTTCTTTGTCCCCCGTTACTACCTCTCCAATGTCATTTTCCAGCAGTCCGATTTCCACTCTCATCTCTCTTTTACTTCTTATATAGTGTATCTGCAAAAACTTTTTTTAATCCTCTTTTATAATAATTGGCTAGTTTACCTTTATATTTTATCTTTCCTCTCTTAATGGCTTGCATTTTTAGTTGCCTTCTGTTGGTTTTTAAACGTTTCCCAATCATGTACCTTCTCATTATTTTTTGCTATATTATATGCCCTCTCTTTTGTCTTTTATGCTGTCTTTGACTTCCCTTGTTAGCCACCATTGCCTCATCTTCTCTCTAGAATACATCTTCATTTTTGGAAGGTGTCTTTTCTGCACCTTCTGAATTTCCCACAGAAACATCAGCCATTGCTGTCTGCCATCACCCCTGCTAGTGTCCCCTTCCAATTATCTTTGGCGAGCTCCGCTCTTATGCCTGTATAGTTCCCTTTATTCCATTGTAATACTGATACATCCGATTTTGGCTTCTCCTTCTCAAAATGTACGGTGAAGTTATTATGTTTTGATCACTGTCTCCTGAGGGTTCCTTTACCTTAAGTTTCCTAATCAAATCTGGGTCATTACATAACACCCAATCCAGAATAGGTATTCTCCTATGGGTTCAACCATCAGCTGCTCTAAAAAGCCATCTTGTTAGGCATTCTACAAACTCCCTGTCTTGATATCTAGCACCAACCAGATTTTCCCAATCTGCCTGCATATTGAAATCCCCTCTGATTACTGTAACATTGCCCTTTTTACATGTTTTTTTTAATCTCCCATTGTAATTTGTAGCCCACATCCTGTTTGGACGCATGTATATAACCCCCATTGGGGGAGTTTTTTACCCCTGCAGTTCCTTAACTCCACCCACAAGTATTCTACATCTTCTGATCCTATGTCACCTCTTTCTAAGGATTTGGTTTCTTTTTTTACCAATAGAGCCACTTCACCCTCTCCGCCTACCTGCCTGCCTTTTTGATACAATGTGTATTCTTTGATGTTAAGTTCCCAAGTATGATCTTTTTTCAGCCGCCACTCGGAAACGCCCACAACATCATACCTGCCAATCTCTAACTGCGTTATCAGATCATCTACCTTATTCCGAATATTGCGTGGATTCAAATATAACACCTTCAGTCCTGTGTTTGTCATCTTTTTTGATTTTGGTCCTCTGTTACACTTTATCTCATCCCACTGACTGTATTGTTTTGCAGCAGAAGTATAAAGCAGTAAAACAATAAAAATAATTAAATAGCTATGCAAAAAGACAGCGAAAATAGTGAGGTCGTGTTCATGGATTCATTGCCATTCATAAATCTGACAGCAGATGGGAGGAACCTGTTCCTAAAATGTTGTGAGTGTGTTTTCAGCCTCCTTTACCTCCTCCCTGATGACAACAGGAAGACCGCATGTCCTGGACGGTGGTGGCCATAATGATGACGGTCACATTTTTGATGCATCGCCTTTTGAAGAAGTCTTCGACGGTGGGAAGGCTAGTGAACATGATGGAGCTGTTCGAGTTTACAACCCCTCTGCAGCTTTTTCCGACCCTGCGCAGTGGCCCCTCCATACCAGCCAGTGAAGCAACCAGTTAGAATGCTTTCCACGGTACATCTGTGGAAATTTGCTTGAGCCTTTGGTGATGTACAAAGTCTTCTTAAACTCCTAATGAAATAGAGCTGCAGGCATTCATGAACTTTAACTTCCCTGTATTCTCTCATCAAAATTACTTCCGAATAAATCTGCTCATATTAAAGAACCTTAATCTAAAAATCATACAGAAAGTGCCGGAGGAACTCAGCAGGTCAGGCAGCATCTACGGAGATGAATAAACAGTCGATGTTTCGGGCTGAGACCCTTCTTCAGTCCTGAATATGTATTTCCCGCATCTGCAGAATTTCATAATTTCTTGTGTTCTTAATCTATTCATCCTCATTTTCCCGATTCTTTAGTTTATTTCCCCTCTTTCTTTGATCCTTCACATTACTGCAAATGGTAGTTTTACTATGTACATTTCCACAGGAAGCATTGAATTTTCTTTGTTTCTAGTTATCCTTTCTTCAAGCACCAACTAGTTATCGGTGGCATTTATCACACCTCCTTAATTACATTGCTCCCAGAGTATGGGCAATCTCCTCAACTGCCCTGTGGTCACCAAGACGGCTGACTGTAAGTGAATGTCCTTTGGTTATTCAGAGTTGAAGCCTCAACTAATAACTTATGCTCTCCCAGTGAATCTCAACAACAAAGTCATTGACAAGGGATAAGGAATTTTTTCTGAACATTCTAAGTGGTGATTTGGAATATTTAGCCTGTGGGTGATGGAAACACTAGCTTGAAGAGAGAACTGGATAAATACTCATAAGGCAAATGCAAATGTTAGCATTCATTTCCAGCAAAGTGATCCTTCAAAACACTTTTTATTCAGCCAGCCATTTGCAGCATTAGAATTCTGTACATTTTTGTTGACTTATTGCACACATTTTTACACAGTGTCATCGCCATTTAAGAACTCTGAGCCAAGCTCTGAGCTTGTGGGGTTGTGAACTCTGCTCGGTTTGAGCAAAGAATCAGGAATGTTTGCAGATGCCCATTCTTGGATCAGAGAAATTCCATTGCCACTTCTGGAAGAGAATCTGGTGGGATACACAGCCAGGATTCTCTGTAAATAAACCACTTCCATCCACCGTGTAGCAGTTGGCTGATATGTTCAAAGGAGCAGCTGTAGACCAAATGACATTGAATTCAAGTGGCCGTTCAAAATCTCATCAGGCCCATGAGGTGTATACCTAAGCCTTTTGCTTTCTGGAACTTGGAGATGCCCACTACATCATACCTGCCAATCTCTAACTGCGTTATAAGATTATCTCCCTTATTCCATATACTGGGTGCATTCAAATGTAATACCTTTGGTCCTGTATTCATCACCCTTTTTGATTTCGGCCCACTGTTACATTTTAACTCATCCCACTGACTGTTATGTTTGTTCTTAATAAACATAAACAGTGTTGGTAGAAATGTGAGCACATATTTAATTGCTTCTAGTTATCTTTCCTTCAAACACCGACTAGTTATTGGTGCCATTTGTCTCCTCTCTTTAATTACATTGGAGATTGGGCCATGGCATTTGTTCCTCGTGCAAGGGGTATCTTCTCAACTGCCCTGTGGTCACCAAGATGGCTGACTGTAAGCAAACGTCCTTTGGTTATTCAGAGTTGAAGCCTTGACTAATAATTTATTTCTACCAGTGAATGTCAACAACAAAGTCATTGACAGGAAATTAGGAAAATGTTTCCAAACATAGTAAGTGGTGATTTGGAATATTGATGGAAGTAGTAATTTCAAGAGAGAACTGGATAAATACTCTTAAGGCAAATGCAAAGTTAGCATTCATCAGAATCAGAATTGGGTTTAAAATCACTGGCATATGTCATGAAATTTGTTAACTTACTGGCAGCAGTACATTACAATACAACATAATATAGAAAATTAAGCATAATGAATCATTACAGTAAGTATATATATATGTATCTTAAGTAATTAAATTAAAGCTCTCCGGTGAAAATGATTTTGTATCTGTTAAATAGGGGCTGTGGACAATTCTGATTTGATGGTGACAGACGTGAAAGCACAGAGGAACATCTGGAGAAATTTCTGAAACGCTGGTTCGCTGCCGCTGTTCCTCCGCGATCGAGAATCTTCCGGAGGGAAGGCCTCAAAATCCCCAGCTTTGCTTGCTGCTGGCGACCGAGACTGAGGTTGAATTGTTCGGATAGAGATGGTGCTCGGTACTCGGTGTCGGAGGGCTGATTGGACGACTCAGAGTCGGACTGTGGTCGGGTATGGCAGGGAGAGTTTTCTTCTGTCTGTATGAGATGTGGGACTTTCGAGAAACTTTAAACTCTTTTACTGTGCCATGGACTGTTCTTCATCAAGTTATGGTATTGTTGCACTGTAGTAACTATATGTTATAATTATGTGGTTTTGTTAGATTTTTCAGTCTTGGTCTGTCCTGTGTTTTGTGATATCACACTGGAGGAAATATTGTATCATTTCTTAATGCATGCATTACTAATGACAATAAAAGAGGACTGTGTGTCCTCATAATCTAAATCTAAATAACCTAAATCTAAACTAAAATGGGTGCAAAAAACAGAAATGATATAGAAACAAAACAAAAGTGAGTTAGTGTTCATGGGTTTAATGTCCATTGAGAAATTGGATGGCAGAGAGGAAGAAGCTGTTCCTGAATCACTGAGTGTGTGCCTTCTGGCTTCTGTACCTCCTTCCTGATGGTAGCAATGAGAAGAAGGCATGTCCTGGGTGGTGTAGGTCCTTAATAAAGGACGCTGCCTTCCTGAGACAGCGCGCCTTGAAGATGTCTTGGATACTTCAGAGGCTTGTACCCAAGATGGAGCTGACTAATTTTACAAGGGTCTGTAGCTTCTTTGGGTCCTGTGCAGTAGCCCCCTCCCATACCAGGCAGTGATGCAGCCAGTCAGAATGCTCTCCATGGTACATCTACTGTGGTTTTCGGGTGTTTTAGGTGACAAACCAAATCTCCTCAAACTCCTAATGAAATATAGCTCAGAAATATATTCATTTCGAGAGGACTAGAATATAAAAGCAAGGATGTAATTAATGCTGAGGCTTTGGTCCAGCCACACTTGCAGTATTGTGTGCAGTTTTGAGCCCCTTATCTAAGAAAGGATGTGCTGGTATTGGAGAGGGTCAAGAGAAGATTCACATGGATGATTCTGGGAATGAGGTGGTTAATGTATGAGGAGCATTTGATGGTTCTAGCTCTGTACTTGCTGGAGTTTAAAAGAATAGGTGTGGGGGGGAGGTGGTGATTCTCATTGAACCCTTCCAAATATTGAAAGGCCTGGATAGAATGGACTAAGTGGAGATGTCTTCTCTAGTGGGGTGTCTAGGACCAGCGGGCACAGCTTTAAAATAAAAGGACATCCCTTTAGAACAGAAATGAGGAGGAATTTCTTTAGCCAGAGGGTGGTGAATCTGTGGAATTCATTGCACAGACCTTTATGCAGGCCGAGTCAGTGGGTATATTCAAATTAGACGTTGATATGTTCTTGATTTGTAAGGGTGTCAAATGTTACAGGTAAAGGCAGGTAAGTGGGATTGAGAAGAATAATAAATTAACCATAATGGAATGATGGAGCAATTCTCCATCATGAATGGAGCGGTTGGCCTAATTCTGCTCCTGTGTCTCACGGTCTTATGGTCTAAGCTGAAATATTGCGGGGCCATGGAGGTAGAGCACCAATAAAAATACTACGAGCAGACCTTGTTTCTGAATAATTAATTCTTATTACTCAACACTGAGTTGAACTCCTTTTCCAGCAGAATTACCCTCCAAATCGCTTTTTATTCAGCCAGCCATTTTCAGCATTAGAATTCTGTCCATTTTTGCAAACTAATTACACACATTTTTAGACAGGGTCATCGCCATTTAAGAACCCAAACGATATTGGCCAGCCAAGCTCTGAGCTTGTGGGGTTGTGAACTCTGCTCAGTTTGAGCAAAGAATCAGGAACGTTTGTGGATGCCCATTCTTGGATCAGAGAAGTTCCACTGCCACTCCAGGAAGAGAACCCAGATGGGATACAAAGCCAGAGTTCCCAGTAAATAAACCACTTCCATCCATCGCGTAGCAATTGGCTGCTGCATTTGGCAGATATGTTCAAAGGAGCAGCTGTAGACCAAAACAACATTGCATTCAAATGGCCCTTCCAAACCCCATCAGGTCCATGAGGAGCGCACCTAAGCTTTTTGCTTTCTGGAGCTTATTACTGGCATCAGGGTGGCATCAGAATGTGAGCTTCTTATCCTTTCATTTTAAAATTCATGCACTGTTTTTCTCCTATCAGTGAACTTATTGAATATTGAGGAACAGCTATTTTCAAAGCTTTTCTATGACAACTTTCTTCTTTTGTCACCTTAAGACCATCTTCAAGGATCTCCCACCTTCCAGGCCATGCTCTCTTCTCACTGCCATTGGGAAGGAGGTACTGGAGCTTTAGGTCCCACACCACTAAGTTCAGGAACAGTTATTACCTTTTACCCATCAGTCCCCTGAACCAGTGTGGATAACTTCACTCACTTCAGCTCTAGGTGATTCCACAACCTGTGGACTCAATTTCAAGCCATGTTCTCAATATTATTCATGTATGTACGTAGCTCTCTATCTATCTACCTATTGATCCGTCCATTTATCTATTGTATTTGCAGTTTGTCTCTTTTGCACATTGTTTTTTGCCAGTATATGTAGTTTTTCATTGATTCTCTTGTATCTACTGCAATTGTCTGGAAGACAATGAATCTCAGGGTAGTCCTTGGTGATGTATACACACATAGATAATAAATTTACTTTGAACTTTGACCTTTATATACCTTCACTGCTCCATTCTATTTTGAGCCAAGAGCAAAATCAGAATGGAAATGAACAAAACAGGAACGAGATGTGACTCAAAAGCGAGTGCAGATGACAACACATAATTTTGATGCATTAAGCAGAAAGAAAATGACACACTCAGCATGACTGCTGGTTATTCTTATGTCTAAATTTAAATCGATAGCTCCATGCAATATTTTCTTTAAATCTCGTGATTTTTTTCCCCCTCATGTTGGACACATTTCAGCTTTACTGTATGATGTGGATTTCCAATACTTTATAAAGATTAAATATTAAATATCCACATCAGTCACTCCCCTCCATAGGGATATTCAATATTCAGGAGGGATAGACATGAAGGAAGGGGAGGTGGGGTGGCGTTGCTGGTTAAAAAAGAGATTAACGCAATAGAAAGGAAGGACATAAGCCGGGAAGATGTGGAATCGATATGGGTAGAGCTGCGTAACACTAAGGGGCAGAAGACGCTGGTGGGAGTTATGTACAGGCCACCTAACAGTAGTAGTGAGGTCGGAGATGGTATTAAACAGGAAATTAGAAATGTGTGCAATAAAGGAACAGCAGTTATAATGGGTGACTTCAATCTACATGTAGACTGGGTGAACCAAATTGGTAAAGGTGCTGAGGAAGAGGATTTCTTGGAATGTATGCGGGATGGTTTTTTGAACCAACATGTCGAGGAACCGACTAGAGAGCAGGCTATTCTGGACTGGGTTTTGAGCAATGAGGAAGGGTTAATTAGCAATCTTGTCGTGAGAGGCCCCTTGGGTAAGAGTGACCATAATATGGTGGAATTCTTCATTAACATGGAGAGTGACATAGTTAATTCAGAAACAAAGGTTCTGAACTTAAAGAGGGGTAACTTTGAAGGTATGAGTCGTGAATTAGCTAAGATAGACTGGCAAATGACACTTAAAGGATTGACGGTGGATATGCAATGGCAGGCATTTAAAGGTTGCATGGATGAACTACAACAATTGTTCATCCCAGTTTGGCAAAAGAATAAATCAAGGAAGGTAGTGCACCCGTGGCTGACAAGAGAAATTAGGGATAGTATCAATTCCAAAGAAGTAGCATACAAATTAGCCAGAGAAAGTGGCTCACCTGAGGACTGGGAGAAATTCAGAGTTCAGCAGAGGAGGACAAAGGGCTTAATTAGGAAGGGGAAAAAAGATTATGAGAGAAAACTGGCAGAGAACATAAAAATGGACTGTAAAAGCTTTTATAGATATGTAAAAAGGAAAAGACTGATAAAGACAAATGTAGGTCCCCTGCAGACAGAAACAGGTGAATTGATTATGGGGAGCAAGGACATGGCAGACCAATTGAATAATTACTTTGGTTCTGTCTTCACTAAGGAGGACATAAATAATCTTCCAGAAATAGTAAGGGACAGAGGGTCCAGTGAGATGGAGGAACTGAGTGAAATACATGTTAGTAGGGAAGTGGTGTTAGGTAAATTGAAGGGATTGAAGGCAGATAAGTCCCCAGGGCCAGATGGTCTGCATCCCAGAGTGCTTAAGGAAGTAGCCCAAGAAATAGTGGATGCATTAGTGATAATTTTTCAAAACTCGTTAGATTCTGGACTAGTTCCTGAGGATTGGAGGGTGGCTAATGTAACCCCACTTTTTAAAAAAGGAGGGAGAGAGAAACCGGGGAATTATAGGCCGGTTAGCCTAACGTCGGTGGTGGGGAAACTGCTGGAGTCAGTTATCAAGGATGTGATAACAGCACATTTGGAAAGCGGTGAAATGATCGGACAAAGTCAGCATGGATTTGTGAAAGGAAAATCATGTCTGACGAATCTCATAGAATTTTTTGAGGATGTAACTAGTAAAGTGGATAGGGGAGAACCAGTGGATGTGGTATATTTGGATTTTCAAAAGGCTTTTGACAAGGTCCCACACAGGAGATTAGTGTGCAAACTTAAAGCACACGGTATTGGGGGTAAGGTATTGGTGTGGGTGGAGAATTGGTTAGCAGACAGGAAGCAAAGAGTGGGAATAAATGGGACCTTTTCAGAATGGCAGGCGGTGACTACTGGGGTACCGCAAGGCTCAGTGCTGGGACCCCAGTTGTTTACAATATATATTAGTGACTTGGATGAGGGAATTAAATGCAGCATCTCCAAGTTTGCGGATGACACGAAGCTGGGTGGCAGTGTTAGCAGTGAGGAGGATGCTAAGAGGATGCAGGGTGACTTGGATAGGTTGGGTGAGTGGGCAAACTCATGGCAGATGCAATTTAATGTGGATAAATGTGAAGTTATCCACTTTGGTGGCAAAAATAGGAAAACAGATTATTATCTGAATGGTGGCCGATTAGGAAAAGGGGAGGTGCAACGAGACCTGGGTGTCATTATACACCAGTCATTGAAAGTGGGCATGCAGGTACAGCAGGCGGTGAAAAAGGCGAATGGTATGCTGGCATTTATAGCGAGAGGATTCGAGTACAGGAGCAGGGAGGTACTACTGCAGTTGTACAAGGTCTTGGTGAGACCACACCTGGAGTATTGTGTGCAGTTTTGGTCCCCTAATCTGAGGAAAGACATCTTTGCCATAGAGGGAGTACAAAGAAGGTTCACCAGATTGATTCCTGGGATGGCAGGTCTTTCATATGAAGAAAGACTGGATGAACTGGGCTTGTACTCGTTGGAATTTAGAAGATTGAGGGGGGATCTGATTGAAACGTATAAGATCCTAAAGGGATTGGACAGGCTAGATGCGGGAAGATTGTTCCCGATGTTGGGGAGGTCCAGAATGAGGGGTCACAGTTTGAGGATAGAGGGGAAGCCTTTTAGGACCGAGATTAGGAAAAACTTCTTCACACAGAGAGTGGTGAATCTGTGGAATTCTCTGCCACAGCAAACTGTTGAGGCCGGTTCATTGGCTGTGTTTAAGAGGAAGTTAGATATGGCCCTTGTGGCTACAGGGGTCAGGGGGTATGGAGGGAAGGCTGGGTTCTGAGTTGGATGATCAGCCATGATCATAATAAATGGCGGTGCAGGCTCGAAGGGCCGAATGGCCTACTCCTGCACCTATTTTCTATGTTTCTATGTTTCTATAGCCCCTCAGCACCCTCCAACCCTTCAAGCACTGCCACTTTACACTTACGCTCCACACCTCATACCTACACTGACACAGTCACTGTCCCACTGTTTCCACATTTTTAAACTCTCCCTCTCCCAGTGTAGAGTGCACCCCGCTTCAAAACATCCACCATTGTCCCTGTACCGAAAAAGGCCAAGGTAGCGCGACTGAACGACTACATCTGCAGCTTGCTGCCACCCACATTGGACCCCCTACAATTCGCCTACCGACACAACCGATTGACAGGTGATGCAATAGTCATGGCTCTTCACACTGTCCTTGCACATCTGGAGAAGGATGCTTATGTGAGAATGCTGTCCTTGTACTACAGTTCAGCACTCAATACCATAATCCCCTCCAGGCTTGACAAAAAGCTCAGAGACCTCAGCCATCACCCTGCCTTCTGCTGCTGGATCCTGGACTTCCTGTCAGATCGCCGGCAGGTGGTAAGAGTGGGCTCCCTCACCTCTGCCTCTCTGACCCTCAACACAGGAGCCCCTCAGGGCTGTGTCCTAAGCCCCCTCCTTTACTCTCTGTATACCCTTGACTGTGTCGACACCCACAGCTCCAATCTGCTAATTAAATTTGCTGACGACACTACATTGAATAGCCGTATCTCAAATAATAACGAGGCAGCCTTCAGAGAAGAAGTCATCACCCTGACACAGTGGTGTCAAGAAGACAACCTCTCCCTCAACATTGCAAAAAACAAGGGAGCTGCTTGTGGACTACAGGAGGAATGGAAACAGGCTAACCCTATTGACATCAATGGATCTGGGGTTGAGAGGGTAAACAGCTTTAAGTTCCTCGGCATCCACTTCACCGAGGACCTCACCTGGTCTGTACATACCGGTTGTGTGGTGAAAAAAACACAACAGCATCTCTTTCACATCAGACAGTTGAAGAAGTTTGGCATGAGTCCCCAAATCCAAAGGACTTTCTACAGGAGCACAATTGAGAGCATCCTGACTGGCTGCATCACTGCCTGGTATGGGAACTGTACTTCCCTCAATCGCAGGTCTCTGCAGAGAGTGGTGTGGACAGCCCAGCACATCTGATGATGCGAACTTCCCACTATTCAGGACATTTACAGAGACAGGTGTGTAAAAGGGGCCCAAAGGATCATTGGGGACCCGAGTCACCCCAACCACAAACTGTTTCAGCTGCTGCCATCCGGGAAACGGTATCACAGCATTAAAGCCAGGACCAACAGACTCCGGGACAGCTTCTTCCACCAGGCCATCAGACTATTTAATTCATGCTGACACAACTGTATTTCTATGTTATATTGACTGTCCTGTTCTACATACTATTTATTATAAATTGAACATTGCACATTTAGACGGAGATGGAACGTGAAGGTTTTTACTCCTCCTGAGTGAGAAGGACGTAAGAAGTAAAGTCAATTCAATTCAATTCACACACACTGCTGCTACCTGGAAGAGTTCCACTCACCAAGAGTCCCTTTGTCACTTTGTCATTTCCTGTCAGAGTCACCTTATGCACAGTTACTCCTGCGTCTAGCATCATTTTATGTACATACAATCAGTCTATGTATTTGAGCAACACACATAAAAGTTGCTGGTGAACACAGCAGGCCAGGCAGCATCTCTAGGAAGAGGTACAGTCGACGTTCCGGGCTGAGACCCTTCGTCAGGACTAAATGAAGGAAGAGATAGTAAGAGATTTGAAAGGGGGAGGGGGAGGGGGAGATCCAAAATGATAGGAGAAGACAGGAGGCGGAGGGATGGAGCCAAGAGCTGGACAGTTGATTGGCTAAAGGGATATGAGAGGATCATGGGACAGAAGGCCTAGGGAGAAAGAAAGGGGAGGGGAGAAGCCCAGAGGATGGGCAAGGGGTATAGTCAGAGGGACAGAGGGAGAAAAAGGAGAGAGAGAAAAAGAAAGTGAGTATATAAATAAATAAATAACGGATGGGGTACGAGGGGGAGGTGGGGCATTAGCCGAAGTTTGAGAAGTCAATGTTCATGCCAACAGGTTGGAGGCTAGCTCCAACCTGAGTGTGGCTTCATCTTTACAGTAGAGGAGGCCGTGGATAGACATGGAATTAAAATGTGTGGCCACTGGGAGATCCTGCTTTCTCTGGCAGACAGAGCGTAGGTGTTCAGCGAAACAATCTCCCAGTCTGAGTCGGGTCTTGCCAATATATAGAAGGCCACATCGGGAGCACCGGACACAGTATATCACCCCAGCCGACTCATGGGTGGAGTGTCCAGCATCTGCAGATTTCCTCGTGTCTGCATTTTTATATATTTGAGCTATTCTTTTGTATGTACAGCCACACTCAAACAGTTACTTGTACACTGTGTTTTAAAGGATTGCTTTTATATTTATATTGATTGTGATCTTTACGCCGCATTGGATCCAGAGTAACAATCATTTCTTTCTCCTTTGTACTTGTGTCCTGACAATGGGAAATTCTGATGATCAAACTTTGCCAAGGCTGCTTTAAAAACCATTTTGTTATCAATGGCAGGAAATGGGCTTTACAGCAGGAGAGAAGGTTCTGTTGAATTTTTATGCATATTCCAATTCCTTCACCAGCCCAAAGATAAAACATTCCTATGCAACGAGATGCTAGATCAAAAATCCTGTGTGAGCTCTGTCAAAATCTCTTACAAGTTAGCCAGTTATGAATGCAATGGAGACCAGCCTTCAAATATAAATAATTTGAATAGAAGTCCACTTCCTTCTGTTAGAAGCATTGGACTACTTTACAGATAGGCCACTGTACTTTTGACTTTATGCGGACAAACTAATTAGCAAAAAACTTGGTAATCTTCCCCCTTCCTTTTCAGTCCTGAGGAAGGATATCGGTCCGAAACATCAGCTGCTAATTCCCTTCCATAGGTGTTGCCTGATCTACTGAGTTCCTCCAGCATTTTGAGTGTGTTACTTTGGTAGTAAACAAGCTTGTAACATACTCTGAAAATTTGTCCTTAGTCATTCATTAGGTCATAATTAAGGAAGTATAAATTACTAGAAACAATTATTTGTTGGTGTAGTTTGCTAATTTTCATTACTTTAGAACGCTATTGATTTACAGTACTCGTAAATTCATGAAGTAATTCAAGCTATAGATGATTTACCGTATGTGATGTTTGCTGTGTAAACTACATATTTGACACCACTGCCCCCTTCAGTACAGACAAGGAATCATTTTAGACCCAAGTTCTATCTCTTGCTTCCATTTTCAAGAGAAAGGGTTTAATCTGGATGGATTTCTTTCCAAGGCTGTTCATGATCTTGCCTCTGACGTTGGTTGTGAAATAGAGTGCTGGTAACATCAGTTGAATGGAATCGAGAAAAGTTTGAGAAAAACCCACAAATGATACGGTGGAGGTAACTGGCATCGGATGATGACACAAGAGAGGGAGAGCAGGACGCTGATTTGAAACCCCTTTTGTACAACTCTCCATTCACACATTTTTCCACTGACCTCCTTCTGCTTTGACCAACTTCAACTGTCTAAACTTCTCTTTATATTTTTTGTGGGGTGTCTTGGGATATTATTCTACATTGAAGATTTACTGTAAACGAGTTGATCTTAATAAAATATGCAGGCTTAAAACAGATAAAACAACAGACGCAATGGAACACCACTTGTCTGGCTCAAAATGTCCGCCTGGTTTCAGCATACAGACAGTCACTGTCCCTTTGCTGAGCAAGATCCAGAGAAGGCATCAGCAGTCATCCTACACTGTCAGGGTCTTTGCGACAATCAAGAAGGAATACGTAATAAAACATAGACCACATCTCTTATTGGTAATGATTAATTTCACCATAGGAAATTCAGGAGGACACCATGGGTATTATTACAAGCATGGGTGTTATCCACAGGCTAACTAAAAAAACCTGATTCACATATGCAGTTTGATGGAAGTTCATTAGGTTGAAAGATTAACCTGTTTTCCCTTTCATTCTAATAAAATAGAACATAGAACAGTACAGCACAGGAACAGTTTCTTCTGCCACAATGTTTTGCTAATCTAACTAAACTACTCCCTTCTGCTGGGACAAGGTCCGTGTCCCTCCATTCTTCTAAGAGCCTTTTAAATGCCCCCGCTTCCACTCCTGGCAATGCATTCCAAGCACCCACCTCTCCCTCTCGCCCTACACATTTCCTTAGAACTCTTAAAGTATTTCCCCTAGCATTAGATGTTTCAACCCTGGGAAAAAAAGCTCCCTGCTCTGTTCTTTATCTATGCTTCCCATAATCTGATACAATTCTGATGGTCTGAGTTTATTTCAGATTTCCAATGTTTTTCTTGACAAACTTCCACACTGTTTTATTTTTAATTAGAAGATTCTTAAATCATCTGGAGTGTAAAATATTGTCTGCTCTTCCCCTCTCTTAATAGCATGTGGGAATAAAATACAATATTTAATATCTGATGAAGGGCCTCAGCCCGAAATATCGACTGTTTATTGTTCTCTAAGGAAGCTGCCTGACCTGCTGAGTTCCTGCGGCATTTTGTGTGTGTGTGTTACTCTGGATTACAAGCATCTGCAGAATCTCTTGTATTTTGTGATGTGCTAACTTTCTTAAAAGTATATGTTTCTGCGAAACAACCATATTGTTACAAATGGGCAGAAAAAGGGGCTCTGGAACACCTCGTTTAATTTACAGCTTGCTGAATGCAGTGTCATCTGGTGGCAGAAGGAAGAAGTGATGTTGCCTGTGAAGATTTTTTTGGAAGTTGTGGAGCACCTGCCTGTCTAAGTTCAGTTTTAGTCCACAAGACACAGGAGCAGAATTAGGTCATCCGTCCCATTGAGTCTGCTCCACCATAGCTGATTTATTTGCCTTCCCAACCCCATTCTCCTATTTTCTCCCCATAACCTTTGAGGGAGTTACTAATTAAGTACTTATCAACCTTCACTTTAAATATTCCCAATGACTTGGCCTCCACAGCCGTTGCTGGCAATGAATTCCACAGACTCACCACACTCTGCTAGGAGAAATTCTCTTCATCTCTGTTCCATAGAAATGTCCTCATATTCTGAGGTGTGCTCTCTGGTCCTAGACTCTCCCACTATTGGAAACATACTTTGCACTTCTACTCTACCACTCTACCTAAGCCTTTCAGACATCATTAGAGTTTTGGTTCAAATATGCAAAAAAGAATTGATTTCTACAGATGAGGCAAAACTGACTGCCTTGAACTTAAAACAATCAGTCAAGCTAGGCACTGCTCAGTGCCAGAGAACCTGCTGTTGATAGAACTCACAGAGTCACAGAGCACTACGGCAAAGAAACTGACCTTTCAGTCTATCTAGTCCAATGCAAAGTATCAGGGACTGATGTTGTTGACTTCTCTGATGGGTGGAACCAAATCTGATTCCAAGGCAGATTAGGATTGTTGGGGTTCGGTCATCACAGGATCAGGAGACAGCGTTGGGTGCTTTTCAACTTGCCCAATTGTGACATTAGTGACCTTCACCACAATATGAGGAACGTTTGCTAATGAGTGAAGTTGACACTCGCTCTGGTAATGCGTTAGCCCATGACCTTGAGCAAAAGCAAAGACAATGTTCAGAAAAGATGGCATATGCCTACCAATGACAAATCTAACTAGAGACACAGGCTAACTGCCTCCCATCAGCATTCAATGACATTCCAATCACCTCATCCTCCAAGAGTCTCCACTAACTGGAAACTTAAATACAGCAATCACGTCAATGCAGTTGTCACAAGAGCAGGCTCGTGGCCAAATATTCCACAGTGAATTATTCATCTCTTAATTCATCGCTTGCAAAGTTCAAGCCAGGAGCTTGTTGGTTGTTCTTCACTTACCTGGAAAAGTACATCTCCAATATCATTCAAGGAGCTTGACACAATCGAGTACAAAGCAGCCCGCTGGAATGGTACCCCACCTACTACCCTCAAGTCGTCACTCACTTCACCATCGTTGCAATGTAACTGGAAGATGAGCCAGCTAAAAATGACCTTGCTGCAAATTGTCGGCACTTCTTCAAAAGTACTTTCCAAGCTCATCAAGAAGGATATGGGCCACTGTTAAATGGGAACACCACAATCACTCAGTGAACCTCCCAGAATATTGACACGGTTTGGCATAATTAGATTAGATTAGATTATGAGGACATGCAGTCCTCTTTTATTATCATTTAGTAATGCATGCATTCAGAAATGATACAGTGTTTTTCCAGAATGATATCACAGAAACACATGACAAACCAAGACTGAAAAACTGACAAAAACCAGATAATTATAACATATAGTTACAACAGTGCAAAGCAATACCGTAATTTGATAAGAACAGACCAGACCATGGGCACGGTACAGTCTCAAAGTCTCTCAAAAGTCCCATCACCTCATGCAGGTGGTAAACCTCCAGTGCCGCAAACTTGCTGATGCGGCATCCTGGAAGCATCCGACCACAGTCCGACTCCGAGTCCGTCCGAAAACTCCGAGCCGCCGACCAGCTCCCCGACACCGATGCACCGAGCACCATCTCCGCCGAGCGCTTCGACCCCGGCCCCGGCAACAGGCAATAGGCAAAGCCGAGGATTTGGGGCCTTCCCCTCCGGAGATTCTCGATCGCACAGTAGCAGCGGCAGCGAAGCGGGCATTTCAGAAGTTTCTCCAGGTGTTCCTCCGTGCTTCTTCACGTCTGTCTCTATCAAATCAGGATTGTGCACGGCATCCTACTTCACAGATACGATATCAATTCGGAGCGGCCGCGCGCACTGCCTCGCGTCGCCATCTTCTCCTCCCTCCTCCAATGGCACTGAACATTCTGATAAATTTCTTGCTTACTGCCCATTACGCTGCTGGTTGTCCATACCATCACACACAGACAGAAAGGGATTCTTCATTGCTGTTTCTGTAACAACTTCCTTTGTCCAGTCAGGGTTGTCAGTCCTGAGCTGAACCGCTGAACCTGGAGGACCGGTGGACCACTCTTGGTCTGGCCTCTACCCTTTGACCTGCTTGGCATGGGCGACTTCAGCCAGCACAGCTCTCCAGGTTACTGAGGCACACAAGCCTCCAAACCCTACAACAAGTTTGTGGTCCTCTTGGAGGTACAAGCTTCTACAGGTGAACTTTTGAACGAATCTTGAACGGTTGTGTCATGGTCTGCCTCGGCAATTTGGATGAGCAGGAGTGTAAGAAACTATAGAAAGTAGTGGACTCAGCCCAATACATCATGGGCACATCCCTCCCCATCATCAGTTGTCTCTAGAGGAGGTGTTTCCTCAAGTCAACAACATCCATCATCTATCATCAAAGATCCCACCATCCCTGCCGTGCCATCTTCTTTTGGCTATCATCTGGCAGGAGGTACGGAAGCCTCAAGTCTCACACCACCAGGTAGGTTCAAGAACATCTACTCCCCTTCAACCATTCAGTTCTTGAAACCAGCCAGTACAACCCTAATCACTCCCTCAGGTTAAGATTCAAGATTCAAGATTCAAGATTCAAAAAACTTTATTGTCATTCTAACCGTACGTCAGCTCTGCAGGGCAGAATGAGACAGCGTTTCTCAGGAGCAGTGCAATCATAACATAACAAACGCAACACTAAATAATAAACATAACAATAAATAGTAAAACACAACAGCCACATGTCAGTTAAATCAGTTATAAGTGTCCAGTGCAAGTTAAAAGTGTCCAAAGCAGAGTCAGGTGGAGCAGCTATTCAGCAGTCTGACTGCCTGTGGGAGGAAGCTGTTTAGCAATACTATGATCAACTTGCAACACTAAAGGCTTTGTATTTGTTTTTCTAATTGTGTTTTTGTGTTTTGGTGTGGTTGAAATTTATGGTTAATTTATGCATTTCTTGTGAATGCCACTTATATGTTGCTACGTGTCTGTGATGCTGCTGCAAGTAAGCTTTTCACTGCACCTGTGCATACACGTACTGTGCCAATGACAATAAACTTAGGCTTTGACTTTAACTTTGAAGTCACATACCATCTCGACTTTGAACCATAATTGTATTCCACTGTGCTAACATCCTGGGTGGGGAAGGGAATAAAAATGTACTTAACTGCAGATCCCAAGTATCTCCAACGTACAGACGGGGAAGATTACAGAAGAAGCTTATGGTGGCATAATGGTTAGCACGACAATATTACAGCTTAGGACATTGCAATTCAGAGTTCAGTCCTGGCGTCCTCTGTAAGGAGCCTCTGTACGTCCTCCCTCTGGAATGTGTGGGTTTTCTCTGGGTCCCCTGGTTTCCTCCTACTTTTCTAAAGGTGTGCGGGGTAGGTGAATTGGACATTGTAAATTGTCCTGTGGCTAGGTTAGAGTTAATTCGGGTAATAAAATTTTCACCGTTATAGATTCAGGAGTTAAGGAAGTAGGTGTACGTAGCAGGAAGCAATTCAAATGAGAATCAGTTGAAGTTCAAAGTAAATTTTATTATCAAAGTACATATAACTAATAAGATCCTCTTGGGCTTCTAGCTGGGTACAGGTATCGATTTTAACTGACATTTCAATGACAAACTCTACCATCTTCATGAATCCCTGATGAAATCAATACCTGGACCCAGCCGGAAGCCCGAGAAGATTTTATTCATCATGTACGCCTGGAAAGCACTAGATCCCTTTTTCAAAGTACATATATCACCCTGAGATTCATTTTCCTGCAGGCAAAATCAGCAAATCAATAGAATACTAAAGATCAATGAAAGATCAACCAGAGTGCAGAAGACAACAAACTCTGCAAATGTAAATATAAATAAATAGTAATAAATAGCGAGAACGTGAGATATCAAGATAAAGAGTCCTTAAAATGAGATTATTGTCTGTGGGATATCTCAATGGATGGGCAAGTGAGTGTAGTTATTTCCTACAAAACAAGGATCAGTCAGGATTGAGTGGTAGAGCAGACTCAATGGGCCAGATGGCCTAATTCTGCTCCCATGTCTTATCGTCTTATGGTCTTTTGTTCAAGAGTTTTTAAGAGACTCTTAGAGAGGTACATGGAGCTTAGAAAAATAGAGGGCTATGTGGTAGGGTAATTCTAGGCAGTTTCTAGAGTAGGTTACATGGTTGGCACAACATTGTGGGCTGAAGGGTCTGTAATGTGCTGTAGATTTTGATGCTCTGTGTTCTATGTTCTAAGAGCCTGCTGGTTGTAGGGTTATGACTATTCTCGAACCTGGTGGTGCAAGTCTGAGGAGCTTGTACCTTTTACCTGATGGCAGCAGTGAGAAAAGAGCATGGCCTAGGTGGTGAGGATCTCTGATGATGGATGCAGCTTTCCAATGACAGCGTTTCATGTTTATGTGCTCAGTGGTTGGGAGGGCTTTACCCATGATGTAGTGGGTCGAATTTGGATTTTCCATTCAAAAGCATTGGTGTTTCCATTCCAGGCCATAATGCAGCCAGTCAATACACTCTTTGCTACACATCTATAGAAGTCTGACAAAGTTTTAGATGCCATGCCAACTGTTTTGGGCCCCTTATCTTAGAAAGGGTGTGCTGAAACTGGAGAGGGCTAAATGGAGGTTCACAAACATGATTCCAGGATTGAAAGTTTGATGGTTCTGGGCCTGTGCTTACTGGAATGCAGAAGAATGAGGCGTTTACCTCATTGAAACCTATTGAATGGTGAAAGGCCTTGATAGAGTGGATGTGGAGAGGATGCTTCCTATGGTGGGAAAGTCTAAGATCAGAGGCCGCAGTCTCAGAATAGAGGGGCATCCTTTTAGAATGGAGATGAGGAGGAGTTTCTTTAGCCTGAGAGTGGGAAATCTCTGGAATTCAGGCAGCTGTGGAGGCCAAGTCTTTATGCATATTTAAGACAGAAGTTGATAGGTTAGGGCACGAAAGGATACAGGGAGAAGACAGGAGATTGGCGCTGAGGAGAAAATTGGATCAGCCATGATGAAATGGCAGAGCAGACTTGATGGGTCAAATGGCCTAATTCTGCTCTTATATCTTATGGTATTACAGTCTTATATCATGTGTTGAAGGACCTGTACTGTGGAATACATTCTAAGTCCTATGTTCTAAGACAATGGGATGTGTTAATTGGCCTGCATCAAACTAGGATCCTGATCCACAAGTGTTAATAAATCATGGGTGTTTTGGGCATTGCCCAATGAAAGACTTTTAAAGACAATTCAGGTCATCTCCCATGTTACAAATGCCCTATTTATTGACAATCACACACATAAGTGAACTCCTATAATATTATTAAAATTAACAAGTCTGTTTATATATACATATGATTTTTTTCTGCAAGCAGCAAAACTAGTTTCCTCTCTTTCCACTTTTAGTAATAGTTGCTTCTTGTAAGTCTTGTGTGTGCTTTGATGCAAATTATGATAATATTTTGGAGATATGGTTACCACAGTGAGTGATTTTTGTGTATTTTCTGATCTAAGGATTTCTGTATAAACAGAACTCATTTATTACCTGTGGAGATCCTGAATGCAATCATTTCCCTGGCAAATGGCAAAGAGATACTGAAAAAAAAACAGTATGCATTTGAATTTCCAGGTCTCCAGAGTGGCCTGGGGCACTTGGTGAAATTGGGCACGGATCTAATGTTAAAGACACAAGAGACTGTAGACACTGGGATTTCCAGGTACAACCTGCTGGAAGAAGTCAGCATGTTGAGCAGAATCTTTTGGGAGGAAGGGACTGGTGCAAGGTTTTGACCTGAAATGTCAAAATTCCATTCTTCCCACAGATGCTGCTTGACCTGCCAACCTCCTCCAGCAGATTGGTACTTCAGATCTGCCACTTATGTAAACCCAGGTCTCCAGACTCCTTCATGAAATTAAATATTGACAGATCAGAATCAGAATCAGGTTTATTATCATCGGCATGTGACATGAATACTTAGCAGCAGCAGTTCAATGCAATACATTACGTAGCAGAGAACAAAAAAAATAAAATTTAAAAAAATAATAATAAATAAACAAGTAAATCAATCACGTATATTGATTAGATTTTTATAAAGCGCAAAATCAGAAATACTGTATATTAAAAAAAAGTGAGGTAGTGTCCAAAGATTCAATGTCCATTTAGGAACTGGATGGCAGAGGGGAAGAAGCTGTTCCTGAATCGCTGAGTGTGTGCCTTCAGGCTTTTGTACCTCCTGCCTGCTGGTAACAGTGAGAAAAGTTCATGCCCTGGGTGCTGGAGGTCCTTAATAATGGACGCTGCCTTTCTGAGACACCACTCCCTGAAGATGTCCTGGGTACTTTGTAGGCTAGTACCCAAGATAGAGTTGACTAGATTTACAACCTTCTGCAGCTTCTTTTGGTCCTGTACAGTAGCACCCCCATACCAGACAGTGACGCAGCCTGTCTGAATGCTCTCCATGGTACAACTATAAAAGTTTTTGAGTGTATTTGTTGACATGTCAAATCTCTTCAATCTCCTAATAAAGTATAGCCGCTGTCTTGCCTTCTTTATAACTATATCAATATGTTGGGTCCAGGTTAGATCCTCAGAGATCTTGACACCCAGGAACTTGAAGCTGCTCACTCTCTCCACTTCTGATCCCTCTATGAGGATTGGTATGTGTTCCTTCATCTTACCCTTCCTGAAGTCCACAATCAGCTCTTTCATCTTACTGACGTTGAGTGCCAGGTTGTTGCTGTGGCACCACTCCACTAGTTGGCATATCTCACCCCTGTCCGCCCTCTCGTCGCCACCTGAGATTGTACCAACAATGGTTGTATCGTCAGCAGATTTATAGATGGTATTTGAGCTATGCCTAGCCACACAGTCATGTGTGTATAGAGAGTAGAAGACTGGGCTAAGCACACACCCTTGAGGTGCGCCAGTGTTGAGTGCCTTCAGGATCCTGCATCTGAGCCCAAGACACATCTGCTGAGATGATACTAAAATAGTTAGTGCAGGAGACAGTGTGGAGGGTTATGAAAAATTACAGGGGTCTCTTAATCAGCTAGGTACGTGGGTTGCAGTTTGGCAAATGGCTTTCAATGTCAAGCATTGCATTTTGGGTGATCAAACCAGAGCAGGACTTATACAGTGAATGTTGTGGCCCTAGGGGTTTTCCAGAGCAGAGAAACCTGGGAGTTCAAATGCATAGTTTGCTGAAAGTGGCATCTCAAGTGGGTAGGGTGAAGAAGGTGTTTGGCTCACTGGCCTTCACCTGTTGGGACATTGCGTATAGGAGTTGGAAAAATAAACGCATCTCAGGCTTCCAGCTGGGTACAGGAATCGATTATAATTGACTTTTCGATGACAAACTCTGTCATCTTCATCAGGATGATGCCTGGGCATGTTTGGTCCAGTAGTATTTAGACCCCTGTAGTCTGTCTCTCCTGATTGGTTAGCCCTCATCCAATCAGGTTTCTGCTGTCCCATCTTGCTTACAATCTTCCCAAGATTGACTTCAACGGCACAAAGCTACTGCAACGCACCAATGGCCTTTGGTACCGCCTGGTGAAGGAAGTCATCGAAATAAAACTAGAGGAAAAGAATTTTAACAAAGACTAAGATCTCAGTCTTAGTAAGAACTGGAATTCAATTGTAATATTCTACTTAGGCGAGGCCAGGGTTGCCATAGCAATATGCTAATTTCTAAACCAACAAGGTGGATGAGGGCTGTTAGAGAGAGGTGATTGCATGACCCCTGATGAAGACGGCAGAGTTTGACATCGAAACATTGTTTATATTCGATACCTGTACCCAGCTGGAAGCCTGAGAAGAGTTTATTCATCATATACACTGGGAAAACACTAGATCCTTTTTCATAGGAGCTGGAAGTCATACTGTCGTTATGTCAGATATTGATGAGGCTACACTTGGAGTATTGTGTACAGTTTTAGTCACCTTTTTATAGGAAGGATGTTATTGAACTAGAAAGAGTGCAGAATAGATTTATCAAGATGTTACCTGGACCTGGGTGCCTGAGTTGCATAGACAGGGACTTTACTCCCAGGAACATAGGAGATTGAAGGGGGAGTGGGGTGCATAGACAGGGTGAAAGCACAGCTTTTTTCTCAGGTAGGATGGGCTTAAAGAAGATGGTGTAGGTTGAAGATGCAAATGCTGGAGGAACTCAGCACGTCAGGCAGCTTCTATGGAAATGAATAAACAGTTGAGGTAATGAATAAATAAGCTGAAGATCAGCGGCAAGAGATTTAAAAGTGACTTCAGAGCCAGCTTTCTCACACAAAGTGTGATGCATATTTGGAACAAGTTGCCAGAAGTAGAGGCTGAGGCAGCCAGATTATCAATGTTTAAATGAAATCTGATTAAGCACGTAGAAAGGAATGGTTCAGAGGGCTGCAACCAAATGTGGGCAGATGGGCCTAGCTCTGTTTAGGTACCATATCCGATGCGGACGTTGGTGACCATGGTTTTCCATACAGATCTATCCCTCGTTCTTTTGATGACTTCCATTTCCTCGATGTGTAGCCACCTGGCTATGCTTTTGATGTACATAGGTCGAGGTCTTCCTCTAGGTTTGCTCCCTTTGATCTTTCCAGAGAGTATGAGTTTTTCCTAGTTCATCTTTCCGCATGATGTGTCCTAGGAATCTGAGTTGTCTTTCTCTTATTGTTGGTATGAGTGATCGAACTGCTTGGGCTCTTCTGAGAACTTCTTCATTTGATGTGTGTGTGGTCCATGATATTTTTAACAGTCTCGTGTAGAACCATAACTCAGCTGCTTCTAGTCTCTTTTCCATTGCTGGGGAAATTGTCCAGCATTCACTTCCATAAGTCAGGATAGAATAAACGTAGCACTGCAGTATTCTGTTTTTAGTGTACGTACTCATCTTTCTGTCTGTTAATATGGCTAAGGTAGTGAAACTGAAACAAATGTTTTATCTTCTGCTGTGACCTGATATTTAGCACCAACCCTACCTTAGACTTGTGTAACAAGGTTCAGAAGTCTGATATTATACCAGAAAAAAATAGATGGAAATATTGAGCAGGTCTCGCAGCATGTGTAGAAAGGGTTAAATCTTCAGGCCTGAGACACTTCAACAGAACTGGTAGAGTGAAAGGGTAGAGGTGGTTGGTTAGGTCAGAGATGATATGATTGATAGGACGGGGCCAGGGTTGCCATAGCAATATGCTACTTCTAAACCAACAGGTTGATAGTTTAATGAGGGCTGTTAGGGAGAGATTAAACATGTAAAAACAGTGACCTGCAGGCCAGAATTATTACTGAGAACAGATGAACTTTGGAAGGGCCAGCAGAATTCAGGCTTCCAGAATTTCCATTTGGATGTCCTGACTGGTTCTAGGAGGGGTCGTAAAGATCTTTACGCACTACTTGTTATGTTTCAGGGATGGGCCCCGCAGTGGTATGGGGAGAATGTAAAGAGCAAAAGCCATGAAAACGGAAGATATGAGTGGTTTGCACTGGAGCAGAGTAGAATATATGGCCAAGTATCTCAGGCAGGGAACTATACCTGGAAATGATGCGTGGAGTTCCGAATTAATACCATTAAAACCTTTGGTTACATGGAATAGAACACAAACCATATTGTGGTATCTTGCCTTATTATCTTTGATTTCTCTTATTCAGAAATTTATGGTGCTGACCATAAATAGATTCAGATCCAACGTTCAGGCCAATTACCACGGAAGCCATTCTGTCTGAATGTATAATGATTTGGTATGGCAGCTGCTCTCTGCACAGGATTGCAAGAAACTGCAGAGTTGTGGACACAGCTCAGCACATCACAGGAACCAGTCCCCCCTCTGCGGACTCTGTCTATCCTTCCCGCTTCCTCAGTAAAGCAGGCAACAAAATCAAAGACCCTACACACCCCAGACAATCTCTTTTTGCCCTCTCCCATTAGGCAGAAGATACAAAAGCCTGAAATCCCACACAAGCAGGCTCAATCCCACTGTTATCAGACTCTTGAACAATCAGGTAGACTCTTGGACTCAGAATCTACCTCATTATGAGCTTGCACTTTATCGTTTACCTGCAGTAGCTTTAACACATTATTCTGCATTGTTATTATTTTAACTTATTCTAGCTCCATGGACTGTGTAATGATTTGATCTGTGTAAACAGTATGCAAGGCAAGCTTTTCACTGTACCTTGGTACATGTGACAATGATAAACCAATACCAATACCAATCAAAGTCTATGTCAGCTTCGGCAGCTGTCAAAACAGGGTGGCTGCACCTTGCTGGCTGTGAAAACCACTTTAGCTGTTTGAGTGTGGCTTCTCCTTGCACCCTCCATGTGAGGACGATACATTGCAGAACATCCCATTGCCACGCAGGATTTTCCCATTTTGGATGGGGAGACTTTACAGGATCCGCCTTAGTTTTTGTTATGTGTCCACTTACCTCCTGTATATTTTTAATTCGGATCGGATATAAATGTCAGAAGTACAGTGAGGATGTAATAATGAGGCTTTATAGGGCATTAGTCAGTCCGCACTTCAGTTCAGTTCAGTTTCCATTTATTGTCATTTAGAAATGCATGCATTAAAAAATGATACAACGGTCCTCCAGAATGATATCACAAGAAAACACGGGACAACCCAAGACTAAAACTGACAAAAACCACATAATTATAACATATAGTTACAACAGTGCAAAGCAATACTGTAATTTGATAAAGAGCAGACCCATGGGCACGGTAAAAACATTTCTCAAAGACCCGATAGACTCATCATCTTACACAGGCGGTAGAAGGGAGGAAATCTCCCTGCTGTGAACCTCCAAGCGCCGTCAACTCGCCGATGCAGCACCATTGGAAGCACCTGACTGCAGCGGACTCTGAGTCCGTCCGAAAACTTCGAGGCTCCGACCAGCCCCTCCGACACAGCCTCTCCGAGCACCATCCTCTGCCGAGCGCTTTGACCCTGCCCGGGCCGCTGAGCAACAAGCAAAGCCGAGGACTCGGGGCCTTCTCCTGCGGAGATTCTGGACCACACAGTAGCACACTTGGGATATTGTGACCTGTTTTGGGCTCCTTATCTAAGAAAGAATGGGCTGGCACTGGAGAGGGTCCAGAGGAGGTTCATGAGGATGATCCCGGAAATGAAAGGGTTAACCATCATGGTGCATCTATTATCCCTCTCAACCCCATTCGGCTGCCTTCTCCCCGTAACCTTTGACATCCTTGTGAAGAACCTATCGGCCTCCACGATAATATGTACCCAATGACAGACTCCACAGCTGTCCGTGGCAATGAATTCCACAGATTCATCATCTTCTGGCCAAAGAAATTCCTCCTCACCTCTGTTCAAAAGGGACGTCCTTTTATTCTGATGCTGTGCCCTCTGGTACTAGACCTCTGAGAGAAACAATAGGAACTGATGTGATTTGATCAGAAGTTAGAATTCCTGCTATTGCTGTTGTTTATCACAATGTCCAATAACACTGATTAAGAGATAAACAGAAACATTTCCAAGGAGCAGGTCCCTGCAAGACAAACAGACAATTGGATCATAAGTTTACCATTTTGTTTGGCCTATTTAAGTATCCAATTTTATCTAGGTCATTAAAAACTTCATCCAATAATACAACTTTGTTTGGGATTCCCAAATATGTGACATGCTCATGCTAGATATACACTCTGTCTACTTTATTAGGTACACCTGTACACCCGCTCATTAATGCAAATATCTAATCGGCCAACATGTGACAGCAACCCAATGCATAAAAGCATGCAGACATGGTCAACAGATTCTGTTACTTTTCAGACAAAGCATCAGAATGGGGGGGGGAGGAATGTTATCTAAGCGACTTTGACTGTGGAATGATTGTTGGTACCAGATGCGATGGCTTGGGTATCTCAGAAACCACTGGTCTCCTGGAATTTTTATGGACATCAGTCTCCAGCGTTTGTAGAGGATGGTGCGAAAAATACAAAACAAGCTATTGTGATTTTCAATTGGAATCTTCAGTTAAATATCACAAACATCGCAATTCAGATCGGAAAGTGACGTTATTCAAAACACGGCTGTGAAAAAGGCAGGCCTGTACTGTTACAATCCCAGATAACTACTTCTCCTTCAGGTGAGAAACCGACCTTTCCCGCATTTGCTACAGTAACTCCATAAAACGACTCTTCCCAAAGAGAAATGGAAATTTATTTTTACTGGATTGATCCATAAAATCGTAAATAGGATGGCAGGTAGTATAACACGTTATAGCGCCAGCAAAAGGGATTCAATTTCTGCTGCAGTCTGTAAGGAATTGGTGCATCCTTTGGTGGTAAGAACGGGAAGGCAGATTATTATCTAAATGGAGTCAAGTTAGGAAAAGGGGAAGTACAACGAGATCTAGGTGTTCTTGTACATCAGTCACTGAGAGCAAGTATGCAAGTACAGCAGGCAGTGAAGAAAGCTAATGGCATGCTGGCCTTCATAACAAGGGGAATTGAGTATAGGAGCAAAGAGGTCCTTCTGCAGTTGTACAGGGCCCTGGTGAGACCACACCTGGAGTATTGTGTGCAGTTTTGGTCTCCAAATTTGAGGAAGGACATTCTTCTATTGAGGGAGTGCAGCGTAGGTTCACAAGGTTAATTCCCGGGATGGCGGGACTGTCATATGTTGAAAGATTGGAGCGACTGGGCTTGTATACACTGGAATTTAGAAGGATGAGAGGGGATCTGATTGAAACATACAAGATTATTAAGGGATTGGACATGCTGGAGGCAGGAAGTATGTTTCCGTTGATGGGTGAGTCCAGAACCAGAGGCCACAGTTTAAGAATAAGGGGTAGGCCATTTAGAACGGAGTTGAGGAAAAACTTTTTCACCCAGAGAGTGGTGGATATATGGAATGCTCTGCCTCAGAAGGCAGTGGAGGCCAAGTCTCTGGATGCTTTCAAGAAAGAGATGGATAGAGCTCTTAAAGATAGCGGAATCAAAGGTTATGGGGATAAGGCAGGAACTGGATACTATTTGTGGATGATCAGCCATGATCACAGTGAATGGTGGTGCTGGCTCAAAGGGCTGAACGGCCTACTCCTGCACCTATTGTCTATTTTCCTCTTTACCTTGTGGGTTTCCTCTGGGTGCTCCGGTTTCCTCCCACATTCTAAAGACGCACCGGTTAGGGATAGTAAATTGAGACATGTTATGTTGGTGTGGAAGCATGGTAAAACTTGTGGGCAGCTCCCAGTATATCCTTGGACTGTGTCGGGCATTGACGCAAACGACACATTTCAATGTAAATGCTTTGACAAAAAAACTAACATGCTTTAACAGGAAGGAAAAAGGTGCAATAAGAACTTCAAAAGAGGCTTGTATAGAATTAGAAACTGCTGGAAATACCTCATTGATGTAAGCAACTTGTATTCTATAATCTTTTATCAGAACTGAGGAAAGTTGATATGTGTAGCAAGTGCCAATATTCAGATAGAGTTTGGGCGAGGGGAGGGAAAGGAGAAATTGAAGAAATGAAAGGAAATGGGGAAAAAGGAAAAATTACAGATGGTAGTTTGACACAAAAGGAAGCAAAATATGGGCTGATAGGAGATGCATTCAGGAACAGTGGGGTCATTACCAATGCCTGCCCTTCAAACAAAATATAGGGATGATAACATTAAGAAATTGTTGAATTCAATGTGTATATTGAAAGGTTGTAAAATATCTAATTGAAACATCCTGTTTCTTGAACTTCCATTAAGCTTCTTTGTAACAGTCTAAGAGGACAAGTACTTGAAATTACAAAGAGAACTCTCCCTTCCCTCTTCTTCAATTCCTCACTCTGGCTTCATTCTTACCTCTTCTCTTCTCCTCACCTCCCTCTGGTGTCCATCCTCCTTTCCGTGGTCCACTCTCCGCCCCTATCAGATTCCTTCTTCTTCGGCCCTTTACCTTTTCCACCCAATGTCTCCCAGCTTCTCACTTTATTACCCCCTCCCGCACCCACCTACCTTCCCCCTCACCTGGTCTCACCTATCACCTGCCAGCTTGTACTCCTTCATCTTCCACCCCTCCCCATCTTCTTCCCCCTTCCTTTCCGTCCTGATGAAGGGTCGTGGCCTGAAATGTTGTCTGTTTATTCACTTCCGCAGATGCTGCCTAAACTGCTGTGTTCCTGCAACATTTTGTGGGTGTTGTTCTGGATTTCCAGCATCAGCAAAATCTCGTCTGATAATTGTGATAGCCTATCAGACCTAACGTCAGGTTCGAAGGCTCTTTTCATCATTACCTCTCAACATCCCTGAAAATGTCTTCCTCGATCGTAAACTTTACCAAAGAATCTAGTGCATTGAGTTCAAATTTTGGGTTCTAGTGTGTTGAACACCTCTTGAAGATTTAAGTGCACAACAATTAGATCTACCAACAGTTACTTCCTCAAAGTGATCTGGGTTGACTGGAGATCATTTTTCCATTTCTGAAGTCATGCTGGTTATGGTTTACTAGTTTGTTGTTGATAATCCTCACATTCGTTCCCGTTAATCATATTAATTGTCAAAATTATGTATATAGGAGAAAAGACTATATACATATGCACAGATGTACAAATATTAGAAGAGAAGATTAAAAAAAAAATTACCTCAAACAGTCTAGCAGGAGGGGGTCGTCACTTCCCCGGTTATAGGTTGACAGAGCCTAATGGCCAAGGGTTAGAATGACCTTCAGCTATATCAGGTCCAAGTACACAGATGACAAGAACAAAAACCGAATGTGATTCAACAAGGAGCAGGGCTGTGTCTGTTTGCACACCGTATTCAGTGTATGCTCAGAACAAAAAGCAAACAAGGTGTAATCTAGATATGAAAAGCTATTCTTGGTAAATCAGACTCTGACCTTTAAATTTGCTTTAATGCAAACCGCAGAAGAGATGGCCATGAACTTCATAGCTACAGCACTGAAAACAAGTCTCTATTGAACATTATATATAATATTTTTGGATCAAGTAACAGTGAACTACACAGACTGTCAATAGATCAATAGTTTTAATAATATCAGTTATTATTCACATTTTATTTAGAAGAATCAGAAGATTTAGGACTATGTCAAAAATATTACAGTGTAGTATTCTAATTGAAGTTAAATGTTTGATATTAAACCTTATCAATTGAGATGGCACATTAAAATACAAAGGTACAACCCACATTAAAGCTGCAAATCAAAGTTTTACCTTTTGAGACCATAAAACATAGCAGCAGAATTAGGCCATTTGGCCCATCGAGTCTGCTTCACTATTCCATCATGACTGATTTATTATCCCTCCCAACCTCATCCTCCTGCCTTCTTCCAACTACCTTTGATTAACTTATTAATAGAGAAGCTATCGGCCTCTGCTTTAAATATACTCTGCTTTAGCCTCCACTATCATCTACGGCAATGAATTCCACAGATTCACCACCCTCTGACTAAAAAAATTCCTTCTCATCTCTGTTCTACTGTAGGATTGAGTTGATTTCACAAATTATGAACACTTTAGTGAATTCCTTCACTGAATTTCATAGCCAGGCTCTATCTACTTATGAATCTCAACTATTTACAGTATTAACAATTTATTTCTGTTGAAGAGCTGAAATTTTAGCTGCACCTCTCTTCGCAGATGCTGCATGGCTCATCAAGTATACCCAGAATTTTATGTTTCTGTTGTCAATTAAAGCTGTTTCCACAATGAAACCAGGTTTGAAAGGAAGACTTCGATTCAAATCCTAGATAATAATCCATTTAAGAACAGAAATAATATTTAACCAACATGCTACTTGTTATTGTATTCTTGTGTACTTAGTTTTTATATCTTATAAATCGTATTATGCTCTGAAATGTCAGAATCAAAATTCATGACCAGAATTCTTATTTTTACATTTTAAGTTAGAGATAGTCTGATCAAAAAGTTTGAGTTCACAATTATCTAACACAGTGAATTCTTCATTTCTTTAAAGACGTTGCATACTTTTAACTGATATGCTTAAGTATACGGAATATTTACCTTAATAATTTTGTACTCTAGGGAAGACTCATTTATTTTCCAAAGATTTGTTGTAAATCATAAAACAGTGCTTAATCTCCCCTATCATTCAGAAGCATCTTTGAAGAGAGTAGCAAATGTCCAATGTCATAACCAGTTTGACAACTTTGGTTTTGTGGTTTTATGCAGTTGGAGATTCTGTGGTTTTATGCAGTCACAAAGAGAAGAATCAACACGACAACTATCAACAATCTTGTCTAGGAACCTGAAAATGTTGACATCATATTCTTAACTTTGCTTGGATAATCCAGTGCAAGCTATAAACTTACTAAACATCAAATCATTCTGAGCTTTAATGTTTGCATTTGGAGATCTGTTGATATCAATATCTTTACTGTAATTGTAGTTCTTCTGTATTTTGATGGGAGACATGTGGATAAATGGAGAGCTAGGTGTTGCCTAATTAGTTTCATACCATACAGATATCCAACAAGAAAAAAATCCAGCCATCATCTCCTGACAATCATTGTCATTAACTTCACAATCACTGAACCCCGACTGTCAACGTCCTTGGATTAGATTATATTAGATAATGAGGACACTCAGACCTAGTTTATTGTCATTTAGAAATGCATGCATTGAAAAATGATACAACATTCCTCCAGAATGGTATCACAAGAAAACACAGGACAAACCAAGACTAAAACTGACAAAACCACATAATTATAACATATCATTACAACAGTGCAAAGCAATACCATAATTTGATAAAGAACAGACCATGGGCATGGTAAAAAAAGTCTCTAAGTCCTGATAGACTCATCATCTCACGCAGGCAGCAGAAAGGAGGAACCCCCTCCGCCATGAACCTCCAAGTGCTGCCAACTTGCCGATGCAGCACCATTGGAAGCACCCGACCGCAGCGGACTCTGAGTCCGTCCGAAAACTTCGAGCCTCCGACCAGCCCCTCCGACACAGCCCCTCTGAGCACCATCCTCTGCCGAGCGCTTTCACCCCTCCCCGGCTGCCGAGCAACAAGCAAAGCTGAGGACTCAGGGCCTTCTCCTCCGGAGATTCTGGATCACACAGTAGCAGCAGCAGCGAAGCAGGCATTTCAGAAGTTTCACCAGATGTTCCTCCGTGCTCTCATGTCCATCTCCATCAAATCAGGATTGTGCACAGCACCCTACTTGACAAATAACAGACATCACCACCGGAGTGGCTGCTGCGAGCTGCATTGCGTCACCATCTTCTCCTCCCGCCTTCAATATGTAGCTTTTTGTTGACTCTATTGTAGTTCTTTGCTCTACTGTGAATATCTGCAAAGAAATGAATCTCAGGGTAGTTTCATGGAATCACATGGTACATCACATGCTTTGATAATAAATTTACTTTGAAATTTAAACTTCAGTTACCATTGACTACAGACTGAAATGGAGTAGCTATGCATACAATGTGGCTACAACAGCAGATTAGAGGCTTGGAATCCTGTAGCGTGTAACTCATCTCCAAAACATGCTGATCATCCACAAATCTTAAAGCAGGGATAATGGAAAACACAGTGGGGAAAGGAATAGGTAAGATTGACAGGGAAGTTGTTTCCACAGGTAGGTCAGATTAGAAGTGAGGGAGATATTAGAGAGATCTTGAGAGATAACTCAATTTTAGAGATTTAATTGAAACACTGACATTCTCAACGGACGATCTCCTTCAAGATTTGGAGGAGAAGATTTGGTCATTGGCGAGTCCTGGGGGGTCAATAACTGAAGATCAAAGCCAGAAGGCCAATTAAAAGTTTGAAAGTTGAGTCCTGATGGCCATTGCACAGGGTTTGTGAGTCCATTGGGGAAGTCAGAGGTCAATGTATCAAAGTCCACAAGTACACTGGAAGCCTGTTCTAAGATTGGAGAACTGTCTAGTGTGTGCATGAATGAGTGTGTGGGTGGGAGGGAGAAAAGGGGCCTGTTTTGTTTTTCTACCGAACATTGTGGGTATACTATGTTGGCACCTCTATGTGTGGTTTCACTTGCGGGCTGCCCTCAACACATTCTTAGGTTGTGATGTTTGTTAATGCAAATGACTCAATTCACTGTTATGTTTCAAAGTACATGTGATAAATGAATTTGAATCTGAACTGTTCCTCCCAGGGAACAGTGTATCTGTGCAATTCCTTGCCCGGTGAAGCAATGGATGCTACCTCATTAAATATATTTAAGACACAGTTAGAAATAGATTTTTGCATACCAGGTTGAAGAAAACACAGCCAGGATCTTATTGAATGGAGGAGCAGGCACAATCATTAAACCAACTCAAACTTGAATGTATGACACAATATACACCGTGCCCAAACTTGCCCAGCACAGTTAGGCTCAAGTTGGGAAGCCAGGTTTTGGTGGAAAATATTACACCACAATCAACAGCTGGACTAAACCTGCTCTTATTTTTTTAATATTCTCCATTGCGTGGACGAGTGCAGCTACAAAACTCAATAAGCTGAAAAGGCACCCAGTCCACTTCCATTCACTCACTCCACCCACCAACGCACAGTAACTATATTCTTCAGAAAGTACTGCTGCAACTTACCAAGAATTCTTCAGAAACACCTTCCAAATGCACAACATCTACCAACTAATAAGAGGTTCCTAACCTGGGGTCCACAGACCTTTCACTAATGGTAAGGATCCATGGTATAAAAAAGGTTGGGAGCCCCTGAACTAGAAGCAAATGGGAACATGACTGGAAGCTGCCATCCAAGCCAAATAAAAACCTAACTTGGAAATATACTGATATTCCTTCACTGTCATCTGGTCAAGATCCTGAACTCTCAACAGTATTGCTGTTATACCCACACCTCAAAGTCATCAGTGGTTCAAGAGCGCAACTCAATGCCATCTTGACGGCTAGTAGAAATAGGAAATTAACTGCTGATTGAGCCTATGAAGCCCTCTTGAGTGAATATAAAAGGATTTTCTATTGCTTCATACTAATTATTCATTGAGAAGGTTGGTGTTTCAATTATGTCTTTAAAATCTACTTACAAATCTGAATTAAATTATTGGCTCTGTTGTTGTTACACACAATGTAATGACTTTATTTTAGCTGATATATCTCTTAGTCTTGCAAGTGCTCATTCAGAAGTCACACTTCGTTCAAAATTAGGCAATAGCCCTGTTACTGACAAATTTGACTGGGCTAGTAATTGGTAAAAGTGCAGTTTGAAGTGAACAAACTTAAACACTATTTAAATTATTGGATGTAGATTTATTGGTGTCAGCATGAACAATTACATGAAATCCAAACAAGTTTAACCATACATTCTTTTGTTTCTGATACAGATGAGTCAGAGTAGAACTGGTGGGCAAGTTACATCTATGCACTGTATGTCGTTTTTTTTTAAGTTATTGGACTTCAATTTTAAGTAAACACATTTTTTTGTAAAATTCCCAGTGCCTTTTTCACAAACCATTTCCATCTAAAGATCCAGTGAATAACATTAAAAAGTGTTTTACCATAAGGATAAAGTTAAAACAACCCACGGCAATAACCATTATTTAAATTACAGAAATAAAATAAAAATTAATTAAACAGCAGAGAACCACTAGTTCACCACTAATTTATCAGATTTAAATTGATTTTCACATGAATGAATAAGGTGATTAAACGTGCTAACAGAAGGTGATCTCTCCCAGAATGCAAAATGCACTTGAAATGAACCATAACTATCTGAATACAATTTCCAGATGCTCAAACTCAAGTCAAAATAAAGCTGACCATCATGATACAGGGGTAGAGTTGTTACTTTGACTGCAAGCTGCAGTACAAATTGTGCTTACTTTCTTTAAGTGTTATGGACCAAGATTCACCTAACTCACCTCTCTCACTGATGCAAAACATGCTGGTAACAAGCACAAACAGGTAGTATGGGTAAAGAACTAACTTGGTGTACTTATTGAGCATAAAATGATTTAATTACAAAAAAATAAACATGATTGTCCACTGTGACCTGCAAATAATTTGAAATTACTGAATGTTATTTAAAATATGCAGAAGCTCTTAGTAGTTTCATTGCTTTAATTTACAAAATAATCTAAATATCACTTAAATATTTAACTCTTCAAAAGATAAGTTATCAATTCAAAATAGGAAGAGTTGACTGCATAGACCCATGAGCCTTCACTACCATTCACCAAGATTTTGGCAACTCTTTTACCGAACTCCATTTTCCTATCCAATCTTTCTCTCTCTCATTCCTCTCTGATTACAAACACTTAATAACTGAACAAGCATAGTTCTTTAATATATAAAATCCACCCCCCCCCCAAAAAAAATCTCAATCCTCGGAACTTCCTTCTTACCAAAATTCTGAATGTCCTATCCTTATTTCCAGGACTATGCCTTCAATTCTAGTTTGCAAATCTGAAGTATGTACATTATTTTGTGATCACCTCCATTTTTCTGAACCTGAGAGAGAACGGCCTCACAATTTAACCTCTCAGGACACCACTCATCCGAAAAACCAAGCGAGAATTTTGTTCCAGTGCCTCCAAGACAAGCATATCCTTTGAAAGGAGAACAAAACTGTACACAGTATTCCAGGTGTGCACTACAATGTGTGTTTAAAAAACATCAGTTCAATTTTGGTGATCATTTGCGCTGGTTTGGATGATTTTGGACAATTTATGATGGAAAAATTTGTGTGAGAACCCAACAGAAAAACTCCACCATTACTTTTTGAGAGAGTGCAACATCAAGTATTAAATACTTATACAAAAGCACAGAATACTGGAAGATGCTTTGAAGATCTCCAGTAACATTCTTATGATACCTCGGCATTCAATGGTGCTACTTGTATTGAAATCTTACACTATACTCTTCTGAGGAGAGGGCAAACAGGAGAAGAGTAGGTTTAAGTCTTACTTGGTTAACTACATAAAGGAGGACCGAACTCAGTGCCCCACCTTCTTACTCTCCAAAACCTTTCAATAAGTAAAAAGCTAAAACCAGGACAGTGGTGTAATACTTTCCACCAAAACCTGGCTTCCCAACTTGAGCCTAACTGTGCTGGGCAAGTTTGGGCAGGGTGTATATTGTGTCATACATTCAAGTTTGAGTTGGTTTAATGTTTGGCTGGCTCAGTACTTTATAAATAAATGCATTATAATAAATTTTAGCAAGCCTTGATTTTGTGTGCAAATACATCCAAAAATTAGTTCTGACTTCATTAGAACCAATTGAAAAGAGCATGCTACTTGTGATGTGTCTGTGTTTAGGGTGGATGATTCTGTAAAATATAACAAAGAGAAATTCTTCTCAAAGTGAAATGCAGATGGATCTGGATGGTATAAAAAGAAAATAAGTTTTATTTTCATTGAAAATGTTCTCTAGTTTACAGCTTTGTAGCAGGAAAGAATAACTCTTTTGGAAACGTTTTTATACTGTTGATCTGCGTGATGTTAAAAGTTCATGTGGTTTCTTTCAAAGGAAACTTGAAAACCACTGAATTATGAGAGCAAATAAAGGGCAATTCATGCCTGCAGTGGCAGATTGGAAAGCATTACTCAATGTGCAGAGTCTAGTTAGTCGTACCTCACATGATTTTAAAAGAATTTTAAAAATATAACTGCTTACAAGAAATCATAGATAAATGCACGTCTCTACTAGTAAGGATATTCAAGTCTTCCAAACCATCTCTAGAAGTGCCTCTTGAGATAGCTCAACAGCTTGTCAATGTGAATGCTACCTATGGTTGAGTATTAGCAAGTGGTGTGCTACTCAATCCAGAGTACAACTTCAAGTGGAAGAAAATAAGCAAAAAATAACTTCTCAGAGTAATGATGTATTATTCCCACAGGCACCTCCTTCAATAACTGACATGGGGAAGGCCAACTATAAAATGTATTAATTGGCAATAACTTGCCATTACGTTGTCCAAGAGTTTAAACCCAGTCAAAATCTCAATAGCACCAATGCAAGTTCAGGGAAAATAATCATGAATTACGTTTTAAAGCTGTTTGTAAATACTTTGAACTTGACTCAACTAATTTAGATGAATGAGCCTGGGTTACAGATTGGAAATAGTACTTGCCCTTGGACTAAAATCGACACCCAAATAGTCAGGTCATGCATACTAGAGTGTCTTCCAATGTGTACTGAGGTTCCAGGGCATTGAAGAGGCTGCAAAAGATGCCAAGTTCTTGGTCGAGTGTAGGGAGAAGTGCAGACTTGCAGCAAATTTGTGTAAGACTAAACCAGATGGAAGTCACAGGATACAATACAATTCATGAGACTCATCAGGAACTGCAAAAGACATTGATCGGTACGATGAAAAAATATAGATTGATAAACAATTCTGTAATGTTGCAGTATTTGGTGGTTTTCTTCTGAACATTTTACAAAGCTCAATGAGAACTTGAGGAAGATGGGCATCTGATATAATTTCACAAAGCACGGAATTTCCATGGTCAGATAAAACTGTGGCTCTTCCTAATACACTAATATCAACAATTGTCAATGGCTTGAGAAGAAAGAGAGAGTGAGAGACCTGCACAAGAGAACGATATTTGCCTGTTTTCTTCCTAAAGTACACTGAACTACACAGTATAAATACATACACCCCGTGGAACAAGCAAATGGGTTCATGATATGCCAAGGTAGGCTTCATTGACTTATTAGATGGAAGAACATCTATTAAGAATGGGGCATAGGCCAATTGCAGCAGTATTCAACACAGAGGATTCTGTGATGGAGACTGAGTGGGATACGTCATGTTGGTGAAATAGATACACTGTCATATACCCCGAGATCCTAAGTCTGGTTAGAAATATACATTACATTCTGGTAGCATTGAGTGCAACTTCACCAAAACTAAGGTGCACTGGCAGCACTGAAGTGTTCTTAAGCAATCAGAATACTTTTTCTGTAAATTCTTTGAATAATACTCGTTTAAAAATACAAATTGTTTCAATTGCACATCTGAGATGATTATATTTACAGGAGAGATGTGGCCATGATTGAGAATCGCATTCCAGGCTTTGATCACATTTGGACTAGGTTTTAATTTTACAGACGAGTAAACCACTGTTCCCCACACTGCCTGGATGATTCCAGCTTACGAATATCTCGAGTACATCAGTGTATTTGAGCGCTGGTCCAGTCACCACCTACCATCCATTACCACATACAGACTGCAGTGGCCACAGCTTGCATGCAGCAATTTACCGAGGCTGATATTCTATCCTGCAAATTGATATTTTATCCATGTGAAATAGTAATTTTACTAATTATTTCTGGTTTTAAGATATGCAACTTCATTAAGTTTAAAGTTCACAAATTCACTGATTACCGAAACAATCAGCTTTGATCTGAGGGAAAGGGACAAGTAAACTTTATGGCACGGTTGCAGATTTTATGGCATGTAAATACAAGGCAACATCCCAGCTATATATATTTTTAATTATGACAAGAAAATGTGAAAAATATCTTCAAGAAGAGTGCAGAGGTGCTGATTTTGCAATACCTCGGATTCAGTTTCTTTAATGTAAACAAACAGGGTATTATAAAAGAACACAACTTCAGATTAAAAGCAACCAAGAACCATTCTAAAGAAGAAACCAACATTCATTAGGAAATGCTTTTCTTGGAAGCAGTAGCACTTTGATCCAAATCCTAACACTTTTGATTAGGAGGAATCTTATATGAATTCTATTCCTTCATATTTTATGTCAGCCACTTTAGTTTCCTCTAAAAGGAAGCGTCCATCTAAAGTAAAAGCCATAATGTAGGTGGCTATTTTCCCATTATCTTCTTCAGATTTCAGTGACACAATGATCTGATCGTCTGTATCAGGAATGAACTTGAAGGAGGAGAATCCTCGTGTTGGGTTAACCTCTCCAATCTTGCTCACTGAGACCTCTTTGAAATCTTGAGTAGATTTAATAATGAGGTTTGTTCCCCTGTGCTCATCATCTTTTTCGTTGTAGCGTTCGTTGCTGGCTCGCCGTGGCAGAAAGAACCAGCGCTGCAGCCGATCGCTCCACGCAGCAGATTCATGAATCAGATATCCTGTGTTAGGAGAACAGAATGATGACACTTCATTCTCAATCTAGGAAAACTATAAATCACATTGCAAAGACTCAGTTACACCATATCCTCCTTTTGTAATCTTCCTATAAAATGAATTTAATGAAGAAGGCTTAATAGTGCTACAAATTAAAGGAATGGAACAGGTACATCCAACAATAAACCCCAAAAAATGAGAACTGATATCCACCTTCAAATTTTAATTTTGTTAGTTTTCATTCCTCTTCCAAAACATTAAAATTGTCATAATTGGTAAAAACAAAGTAAATGCGCATTACATGGTAAACAAAATTTCCAACTGTAATCTATTTCTAGGCGTGGTAGGTTTGCCCTCCTGGTCTTTGCATGGAAACACAATTTTGAATTGCTTATTTCTAGTGTAAGGCAGCCACGCAAAGCCAAAACTATTTCCCCATGGAGTAATTCATACCGGCAAGCCAAGCCAATTATAATATTCCGCTATTGACAAAACAAATTGCAATGTGTGCCATGGTTTAATAAAATTCAAATCTGAATTTTGAATGTGTGATGTCACCAAGTTTATGGAATAGGTTATTTAGTGAGCAACTGGTTAATTTTATTATCTAAAACGACTGTGATTAAAAAAACATTTAGACCATAAACCATTGGAAAAGGCAGGGAACTCCCAAGAACTTTGCACCTCTGTTTTTGAATCTTCTCTCCATTTAGAAAATGTCTACAGCTTTATTCCTTCTAACAAAGTACATGACCATACATTTCCCTACACTATATACCATCTGTCTCTTTCTCCATTATCATAATCCGTTTGTCTCCTTCTGCAGACTCCCTGCTTTCTGAACACAACCTGCTCCTCCACCTATCTTCATATCATCTACAAACGTGGCCACAAAGCCATCAAATCTATCATCTAAATCATTAATGAGGAGGACAGGAGACTGGGGTTGAGAGGAATAATAAACCAGCCATGATGGAAATGCTAGAGCAGGCTCAATGGGCCGAATGGCCTAATTCTGTACCCATGTCTTATGGTCTTATTCTCCTGCCTGCTCCCTGTAACCTTTGATGCCCTTACTAATCAAGAAACTATCAGCTCCCGCTTTAAATTTACTCAATGACTTAGCCTTCACAGCCATCTGAGGCAATGAATTCCACAAATTCATCACCCTCCAGCTAAAGAAATTCCTCATCATCTCTGTACTAAAGGGAAGTCCTTGTATTCCAAGGGTGCTAAACTCCCTGGTGCTAAACTCCCACACTATTGGAAAAATCCTCTCCACATCCACTCTATTTGGGCCTTTCAATATTCAATAGGTTTCAATGAGATCCTCACCCCTCCCCCCGCCACCACCATTTTTCAAAACTCCAGTCACTACAGGTACAGAGCCATCAAATGCTCCTCCTACGATAACCCTTCCATTCTCAGAACTCCTCTGGACCCTTGCTAATACCAGCACATCCTTTCTCAGTAAAGGGTCCAGTGACTGGTAAGATTATATGCCAGTGATAAAGTAGATCACAACTTTAAAGACCTTTATGACCCTTTGAGATGGCAGTGACAGGAATAATACTGCAATCTCGATAGAAAATGGTGCGCACCCATGTTAATTTCCAATTTTTGGGTCACTTCATTTTCACGGTTGTCACTTGTTGCTCTTTCATATCTCCACAGGAAAATAATCAATCATTAGTGACTAATGCTGACACACTCTTTGTACAAAACCAAATTATACCACAGGATTTTCCACACATATGCTGAGTCACCAAAGGCACACATTGTTCTTACCTGGAGACTTGATGCCGGCAGCTGCACGCAGAGCATTGTAGTGAGGCACCCAGTTCTCATGATTCACATCACCTTTGTAGCCAATAACTTTCACCCACTCTGGATTTTCATTGACTACCTCTCCTGTGGTGGTAGTCCACTCCTTACCAAGTCCTCCTACATAAAGGTGCTCATCTTTTACTGCTAACCATTCAGCTTTGAAGCCTAAGAAAAAGCACAGAAGTTCATTTTAAGGATTTACACAAACCTTTTGAATGAATGGCATACAGTGAAACATGAACAAGACTTATCCCTTCACAGACACTGATTTACTTGTGTATATGCAACAGAAAAATATATATAGTATATATAATATATGCATACTGTTGTAAGTTTGTGTGCCTGCTTATGGTCCAATTTGATACTGCTAGATACTGTCGAGCCTCTTGGTATTCAAATGGGAAACAGAGTGGACTTGATGGGCTGAATGGCCTAATTCTGCTCTTATGTTATATGGTTTTTATAAAATATAGTTTTATATTTGCATTTTCACTAATGGACTGATAAACAGTAAAATAAATGTCAAGTGAAAGTATGTCTCCAATTTGCCATCAAGACATTAAGTGTAAGAACACAGTTTTGTTTAGTTACTAGTGTTAGTTTTGGAGTATTGTCACAGTTGGGGTCTCCCATGACTGATCTTATTATAGCATTAAAAGGCAGTGAGAAAGCTTGGGTTTATGATTTTAACCAAACTGCCTCAAATAGTTCAAGAATGTTTCCCATGGAATAATTCCGTTGGAGAATTTTCTTCTCTTCATGGTATTTTAATTCTCCAGTGAAAATATTTTGTTTACAGAAATCCAATGTGTTGCAAAGTGGTTTTGGAAGGGACCAGAGGTTGGAAATTTCTTGTAGTGAAAGTGAGGGGGAACTCCTCAATTTGTTAAAGTAAGGCTCCAAATGCAAATCCAAGACCCTGGCACATTGTTAATAATAATGAATTGGCAGCAGGCCACTAACCCATTCTTGCAGAAACCATTTAAAAATATACTGCTCCTAACAGATTGTGTTAAGCAACATTTAATAATCCAAGAATTGACTGCGGATAATGATCATAATAACTTTAAATTGTTAAGCTTCAATAGTGATAAGCTCCTTTTGAGGAAATACAAGGCAAATGCTTTACCTATTTCTTCGTTCTCACTTCACGATATCCCAGAGAGCTCCATTTCTTATTTTCCATTAAGGTACAATTGCACCACTGTACAGTATTTTCTCTGATTTCCCCCTGCCCATCAAATTCAACCCTTCCAGCATCAAACCAATTTCTCTCCCATCGTCAAGCTTCTTTCTTCTTAATGTCATTTCACATAAATTATGCACTCAATTCTTTCCCCAGATTTATGCTAGCTCCTTCTTCATGAGTTCCTCTACTTCCTTCTCCAAGTATGGTCATCCACATTCATTTGAGGCACTGATTTTACACATCTATCACACAGAATTTCTGATAACACATCACTTCCTCATCTGAACATTTTGCAATAACCCACAGAAAGCATTTATTTTTCCTGCAAATTATGACTATTCTTATTATCTTCCAAACAGTTTAAATGTTGGCCCCACTACAATATATGAGTAGCTACCCGAGTTCAACCTTACAAAAAGCCTGGCTCACTCATTACCTTCATTCAGATGATCCTGATGGTTCTGCATCTGCATTAACTTGGAAATCTCTGTCCTTGTTCACTGTTTGGGCATATTCTGAGTTATGGTATATAGCAAGTACTAATTTCAACAGCAGCCAGTCTTTAGACCTGAACGTGGATTGTAGATTGAATCCAAAATGCAGCTCTGAACAATGGTCATTCTGGAGCTGCATTTTGGGGTTGGCTGCAAACAAAGAAACACTCCATTTGACCGCAGATGCCTGCATATGCATGAATGCTGCTCAGTGTCAGTGGGAATTAACATTCATTTTGAGTGTCTGGGGTATGGGTGTGAAGATGGAGGTATTTGAAAATTAGAGATGTAATTTAAAGGAAGCATTTTAGACACATTGTAACTATAGAATTGTCCTGCTGTCACCTTTGATCCTTAATATATAAAAATATCATGTAATATGGGCCACACAGGCCTCTTCTTCCAAGAATGTGTCGAATATGATGCCTGCTGCTCGTTTTGCTGAATAAAGACATCTATACCCACTAGCTTCAGTGTCTCTCTGGTGATTTTGTTCACAGTCACGACATTCACAATGCCTCTCTTAATCCCACTGCCTAACATCTTCTACAAGACCATAAGACTATAAGACACAAGAGAGGAATTCAATCATTTTGCCCATTGAATATGCTTATCATGGTTGATTTATTATACTCCTCAACCACATTCTTTGTCTTCCCCCCTCCATAACATTTGATACCCTGACTAATTAAGAACGTATCAACCTCTACTTTAAATAATCCCAATGACTGGGCCTCCATATCTGTCTATGGCAATTAATTCCACAGATACACGTCCTCTTCTAAAGAAATTTCTCCTCATCTCCGTTCTAACTGGATGCCCCTCTAGTCTGTGAAGCAAAGATTTTGCTGCATTACTGGTTATCTGAAATGCAATTATTTTCCAAATAATTCGATGATCTCTACAGGTTTGAGCAAATGTGACTTTATAAAAAGCATTAAATAAACCAACTTTTACTCAGGGTCTTACACAGTGAATTGAAAGCTACAGTCTTCCACAAGACAGACAGCAATTTATAGTGCATAAACAGAGAAAGTAAATTACTGTGGTACCTTTCTCAACAGTCCCATCACCATCAGATAGGATGGCCCAAGGGACTGCCTTGTCCCCATCAATATCATACACTACTCCCGTCCTGTCGTCCACAGTGTAAAGCTTTCCATTGAATGCTATTAGCTCTGACAGTTCCATACCACGTCCTTTTTCTGACAAATGTGTTTTGAGAGTGGAGTCATTTTTGTCCCATTCTACAGACACCTTGTCACCACTGTTTGATAAAATTAAGTAGCCTTTCTTTAAGTAACTGACCCAAGTGTTCAATTCATTCTTTGAGCTGGTGTCCAGGTCAGCAATCAGGCCGATACGGTATCGGATGCCTTCCAGCGTTTTCTGCGGGGGTGAAAGAGGGTACGTGTCGTTGTATCTGTCCCTCGGAAAATTATCAATCTGCCAGTTGTGGACATTTCGCAGATGAGAATTATTTGAGGATCCTTTGTGAAAATATACCATGTATAGTATGAAGAGAATGACAGCAGCTACTAGTATAGCCTTCCATTTTAGGTGAAAACGAGAGTCTCTTGTTTTTGTCATGGAAGCTATAACAGGAAGACCACCAATGGATATGCGAAGGGAGCTCATAGAATCATTTCCTTCAGGCAAACCATAGAGATGGCCAGACATGAGGCTCCAGCAAAGGCAGAATTAGATCTGAAAGGAGAAAGGAAAGAAATGGTAAAACTTCAAACAAGAGAAAATCTGCAGATGCTGGAAATCTGAGCAATACACACAAAATGCTGGAAGAACTCAGCAGGCCAGGCAACGTCTATGGGGAAAAAAGTACAGTTGACATTTCAGGCCAAAACCCTTTGGAAGGACACCTTCATTCTACATCAATACATGACAAAAACATTTAAATAATGTTGCAAGATGGCCATAGAAGGTGATAGTTTTATATATATATATATAGATAGATAAAGACACACACACACACACACACACACACACACACGTATAACAAATAAAAATAAAATCTCGGTCCAATTGAAGTATTCAGCTAAAGTATTAGTTAGAGAACTGTGGATTCAGCAAGTTTACAGTAACCAGCACTACTACACACAAGACATATTTTCACCACATAGAAAGTCCTTAAAAAAAGTTGTCTGCTAATATCTTGAGTATTTCTTCAAGGATATTACACACTTAGCTAAGTTTTCCAATTGACACCTGAAACAGAGCTGAATTTTACAGCAAGTCTTCTCAAGTGCAAAAGATGAATTTTCTGCTGTAATATTGACCCACCACAAAAACCACACACGTTCTGATTTAATAAAATTTGCTTAATGTGGTCTTAAACAATCTCGTACATAGATAATCTTAATATTCTTGTTATCTGAAATATAAAAAAAACAAATAAAATAATGAGATTCAATAATTCATTTATTTTGTTACCTTTTCACTTTCTGATTATGGCTCTCAGTCTTGAAAGGTCATCTCTTTTTCTACAGATTTTATCTGACTCGCTCAGTGTTTCAAACATTTCATGTTTAATATCTGATAAAAGAAACCCCAGCTGAAACAAATCTAACAAGCTTGGTCTGTTTGTAACTATTAGGTTTGTTCAGGTAAGAAAAACAAGAATAACTATAATGACACACACATAAAATGCCTGTATCTGAATAATATGTTATTAATAAACTCCTGACAATTTCTGAATATTAAAAACAGCCTTTGAATCAGATGTACATGTAACTTAGAAAAGCCTGCTTTGAGATCTGAATAGACCAAGTATTGATGTGACCATGTGCAGTTGTTAGCCAGAAGACTTCAGTGTGTTGGAAACTCACCCCAACAGACTACATCTGTCTGCAAATAAGACACAGATTTCTGTAACGTCAGACTCACCGAACGGCAACTAATAAAAAGGGCTCATTATTCAGCAGTCCCTCAGGGTTTCAGCCTTAGTAGCTGAATCCAGCTTCGAATTTACATCAGTTTTTAACCCCCAAAGAAAAGCTTCAGTTGTGTGCTCTATGCTTCACTCAGCAGTATAGCTGTTAGTAATTTACCTCAAGTTCCTAGAAGTAAACATGGAAATAAATGGTTTGAACTCCTGAAGCACTGGTTTGCTATATCAATCTTCTTATCTGAATTGAACAAGATCTGTAGTTGCATATATTCAATAAAATATACTTCTTCAGGGGAAAACTGTTAATAATAACAGATTCAGAGTTTAAGTTCCTTGTTCAATTTTTCTACATCCATCAACAGGAAATTAGATGATAAATTTGACTTGTAGATAATGATCAGCTTGCTAGCATTATGGATGTACAAAATAGGAAGGAAAAGATTTTTCAAATTATCAATGCAAAATTCATACTTGAAACAAAGAATTGTCGAGTACCTGATAAGAATTTGTCTATGGGAAATGCTTTACTGAACTTATAGCCTGGAAGTCAGTGAATATTGCTACTGCATATTTTTATCACAACTTCCACAGCTGTTCGAGAGAGTAACCTACTCCCTTCTACAGCACTACTGTCCCGCCAAAAATACTGTGGAATACAGATAGAAGACCATTAATCGCCTGTAACACAAGTAGATTTTTGCTATTTGCTTTTTTAATTCCCTCACCCTGCAACATAAAAAGGTTGTTTTACAAATTATAGAAAGACCACATACAGACCTGAGACCTGGTGAGTTTAAGGGGAAGTATGGGAAGCAAAGGAGTTAGATGCAGAACAACTGTGCTTTCTGAACAATAGGATGGTCATTTATCATGGGTTTACTGTCATTAAAATTCATTGATTGAAATGTTTGACTTATTTAACATCAGTTAATTTGTTGAAAAACAAAGCGTGTGTCAAGTTATTAAGTGTACAACTCCCTTTCAGTATTAATACACGGCATACAACCTGAAATTCATACTCTTCACAGACATCCACAAAACGAGAACCCAATAGAATGAATGATAGAAATATTGAAGCCAAAGCCCCTTCCCCCATCCTTCGCACAAAATATTTTCCTTTATTTAACAGTTCAACAACTCTCAATACAAGTTGAAGAGCTTTGCTTAATGACTTTAATTTCCTGCAATTGCTAAGTTAGAGAATAAAGATCTCCCAATAAAGATCCACAGAAACCCCCTAATAAACAATTTTTGGGCTGAAAATTGAACAGCCAACTCTGAAAAGAGGATTTTATTTTGCCCCAAATCCCACAAACAAAGGTTGATATTAGCTGTATTTTTACATTTTATGATCTTTCAGCACTAATATTTCTCAAGTTGCCTTCACTCAGTTTGCTCGGTCCTGGTTGCCTCATCCCTTCAGAGCGTGTACTCTGTAGCTTGCTGAAGCTTTTGTTATATCTCAATTATCCACCTACTTGAGTTAAAGAAGAAAAACTTGCATTTTTTATACTGCCTTTCCTCCATCATAAGTACATTTTATTTGAAGTTTTGCCATTGTTAAAATGGAGGAACATTGTAGCCAACTTGCTGAAAACAAGCTCTTACATATAGCAATGTGGCAAGGACAAGATAATCTGCTTTTTAATTATTATAATTAAAGGATAAATACAGACCAGGTCACCAGGGAAAATAAAATAATTGATCTTCTATATTTATAGTATTTGAAGCACTCATTTAACATCATATCTATCAGACAACATCGCTGATAACGTATCATTCCCCCAGTGCAGTGAACTATCAGCTGAAGTCTGCAGTTGGGTTTGAATCTACAACATGTGATTTGGAGGAGAAAGTGCTACCAAGAGAGCCGCAGCTGACACACTACTATAATTATGTTAACTAAGTGGAACAAAAATGTCTCTGACCATCCAATTTTTCCCTCATCACACAAAATGTCAGTTAAGAGTCCATAACTCTCTCCAATCTGCACAAAGAAATAAATAACACAAGTGATTTGTTAACCGCTATCATTAGCAATGTGTAATATAGCTGTTATTGATTAGATCAGTTGTCTCAATGTATTCTGGGCTGGAACTCACAACAGGATTTTAGCTTTCTCTGCTTCCAAGAGTGTTGGCAGAATTAAGCATGAGAAAATAAAACTTTTCTGGTTCCTTTTCACCATTCCACCATAGCAGGGAATACATTTATCTCAAACCCCCATACTGCTCTATTTCTATTCCTAACCCTCACCTCATCCCTCCTGTTGCAAGTATCCCAGTTTATTACTTCAGCATTGCTGGCTTACAATTAGTTCAAAGTCTTGCTTTAATTCCATTCTGTAAACAATGTGAATTGCCTTTCTGTCTGACAATGCCAGATTTCATGATCATATGTGAACTGCAGTTAACAGCTGGCAAATTCTTGGCAGCTAGTCACAATTTTTTTTTTAAGTCATATATGGATTGAGCATCTGACAAATTTTGAAGCTCTCAGATGACTTTTTTAAACAGAAGTGCTTTAATGTCATTTTCACTTAAGAGTTTAGGTCAGATTATCTCTACCGCATTGTTGAGAAGTACATCTTGCCAGCCTGCCAAGGTATTCCATGTATCCTGCAATGTTGTCTGTCCGTCATATCAATGACAGGAGAACTGTGTGAAAGAATTTTTAAAGTGGAGACGCCATTGCACTGGGGCAAGTCCACTTTCTTGATGTCAGAAGTATGGGTCCAGTGGTACAAGTAGTTGTCATAATGGGGGCCTTCCTTGGTTGCAGTGGAAACCGTGACTTCTGTGCCTTGTAATCCACGATAAATGATAATTATAGTATCATCATGTGACAACCAAATCCATTATTAAGCTACCTCTTACCCAAGATATAGTGGCTTAGGATATGGGTTACTAAAAGCTGAAAGATCATTTTAAAGATTTGCTTTATTTGTCACATGTACATCAAAAATGCGGTGTTTCATCGATACATACATACATCTTTTGCGTGGATACTGTGCTGAGGGGCAGCCTGCGTGTCGCCATGCTTCTGGTACCAACATAGTGTGCCCACAAATGAATAAACCTAACTTGTATGTCTTTGGAATGTGGGAGGAAATGCACACGGTCATGGGGAGCATACAAATTCCTTACAGTCAATGGCAGGAATTGACAGCTAGCACTGTAAAGTGTTATACTAACCGCTATGCGACTGAAGCTAAATAAGTTCACTCTGATGCTACAAATCTACAGTGAACAATACAATTACTGCAGATAATGCTAAATTGTGACAGCAACTTGCTTGTTCCTACTTGCTCATTTTAAAAAATTACATGCAATACACACAAATTGCTGAAGGAACTCAGCAAGTCAGGCAGTATCTATGGAAAGGAGTAAACAGCTGACAGTTCAGGCTGAGGCTCTTCTTCAGGACGGAGAGGGAAGGGAAAAGATGCCAGAATAAAAAAGGTGGGGGGAGGAGAAGTAGGATAGTTAGAAGGTGATAGGTGAAGCAAGGTGGGTAGGAAAGGTCGAGGGCTGGAGAATAAAGAATCTGATAGGAGAGGAGAGTGGATCATAGGAGAATAGGAAGGAGGAGGGTACCCGGGGAAGTAAGAGACAGGTGAGAAGGTGGGGAAGTGGGTATATGTATCCTTGCTTTAGTGAGAAAATATCAAATTTCACATTGCTAAAGGAAGTATATTATAAAAACTATAAAAACTGCTCTGTTTTGGTGATGAGACCATATCTGGAGTACCAGGAAGTGCTGGCCCTTTTATTTAAGCAGGGATATACTAGCATCTGAAGCAGCCAAAAAGAGATTAATAGACTAACAACAGGAATTCTGCAGATGCTGGAAATTCAAGCAACACACATAAAAGTTGCTGGTGAACGCAGCAGGCCAGGGAGCATCTCTAGGAAGAGGTGCAGTCGACGTTTCAGGCCGAGACCCTTCGTCAGGACTAACTCCTGGAGTGAGAGGATTGTCTTATCATATGTGGCTAAAAAAGTTGGATCTGTATTTGCTGGAACTTAGAAAAATGATAAGTGACCTTATTGAAATTTACAAGATCTTAAAGTGTAGATGTTGAGATATTTTCATTAGTATACCCTCAACAGGTACATAGCTATAAAATAAAAGATGGAATCTTATTCTTGTAGAGGGTGGTTAACCTCTTGAATTCTGTCCTCTACAGATTATGAAAGTTAGACCTTTGGAAATATTTAAAGAATAGATGGGCAAATTTTTGTAATGTTGGAAAGTAAGGGCATTGGGGAAGTGCCAGAAAAGTTGTAGCTTGGGGCAAATCAGCCATAACCACACTGAGTAGCAGGACAGGCTTCCAGGCCAGATGACCACACTCCAATTCTTTAACTCCACCTTCTGGCTTGAGTTCAGTTCGGAGCTCTTCAAGTGCAGAGCCAAGAACTTCTTGAATGTGGAGAAGACTTCTGCATCCATCACCCCTTCAGGCAGTGAGTTCAGTCAGACCTGCGTCAGTCTCATTCTGAATACACTTTTTCTCATCTGCCCTATAATTCATCAACAATATACTTTAACTGTGGCCTCTGGCTAGTATTCCTCTAAGGGGAATACGTTTTAGATTCAGATTAATTTATTTATCATATGTATAGCAAAACATACTGTGAAATGCATCATTTGCTTAATAACCAACACTATCTAAAGATGTGCTGGAGGCAACCCGCGCATTCCACCGCCCACATCGCAAGCCTGTGCTCTGCAATCTATTTACTTTGCCCTGGTTCCTCTGACTGCATGCAGATCAGTGAAACTACCCCTTGGCCTCATCTGTTTCAAAGTAAACAGACCTACCTTTCTGGATCTTAAAACCACTACTACCCTGCCCTGACAACATTTTTGTAAATTTCCAACATCTTCTCAACACCCTGGAGACCAGACTGGTATCAAAGATTTCAAGCCATGCCCTAACTAGTGCTCTATACAGTACCAGCACTCTCTTCCAGCTTTTATATCCTAAGCCTCAGCTAATAAAGGAAAGCATGCCATATGCCATTTTAACTTTTTGACCTATCTTACCATAAGGATTTGTGAATGTACACAGAGTTAGAGAAAAACAGCATGAAAAAAAACCACTCAATATTCTGCTATTTTTGTACATTTACTTGCCTTGTTACATCTGAAATACAGTACCTCACATCTCTTAAACTCCATTTTTGAGCCATTGATCAATTATCTCTATTGTCAGGACTTGATAAAAATTTATATAGATACTGTATGTGCTAAACTCACTTATGCTTGTTACAGCATATATCAGTAAATACAATGTTCCCTGATAAACCCAGGCTGACTGTCCCTTGGAACAAATTCCATTAATTTGTCCAATTCGTTTAGAAATATCTACTTTTGAATTTTAGCTGTCCAGTGATTCTGTTTGTTTAAAAGAAGGAGCAAACCAAGTCAGCGGTTCAATAATCTTTTGACACCCCTCCTGCATCCAGAGGGACTGAAATATTGTAAATGAGGTTTCAGCAGCTTCCTTCTATTGCTGTATTGTGCTAGTTTTGCCAAGGGGATAACTCCACCTGTCTCATCATTGAAATGTTCTCACAACCAAAGGGCACACTTTCAAGGACTCATTGTCTCATCTTCTCGATATTTATTGCTTATTTATTTATTATTAAATCTATCTTTTTGTATTTGCACAGTTTGTCGTCTTTCGCACACTGGTTGAATGCCCAGGTTGGCCACTCTTTCATTGATTCTGTTATGGTTATTATTTTATAGATTTATTGAGTATGCCTGCAAGAAAATGAATCTCAGAGTTGTTACTTTGAAAGAGCTATTTTCCACTTTACTGCATCATGGAAATTTCGGGTTCTGATATACATTAAGCGAAACTGTGCAACACTTTCAAGGTCAGTAAGACTTCAGGTTTAACATTGTTTGGAAGTTGAATACCAACTGGGTATCAAACCAAACTGAGAGAAAATATTTATTGCTCTAAGTGTCATGATGTTGTTGCTTGTGCCCTCTAAAGTTATGAGCTCAGTTGTGGGTAGAAACTTGGTTGCTGAGAGCTGGGCATTGTGGGTTGAGAAAGGACAATGAAAGTGCCTGAGATTCAATGCAGGCACACCTAAACGACAGCATTCAAAAGTCATCATGACTTGAAAACCAACCACCAACTCAACGGATACAAAGGACCAGCAAGACATGTACACGTTTGGCAGCTTCACCAAAAAAAAACAAGTAGAATCTATAGTCAGACAGTGTCTGTGGAGGAAAAAGGATTTGTCAAGATTTTGGGTTGAATCTCTGCATCAGAACTGAAAAGGTAAAGGGGGCATATTCATATAGAGGTGAGGAGGAGGGGTGAGGCAGGAGCAAGCCTTCACACTTCCAAAGCAACACACACAAAATACTGGAGGAACTCAGCAGGTCAGAATCAGGTTTATTATCACCAGCATGTGAAGTGAAATTTGTCAGGCAGCATCTATGGAAAAAGCTAAAGAGTCAACGGTTTGGGCCGAGACCCTTCTTCAGAACTGATACTTTCACAATTTCCAAACAAATATCAATTATTCCTTTGCCTCCACAGATGCTGGCTGGCTGATCTGTTGCACTCCTCCAGCAGCTTGTTCTGTTTTTGTTCCAGCAAATATAGTCTCGTGTATCCAAAACCCAATGAATAAAAATTTAAATCCGATTTTTAAACACAGTAATCTAATTTACAGAACAAGTCGACCTGTGTCATCAAAAATATGAAGATCACAACGTAAAAGACGTTAAATCTATCGGTCTATGCTTATGAGCTTAGGGATAGGGGAGTTAATTTCCAATGGAAAGGTTTAATTGATGTACAAACTACACATTATAGAATGGGTCTATTTGCAGGGTACACAAAGCAAGGTGAAATTAAAAATAAAATTTGTCCTTGAGTTGCAATAAGAAATATCGACTGGCAGGGGATTCGACACAGGTATCAGGGAGCTAGACCAGCCTTAGTTCCAGAGCGAAACAGGATCTGGGCGATGCGGATCCGCCGGTATTTTTTAGTAGTTGGGCTTCCTGGTAGAAGCAGAAGTTACCCGAGTCGATCAGGCCACCATCCCACTACCCTGGGGACGCCGGCGGGGCCCCCCCGGGCTCCCTCATCGCCCGCTATGAGCCAGTCTGGAAAGCCGCCGACACTTACCGGACAAGGTAGGTGAGTGTCACCAGCGCCGCGGCCGTCGACACTCCGGCATCAGCGCCACGGGTGAGGAGCTGTCATGCCGCTCACTCACCTGTGAACTTCCGCTACTGCCACTGCACCGCCCCCATCTTACGCCCCGATCCCGGAGGGCTAGTGGGGGGTGGGGGGAAGCGAGAGACCGCTCTCGCGCGTGCGCCGAACGGGAAAAGCCGAACCAAACTCAGGCGGGAGGTGTTGATTTTACGCATGCGTCAGGCTCCAGCCTTCTCAGGCTGGAGGTCTTGATTCTACGCATGCGTCAAGCTCCTGCCCCCCCCCCGGACAGGAGGGTTGATTTCGCGTACAGTCGAGCCGGAGCGTAAGATTCCACGCATGCGCCCTCGCGTTCCGGTGTTGCGCCTGCGTAGTAGGACCAGCTTCCATCATCCCCGAATAGCCACGTCTCTGATCGGACGGGAGAACCAAGCGATTTCCGACTCGGGCCGCTGTATACAGGATGGTGCACTCGCCATCGGACTGTCTCGGTGAATCGGCAGGTTCGTTCCTCGGGCTGGTCTGACCGCCCTTCAGCGACAGGCGGTGACCACCTTCCACTCGGGATCACTGCAGCTCCTGGCCCACGCCCCCCCCACCTCCACCCCGAGCCATGGCCGTCCCCGCCAAGAGCCTCCGTGTCAGCGACATCCACGACTCGGCGTCGCTCTTCGAGCGCTACAGCACCGAGGAGATCCGGCAGGTGGAGCGGCGAGTCCGCGCCGAGATCGAGCAGAAGAAGGAGGAACTGCGCCAGATGGTGGGCGAGAGGTACCGGGACCTGATCGAGGCGGCCGACACCATCACCGAAATGCGGCTCTGCTCCGAGAAGGTGGTGTCCTCGGTGCAGGAGATGTTCGACTACTGTACCCGGATCAAGCCAGGTGCCGCCGGCAGAGCCGCCGCTCTCACCTCCCGGAGTAACCAGGTAAGTGCAGGACGGGTCCAGCTCCTGCCGAGTACCTCAACAGCAACAGTCGCACCTGTTGCACTGCAGATCACTGTCCTGTTGAAATTTCGTCTGCTATCTATTCAATGAGATGGAAGTGTCCAAATCGAAGGAGAGACCTACCCAAGCCTTTTACGGTCAATGCCATACATTTACCATATAGTCACTGTCTTTTAGGAGACTCACAAACTTTCTCAAAGCGCAAGTAATAGTTTATATGGTTTATTTTGTGGGATAAAAGCCAGCATTTATTACTGTACTCTTTTCCATAGATGCTACCTGGCCTGCTGAGCTCCTCCATCATTTTGTGTGTGTTAATTATTACGAGTCCTAATTGCCTCTGAGGAGATGAGGCTGTCTTTCTTTCGGAACTGCTAAAGTTCTCGTGTTGTGGTTTCAACTGTGACATTCCCAGACGGGTGTGCAGGTGGTGTGCTCTGCTACTGTTACTATTCGTGTTCAAGGCCGTGTAGATTTGTAGAGTGCTAATAGAGAAAACTTAGCAGAGATTACACATTGCTTTGAAAGCTATAAAGAATTGCTTTGTTGTTTGAAGTAATGCGTGGAACATTTTTCGGATTCATATTTATTCTCGTGTGTACATCAGAACGTGCAGTGAAATGCGTTGTTAGTGTTAACAACCAGAACATACTCAACGATTGAGGGTAGCTTCTTCCCCTCTTGCCATCAGATTTCTGAATGGATATCGAACCCATAATCACTACCTCACGACTTTTTTTCTCTTTTTGTACTACTTATTTCATTTAACTTTTAAAGTATATAAATTAACTGTAATTTACAGTTTTATTGTGATTTACAATGTAATGCTGCTGCGTAGCAAGAAATTTCATGACATGCCAGTGATATTAAACCTAATTATTCTGACCTAAGGATGGGCTGGGAGCAGCTCAGTGGCAAGGTAGAATGCTCTCAATATTGCACAGAGCAACACTGCAACAACAAGACAACAGCAAGATAATCCCCTTTCCCATCTACCCACTCACACACACAGACATGCCCCCAACTCCAAGACAGGCTGTCTCTGGGCCTTCAGTCCTTGCCATCGGATTCTCTGACTTGCAGATGTCGGGTCTTCAGCTTGGGACTTCACTCCAGGACTTGTGTTGATACACACTGGAGAGATGTCCTAGTGTGTCGTGTCATCTCTGATACATCTTCAGCATTGTACTGGAGTCTCTGTACAGTCTTCTACATTTAGAATTAGGAGAGGAATTTGTGAATACTCTATGGCTGAAGACAGGACCATTGGTGGTAAAAGGAAGGAAGGAGGATGACTGGAAGCCACTGAAAAGGAAAGATGATTTTCCCAGAGTGGTCTCCCTGTTCCCAGAGCACATAGCACAGTGGTTAGCATAACACTTTACAGTACAGCCGTCTTGTAAGGAGTTTGTACTTTCTCTCCTTGACCACGTGGGTTTCATAGAAACATAGAAAACCTACAGCACAATACAGGCCCTTCGGCCCACAATGCGGTGCCGAACATATACTTGCTTTAGAAATCACCTCGGGTTACCCATAGCCCTCTATTTTTCTCAGCTCCATGTACCAATCCAGGAGTCTCTTAAAAGACCCTATTGTATCCATCTCCACCACCATTGCCGGCAGCCCATTCCACGCACTCACCACTCTTTGCGTTTTTAAAATAAAACTTCCGGTTGCTCTGGTTTTCTCTCACAGTCCAAAGACGTACCAGTTAGTAGGTTAATTGGTTCTTGTAAATTGTCCTCTGATGAAGCTAGAGTTAAGTCAGGGGACTGCTGGACAGCACAGCTCCCCATGACCACCTGTGTTTCCTCCAGGTTCTCCGGTTTCCTTCCATCGTTAAAAGATGTACCAGTTGATTGGTCATTGTAAATAGCCCTGTGGTTAGAACGCAAACACGAGGAATTCTGCAGATGCTGGAAATTCAAGCTACACACATCAAAGTTGTTGGTGAATGCAGCAGGCCAGGCAGCATCTCTATGAAGAGGTACGGTCGACATTTCGGGCTGAGACCCTTTGGCAGGACTAACTAAAGGAAGAGCTAGTAAGAGATTTGAAAGTGGGAGGGGGAGGGGGAGATCCATCATTCTTCTCCCATCATTTTGGATCTCCCCCTCCCCCTCCCACTTTCAAATCTCTTACTAGCTCTTCTTTCAGTTAGTCCTGACGAAGGGTCTCGGCCTGAAACATCGACCGTACCTCTTCCTCGAGATGCTGCCTGGCCTGCTGCGTTCACCAGCAACTTTGATGTGTGTTGCCGTGTGGTTAGGTTGGGATTAAATTGGGAATTGCTGGGTGGCGTGGCTCAAAGAGGCAGAATGGCCTGTTCCACAATGTTTCTCAATAAGTACATAAATAAATAACCACAAGATTAAAAATGAGGAGTTTGTCATGTCAAGGAGTTGAACACAAGGATGCCGATTTTAAAGTGATGTGTTCATGTATATTGTGGCTGATAAGACATTGCCAGCATCATTTTGGGTAAAGTGAGGTTTAAGGAGACCTGACTGAGAAACTTTGAAACAGTGGAGACTGAATACACCCTATCCTCGTTATACGCGGGGAGTATGTTCCTAGCAGTTGACGCATAATGTGAAATTGCATAATGTGAATAATTATTTAAATGTAGAAAATAGGGATGCATTCCAGAGGACTTCCTAAATATGTTTTATCTGTAATTTATTCACATTTTCATACCAATACGACACAAAAGCAGTCCCGCAAGGCAACATTCGTATTATAGAAACATAGAAAATAGGTGCAGGAGTAGGCCATTCGGCCCTTCGAGCCTGCACCGCCATTTATTATGATCATGGCTGATCATCCAACTCAGAACCCCGCCCCAGCCTTCCCTCCATACCCCCTGACCCCTGTAGCCACAAGGGCCATATCTAACTCCCTCTTAAACATAGCCAATGAACTGGCCTCAACAGTTTGCTGTGGCAGAGAATTCCACAGATTCACCACTCTCTGTGTGAAGAAGTTTTTCCTAATCTCGGTCCTAAAAGGCTTTCCCTCTATCCTCAAACTGTGACTATTTCATCAATTTAAGGTAATATTCAACGTAATAAATCATAGAAAGTTGACATCCTCTGGTGTACAGTACTCACCAACAGTGGCAGGTGTGTTCGCTCCGGGAGATGAGTGGTGGTTGTGGTGTCGGGCAGCTTTACATGGATAAGGTGGATGGTTGTGGTCGTCAGGATCATATCAAGCACAGCAAGGGGTGAAGGAAGACTCACAGAACTCCTAGAGCTGCTAGCAGCAGGAGATGACACTAATTTGAAGAAAGATGTGAGGGTTGTTTGCTTGGCAGCATTTTGTTTTTCAGCATAAATTTCCTTGCAGGGAAGAAGGGTTGACGGCAGGGAAGGACTGAAATGCTGACTCCGTTCTAAACTTGGGTCCATGTCCATCGCCATTTGTGCCAAGTGTTCTGACTTCCACCATTCCTTCACTGTTGGTAAACTTCCGGGATTTTCAAAATCGTCTGTTGCTTGCAGCATCTGAGAGATAGTTCGCCATATAAAAAAATATGTACGCCTTGAATGTGGATCACACCTTGATCGAGTGGTTGAATCAGCGATGTTGTGTTAGGCAGCAGGAAACACACTGTTATGTTAGGATGAATGCTGTCCAAGTGTTTAGTATGGGCTAGCGCATTGTCAAGCAACAAAAGAACTTTAAAGGCAAGATTCTGTTCCTGGCAGTAGCGTCCCAGAGCTGTGTTACCTTCAGCTGATGTCATGCTGTTTATAATTTCCAACATTTTTTCAAGTGTGTTACGTAACCGACAAAAATGAATATCAGAGCAACACTCACGGCACGCTGGAGGAACTCAGCAGGTCGGGCAGCATCAGTGGAAACGATGAGTGGACGTTTCGGGCCGGAATCCTTCGTCAGGACTGAAGAAAGAAGGAGGGGGTATGTTCATACTGGTATGAACATAGAATTCTCCAACTTCCGGTAATTCCCTCTCCCTCCCTTCCTCTATCCCTATTTCATTCTGCCCTCTCCCCCAGCTGCCTATCACCTCCCTCATGATTCTGCTTCCTTCTTCTACTATCCATTGTTTTCCTACCTGTGACGTCCCTGCTTCCCCTCCCCCACCCCTTTGTCTTCCAAATTACTGGTTTTTCAACTGAACCTATAAGCATTCTTCAGATCCTTCCCGCTCCTCCTTTCTTCAGTCCTGACGAAGGATTCCGGTCCGAAATGTCGACTCATTGTTTCCACTGATGCTGCCCGACCTGCTGAGTTCCTCCAGCGTGCTGTGAGTGTTGCTTTGATCCCGGCATCTGCAGATTATTTCAAAAATCATCAATCGAGACAGGTTATATAAAAACAACCAAACATTTATTAAACACAGATAAACAATAAAAAAACAAATGAGAACCTTCACCAGAAGTTAACCACTATGCAGCCGTTCAACAAATTGTCACTCGGCACTGGTTCTTAAAGCAGTAAATGCGAAAACAGTTCTTAAAGCGGTAAAATCAGATATAGTTCTTAAAATGGTAAATTCGAAAGTCCAACAGATTTATACATTCAGTTGGGAGAGACTTCTCTGGAGAAGGATTTCTTCATAGACACGACTTTCCTGTTGGTTCTGTCCAAAGGATTCATGATGCAGGAAATAAACACTTTAAAACAACTGACCTTAAATTCTAGAGAGCACCTTGCATGAACTCTTTACTCTTTTGGCAAGAGTTATCTCGATGCAGGTCACTACTTCTTCAACGAAGACTCAATAAGGTCGATCCTTTGTTAAACTGCCGAACGATACCGACTCCTCTCAATCCTTTGGGTCCTGTACTTCGATAAAGTCTTCACTCTCCCGTACTACTGCTGGAATAAGGTACATCAACACATCTAGCAAAAATTTCTAGTCCAGCACTATTGTACCTTGCAACAGAACGTAACACTCCATTTTAAAAATGAAACTGCATCATAAAAACAAATACGCAACAGAAACGGATTCACAGTAACGTTCTAGCTGGAAAACTAAAAAACTAACTGCGTCATCTGAGGTCTTCCCTTATATACCCGTGGTGCACATGTCATCATGTGACCTCACATCGGCAGGAAAACTACATCAGGTGATCTCCAAAAGACCATTACATCATTCTCACACAAAAAAAAAATCACAAGATTTCGAGGTATGTAACAAGTGTTAAAGCAGTTCTCTGCCACTCGGCTGATGGCCCAGGACATGATATCGGACGCTTAGGAGACATAGTTAAATATTTCAAGCACAAAATCACTACACCGTAGGTAAAACCAACAAAAGTTTAAGAGCGCAAGATCACACATCCACAGCTTGCCAAAACCAATGCGAGACTGGTGGGAGTGAGATTTTGAGGCGCGCACACCTGACTTGTATTGGCAAGAAAGCAGTGCTCCTCGCATAACTGAGTTTTGGACGCATATAAGGAGACGTTGGTAGAAATAGGTTCCTCGCATAACTGTGAATCCGTATTGTCTGAAGACGCATAGAACAAGGAAGGGTGTATAAGGGTCATAGTTAAGGACTTAGGAAGTAAGTAGCATGAGTTTGGTGCAGGGCTGGGTGAGGTAGGGAACTTAGGTAATCTGATAGAGAATATAGGATAGGAAGTTTGCAACAGACTGATGTAGAGTTCAGAGCTAAGAGTAACAATAAATGCTCCTGCAGTTCAAAGGAAGGAGTTGTAGTGTGTCAACAACTATGAGGCTGGCTGCATCTTGCATTGATATTGTATTTAGTGTGTTAATTTGTGGAAAATCATCAATATTTGTTAAAATTGCATTGCCCTTCAGACAAGGGAGCAGTGAATTTGATAGCCAAAGTTCATATCTTAAAGCAGTTTTAACAGAGTGACATCGGTTTTACAGTATTAAATTGGAGAAGCTTCCCTATTTGGGACAAAACTGATGCAGATTAACAAGCATTTGAGGATAAAAGATGGATTCTCTGGCCACCAGTAAAGTAGGTAGAGCCAAACAAAGATTGAATTTAAAGCAGAAAGTGTTTGAGATATGCAGCAGATGAGTTGATCTTTGCAGTATTTAATATAGGCCATCTTAATGTGAAACACAAGTTATTCTGCAGTTTATAAACATGAGTAAGTCTGCAGATGCTGGAAATGCAAAGCAGCACATGCAAAATGCTGGAGGAACTCAACAGGTCTTGCAGCATCTATGGAAGTGAATAAACAATTGACATTTTGGACCGAGATCCTTCAGGACATTCTGCAGATGCTGGAAGTCCAGAGTAACACAGAAAATGCTATAGGAATTCTGGTCAGGCAGCATCTGTGGAGGGGAATTAGACTGTCGATGTTTTGGGCCCAAGTCTCAACCTGAAATGTTGACTGTTCATTCTCTGGCATACGTTGTGAAATTTGTTATGCGGCAGCAGTACATTACAATATATAATAAAAACTGTAAATTACAGTAAAGTATATATTTAAAAAGTTAAGTTAAATATTGTAAGTAGTGCAAAAAGAATTAAAAGAAGTAGTGAGGTCGTGTTCATGGGATCAGTGTCCATTTAGACAGCTGATGGCAGAGGGGAAGAAGCTATTCCTGAATTGTTGAGTGTATGCCTTCCTCTTCATAGATGCTGCCTGACTACTGAGTTCTTCCAGCATTTCGTGTTTATCTTAATGCTAGAAACTTGATTTTCAAATTGTTCGGGTGTACTAAAGACGTGCTATGCAGATACTGATTTTTTTCTTTTTTCTTAATTTCTGCTTCAGGTGCAGCAACAGTCCCAGGAGAAGTTCTACAGCATGGCAGTGCAGATTAAACTCCTTCTGAATATGCCAGAGAAGATTTGGAGTGCCTTAGAATCATCACATTATCTCTATGCTACTCAGATGTACTTGCTCTGCCGCCACATTCATAGCATTCTCCAATTGGACTCCTCAGGTTCCCATTACAGTCCTGTCCTGGCACGATTCCCCATCCTTGTACGACAGGTCGCAGCAGCAGGCCATTTCAGGTGAGCTGGTCGTGTGTAAAAACAATTTTTCTTTACCTTGTCATTCATCAGTCATGTTTCACCTCGGACAAAATGACCAATTCTAATTTGGCATGCATGAATTTTGAGATTATCATTCACTACAAGTATTTTAATGTCATTGTGAAATTGTGATCATTTTGAGATGTTTTTTATTCAGTTCTGAATTCTTACCTTGAGTAGAATGACAAAAAAAGTCAGACTTGAAGAATATGGGAAGAAGTTTGGGCTTTAATGAATAAACATCCATTCCTGATTTTGTTAAAACAGTATAATTGAAGCATCCTCATAGAGTTGCGTGAAGCACAGATTTAAAAACAAAATATTTGAATATTGAGTCAATGCATGAATAGGTAACTTTTTAAATTCTTTCTTATAACTCTTGTATACCTGTGCACTTATGCTACTATGATGCTAATTTCATTTGGGATCAGTAAAGTATGTACCTACTGAGGAGGAGCTGTTGGTTTAGTGTGACAAATAGAAAAGGAAGAAGCCTTTACATGTTGGTAACATAGTTATAGTCATACTTTATTGATCCCGAGGGAAATTGGTTTTCGTTACAGTTGCACCATAAATAATAAATAGTAATAGAACCATAAATAATTAAATAGTAATATGTAAATTATGCCAGTAATTAAGTCCAGGACCAGCCTATTGGCTCAGGGTGTCTGACCCTCCAAGGGAGGAGTTGTAAAGTTTGTTGGCCACAGGCAGGAATGACTTCCTGTGATGCTCAGTGTTGCATCTCGGTGGAGTGAGTCTCTGGCTGAATGTACTCCTGTGCCCAACCAGTACATTATGTAGTGGATGGGAGACATTGTCCAAGATGGCATGCAACTTGGACAGCATTCTCTTTTCAGACACCACTGTCAGAGAGTCCAGTTCCATCCCCACAACATCACTGGCCTTATGAATGAGTTTGTTGATTCTGTTGGTGTCTGCTACCCTCAGCCTGCTGCCCCAGCTCACAACAGCAAACATGATTGCACTGGCCACCACAGACTCGTAGAACATCCTCAGCATCGTCCGACAGATGTTAAGGGACCTCAGTCTCCTCAGGAAATAGAGATGACTTTGACCCTTCTTGTAGACAGCCTCACTGTTCTTTGACCAGAACTATTGTGTTGGTGCTGTAATTGTCTCAGAGGAGATTGCTTGATTTTCATTAGCACTGCAGTTCCTTGTGGTGCGTCAGGCGGATTTTTGCCGTTTCTGTAGCATTTGACCGTTTTTTTACGAGGCCAAGTTGCTAGCTTGATGCTTAATCCAGCATGGACAGAAAGCGAGCAAGAAGCTGGCGGGATTCAAACTCAGGTCTGTTTCCCTCAAAATCCGGTGCTGATGCCACTACACCACCAGCCAGCTAATTTCATTCGCATTAAATAGATATGAATTCATGGACTCTGAGAATTGGTTTTGTTTGGAACTGGGAGGCTTGCATTTGTTTTTGTGGTCTCTTTTACACATTGAGCAAGCTCCCCTTGCTGGCCTTGTATTAAGCTTAAGACGTCCAGTTATGGATTGATCTCAGAGGAAATGAAAATTGGGCTCTTTCTGCAAAGGATCACTGATTTGCATTGTTGTTTCTATCCATGTCTCAAACATAGTCTCTGGTGGGAGCTAAACAGTTTTAATTGAAGAGAGAATGCTATCCTTGTGGGAAGTAAACGCACAATCTGCCACGACAGTTCTCGACCTCGTAGCGATGAAGATGCTGCAGTTTGGGATGGTGGGAGCAATGTGTAGAATAGAGGGAATGTCTGATGTGAAGAGTTAAAATGGATAAATCTCCATAGCATTCAGTAAGTTAAGCTTCTGAATCTGTATTTTTAATGGTAAGGAGGTAGGAGGCTAGACTTAATGAGCTGATGAGAAGAACTGAGCTAACATGGTAAAATACACAGAAGGTTGAAAGCACTGGAAAAACCCAGCAGGTCATGCAGAGTTTGTGGTAAGACAGAGCTGATGTTCCTTCATTTGTCCACCTTAATAGACAAAGAAACAAGTTATTTTGGGTGGCAGCAAAATGTGGTATCACCAATGTTTGAACGATCCCAGCCTGGTGATGTAAGATACTAGGGCTTAAATATATTGCTAATTTGGTTCTAGTATAACATGTCAGACTATACCCAGAGGAAAAGAAAAGGAATGGCAAGCATGATTGTTAGTAATAAGTTGATGCAATATGAAAACTTCATTTGTGTCCTGATAAAGGATCAGGCCCAAAATGTCAGCTGCTTATTTCGCTCAATGGATGCTGCCTGACCTGCTGAGTTCCTCCAGCATTTTGTGTATGTTGCTTCATTTTTAATATATGGTCAGCAATGAGTACTGCATTCAAACTTTATATGTGGCACTTGTTAGAGATTAGTCATTCACTACTTTTCATTTCATTTAAAAATGGGAAGTTTATTTTTTTGGAAGTTTTTGAGTTAATTACATGAAATAAAGTTTTATTTTCATTTGAATGGAAAGAATATTGTTTCTTACCCATGTGTGCTGTTTTTGTAGATCATCCATTTTGCAGGAAAGTAAAGCACTTCTTAAGGGCCGTGCTGTATCAGACCAGGCAATCGCAGAGGCTCTCTGTTCCATTATCCTGCTGGAAGACAGTTCGCCACGCCAGGCCCTCACTGATTTTCTTTTAGCTAGGAAATCAGCAATACAGCAGTTACTGAACCAACCCCACCACGGTGAGCACAAATATTGATCCTATTTCTGTTTAAATCTAGTCTTTGGATAGATGAAAAGTGCTGGTTATTATGGCAGGGAATGATGCCATTGGACTGAGAGTTCTGTTTTACTTTTTTTAATGACAGTTTCAAGGAATCGAAGGCTATATCACATTTTGAGCTTTAATATTGCTTTTTTTGTAGGAGCTGGTATCAAGGCACAGGTGTGTTCGTTGGTTGAACTGCTAGCCACCACAATGTATCAGGCTCAAGCTCTGTTTTATACCCCAAGTCAAGGAAAAGCACAAGATTCCATGCTAACCTCCGGCCTTCTCTTTACTACCTTGGAATCCATCACAAGTGGGTCCCCAACAGGTATGCACAAGCCTCTCAGGTTCAGTTACAACTGTCTTCAGACATGTATTATGGTTGAAAGGAGATTTTATACTTTTGTTTCCTTCTAAGTCTAGATTATTGGGCTGTAGAAAATAACTTGAAACGAGATACGGTGTCTAACCTCACTTTGTCGGGTCTCATACTATTGACTTTTTGAAGTAATGTAGAAAGCTTATTTTAATGTCACTTTCCTCAAAGTGCTTATTTGGGAGTACTATCTATGCCATACAGCATCAGACTGAGTTATTGCAGGGGTTTTCCATGTCTGTGGTTATGTTAGTTGACCTTGGTTGATGTAGACCATTGAGGAAGGGAAAAATATCCTTGATTGCTTTTAGTAACCATCTAAAGATTTGTTGCAAAAAAAACGTTTGTGCAGCATTTTTTTCTGTCCCTGGATTTTCTCAAAGGCTGATTACTTGTTGAGCAGTTTTGGGCCCCTTTGCTAAGAAAGGATGTGCTGGCATTGGAGAGGGGATCCAGTGGAGGTTCACAAGAATGATTCCTGAAAAGAAAGGGTTAACATGAATGCCCTGGGCCTGTACTCGTTGGAGTTTGGAGGAATGAGGGGGTGCCTCAAATCTACTGTATATTGAAAGGCCGAGATGGACATGTAGAGGGTGCACCTATTGTGGGGGAGTCTAGGACAAGGGAGCACAGTCTCAGAATAGAACTTACCTTGACAACAGGGTTGAGGAGGAAATTTTTTAGCCGGGGTTGGTGAATCTGTGGAATTAATTGCCACAGGCAGCTGTGGTGGCCAAGTCATTGGGTATATTTTAGGTGGAGGTTGATAAGTTCTTGATTAGTAAGGGTGTTAAAAGTTACAGGGAGAAAGCGGGAGAATGAGGTTGAGAGAGATAATAAATCAGCCATGATGGCATGGTGGAGCAGACTCAATGGGCCAAAATGCCTAATTTTGCTCCACTGTCTTGTAGTCTGATGGTGTACTTGGCTGAGAACAAAAGGAATCCCAGTACAAATAGGTGAGCATGCCTGCATGGGTTTGCACGCAAACCAGAAGTAGTATGTGGATGTAGTTCCTCAGGCAATGTTGAGGAATGATAGACTACTTAATGACAGCATCAAATTTTGGTGTCATGTTGAAAATACTATATTTGTAAGGATAACAACAGGAATTCTGCAGATGCTGGAAATTCAAGCAACACACATCAAAGTTGCTGGTGAACGCAGCAGGCCAGGCAGCATCTCTAGGAAGAGGTGCAGTCGACGTTTCAGGCCGAGACCCTTCGTCAGGACTAACTGAAGGAAGAGTGAGTAAGGGAGATGTGTGGTATTTGTAAGGAATGTGGTTTATATCATCATTTACTGTCATTTAAAAAAAAATCACCTTTTTTTTTAAGGCCAATGTAAAATTATTGCATTTTCTTTCTGTGCATAGGCAACTAAACATATCTTTGATTAATCCGTGTAGAGAAAGGAATCACTATGTTAAAGGAAGAAGTGAAATCTGAGAGTTGGTTCAAGTATTTGCCACCTTCCATTGTGAATTTTCAGCCGTCTCTGAGGACACTTGCTCATCCGATAAGCCATGATTATTTGAGAGACACTCTTCAGCAATGGATCAGCATGTAAGAAAGTGGGTTTTAGTTGTGTTTTGTTGAACCCTGTGAAGATTATAAATGGTTACAATTAAAATAAATTGCTCTTAGATGGCCTGTCAATATTTCTTTATCGTAAAGGGTGAGACCATCCACCTATCTCTACTGCACTCTTTACGTTAACTAACTACTTCCTTCCTCAAAATATGCACATAACTCATTATGTCTGTCTTTGTTTATTTTCGGCCTCCAGCAATGTTTAATTTTTCAAAGCAATTCTAAATTGGTTTAGGCTGACCACCACATATCCAGAATGACTGGGACCTGTGCAGAGCCGGATTAGCGATTTTGCCGAATCACAGATGATTAGGTTAGGATTAAATAAACATCTCTAACCCTCGTGATGATCATCTTGATCATCTCACCCTACCTTTAAAGTGCCCTGTAAATTATCAAGAGTTCTTCTTTTGGATGTGCAGAGCTGTTACCTAAAATCAACATTGTCTTACAATTTTTGTCCAGACCAATAGAGTCAATGAGCTCTCGCTTCTGAAGCAAAGTAATGTTCAAACCATTCCAATGTAATGTTGGTTGTAATCCATCCTTTTTTGTTGGCATGGTAAACTGCTTCATACCTTTGAAAGCTCTGGATGAAATTTTACGCCATGTCGCCATTTAAATCACTGAAGCCACCCTTCACTGCAATCACACTCATAATCCAGTCCTAATACGTCATGAAATAATTTCAGTTGTTCCTTCACCATCTCTCCTGACAGTTCTACACCTTCGCTGATGCAGAGTTTAAACCACTTTAAGAACTTTATCTAGTTGTGAATACCTCCCATCTTTCATTGTTTTCCTTATGCACATCTGTTATTTTGTTTTGGATTCGCTGTAACTTTTCTTTCTGTTTCTTATTATAAGCTGGAAGTCTTATTTGCTTTTCACAGACACAGTACTGTCAAGTTTTCTCAGAACTTCCACCTTACCTTGTAAAGATAACATATGGTGTTCGTGCTTTACACAACGAAGAGCACTTTCTTTATTCAATGAAGACATGACTAGGGCTAAAAAGGCACTGGTTATAAAAATAAATGCAGAATAGCACAGAGGAATGATTTGCTTCGTTTAAAGACCATGCCAAAGGCTTATTCTGCTAATGGCACCAGCAAAACAGGGGCGATGGGTTGGCGTGGTGATGCGGAAAATTTGAAATGAGACTGGCAAAAATTATATCTGAGCCAGTGGTGGAACCGGATTAGTGATTGCTGCATTTGAGATAGATGATCTGTATATGAATTTCAGAAGCTTTTTCTTGGGTGGAGTGAATATTCTTTTATGACAGAGTGTTGAATCAGCACTTGGAATATGACAGTAATTGTAGTGGAAAGGGGAAGGGCAGGACTGACGTTCAGTTTCAGATGTGATGTGCAATACAAAAGAGTGACAGTTTCACTGCTGACTTGACCTAAAATAAGATAAAAGAATGAAGTGTAAAAACTACTGAGAAAGTGCAGTGCAAGTAAACAATAAAGTGCAAGATCATAACAAAGAAGATTGAGGCCAGGTCCATCTTGTACGTGAGGTCCATTCAAGAGTCTGATAATAGTGGATAGAAGCTGCCCTTGAGCCTGGTAGTACATGCTTTCAGGCTTTTGTATCTTCTGCCTGATGGGTGAGGGGAGAAGAGCAAATGTCCAGGTTGAGTGGGTCTTTTGTCATGCTGACTGGTTTATTGAGGCAGTGAAAAATATTGACAGAATCCATAGAAGGGATGTTCTGAACTGTGTCTACAACTCTGTACAGTTTCTTGTGGTCACATGCAGAGCAGTTGCCTTACCAAGTCTTTATGGATCCGGATGGAATGCTTTCTCTGGTGTATTAATATAAATTGGTAGGAGTTGATGGGAACATACCAAATTTCTGAGCTTCTTGAGCAAGTAAAAGCATTGGTGGGCTTTCATGCCATGACATGGATTTCGTTGGATCAGGACAGACTATTGGTGATGCTCACACCTAGGAATTTGAAGCTCTCAACCCTAGCACTGTTGATGTAGATGGGAGAATGTTCATCATCCCTGTTTTGTTGTCATCTCTAAAGCAGACACATTCTTCCAGTTTTCTCATTGGAAATTACTTTGCAAACAGTGGAAAGTTTCCCTTGAAGAAATGCAGCATAGCCCCTAACTGCTATGAATCCATTGCTCTGTGTTGGAATGCCATTGAGAGCCTTAAATCCATGGATTGAGAGAGTATCAGTTCCCTGTGTAAGTGGTGAAAGACATAGACCTCATAAGCTTCCCACAAGGTCTGCCCCATCTTTGGAGGAATCTGCAGTTCCCATAATGCCTGTGGTGATTTTAGTACCTACAGAAACAGAGAGGAAATAAGTCATCTTTGACCTTGAGACTCTGTTTCCTCATGATGCAGAAGAAAGGAATTTCAGCTTATCTCATCTATACCAGATCACAGGAGAGTTCCATTCTTCACTGATTGTCAGCTATTTTCCCCACGTTCCCATTTAACTACCCTCTCCTAATTTTATCACTTGTTTAAACATGGGCAGTTTACTGAGGCCAGATGGTGGACCAGTCTGTGTGATTTTTTTTCTTTCCTGAGTACCAAAGAAAACACGTAGAGAGTGCAAACTCCAGACAGACTGCACCATTGAATCTGTAAGACAGCATCTCTATTACCTGTGTCATCCACAATGGATGAGTAGCTTGTGACATGAAAATATACACGATAAACGGTTACTTTTGCACATTTTTACTATTTTATAGCAATAATAACCTAATTGTTGGCCTGTATGATGGCCCAAGGTAGCATCGGACCTTTTACTTGTTAGTAATAAATTTGCACTATACATGAATGGTATCTTTTAAGTGTACATTTATATTTTTTTATCAGAAATTTTCTCCAAAGAGCCACTCATGGTCAATCTTCCCTCTAGGGTGTGCATGCACACATCTTTTGCTACTAGCACACAAAGGAACTTACAAACTGTTGTCACCTTGTTGGCATATTAAGTGTATTTCACGATCGTACACAATCACATTTCATTTTCCGGTTTCTGATATGGAAGGTGTTTACAACATGGAGTTTGCGATGATTTGTTTGCAGATTTTAGAACTGGCTTATTTATACTATTTTTATTTTCTTTTTTTTTTAATTTTATTTTTATTTGGATAAGGAGTTCACAATTATCATGTACTTTTTTCACACATATAACCTTTTCCATTTTTTTATATGTATAAAACTACAATTATTTATACATTCTCAAGTACACATTGAGATGATATAAAAGCAAAATAAACATTTAAATAGATAATTATGTACTGTGGTAAATCTAACCTATTAGGCTAAGTAATGAAATTAGTTGTTAAGAAAAATGGTAATAATAGTTTCCATACAACCCTTCTGGACCATTTCCACTGGTCCAAAATGTTGCATACAAGCCTATATACCAACCATTGTAGGTGTTTATATCCCAATTTGTTCGTGCTTGTTCCTACCCGCAGACATAATTATCCAATCCCTATGTACTTATTTACTTAATTTTTTCATTTTTTTTTATCCCTTTCCCAAATCTTTCCCTTTACTTGTGTTAATTCTCTATTTTCCAAAAAAAAACAACAAACATTTAGACTAGGGGTGCTTACGTTAGCAATATTACTGTGTTGATGAGAAGAGCAATATAAATCATTAGGAGAGTCATCTAAAGTCTGCTCGCATTGGGGTTATATATTCAATCCATTTATTCCAGATTTGATAAAATGTTTCTTTTTGAGTTCTCAGGGAGTAGGTCAACTTTTCCATTTTAAATATTTCCAAGATAATTTCGTACCAATCTTCTAATGTAGGTGGTATTGGATTTAGCCATTTTCTAGTGATTGATTTCTTACTTGCCGCTAAGAGGGCCTGCAGCAACTTTATATCTTCCTTCTGTTCAAGGAACAATACATGCCCCAAATAGAGCGTCTCAAAGTTCAGAGGTATCTGGGACCTAAGTACCTTAACTAATGTTCTATGAATACCTTCCCAAAATAGACTTAATTTAGGGCAATCCCAGAAAATATGAAAATGATTTTCCTCCTTAGAGCCGCACCTTCTCCAACACATCACATTTGTATCTTTATATTTTTCCTGATATGGGGTCTTGAAGTATCTTATAATGTTTTTCCAACAATGTTCTCTCCAAGTCAAAGAATTAGTCGAGGACCATTGAAAGCTGCAGATTTTCCCCCAAGCCTCCTCTGAAAGTACCAACCCCGCTTCTTTCTCCCACTTCTCTTTAATATACAGTGTATTTACATTTTTAGCATGGGAGAGTGCATTATATAGGCGAGAAACTGATTTACTAGGTATTGAACTGCAAGCCGAATTCAGAATCTTGAAAAATTCTAAATCTACTGTTGATAGGTCTGTATATCTACAACTCTGGTTAACATAGTTTCGTATTTGAAGGTACCTAAAAAAGTCATTATGTTCTAGGCCATGTTTGTCCTGCAGGATTTGGAAACTTTGTAATACTCTTTTATCTATAAATGAGAGGTAGGTTGTAAGACCTTTCTTTATCCATAGCTCAAATCTTTTATCTCCTCTGTTGGGAAGGAATTCGGTATCATATGCACACCATCTAAAGAGTTTTAGCATGTTATTAATTCCACATGAATTAACCACCTTCTGCCATACTTTTAATGTAAGATTTATCCAAGCATTATTAAATTTTTCCAACTGGGCCATCAATCCTTTGTCAGCTATTGAGGCCTGAAGAGGAAAACTGTCAACTAATCCAAATTCTATTTCCTTCCATCTAGCCTTATATTCCCTATTACACCAATATAACAGAGGGGTTATCTGTGAGGCATAAAAATAATTTCTCAGGCAAGGAAGAACCATACCTCCTCTTTCCTTCCCTAACTGTAAGGTGTTATATCGAATTCTAGGTTTCCTTCCTTGCCAAATGAAGCGGGAAATCCATTTGTCCCATTCCCTGAATTGATTATCATCCACCTCCACTGGTAAAGTACGGAAAAGATATAATAACCGAGGAAGAATATTCATTTTTATAGTATTTATCCTTGAGTTTAAACTTAAAAAGGGGATAAGATTCCATCTATGCATATCTGCTTTTATCTCTGAGATTAATGGCCCATAATTTACCTGTGACAGTGTTGAAAGATCCTTCGGCAGGGTTATTCCTAAATATTTTAATGATTTAGCTTCCCACTTAAGATCGTATGTATCCTGCAATTTTTTGGATGGTGTATAATTTAGGGACATAACCTGCGTTTTCTTTACATTTATTTTATAACCTGATATTTTCCCAAAGTCATCCAACAGTGTAAACAATCCTATAAATGATTTTTCTGGTTCACTCAGATAGACCAAAACATCATCTGCGAATAACGCCACTTTCTGTTCAATCCCTGCCACCTTGATACCTTTTACGATTTCGCTCTGTCTTATTAGTTGGGCAAGTGGTTCAATATATAGCGCAAAAAGGAGAGGAGAAATTGGGCATCCCTGTCTAGTGCCTCTCTCTAAAATGAAGGAGTCAGAGAGGTCCCCATTTATCTTAATTCGGGCTGTTGGGCTGTCATACAGAGTCTGAATTACTTTAATAAACCTTTCTTGAAAGCCGAATCTTCCTAACACTCTGTATAGGAATGCCCAACTAACCGAATCAAAAGCTTTCTCAGCGTCCAATCCTACTACCATTGTCTCTGTCTCGTTCTTATTAACCTGTTCTAATATGTGCAGAGTTCTCCTTATGTTGTCCTGTGTTTGTCTTTGTTGAATAAATCCAGTCTGGTCTAAATGGATTAGGCCAGGTAAAAGCTTTTCCAATCTGCGCGCTAATATAGATGTAAATAGTTTGTAATCTAAATTAAGAACACTAATTGGCTGATAATTGCCACATTCTAGTTTATCTTTACCCTCTTTAGGAATAACTGAAATAATCGCTTCTCTCCAGGAAGGTGGAGTTTCTCCTCTCTGCAAGATCCAATTAAAGGTGTTAAGTAGTAATGGGGCTAACTGTGTCTTCAGGGACTTGTACCACTCTGAGGTAAACCCATCAGAACCCGGGGACTTTCCAGCCTTTAACCTAGAGATGGCCACGTTCAGTTCTTTGACAGTTACTGGTTCTAATAAACTTTCATTTTGTAAATCTGTAAGTTTAGGTAGATCTAAAAAATTCAATACACTGTCTATATAGGGCTCATTGGGGGCCCGGGGTTGGGAGTACAGCTCTCGATAATACGTTTCAAAACTCTCTTGAATTTTCCCTATTGTACTCTCCACAAGCTTTGTCTTTGGATTCTTTATTTTATGAATTGTATTGTCTGCTTGTTGTTTTCGTAATTTATATGCTAATAATCTAGCTGATTTACCTCCTACTTCATAATTCTTTTGTCTCAGGTAAAGAAAATTTCTTTGAGTTTCCAACGTATAAATATCATCAATTTCACTTTGCAATTTCCTAATTTCCTGTTTTCGATTTGAATTACTTTTGTTGCTATCTCCAACTTGAAGTTGTTTTAATTTTCCTTGAAGGTCTGCTAATTTTTGTGCATTGATTTTTTTCATGTGAGTAGTAATGGAAATAATTTTCCCTCTCAGTACAGTTTTCAATGTATCCCATAAAATCACTGGTGATGTTTCTCCCGTGTCATTAAGGTCTAGATATTCTTTGATTTCTCCCCTTAATCTCTCCATTACTTTTGGGTTATTAAGTATATGTGAGTTTAGCCTCCATAGTGTTTTCCTCATTTTCCTTTCCAGGATTAGAGACATAGAGACTGGGCTATGATCCGACAGATCAATTGTTGCAATATTACAGTTTTTTATCCTGAGTCTATCTGTATTAAAGATAAAGAAATAGTCTATCCTTGAATAGGCTGAATGAGGGAAAGAGTAATATGTATAATCTTTACTAGTAGGGTGTAATTCCCTCCAGACATCTATAATTCCCAACTCCTCCATCAATGAATTCACTTTCCGAGTCAGAGGTTTATTCTGAGTAACTATTCTTGAAGAATCTAATATAGGATTTAATCTAATATTAAAATCCCCTCCACAAATTACTACCCCTCGAGAACTGACCATTAGGTCAAAAATGTGTCTATAAAATGACCATTCACTACCTAGAGGAGCATAAACATTCAGCAATGTTATTTCTGTACCTTCTATTCTTCCTGTGATTTTTACAAACCGTCCTTCTTTGTCTCTAGTCTCTGAAATATGTTCATAATTAAGAGTACTTGATATTAAAGTAGCTACCCCTCTTTTGTGACTCAATTTATATGATGAATAAAATACATGCTTAAAGCCCATTCTTTTTAATTTTCCATGTTCAGATTGGCTCATATGTGTTTCCTGGAGGAAAGCTATTTGTGCCCTCTCTTTTTTCAATTTAGACATAATCTTATTTCTTTTAATTGGATTCAAAACCCCATTAACATTATAGGAAATTATTTTTACCAATTCAGTTTGCATTTTTCTCTAGTAGAAAAAAAGCACTCTCCTTTTCTAACCAAACAGTAAGCAATCCCTTCTCAACAGTAAACCAAGACATATAACCACACCCTAGACATTTCTGAACGTATAACATTTGAAAATTTTCCCCGACTTCCCACAGTGAGGCCTGAGCACCGACCCGCCTCAGTTCAGAGGGATAACCTCTATCTTCACCCTGTGTTAGAGGGCCCTCAGCAGTTTGAATAATCATAGATAATTTTCTCCTATTTATGTCTCGACCATATTGCTATCATTCAAGTTATTCCGCCTAGATTATTTTCAATTACCAGTTTTCATTTTACTTTTAAGGCCGATTTACTCTTTTCAGTCATTTCTCTTAATTAATCTGTATTCTCTGTATATTCGCGTCTGAATATTTGCAGCTTTTCCTTGTAGTTTGACACTCTGTTTCGAGTGGAGCGTCCTCGCCCCACTAACTGCCACGACTTCTGCCGAATCCTCTCCAGTAGCGACTCCGGTTGGGTGATAACTTTAATAGGTAGTCCCCGGTCCGCCAGGTCCGACGTTGCCTCCTCCACCGTAGCGTAAGTTTTTGTCCCTTCGTCGTAAAAGACTCTCAGCCGAGCTGGATACAGGGTCTGGAATCTGATGTTGTTTTCCTTCAGGACTCTCCGTGTTTCCGTATATTCCTTCCGTCTGGCAAGAATCCCCGGTGTGTAGTCGTGGTCTAAACTGATTTTACAGTTGTTCCACATGAAACCTTTCTTTTGCCATGCTCTTTTAAGCACCTCTTTCTTCGTTCTGTAACTGAGAAATCTGATCAGAATCGATCTGGGCTGGGCACCTGCGGAGGCTGTGGTGCCAACGCGTGGTGAGCTCTTTCTATCTGTAGGTCTTTTGCGGCCAGTATATCAAGGTTCTCTCTAAGCAGCTTCTCCACGAAGGGAATCATCAATCCGGGTTTACCTTCGGTTCCTTCGGGAACTCCGTAGATCCTCACATTTTCCCTTCTCGAGCGGCCTTCTTGATCTATTAGTTTCCACTGGAGTTGGTCTTGTAGCTTCAGCATTTCTGCTATCACCTCCTCTGCATTTTGTAGCTTCTCTTCAATTCCAACAATCCTCGCTTCGGCTTCATCTATTCGCGAGTTAGTTTTTACTATTTCTCCTTTAATATCTTCCAGCTGTTTGCTGTTATCTTGTCGGAACTCGCGAATCTCTCCGAGAATCAAAGACAGAGTCACCGATTCCCCCTCATTATCTCCGTCCTGGCTTGCCGTGGGGGAGCTAGGCCCTTCGCCTTGCTGCATCTCTTTATGTTTATCAGCCTTCGAAGCGGACTTTTTATTCTTGTTCTTAGACATCATCCTTGCCCCTTTTATTAGTATAGTTATGCAATATTAAGTATTTGTCTAAATTTGATTTTGGGGCAGTTTACCTTCTTTTTTGTCGAGAGACCTTTTCCTTACGCCGCCATTCCCTTGATGACCCGGAAGTCCCCCCTATTTATACTATTTTTATTGAAGAAATTATTCAGTGCGCACATATTGTCATCACTGGGCAAAAAAAAATTGCACAGCACAAGGTTTTGAGCACAAATTAAAGGGAACATTGCATGTAGTCATGGCCTCAATCTGTCATGATAGCCATAGGGGTAAAATACAATGAATATTTGTATAGTAATTTAATATTTAGGCTCAGGACACAAGGCAAAAATGGTGTAAATTGGGAGGAAGTGGTTAAATTTAATGGAAATTAAGTGCTTACCTTCTGTGTAGAAAATTTTAATACAATTAAGATTTTAAAATATGATTTGATTTTTCACTCTTATTAAAGGTGTAAGGATGACATAAAAATGGGAATTGGGAATCTGCTGATCTATGTGAAAAGTCTGAAGGGTCTTGCCGGAATTCGAGATGCCGTGTGGGAACTCCTCACTAGTGAATCAATATATCAGAACTGGGAAACTGTTTGCTACCGACTCTTGGAGAAGCCTTTCTCCTTCTGGGAAGATTTCCTTCAGCAGCTCTTCCTTGACAGATTACAGGTAGAATACCACCAATGTTTCCTGATTTAAATTTTGTTACATCTACTTTCAAACTGAATGACAATCTGCTGTCAATCATTCCTAAAACCTTTGAGTTTACCCTTTCCTCTTTTCCGTTGTCTAGAATACTAATGCCCTATCTTTAAGTGTGGTTAAATCTCTTTATCTGTGACCTACAAAGGAATAAACTGCTCCCATTATGGTTCCTTAAGTAGCTGAGTGGGTTTTAATAACTCAAACTTGGAGAACTAATGCCTATAATAATTTTTCGTGTTTGAATTTTGTTCTGTACACTTAAAAAGGCACAGGATATTGCTTAAACAGATAACATTCTACAACTATTCTGAAGTTACGGAATAGACTGGCACAAGAGTGGGCCATCAACTTTTGCCTAGGCAAAATCACTCCATTATCTTGTGACATTTTGCATGTCAAGCTGAGCTTCCTATCTTGTACGCTGTCTATCTTAGTTTTAACACTGGCTTCTGCTACAGTCCATCTACCTCTAAATCCCTGGATGCAACAATTTAAACATATTCCCATCTAACCTTGCATATGGCATGAATAGCGTAGCGTAGCGGTCAGTGCAACACTTCACAGCACCAGCAGTCGGTGATCAAGATTCAATTTCTGCCACTGTCTGTTAGGAGTTTGTATGTTCCCTTGTGACAGCCTGGGTTTCCTCTCACATTCCAAAGATGCAAGGGTTAGGGTTAGTAAGTTGGTGCCGGAAAAATGGTGGCATTTGTTGTCTGCTCCCAGCACATACTGAACTGTGTTGATCATTGACATAAACAATGCATTTCACTGTCTGTTTTGATGTACACATGACAAATAAAGCTCATCTAAAAACTCAAACCATTAGTATCTCTACCAAAAATTCACTTCTAATCATATTTTCTCTGTGTTGGCATGTCCATGCCCCTGCTTCCTGTCTCTGTCACCTTTTCCTGTGTTGAAAGTCTGTTGCACTCCTGCCTCCATGATGTCAGTTTCTTGCACACTACTCTTTAAAATACTTCTATCTCAAAATGAAGGCTGAGCCATTTACTTCTAAATCCCATGATCTGGAATCCTCTGCAAAATCTATCTCTTTATAACTTCTCCCCGGTTTATAAAACTCATCAGTTGTGGTTGAGATTTTAGACAATGCTCACTTACTTACCTTATGCCTTTGTAAAGAGGGATGTTTTCTTTGTTAAAAGCCATTGTATTTATCTGGATTATTGTTCCCAGTAAGACCAGAAATCAAAAATAATATTTCTTACAATTGAAAATGTGATCAGGGAATTTGACAGGAAGAACATTTTGGGAAATTGGGAAATTATGGTCTGCAAGATACATGAACGTTTTTCTTCTTTCTAGGCACTGACAAAAGAAGGTGTAGAGACTATCTCACACAGTTCCAAACAGCTCTTGATTTCAGCACTACAGGAGCTTCGGGCCAAAAACACTAGCACTGCCCTTAATAAACCTGTTGAGTTTGAATACAACGTTGCTGCATATCTTTGGTCAGAGAGCAATAATGATCTTTTACCAGACACTGCTTGGGTCAGTGTAACAAATCGTAGTCACTTTGTTAAGAGTGGACTCTCCATGAAGACTCAGGCTCTCACACTTTGTGTTCAAAGTTTCTGTTCTGCACTTGATTCCAAATTAAAACTTAAACTGGATGATTTAGTGATGTACCTTCCACCAGCTGCTTCCACCTTAAAAGACAACATCAATGACTATTCAACCCCACAGCTACAGAATTCTGCATTTGATCGATACGCGGACACGGCGAAGGTGGAAGAGATGCTGCAGACAGAGTGCATTGCTTGTGTGCAGTACATTCTGAACTGTGTGAGAGCAGAGCTTAAAATGGCAGACGAGCGACTGCAAAGCTGCCCTTACTCTCCCAATGATTGCAATCTCAACACCATCCTTTTTATGGCACGATTGTGTCAGTCCATAGGAGAACTCTGCCCTCATCTCAAGCAGTGCATTTTGGGCAAGTCAAGTAGTAATGATATCTGTGAGCTCCGTCCTGTCAAGAAGCTAGGGAAAGGGAAGCTACAAGAAGTGAAGCCAGCACAGGCAAAATGGCAGGAAATAAAGGATCAACTGCTGCAACAGAGCATGAGTGCATATCGAATTTGGAATGTTGCCATATCAAAGGTCAGTGTCTACATTTACCTTGTTTATTAGTGAATTTAGCAGTGCATTGATATTAGTGAATTTTTACAAAGGTTCAGGATTGTTTATTGTTGTTCTTCAATACATGAGTATAAAGGAGAACAAAGTGATTGTTGCTCCAGACCCAATGTAGCATAAAAAAAGCACAAAGAACACAGTAAAGAAACAAAAATACCACAATGAATATAAATATAAAAGCGTCCTATAAAATCCAATATAAAAAGTGGTTAAATATGGAGACTGATTGCATGTACATAAAGTAACAGTGTATGTAGTGGTGTTGGATGGATTGGTGGGTGTAGGTGTTGATCATAAGACCAGGAGTAGAAGCCATCTGGCCCGTCGAGTCCACTCCGCCATTCAATCATGGGCTGATCCAATTCTTCCAGTCGTCCCCACTCCCCTGCCTTCTCCCCATACCCTTTGATGCCCTGGCTAATCGAGAACCTATCTACCTCTACCTTAAATGCACCTAATGACTTGGCCTCCACTGCTGCTTGTGGCAACAAATTCCACAGATTTACCACCATCTGACTAAAGTAGTTTCTCTGTATCTCTGTTCTAAATGGATGTCCTTCAATCCTGAAGTCATGCCCTCTTGTCCTAGACTTTCCTACCACGGGAAATAACTTTGCCATATCTAATCTGTTCAGGCCTTTTAACATTTGGAATGTTTCTATGAGATCCCCCCTCATTCTCCTGAACTCCAGGGAATATAGTCCAAGAGCTGCCAGACGTTTTTCATACGGTAACCCTTTCATTCCTGAAATCATTCTCGTGAATTTTCTCTGAACCCTCTCCAATGTCAGTGTATCCTTCCTAAAATAAGGAGCCCAAAACTGCACACAATACTCCAAGTGTGGCCTCACAAGTGCCTTATAGAGCCTCAACATCACATCCCTGCTCTTATATTTTATACCTCTAGAAATGAAGCCAACATTGCATTCGCCTTCTTCACCACTGACTCAACCTGGAGGTTAACCTTTAGGGTATCCTGCACAAGGACTCCCAAGTTCCTTTGCATCTCTGCATTTTGAATTCTCTCCCCATCCAAATAATAGTCTGCCCATTTATTTCTTCCACCAAAGTGCATGACCACACTCTTTCCAACACTGTATTTCATTTGCCACTTCTTCGCCCATTCCCCTAAGCTATCTCAGACTCTCTGTTTCCTCAACACTACTCGCTCCTCCACTTATCTTTGTATCATTGAAAAATTTAGCCACAAATCCATTAATCCCATAGTCCAAATCATTGACATATATCGTAAAAAGCAGTGGTCCCAACACTGACCCCTGTGGAACTCCACTGGTAACTGGCAGCCAGTCAGAATGAGATCCCTTTATTTCCACTCTCTGTTTTCTGTTGATCAGCCAATGCTCTACCCATGCTAGTAACTCCCCTGTAATTCCATGGGCTCTTATCTTGCTAAGTAGCCTCATATGCGGTACCTTGTCAAAAGCCTTCTGAAAATCCAAGTACACCACGTCTACTGCATCTCCTTTGTCTACCCAACTTGTAATTTCCTCAAAAAATTGCAGTAGGTTAGTCAGGCAGGATTTTCCTCTCAGGAAACCATGCTGGCTGTGGCCTGTCTTGTCATGTGCCTCCAGGTACTCCATAATCTCATCCCTAACAATTGCTTCCAACAACTTCCCAACCACTGGTGTCAGGCTAACAAGTGTATAGTTTCCTTTCTGCTGCCTCCCACCCTTCTTAAATAGTGGAACATTTGCAATTTTCCAGCCATCAGTACAATGCCAGAATCTGTCGATTCTTGAAAGATCATTGTTAATGCCTCCACAATCTCTCTAGCTACTTCCTTCAGAACTTGAGGGAGCATTCTATCAGGTTCAGGAGATGTATCCACCCTCCGACCATTAAGCTTCCTGAGTACCTTCTCAGTCTCAATTTTCACTGCACATACTTCACTTCCCTGACACTCTTGAATGTCTGGTATACTGCAGATGTCTTCTGTGAAGGCTGCAAAGTATACATTAAGTTCCTATGTCATCTCTGCGTCTCATTACAATAGCTCCAGCGTCATTTCTGTTTGTCCTATGTCTACCCTCGACTCTCTTACCCTTTATATACTTAAAAAAGCATTTAGTGTCTTCTTTGATATTAGTTGCCGGCTTCCTTTCATAATTCATCTTTTCCTTCCGAATGACCTGATTGGTTTCCTTCTGCAAGTTTTTAAAAGCTTTCCAATCCTCTATCTTTCCACTAGCTTTGGATTCCTTGTATGCCCTTTCTTTTGCTTTTACTTTGGTTTTGACATCACTTGTCAGCCACAGTGGTGTCCTTCTTCCATTCAAAAATTTCTTCTTATTTGGAATTTATCTGTCTTGCACTTCCTACATTTTTTGCAGAAATTTCAGCCATTGCTGCTCTGCTGTCCTTCCTGCTAGTGTCCCTTTCCAGTTAACCTTGGCCAGTTCCCCTCTCATGCCATTGTAATTTCCTGTATTCCACTGACATTGGATTTTAGTTTCTCCTTCTCAAATTTCAAAATGAACTTGATCATATTGCGATCACTGTTCCCTAAGGGTTCCTTATCCTTAAGCTCTTATCACCTCCGGATCATTGCATAACACCCAATCCAGCACAGCCGATCCCCTCGTGGGCTCAACAACAAGCTGTTCCAAAAAGCTATCCCTTCGACATTCTACAAATTCTCTCTCTTGAGGGCCAGTTTTTCCCAGTCCACTTTCATGTTAAAATCCCCAACAGTTGTCATGACATTGCTTTCTGACATGCCTTTTCTATCTTCTGCTGTAATTTGTAATCCTCATCCTTGCTGCTGTTTGGAGGCCTGCATACAACTGCCATTTACCCTTTTACCTTTGCCATTTCTTAACTCAACCCGTAGAGACTCTACACCTTCCGATCCTGTCATCACTTTCTAATGATTTAATATTATTTCTTATACACAGGGCTACAACACCCCCTCTGCCTACTCACCTATCTTTCTGATACACCGTATATCCTTGGATATTCAACTCCCAGTGGCAGCCATCCTTTAGCCAAGTTTCAGAGATGCCCACAACGTCATACTTGCCAATCTGTAGCTGAATTTCAAGATCGTCCATTTTATTTATTATGTTGTGTGCACTCAAATACAACACTTTCAGTCAAGTATTTGTTGCTTTCTGTGTTAACTGCACCACGCCTTTATTGTCCTGTAACTCATCCCACTGGCTTCATCTCCTGCCTGTCCTTTCTATCATCTCTGTTGCACGCCATCTTTGATTTATTTCTGTTTTCCCTTCCCTCAGCCCTATCACTCTGGTTCCCATCCCCCTGCAAAATTAGTGACCTTTTTGGGTTCAGGTGTAGCCTGTCCCTTTTGTACAGGTTGTACCTCCCCCAGAAGATGCCCCAATGATCCAGAACCCGAAGCCCTGGCGCCTACACCAGTCTCTCAGCCACGCATTAATATGCCTGATCATGCTATTCTTGTGCTCGTTAGCACATAGCACAGGCAACAAACCCAAGATTACTACCCTGGTGGTTCTGCTTTTCAGTTTCCTACCCAACTCCCTGAATTCTCTCTTCAGGACCTCCTCCCTTTTTCTTCCTGTGTTAATGGTACCAACGTGTACCAAGACTTCTGGCTGTTCACTCTCTCCCTTCAGAATACTCTGCACCTGATCCGAAACATCCCGTACCCTGGCACCTGGGAGGCAACACACCATGCGGGTATCTCTGTCAGGCTGACTGAACCTCCTGTCTGTTCCTCTCACTATCGAATCCCATATGACTACTGCATTCATCTTCTCTCCTTTCTGCACCACAGAACCAGGCTCAGTGCCAGAGACCTGATCGCCGTGGTTGTCCTCTGTCAGGTCACCCCCCCCCCCCCCAACAGCATCCAAAACGAGATAACGATTACTGAGGGGGATGGCTACAGGAGTACTCTCTACTATCTGAGCTCTTCCCATCCCTTCCCTGACAATCACCCACTTATCTAACTCCTGCAGCCTCGGGGTGACTAACTCCTTGTAGCTTCTATCTCTTCTGTTCACTTTCCCTAATAAGCTGTAGGTCATCAAGCCGCAGTTCCAGATCCCTAACAGGGTCTCTCAGGAGCTGCATCTCAGTGCACCTGCCACAGATGTGGACATCTGGGAGACTGGAAGATTCCCAGGATTCCCACATCTGACACCCAGAGCAAAGTACTAACCTTACAGACATGCTCTTTATTCCTCTCTTTTTTTAAAAAAAAAGGAAAGAAAACGAAGACAGAAGTCCACTCAGCCACTTACCTCACCGAAGCCCAAATGAGCCAAAGCCCTACCACTCTACCTCAGACCACTCCGTCGATGACCGCTCCACTAGGCAGTATCTCTCTTTTATACCTGAACCTTCCCTGCTATCTAACTCATGACTGGTGCTCTGGTTATAGCTGCTGATAGGCCATGTACATTGAACAAACGCTCTTGAAGCTCCCTTTTTGAATATCTGCTGCAAACTTGCGAGAAATCCCTCTTGGTAAAGCTCTGTTGACGCCGCTGATAGACCACGTACAATCAGCCTGGACAGCTTGGAGGAACTAACTGTTTCTGAGTCTAGTGGTCCTGGCATGGATATTATGTAACTGTTCCGCTCTTGGGAGTGGAACAAACTATCCATAAACAGAGTGAGTAGGAACCTTCATGATATCTCTGGCCTTTTTCTGGCTTCTTGCTGTATAGATGACTTTGATGTTGGGAGGCTGGTGCATGTGATGTGTTGGATAGTTTTAACTACCCATTGTAAAGACCTCTTGCCTGCTGCAGTGCAATATCCATACCACAGTGATGCAGCAACTCTAGATTTACATTTTCATTGCTCTTTTTTTTAAATAAGTGTAATTAAATTTGGAAAGAGCTTGTATCCTCAAGTTTGATGGTCAGTTACTTGGCATTTTCTTGCACTTTTGGAGAACACTTTTGTCCTGAATTGCATTCAGTTCGATCAAGGATTTCTTTCCTCCTCCAGTACTATGCCATTTAGATAATAACTTGTGAATTTAGATGTCTTGTTCGATTGACTTTAAATTCTTAGCCCTCCATGTTCTTCTGAACTGTCCCTAATTTTAAATTGGTTGTGTGGTTCAGGATTAAATTTGTGCTTGAGAGTGACTACATCGCAGCACTAAAGGATTAAAACATTTCTACCACCGGTGTGGCCTTATCTACATTAGTGAGATATGACGTAGACTGGGGGGCCGCTTCATTGAGCACTGCCTCCAGTGCCCCTGTGTGACGTCCTCTACATTGGTGAGATAACGACGTGGACTGGGGGGGCTGCTTCGTCAAGTACAGTATCCAGTGCTCCAGGTGTGTCCTCTACCTTGGTGAGACCTGATGTAGTTTGGGGGATCACTTCATTGATGATAGTAAAGAGGGGATGCCTTGGGGCTGGTGCTTTAGTCAGTCGTCCTTGGCAGCTCTGTTTTCTGACAATTTCTATAGAGCGGAGTGCATTCTGTCTGGTTGCTTCACAGCCTGGTATAGATCCTTCTCCAACAGGATCTCACTACCAAGCACGTTTCCCTCCACCCCCCAACCCCAACCCTTCTGCTTTCTGCAGGGATTGCTTGCTATATGACTCCCTTGTCCATTCACTCCTCTCCACTGATCCCCTCCCCCCCTTCCCCCCCACAGACACTTGCCTTGCAAGCGGAACAAGTGCTACACTTCTCCCTACACCTCCTCCCTCACTACCATTCATGGCCCCAAACGACACTTCACCTGTTAACGGATAGAATTTTTTGAATTAACTGAGATGCCACTGTAGATGCATTCAGGATTGTAGATTTAAGTAACCTTAAATAGGGATGTTTGAGTCTCCCTCGGTTTGCTATTTTCTAAAAATGTGGATTCTACAATATTAGATGTCTACACAAATTTTCGTTTGAATGCTGAGTTCTGCCTCACATAGCCACTCTGTTTTGTGAGCACAGACGTAAAGTAGAGATGCTGGAGAAGTAGCAATAGTGGCATCAGTGGATGAGCACGCGGCGTGATTGCTATAAGGGGATCCTAGGCTAGAATCTGTTGCAGAGCGGGGAATGTGTAGAATGAGCTGGAAAGCCTGTCGAATTTGCCAGGCCATGAGAATGGACAGTCAGTTGTCAGGGAGAATTGCTCCAAATGCTGGATTGGGCCAGTTGTTGGGGCCATTCTTTCTCCAACATGGGTCTGAGCGGAAATAAAGTAAAACCTTCTTTCCTTTTTACCACCCCCCCCCCCACCCCAACCACTCCATACTACTTTGAATTTTGGCTGCCACCAATTTGCTCCCCGATCCTTGCTGAAAAATACTGGCTGGCAGCTGAGAACAGCAGCTAGTTGTTGGAAAGAGTTACAAGGCAACACCATTCTGAATATTTAAATTTTTTTAAATAGAGAAGTGTTGATGTAGTTTAAACTTTCTTCCCTTCCCCCTTTGCTCCATGAAGCAATGCCTAATTGGTCACTTTATTAGGTACACCTGTCCTCTGGCTTGTTCTGTGAAAAACCTAATCAGCCAAGCAACAACTCAGTGCATAAAAGCATGCAGACATGATCAAGAGGTTCAGTTGTTGATCAGACCAAACATCAAAATGGCGAAGAAATGTGACTTAAGTGACTTTGACCATTGAATGTTTGCTGATGCTAGATGGGGTGGTTTGAGTATCTCAGGAACTGCAGATCTCCTGGGACTTTTATATGCAATAGTCTCTTAGAGTTTACAGAGAATGGTGTGAAAACAAAAAAGAAATCCAGTGAGCGATAGTTCTGTGGGCAAAATCGCCTTGTTAATGAGAGAGATCTGGGTGAATGGTCAGACTGGTTCAAGCTGACAGAAGGGTGACGGTAACTGAAACAACCATGTGTTCTAACAGTTAGGGCATCTTTGAATACACAACACATCGAGCATTGAAGTGGATGAACGACAGTAGCAGAACTCCACTCTGGGTTCCACTCCTGTACCTAATGAAGTGGCCACTTTATTATAAATTTGAGAAATTTTGTATTGTGTTGTGTGAACCTGATAAATTAGAAATGTTGCATTTGGTAAGTGAACATGGAAGCGTATGCTGTTCTGTCTTTCCTGCTTCAAGATGTTTCTTAAAGTCTTGCATTTCATATAAGTTTAGTGTGAAATGTTTGGTATAGTTTTTATGAGATGGCGTTGGATGTTATGCAACATTATATGAACCTGTGTAATGTAAGTTGTTGGTTTATGTAAAGACTTGTCAGTTTATTTTCCTATTTTCAGTGACTTATAGTTTCTTAATAATTTTGATTTTTCTCCTTCTCAGGCTTTAGTTTCCCGTTTCACCCAAACATTGCACTCTCGTACAGCTGGAGCTATTCTGTGCACAGCGACCAGCTGGGATGAAATTGAAATTCAAGAGGAAACAGAAGCTGGAAACAGTGTGACGTCCAAAATCCGTCTTCCTGTACAGGTTAGAAGGATTGTTCGTTCTTCTCATCCAAATAACTTGTTTTCAGGAGGAAAATCAAGGACACAACCAATCACCAAAATCTTTATTCACATCTGATTGGTAGTTATATGATAGTTTTACCATTTAAGATAGCAAACGTAGTATTTATATATTAAGGGGTTGTATGTGTACTTCTCCCGTTCCATTTCCCTGGACTATCGGCATCAATTTCTGTCTCCTCTCTCCATACATATTGCACTAATTGTAGGGATGTTTGCCGTTATGAATGGTAATATCCAAAATATAAAATTAAGTGGGTAGCATAGATAGTAATTCTCCTTTCTTCAATACATATTTTCTTGCAACTCATGAGCTGATTGCATGTTCATTGTTATTAGCACATACAATCTCTTTTTGAAGACATTGTGTCTTCAGGGTAGTGTTAATATAGGTAACACCCTTTATTACCCCGATACCACTTATTTCAAAATAATACATTTTTATTTAACATCCTTGTTAAATTAAAACTTGATTGCACTAAGCCCTTGTTACATTGCTGCAGCTTTGCATAAGTGTAAGTATGAAGGATTACTGGATTTCAACTAGCAATAAAATTTTGTTCTTACTAGTGTAGATAAGTTCTTCTAGATTTCCCACCATATATTTACATCCTATGTTATACACTCAGTAGCCTCTTTATCAGCTACAGGAGTGGAACCCAGGTTGGTTTTTTGCACTGTATGGTATGTGGCTATTAGGAAAAAGCACAAACACGAGGAAATCTGCAGAATCTGGAAATTCAAGCAACACACACAAAATGCTGGTGGAATGCAGCAGGCCAGGCAGCAGCTATAGGAAGAGGTACAGTCGACGTTTCAGGCCGAAACCTTTCGTCAGGACTAACTGAAGGAGGGAGGGGGAGGGGAAGATCTGAAATGATAGGAGAAGACAGGAGGTGGCGTCCCATGATCCTTTCCCTTCTCCAGCCTGGTATCCCTTTTGCCAATCAACTTTCCAGCTCTTAGCTCCATCCCTCCCCCTCCTGTCTTCTCCTATCATTTCAGATCTCCCCCTCCCCCTCCCACTTTCAAATCTCTTACTATCTCTTCTTTCATTTAGTCCTGAGGAAGGATCCTCGGCCCGAAATGTTGCCTGTAGCTCTTCCTGTAGATGCTGCCTGGCCCGCTGCATTCCACCAGCATTTTGTGTGTGTTATTAGAAAAAAAACATGCAGCTTTAATAGCCTTTTAGCAGAATTTTCCAGTAAAATTGAATTGTGCACAACCTTTCTTGTAAAACTAGACCAATAATCTGCTGACATTATTTAGAGCTATTTTTGAACCAGAAGTCAAGGTGCATCAAAGAATACGAAACATTCAATTGTTAATTGGTGTATAATTATTTGTCTTTTCTCGATGTATTATCTGTGGGAATTTGGGAATAGTGGGGTGGCGGAATGTGTGATAAATGAACTTCAATCTGTGTTCTTCCAAAGTGGTGTTATTTATAGTGAAGTACAACTGTTACTTGACTGCGCCAGAATTTGTTGGGTTATTTCTGCGGTAATAAAAGTAGTGCTCATGGTAATTTGAATCCACAGATGACTGTAATCTAATCTATCAGCACCGTAGATATGGAAAAGTCTTAAATCCTGACTCCACATAGTACTGAATTGAAATGAAAAGTGCATGATTAATCACACTATTAGTGATCCCTGCAGTCCCCCCCTAGTCTCTATGGATTTATTCTGGTAGGTCCTGATTATTCAATGTTTTCATCTACGTTCATTCTACTTTCCTTTTCCAGTTACTCTGCTGAGCTTTCTACAGAAGTTTGCTTAGCAAAAATTTAACATTTATATAGTGAATTAACGTCACTAGTAATTTCAATGAAATTGCAAAAAATTTTTAGGTGTTGTGATTTTACGAAGTATGTTACTACAAGATAATTATAAATTAATAGTGTGAATGAAGTCACATCATATGTCAAAAAATAATTATTCTAGCATTTCATTTGTTCACATCCTTGTTTTTCTCCACCCCCCCCCCCCCCCCATAGCCTTCTTGGTATGTTCAGTCACTTCTCTTTAATTTATGCCAAGAAATAAACCGGGTTGGAGGTCATGCTCTTCCTAAGGTCACGCTTCAGGAGTTGCTAAAGTCCTGTATGGATGAGGTGCTTCCTGCTTATGAAAGACTGTGTTCCACAAAACTGGATAAGGTATGGAATTTTTAAAAAATCATCAGATCTTTGTTGTTGCTGCAAAATAATAAAAAGAAGGGCTCAGTTAAAACTTTGGATCATATAAAATCTCATTGACTGACCAATAATTGTGAATATACTAAAGCTATTAAGGACTGTTTAATTTAAAAGATATGTTGAGCTCATTTATTTTCGGTGCATCTGTTGTTTACGAAGATGCTTATTCAGGAAGTCATTTAAACTTGGTCACAGTGACAGTTGTGATATTACGATCATTCACCCTTTCCTTCCATGGTACCTCAGCTTGCGATGTCGTCAATGTTTGGGTATTAATTTCATTTATTAATGACATCTCTTATCCAAAAGGTACTGGTAATTTTTCAAAGAAAATACAGAAATCAAGCGGTCAGTGCAGACCAGTGTTAACTTGACGTCAGTGAGAAAGGTTTGTGTGGTATGTGTAAGACTGCAAATTTTTATTTGATTATCTGCCAATGTAACATGAGTTTCAAGGATATCAACTTGCTCAGAATTTTTGTTTGCTCATTATGATGTACGATAGAAGTGTCACAGAAACTATTTTATTGTGAAAGTGGACTCTCTGTCATTCCAGTAAAGTACTGGAAAAGCAAGAGCAAGTAAATTATTGATGATATTGTTCCTAAATTTTAATGTTCAGTGGTTAATGATTTTGATGCCATGATGGGTCTCCATCTGCAGGCATTGTACAGAAGGTTCATAAGACTGACGTCTGGAGTGAAGCGGTTAATATATGAAGATAGTTTGAGTGGGTTAGGCTTACATTTATTACAGATTTAGATTAGATTATGAGGACACGCAGTCCTCTTTTATTGTCATTTAGTAATGCATGCATTAAGAAATGATACAATATTCCTCTGGTGTGATATCACAGAAACACAGGACAAACCAAGGCTGAAAAACTGACAAAAACCACATAATTATAACATATAGTTACAACAGTGCAAGCAATACCGTAACTTGATGAAGAGCAGGCCATGGGCACGGTTTTAAAAAAAAAGTTCAAAGTCTCTCGAAAGTCCCACATCTCACGCAGACGGGAGAAGGAAGAAAACTCTCCCTGCCATGTCGAACCACAGTCCGACTCTGAGTCGTCTGAAAACTTCGAGCCTCCGACCAGCCCTCCGACACCGAGCACCATCCCTGCCAAGCGGTTCGACCCCAGCCCCGGCCGCCAGCAGCAGGCAAAGCCGAGGATTTGGGGCCTTCCCTCCGGAGATTCTCGATCGCACTGTAGCAGCGGCAGCAAACTGGGTATTTCAGAAATTTCTCCAGATGTTCCTCCGTGCTTCTCACGGCTGTCTCTATCAAATCAGAATTGTGCACGGTACCCTATTTAATGAATATGATATAATTTCACCGGAGAGGCTGCCCGCGCTGCATCATGCCACCGTCTTCTCCTAATTTGAAGAATAAAAGGTGATTTAAAATACAGTACAAAAATCAGCTGTCTTATCTCCATTTTGATGATACAGTACATACTGACTGATAGAAAATCCCATGAATGTCTTAAGAATCCTAAAGGTGATGTATTTCTTCCTTGAATCTGATTTGCTTAGGACTGTTTATAATGTGTGGATTATGTGGTGGGTTACTGGTCTTTGTAATCATGGCTTTGATTTCCAATGTGCTTTTCTGTGAAAATAAATAACTAGGACTGTGACTGCACAGTAGTTGAGGTGAATCATATTGAAACCACCCCCCCACCAAAAAAAATTAGCTAAATACTGTATAGTGCTTTATGAGAAAATCATCAAATTCTTATGAAAGTAATAGAAATAAGCCGATTGTTCTTTTACAAGATTTCTGCATCCATTCTTCATATTATGGTTCAGAATAACAGTTTAGTGCCTTTGTAGGCACCTGTTTGTGTAATGGATTTGAAATGAGGTGGAGGATGCAATGAGGTGGAGGATAAATGCGTGGCTGAGGAATTGGAGCAGGGCGCAGGGATTCAAGTTTTTGGATCATTGGGACCTCTTTTGGCGCAGGCGTGACCTGTACAAAAAGGACGGGTTACACTTGAATCCTAGGGGGACCAATATCCTGGCAGGGAGATTAGCGAGGGCCACTGAGGTGACTTTAAACTAGAATGGTTGGGGGGTGGGAATCAAATTAAAGAGGCTAGGCGAGAGGAGGTTAGTTCACAACAAGGGAATGGGAACCAGTGCAGAGAGACAGAGGGGTGTAAAATGAGGGTAGAAGCAAAAAGTAGTAAGGTAAAAAGTAAAAGTGGCAGGCCGACAAATCCAGGGCAAGCATCAAAAAGGGCCACTTTTCAACATAATTGTATAAGGGCTAAGAGAGTTGTAGAAGCGCGCCTGAAGGCTTTGTGTGTCAATGGAAGGAGCATTCGTAACAAGGTGGATGAATTAAAAGTGCAGATTGTTATTAATGAATATGATATAGTTGGGATCACAGAGACATGGCTCCAGGGTGACCAAGGATGGGAGCTCAACATTCAGGGATATTCAATATTCAGGAGGGATAGACATGAAAGAAAAGGAGGTGGGGTGGCATTGCTGGTTAGAGAGGAGATTAACGCAACAGAAAGGAAGGACATAAGCCGGGAAGATGTGGAATCGATATGGGTAGAGCTGCATAAAACTAAGGGGCAGAAACCGCTGCTGGGAGTTGTGTACAGGCCACCTTACAGTAGTAGTGAGGTTGGGGATGGTATTAAACAGGAAATTAGAAATGTGTGCCATAAAGGAACAGCAGTTATAATGGGTGACTTCAATCTACATGTAGATTGGGTGAACCAAATTGGTAAGGGTGCTGAGGAAGAGGATCTCTTGGAATGTATGCGGGATGGTTTTTTAAACCAACATGTCGAGGAACCAACTAGCGAGCAGGCTATTCTAGACCGGGTATTGAGCAATGAGGAAGGGTTAATTAGCAATCTTGTCGTGAGAGGCCCCTTGGGTAAGAGTGACCATAATATGGTGGAATTCTTCATTAAGATGGAGAGTGACATAGTTAATTCAGAAACAAAGGTTCTGTACTTAAAGAAGGGTAACTTTGGAGGTATGAGACGTGAATTAGCTAAGATAGACTGGCAAATGACACTTAAAGGGTTGACGGTGGATATGCAATGGCAAGCATTTAAAGATCGCATGGATGAACTACAACAATTGTTCATCCCAGTTTGGCAAAAGAATAAATCAAGGAAGGTAGTGCACCCGTGGCTGACAAGGGAAATTAGGGATAGTATCAATTCCAAAGAAGAAGCATACAAATTAGCCAGAAAAAGTGGCTCACCTGAGGACTGGGAGAAATTCAGAGTTCAGCAGAGGAGGACAAAGGGCTTAATTAGGAAGGGGAAAAAAGATTATGAGAGAAAACTGGCAGGGAACATAAAAACTGACTGTAAAAACTTTTATAGATATGTGAAAAGAAAAAGATTGGTTAACACAAATGCAGGGCCCCTATGGACAGAAACAGGTGAAATGATTATCGGGAGCAAGGACATGGCAGACCAATTGAATAATTACTTTGGTTCTGTCTTCACTAAGGAGGACATAAATAATCTTCCGGAAATAGTAGGGGACAGAGGGTCCAGTGAGATGGAGGAACTGAGGGAAATATATGTTAGTAGGGAAGTGGTGTTAGGTAAATTGAAGGGATTAAAGGCAGACAAATCTCCAGGGCCAGATGGTCTGCATCCCAGAGTGCTTAAGGAAGTAGCCCAAGAAATAGTGGATGCATTAGTTTTAATTTTTCAAAACTCTTTAGATTCTGGACTAGTTCCTGAGGATTGGAGGGTGGCTAATGTAAAAGGAGGGAGAGAGAAACCAGGGAATTATAGACCGGTTAGCCTAACGTCGATGGTGGGGAAACTGCTGGAGTCAGTTATCAAAGGTGTGATAACAGCACATTTGGAAAGCGGTCAAATCATCGGACAAAGTCAACATGGATTTGTGAAAGGAAACTCATGTCTGACGAATCTCATAGAATTTTTTGAGGATGTAACTAGTAGAGTGGATAGGGGAGAACCAGTGAATGTGGTATATTTGGATTTTCAAAAGGCTTTTGACAAGGTCCCACACAGGAGATTAGTGTGCAAACTTAAAGCACACGGTATTGGGGGTAAGGTATTGATTTGGATAGAGAATTGGTTGGCAGACAGGAAGCAAAGAGTGGGAATAAACGGGACCTTTTCAGAATGGCAGGTGGTGACTACTGGGGTACCGCAAGGCTCAGTGCTGGGACCCCAGTTGTTTACAATATATATTAATGACTTGGATGAGGGAATTAAATGCAGCATCTCCAAGTTTGCGGATGAGACGAAGCTGGGTGGCAGTGTTAGCAGTGAGGAGGATGCTAAGAGGATGCAGGGTGACTTGGATAGGTTAGGTGAGTGGGCAAATTCTTGGCAGATGCAAGTTAATGTGGATAAATGTGAAGTTATCCACTTTGGTGGCAAAAACAGGAAAACAGATTATTATCTGAATGGTGGCCGATTAGGAAAAGGGGAGGTGCAACGAGACCTGGGTGTCATTATACACCAGTCATTGAAAGTGGGCATGCAGGTACAGCAGGTGGTGAAAAAGGCGAATGGTATGCTGGCATTTATAGCAAGATGATTCGAGTACAGGAGCAGGGAGGTACTACTGCAGTTGTACAAGGCCTTGGTGAGACCACACCTGGAGTATTGTGTGCAGTTTTGGTCCTCTAATCTGAGGAAAGACATCCTTGCCATAGAGGGAGTACAAAGAAGGTTCACCAGATTGATTCCTGGGATGGCAGGACTTTCAAATGATGAAAGACTGGATGAACTAGGCTTATACTCGTTGGAATTTAGAAGATTGAGGGGGGGATCTGATTGAAACGTATAAAATCCTAAAGGGATTGGACAGGCTACATGCAGGAAGATTGTTCCCGATGTTGGGGAATTCCAGAACGAGGGGTCACAGTTTGAGGATAAAGGGGGAGCCTTTTAGGACTGAGATTAGGAAAAACTTCTTCACACAGAGAGTGGTGAATCTGTGGAATTCTCTGCCACAGGAAACAGTTGAGGCCAGTTCATTGGCTATATTTAAGAGGGAGTTAGATATGGCCCTTGTGGCTAAAGGGATCAGTGGGTATGGAGGGAAGGCTGGTGCAGGGTTCTGAGTTGGATGATCAGCCATGATCATACTGAATGGCGGTGCAGGGTCGAAGGGCTGAATGGCCTACTCCTGCACCTATTTTCTATGTTTCTATGAAACTCCCATCTTTTTCTGCATCAAAATAAATATAAAAGACTTTTACATGAAGTAATCCCTCATTGTCTGATTTGCTAAAGGGTGAATGCAGTTCAGAAATTTCTAATACTTCATTGGATTGACAGGCCTTCCTTATCTTGGCAAAGCATAACTTGCTCTTTCCACTTGCAATCTGATCTTGAAATATTTGATGGTGCTTAAAATTCACAGTTGACTGGTAACCATACTGCAATATGGGCTAGAGATTACTTTTGATTTTTAAAATATGTTGTTCATTCTCTTATAATGTTTATACTCTGTTTTAGATCTATAACATTTCAATAGTTTTGCCCTTTCTTGAGGATTGGTAGGCAGCATCATATTGTTAAAAGGTTAAAATCTTTATTGGTTGGCCTTCAGTATTAAATGCTTTTTTTCTATGGTTCAACCTCAGCATGGTGGAGCATTAATTAAGTTCCAAAGTATTTAAGAATCAAACTTTATGTAATATGTATTGATTTTTTTTCTTCTCTTTGCACCATTCTCTGTAAACTCTAGAGATTCTTGTTTGAAAATCCCAGGAAATCAACAGTTTCTGAGATACTCAAACTACTCCATCCGCCACCAACAATTATTCCACAGTCAGTCATTTTGATCACATTTCTTCCCCATTCTGATGTTTGGTCTGAACAACAACTGAACCTCTTGACCACGCCTGCATGCTTTTATGCATTGAGTTGTTGCCACATGTTTGGCTGATTAGATATTTGCATTAATGAGGTGTACTTAGCAAAGTGGCCACTGAATGTATATGTGTGTGTTTACCATTTTGTCTTGTTTCAGGTTGACTCTGCATTCCCTTTAACCCAGAACAGAGCTTTACAACTGCTTTTTGATCTTAAATACCTCAGTTCAGTTTTAACAGCCAGAAATGAAGAGGTGAAAAGCAGCAGACATCAGCAAGACCCAAGGTACTGATCTTCTTTGAAAAAGCCTGAATATTTTGTACAAATGCTCTTGTTCTTTGAAAAAACATGTAACCACTTGTACTAAGATTGACATTGTTCTTTGCTTTTACTAAACTAGGGTTCAGAATGTGACAGACACTTTGGAAAGCCACATTGATCCATTTGATTTGGATGTTTTTACCCCACATCTTAACAACAATCTGAGTAAGCTTTCTCAAAGGACTTCAGTAAGTAGAACAGCTAAGTCTGAATCAAATCTTTTGTATAGAGTAGTTCCAAACCTCAGTTGGATTCCTGGACAAGCATTGTGAAATAGGATAGTTTAGTGGATGAAAGGAAGATGAAGTTAGTGGAAGTTAATTTGGTGTGTATTTGGTTGGTGAATAATTGTAATGAATGTAAAGATAATAAGTTTTGTGCTACCTTTTTGAAATGTACTCAGTGGCCACTTTATCAGGTACAGGAGTAGAACTTGGTGTGGTCTTCCGCTGCTGTGCCCCAACCTCTTCAAGGTTCGACATGCGCATTCAGAGATGTTCTTCTGCATAGCACTGTTGCAGCACATGGCGATTTGAGTTACTGTTGCCTTCCTGTCAGCTTGAACCAGTCTGGCCATTTTCCTCTCCTTAACAAGCTGCATTTTCCCACACAACTATTGCTCACTGGATGCTTTGTTGTTTTTTTGTCTGTCATACCGTTCTCTATAAGCTCTAGAGACTGTTGTGCGTGAAAATCCCAGATCAGCTTTTCTGAGGTACTCAAACCATGCCATTTGGCACCAACAATCATTCCTCAGTCAAAGTCACTTAGATAACATTTCTTCCCTGTTCTGATGTTTGGTCTGAACAACAACTGAACCTGTTGACCATGCCAGCTTGCTTTATGCATTGAATACATAATTGGCTGGTTAGATATTTCCAGTAACGAGCAGATGTACCTAATAAAATGGCCACTAAATATATAGTATACTAATGTGATAAAATGTACCGTACAGTGACAGAATGTGAATATACATGGAAAGACATTATATAAATATTATTTTAGCTCCATACAAGCTTAGCATTATAGTTAGCAATACTGGTGATAAATATTGCAAAAAATATTATTATCTACAACCCCCAATACTTAAATGCATGCATATTCACTGATGGATTTTTCTAAGCCTCTGTGCTACTAGATATCAATGTAAAATAAACACATGCCTCCTTACACTAATCAGTTTTGATTTACCATAACATTGAGTAAATACTTAAACAGAATCAACCCCAGGCATCAGAATTAGCCCTATTTTAGTTCTGCTAATCATGCCATCGTAAAATGAGACATCTGGAACATAGCCTCCTAATTCCTGCTCTGTATAATCTTATTTATTCTGTTGTAAATTTGTTTCCTAGCCTCTGGTGCCTAATATTAAAAGCTAAAATTGGCGGAAAGTGGGCTTAAAGACTTGTTTTTCCCTCATTGAACATCTAATCTCTGGCAACTGTATCAAGTCATTGAAATACAGAGCCTGCGAAAACAGGAAAGGGCTGTAGTGAACACTTTCATAATGATTCTGAATCATAACGTTTTAAAAGAAAATTTGAGTACATCAGTGCAAAATGTAAAGGAACGATTAATTTCAGATTGCTTTTCTTGCTCTGCTTTGAGCCGGACCACAAAATTGTTTCTATTCTTTAGGTGCTTTTTGGGTTATTAACTGGCACAGAGAAACAATACACCAACAGAAGTACGATATTTAACTCGCAAGAACCTCATAATATCTTGCCTTTGGCTTCCAGTCAAATCCGGTAAGTGAATCCTTATCACATTTCTGTGGTAAGCTTGGAAGAATGTAACTGTTGTAAATGTGTGTGCCTGTATGTGGCCCAATTTCATATTGTTAGATGCTGCTGGGCTATTTGGTATTCAAATGGAAAATTGTTAGGGGAGCAGACTCAATGGTCCTAATTCTGCTCCGATGTCTTATGGTCTTAGTATTGCACAGATCTGTTTTGCAATTTAGTCTTGTTTACATGATAAAAATTTTGAATGTGGACACATAACCTACTTCTTAAGGTATTACTGGGCAATTTTTATTTGAAGCTTTTGTGAATCATGTTGTTAAGGATGCTATAAATTAATGCCATAGGAATTAGAAGTTTGTTCCATTGGATTCTATCATTTTTATCTTTATTTCATAACATAGAAACATTTTCAGGCGGAAGAACATCTTCAGTCTGTCTAGCCTTCCTATGCTCATGCCCATGGTCTGTTTTCTTGTCACTCTGTATCTTTTGTTAACGACAACCTGTCCCATGCCTTTCTGGAATCATAGAGGTTGAGGTACATGGGCTGATTTCACTTTAGCGTCATTCTTGATCATTTATTGTTCAGATTGGATGTTACATTTCCCCAAGTTTTTTTTGCTAAGTTGATCCAGCAACGTGGTAGAGACAAAATCCCTGTAAAAGGGGGTAAATCTGAAATAACACCAGAGATGGTGAAAATATTGTAAATTTTCTGTAATTTGTTTTCACTGGCTGAATGTTGGCTTTAAGACTTCTTTACCCATCAATGAAAATCTAAATTCAAAGAGTCAAAGTATATTTATTATCAAAGATTGTTGCTATATACATCTGAGATTCCCCTTCCCACAGCCACGAAACAAAGAAATGTACAAAAAGAAGGAACAAATTGTGCAAATGGCAAAAAACAAGAGAAAGAACACACTGAATATAAAACATCAAATGACAGAGTCCTTAAACGGACTAGAAATCTTCAGTTTAGTTCACTTCATTTCAATTCGGTGTTGTATCGGTTCGGCTTGCTGACTGCAGACCGCAGAGCTGGTCCGCCCCGATCAAAATCACACAAAAGAGCAACGATAAAAAAGGTAACCAGTAATGAGAAACACATGTAACATGAATTATAGTGTCCAAGTCAATTAAATCTTGAGACCCAAGACTCTGGCAAGAGGGAGATAGAGACCGGTCAACCACAGGCACCTCCCACTGGCAGCAGCAAGTGAGATTCTTGCATATCATTGAAGTTTAAAAACTGCCAAAGCACATAATGGCTGCAGTGAACATAATAAACATAATGGCGACATGGTGGCCTAGTGGTTAGTGTAATGCAGTGCTATTACAGCAGCAGCAACCCGGGTTCAATTCTCTTTGCTGTCTAGGAGGAGTTTGTACATCTCCCCTGTGACCCTGTATGGTTCTTCGGGATGCTCCAGTCTCCTCCCATATTCTAAAGACATACGGGTTATTAGGTTAATTGGACACATGGGTGTAATTGAGCGGCATGGGCTCACTGGTCCAGAAGGGCCTGTTACTGTGCTGCATCTCTAAATAAATAAATAAATAAAATTTAAATTGTTGATGTTGTCGATAATGGGGGATAACCTTTGGTTACTGAATGATATTGATCAACTGGCAAGTTGAGGGCTGTGGCGGATGAAATTTAAAGCAACATACACAGATTGCTGGAGGAGCTCAGCAGGTCAGGTAGCATCTATGGAAATGAACAAACAGCCAACGTTTCTTGCTGCTGCCATCAGGAAGAAGATGCAGAAGCCTCAGGACCCACACCACCAGGTTCAGGAACAGTTGCTACCCCTCAACTATCCGGCTCTTGAGGATTACTTCACTCAACTTTGCTCACCCCATCACTGAACAGTTCCCACAGCTTGTGGACTCACTTTCAAGGACTCTTCATCTCATGTTCTCGATATTTAATGTTTATTTATTATAATTCTTTTTCGCTTGTATTTGCAGTTTGTTGTCTTTTGCACATTGGTTGTTAGTCCTGTTGGGTGCGGTCCATCAGTGATTCCATCATGTTTCTTGGATTTACTGTGTATGCTCGCAAGAAAGCAAATCTCATGTTTGTGTATGGTGGGTGACATGTATGTACTTTGATAATATATTTATTTTGAACTTTAGACTTCTGTATCATGGAGGTTATCAGGAGATGATTTGTTTTCCTTGGAGCTCAGAATGCTGACAAAGGATTTTAGAGAGAGAGAGAGATACAAAGTTGATCAGTATAAACAGAAAGAACCCTTTTTCTATAACAGATATATAATACTAATGGTCAGATTTAATGTGAGGAGTGAGAAGGTACTTTATACTTTGTCGCCAAACATGATACTAGAACGTACAATCATCACAGCGATATTTGATTCTGTGCTTCCTGCTCCCTGGATTACAAATATTAAATATTAAAAATAGTGAAAATTAGTAAATATTAAAATTTTAAATTATGAATCATAAATAGAAAATAGAAAAATGGAAAGTAAGGTAGTACAAAAAAACTGAGAGACAGGTCCGGATATTTGGAGGGTATGGCCCAGATCCGGGTCAGGATCCGTTCAGCAGTCTTATCACAGTTGGAAAGAAGTTGTTCCCAAATCTGGCCGTACGAGTCTTCAAGCTCCTGAGCCTTCTCCCGGAGGGATTTTGAGAATTTTCCCCCCACCTATCAACACACTACCTGTGGAGTCCGGTACCTTTTCAACCTTTAGCAAGGTATAGAAGGCTCTGGTCCAAGTGCTGGTAAATGGGACTAGGGTCAACATTGACAGTGAGCCTCAGTGTCTATTCAGTGCTATATGGCAGGTTAGTCAAATATTTAACAATGAAAATTCAGTGTGCATTTCCTTTGCAAAATTTCATTTCCTTGGGATTTTGTTGCTGTTCCTTCGGGTCTTCCTGCAGTTCTGTGGGACCTAGAATAGTTTTCCTGAATAAATCAGAACTTTGGTGCCCTAGTTGAGAAAACTCAGGATGTTCAGTTACTACAGCATGCCAGGTGGCAAGGTTCTGGATAACTGGGCTTTTTCTGTACTTGGCTAGGAGTGGAGGGTGGGGTGGAAGATGTCAGTGTCCTTTCATTGAGATTGCACTTAGTTTTGATTTGTTCTTAAAGATCAGAGCCAACATTGAAGTGAAAGGTTCATGTTGCAAGTTCATTTTGAGTTGGCCAATAATGATATTCATTTGCATATTGAGTACATGTATTTTGGCACAACTTTGTTTCAGTGTTATATCCTCGTTTGCTACCTTGCAGACTGGCCCTGGTATAAATTAAGAAATGTTTGTGCAAAGAAACAAAATCCATTTTCTGTTTCAGGCATATTAGTAGCTTACTAATTCAACTAATTTTTAGTTTATACACTATGGAGTAACTTGGTCATTCATGTTAGTTTGAACTATTGGTATGAACTAATCATACATCTCATTAACATTGTAAATGTGCAATTCTAGATTTGGTCTACTGCCACTTAGTATGACAAGTTCCCGAAAGCCGAAATCATCTGTCCGAGCAAGTGAAGTTAAGAGTCAGGTAGGTGTGGATTTCATGTTCAGTGATTACTGTGAATATAGATGTGGTTTGAATTTTAACTCTTGTACCACAAAAGTAAAGCAGCTAATTCCTTGGTTTTTATACCTGAAGAAATCTGTTTCATCATAATAACAATAGTTTTAAGTGTTCCCACCTAATCATTATTACAGTGTATGTATACAACAATGGGTTTTATCAAAATGGTGAATAAAGTCTTCTATATTGTATATTTTACAAGGCGCCTAGCCCCTTAAAGATATTGATCATTTTTGACTTGATACTAATTTTTTGGAAAAGGCTGAGACTTTTTCTGCACATTTCAGATGCTAGTTTAGCAGAGCAGGAGCATCCTCTTACTGAAACCAGTCCTTCACCAAGACTCTGGATGATGTCTTGGTGGCAATATTAAATTGATCCTGGTGTATTTTAGTTTCTTTGATACCACACTACATAAAATATTGTAACATTTAAGACTTACATTAAAACTTGGATCTTTATTCATAATGTGCTTCCAATTTAACTGGTTTCTGTAAATTCAGTTTCAGCTGAATCATTGACCTGTCACATCTGCGACCTTTCGATGAAGATTCACTGGGTATTTATAGTCATGTGCAGTGTATTTAGCTTTGCATTATGCTCGAGTAATCATATGCAATAAACAGCATTATGATCAGATGGACAGCAATGCCAGTGCATTTCTGATGAGTAAATGTGAAGTAGTGTGAAGACAGTCAAGGCTGTGCAAGGCTCGTTCTGCTAGAACTAAATTTAACTCAGTTTCAAATTGGATGTGCGTTTCTAAAAGAAATTACCTTGTGTTCTCTGTTTCAATAAGCACTGAGTTTTGTATCTGCTCTGAAACGGTTTTCTGAACAGGCTGACATTGAGATTATAGCTGACTCTGCAATATGAAAAAGAATGCTGTTTAAATCCTGAAACCCATTCCATTAGTGCAAAATTGATTGTTAATTGCTAAAATATAATTCTATGATCCACCGTGTCCTTAAAAGAAAAAATTGCTTACCTTGTCTTCCCTACTCCTGTTTTCATTTCTGCTATACTTTTTCTGGCTGAACTATTTGCTAACTTTAATGATTTTGGTTACAAATTTTTCGTTTACTTGGAGTTCAGTGACAATATTGAGGAAAAGGAAAGACAATTTCTGGTGTGTCTCCAGCACAGTTTTTTTTTACAATTTTTGGTAGCAGGCAAATTTTGCAATTAACCAACAGCTTCAGAGTTGCAAGAGAGGTTACAAAATACTGAAGAGATTATGTCTGCAGTAACACAAAATGCTGGAGGAACTCAGCAAGACAAGCAGAATCTATGGAGAGGAATAAACAGTTGAATTTTTTTTTTGTCCTGATGAAAAATCTCAGCCTGAACCTTCAACTGTTTATTCTTCTCCATAGGTGCTGCCTGACCTGTTGCATTCCTCCTGCATTTTGTGTGTTACTCTGGATTTCCAGCATCAGTAGAATCCCTTGTTTGATTATGTGTACATTCATGGTTTGGTTGTATTTACCTATCTAGAATTATGAAACAAGAACTGCACTGTGGATTCAAAAGTTCACTTGCGATTTTAGTTTTGCTCTCCCAACACAAACACTCTTAAGTGGGGATTCCCAACCTGGGGTCCACAGACCCTTTGCCTAATAGCCCATGGCATAAAAAGATTGGGAACCTCTCAAGGTTAATTGTACAAACATGGAGGCTGCTGTAATTTTTGACATTATTATGCACGAGAATTGTTTTTGTTCTTGAGTAAATTTGATGGGGGCACTGATGCTCTACCTAAATTCAAATGCACTGGTTTTATTGCTACCTGATTTTTCTTTTATAACTTTTGTACTGTTGCCCAGAAACTACTATTAGTGGTTTGTGTGTTCTGCTTTACTGCATTGCCCAGAAGCGTTTTAATCAGGGCTGTAACGAATCACCTGGATGTGGCAAGAGTGGCTTGCAGTGATGGACTGTTTGCTTGTAGAGTTGGGCAGGATTGGTGCTAGAACAGCTTTTTCCTTTTAATCTGGCTACAACTTAGCAATCTTAACATTTGCTGTTGTTAAACATACCCAATACTTTGAGGACTGAATTTTTATGTAGCTCTCAACAAAACTTTTATCTGCTGTCTTACACAGAAACACTTAAATTCTATGAATGAATGAATATTATGAAGTAAAGTTTAATTTGAAACAACAAAATTACTTTAAATCGTGTCAATATTTTACACTAAAATGGTTCTCAGAGTTGATGGCCTTTATGATACTCAGTACATGCCATGTTTGAATTATTTATAAATCAAATTCATGAATGTAATTTATTGCCATATACTTGTACTTTGTGTTCCTGTCCTTGAAGAGTTGCTGCCGAATGCTGGTAATGCAGCTTGTTTCAATATCCATCAGTGTGCATGTGAGGTGTGTGTTTTTATGAAATGCCAAACAGCTGTGGCATTAATTTCTAATAGATAATTACTCAAAACTACATTGACACTCTTCAGTCAGTGTAGATCAACTGGCAGTGATACATGGACCTTTTGGATAAGGATAGCTCTAAATTCAGATCTTTCAGTTTTGTGGAATAGAAATGATCGACTCTAATATAAATTTTTAATTAGCATTACGTTAATTATCTGTAGGAGTAAGTCAGATTGTGTTGGACCAGTCTGTGCTCCCACAGTGCCCATGTGTTAGGCTCAGGAGAGCAGGAAAGTGGTCCTGATCTTCTATATCCTGGAGTCTGTCTGCAGTGTCTCAATTTGCAACTAGGTAGAGTGCTGAAAAGTACAGTGGCCCATCCCTGATAGACGAGTCATGGATCCCGACAGCACATGAAACAGGCCATTTGGCTCAGCTCGTCTATGCCAACCAAATTACTTAACGGAGCTCCGTCCATTTGGTCCAAATCCCTCTCGACTGGTGAAATGGCAGCTTTTAGTTGGGGTTTTTATCTATGAGGCCTTTTATTACTTGAGATGTGATGTATATCACTTCAAGTTCTAAGTTTAATAATTTTTAAAATATTTACATTAAAATAAAGATACAAATAATTAATTGAATTGAATTATCTTTGTTACGTCTCTGTCTAAATGAGCAATGTGCAATTTATAGTAATTCATAATAGTATGTACAACAGGACAGTCAATATAAAACAATAGACTTACAGGTCAAGAATTCCCATTGAAATCCATGGGGTTCAGCTTTTAAATGGCAATTTACCATATTCAAATGGAGGACCGTTGCAAAACCGGACCCTGTCATTGAAGTCTAGCAGTGAAGTAACTCGCAGGTCTCATTCTGACTTCTGGATAGGAAACTGTGTGCTTTACCTTTTCCCACCTACCTCCTCTCAGCTTCTCACTTCATCCTCCTTGTCCAATAGCCCACCTTTCCCCTCAGCTGGTCGCACCTATCACCTGCCAGCTTGTACTCCTTCACCTCTCTCCCTATCTTATTCTGGCTTTTGCCCCCTTCCTTTTCAGGCCTGATGTAGGGTCCAGGCCTAAAACTTTATTTATTCCCCTCCATCATGCTGAGTTCTTCCAATATTTTGTGTGTTAATCTGTAAGTTACCTTTCTGCTGCTTACGTGGTCAGATATATTAAAGCATGTGAATGCATTGTCAGGAAGACTGCATGTTCCACTGCTTAAATTCGACCTGCTGGAATTGTGGTGACTGCACTTGCTGCACTCCCAAGTATTAACTATGTCCTGTTTATTACCTTTGGCCAATGGAAATTTCAGTTGGAGCCAAATGGGTTTCGTATCTCAGCTACTCTGTCAGGTGAACAGCTGTGCCTGGCCAGAACAAATCCATACTTTAGAGCTTTAGTGTCATTACAGGACACTGAGTGATGGTCTTCACGCTTGTGCTGTAATTAATAGACTAGTCAGGTTTATTGTCATGTGCACAAGTCTGGTGAGATTACAAGATTAAATGAAGAACTTGCTTGCAGCAGCATCACACGCACAAAGATTCAGATGACACAAAATATAAATTTTATATGTACAAGACCGTGGGGTGGCACGCTAGCATAGCGGTTAGCATAGTGTTATTACAGCACCAGTGACCTCCAGCATTTTGTGTGTATTCGTCGAAGTTCAGTTCCTGCTACAGCCGTACGTTCTCCCTGTGACTGCGTGGGTTTTTCCTGGGTGCTCTGGTTTCCACCAACACTCCAGAGATGTTTAGTAGGTTTATACATGTAATTGGGCAGTGTGGGCTCATGGGTCAGAAGGGCCTGTTGCCGCACTGTATCTTTAAATAAGTAATGAATTATACACAGATTATACAATGAAGAGGGGAGAAAGACTGTGCAGAAATAAAGCACAATCAGAGACAAGTCCATGGTGCTGCAAGAGGTCTTCAGTTTTCCATTGCTGAAGGGGGGGATTCGTAGTGTGCTGGTCGGTTCCAAGAACCTGATCACTTTAGCAAAGTGCCTGTTCCTGAATCTGGTCGTGTGGAACTTCAGGTTTCTGTACTCCTGCCTGATGGTAGCAGCAAGAAGAGGGCATGACCTCTTGTAAAAGGATCTATGACATAATTGTATTATTTACCACGTCTGGCCTCTTTCATTCCAAAAATGACCTTGCATCATGATACAGCTGGTCGATTTGTGTGTGTGTGTGTGTTTTTTAGTGAATATTGTCAACCATATATTATTTCATCATTTAATCCACTGGCAGATGTGCATAGAATATTGTGCTTATAAACGGTGATCTCTCCGAAGGAGTTTATGTAGTTTGTGGAGGGAGTTATTCAGGGAACAGTGAGAAAGATGGTTAAGAATATTTTTGTTCGGGCCCTACGGCAGCATAGCAGTTAGCATGACGCTTTTGCAGCTTAGGGCATTCTGGAGTTGAGTTCAATTCCAATGCTGTCTGTAAGGAGTTTTTAAGTTCTCCCATGGGGCTGCACCAATTTCTCTCCACAGTCCAAAGACGTTCTGGCTAGTAGGTTAATTAGTCATTGTAAATTGTCCTGTTATTAGGCTAATAGGTGTGTTGCAGGGCAGTGCAGCTCATGGGCCTGAAGAGTGCTGTATCACTAAATTAAATAATTGATTTTAACTTACCAAAAAAATGTAGAATTGCAGTGGGATGTTTGTTGCAACACACACTGTTGGAGTAGCGGTGAATAATGAATGACTTTACTTGCACAGTTCTCTATTGTAACCTTCAGTCTTGCGCAATAAATATACGCAGAAAGTGGAACTTAAAATATTGTATTCGTTTTGTTGTAGATTCTGCCCACATCGGTCACAGAAGAAGACAGTCTGAAGCCTGGCGCCTTATTTCATCAGCTGGCTTCTTTACACGATGATGATACATCCTCATCTTCAACAGCATCGTCGCTCTTTAAATTAGGCTGGCTATCAAGTATGACCAAGTGATAACGACAGCTCTGGGGAGGAGGCAACCTTTGATGTAGATAATCAATTAATAAATACAAAAATAAAATTGACTATTATTGACTCTGAAAATGTATTGATGTCTATAGTGTACAATTTAAATAGGTGGTAAGCGCAATTGCTTTAAAATTGCCATGGAGTACTTCTGACATTATTAAGGTATCTTTTTCTATAAAAAGATAGTGTTGTGGAGTCTTCAGTATGTCAACTTGGGCCTTCAGTGAATTGGAAGTTGTTCAATTCCTAGTGATGCTAAATCAAATAACAAAATGGTAACGTGAGCTTGTCTCCAGGGTGTCAAGGCTGCGTTCTAATGAGTGGATTCTTCAGCTGTTCATTCACGTGGGCATTCTCTCTTTCAATGTTTTGGCAGTACGCATCCATCAAATTGCAATCTTCCATTCCGTTTGGATGTGTGGTCCTATTTTGATTAAGCTCTTTATATTCCAAATATTTACATTGCTATGCTACTAAAAGAGGATGCAACCGAAACAGAGCTTGCAAAATACCTGAGAAATTTATAAAATTGATAGCCACAGGGTAGACAACTAGAATCTATCTCCTGTGGTAGAAATACCGAATGCTAGAGGGCATATCTCTAAACTGAGAAAGGGAACGTGTAATGGGAATGTGCATGGAATGTTTAGTTTATATAATCATCAGTGCCAACGTGGTAACGGAAGCAGATATGAGAGTAATGGCAAAGAGGCTTTTACATAGGCGCATGGATCTGCAGGGAATACAGTGGGTATAGATCATTAACATGAAAAAGAAATTAGATTAATTCAGTGTCATATTTGGCACAGACATCATGGGCTGGAGGGCCTTTTCCTGTATGGTACTGTTCTATGGTCTAAAAGGTACATGTGTCTTTGATGTAACACAGCCATAAAGTAGATTATTTATGGTAAGATTTAACATTTTGGCAGCCTACATTATTAACCAAAGAAAAGGCATTTTTCTCTCCAGAAAAATCAATACTAAGTTTGTTGCTCAGCTGGTTCAAAGCTTTATCTCTTGTATTTGGGGAAATGTATGGTTGGATTATTGCCATAACTATCCTTGCATACATTTGTGCCAGAGGCAATACTGCAGAGCAAAAGGGGGGAAGAAAAGCTCAAAACGAAGCTGTGTAATTGGATATTGCAGCCAATTACTCACCTGTTGTGTCATATCCCAGATATGCAAATTGTTCAGCATTTTGTTATAATCAACAACTTTCAAATGTTGTCCATGATATGAAAAAACATTGTATGTTCAAGTTACACTCCTACAATAGATTTACACCTGAAGAGAGTGATTTAATCTTTGGAAACTAAATCTTCATCTCTATGGTAACACCATAGTTTGATATTTAATACTGCTGTATTTTAACAGGCAGATTTTTGTTTTACCAGTGTTAGTTTTGAATCAAGTGACATACAAATTCTGTGTTAAATGTAGTAATATATGATCGGGGATAATTTATTATTAACTGCCATTAATTTGTTGGTAAATACATGATCGCAGCTAAGGATCCATGAGATCTAAAAGTGTTGGTTTGTAGCTGAACTTTACCTTGCAGGCTTTCTGATCAGAAGGAAGACACAGGGTAAAAAATGTGTAGCATTAAATCCAAATATACAATTGATTGGTCTTTCTTTCTTGCCTGGAACCACTGTAGATTCTCCTTTCAAAATATTAATTAGTTCTCTGGGAGCTAATGGAAAGGATAATACTGCTTACCAAATTACAGTATTACCAGAGCAACACACCAAATGTGGGAGGAACTCAACAGGTCAGGTAACATCTACAGAGAGGAATAAACAGTTGACATTTCGGCCCAAAATGTTGACTGTTTATTTCTCTCCATGGATGCTGCCTGACCTGTTGAGTTCCTGCAGCATTTTTTTTATGTTGCTCCAGATTAGCAGAATCTGCAGAATTTCTTGTGTTACCATAAACTTCCATAACTCATCTAATATGACTTGTATATTCAATATCAATCACTTTTTTAATGCTGGTTGCGCATTGAAACATTAGGGGAAGAGAAGTTCCTGCTTTGGGTAAAATGAGTCTTCAATATGTGCTCAAACGAGAAAATTTGTTCAGTAAACTTCAAATGGAAGAAAATTACACCGGCCTACGTTTTAAACATTGTTCATTATGTGACCCTGATTATATAGAGAACTGAACAAAACATCTTGGACTTCCAAGGACGCAGCACGGTTTTTATAGTCAAAAGAGAAAACTATAACAATGGGGCATGTAAACTATCAGCGACTATCACTTTGAAGATCCTTCAAATGATCAGTTTCCCATGTTCAACTGGAAAATATTCTGACTTGTCAAACTGATGTAAGACAGTGTCAACATGGTGTAGGTAATGGTGGTGCGTTATCAAGTAGGGAGAACGATGGCACATTGTGTCACTGCTGTCGAACGAAGATATAGATTGCTGGAGATATCTGTTCCATTGGGACAGATGTAATAGATATTTACAGTGTAAGGTACCACTTGACAAACCCAGCCTAAATCCCACTGAAGCTCTTGATCCATGGTCTTGTAGATTATGATATTTAAGAGTGTATGGATACTCCAAACATGTCAAGGCTTTGTCTTGCCACCCATGTGATGAAATCCATACCCCAAACACTCTTGGATGGGGGAAAGAAACCCCTTCTAATATGGAGGAACTTGTGGTCAGTTTTCAGTCACATTTACTTGATTCCTTATGGTGAACTGGACTTGCAGAAAAAACTTCAGGGCACAAATTTATGTGCTGTGACAAGATTAACTAGATCAATATTGTTTAGTAAAAAAAAAATCATTTGTTTCAGAGTTTTTAAATCTTTGGCTTCTACTTTTATTTTCGTGCAAACTAGAGTTTAGACGGAGCTAATAAAACCAAAAAAAAACAGTAGAATTAGGCCATTCAGCTCATCAAGTCCACGCTGCCATTTCATCATGGCTGATCCCAGATCCCATTTAACCTGCTAAAAGCTGATTTCAACTCAAATCTTACCCTATAATGATAATGTGATGTTTCAAAACTAAATCCTATTCCAGAAAATTCCTCAAAATCAGAATAATCACAGACCCCCTCAAAGGACCCCTTCATCACCCGTTGCCTCCTCTCAAATCAATACTCCATTTGTTCCTCCCTCACCATGCTGAACATCCTTATCATTAACTGCACTTAATATCCCAAACATCTGTACCTACAATTTTTTTCTCCTGTTTCCTTTTACTTGTCTATACCTCCCCCAATGTCCAAAATACTGCATTTGTGTCTGTTTTCTTGACAAAAGAATCACTGACACCAATTTGTCTTTCAGTAATGTACTGATTTCCAACTGCATTAAAAAAAAGATTGTGCTTTCTATCAGTCCACATTGGACCTCTCTTATCCATCATTACTGGCTGTCTTCATGAATTATCTTCGTGATCCCATCATATTGAACCTCTACAATCATGTTAAATGATTTGGCTACGAGCTACTCCCCCTACGGGTTCCTTTTGATTGTGCACCCCTTGATCCCTTTCTGCTGCAGAGCTGTTGCCATAGTGCTTTACAATGGCAGCTTAAGTTTGGGGTTCAATTCCCACCACCAGCTGTAAGGTATGTTACTACATGGATTTCCTCGCTGTTTCAATGTGGCAAAAAAGCTGATCTTTAAGACCTTTAACCTTTGATAAAATTTGTCACCAAAATCTTTCGGTCACCCACCCAGGCTTCTAAGGTTTCTATTCATGTGCTCACTCCTCTGAAACCAAAACATTTCACATACAGTATTTATCAAGTCAGGCTGCATACATGGGAGGAGAAATAGAGTTAATGTTTCAAATCCAAGGTTCTCTATCAGAATTGGGAAGGAAAGAAACAAAGCTCATTAAGCTGAAGGGAAATTTGAGGAGGATGTCTCTGATTGGGGAAAACAGCATGCCCACGGGGATACGCTGTAAACAAGATTATTTGGCCAATGAGTGAATGGGAGAATATTGACAGATAGAGCTAAAGCAATGTAAGGCTAATAAAATACAGAGCAGGAAGACATACACAATAGGTCAGACTGGCCATGTCCTCCCAGAGGAAGCAAAAAAATTTTTTGAAAATAAGCTAAACCAATATCACAGATAGATGACTGACACAGACTGGGATATTAATTTACCTAAAGCTGCAGATGTACCCGGATGGAAAATGAGTAACTGTTTGAGTTGGGGCCTATTTTAATCATACAGGAGGATACAGACCAATAGGTCAGAGTGGGATTGGGAATTAAAGAGGCAGGCAACAGGAACCTTAGTGACCCCTGTGAACCAAAGCAATCAACCAGTCTGCATTTGGTTCCTCCAATGCAAAAGAGAACATATTGAATCCAGTACATTGGATTAGAAGTGGATAAATTGTGCATTGACTAGATAACTTTGTTTACAACTTATTAGCTTATCAGAAACATCGCCCTTGCCCTGCTGTTCCTGCAACTTAATGTTTGTTTTCCCCTCCAGCCCAGTACCATCTTCAAACTGAAGTACTGGACCTCCTGAGTATTTCCAGCATCTTCTGTTTCTGTTTTAAAGTTCAAAGTAAATTTATTACCAAAGTACATATATGTCACCATATCCTATCCTGAGATTCACCTTCTTGCAGGCATTCACAGTAGATACAAAGTAATGCAATATAATCAATGAAAATTACCATACACAAATAAACTGACAAACAACAAATGTGCTAAAGATGACAAATTGTGAAAATACAAAAAGCAAAACAAAAAAATTATAAATAAATAATATTGAGAACACGAGTTCTAAGTCCTTGAAAGTGAGTCCATAGGTTGGGTAATTATTTCAGTGTTGGGATGAGGGAAGTTATTCACTCTGGTTCAGGAGCCTGATGGTTGAAGGGAAGTTCTCAGGTTTTCAGTTTTGATTTGATCTTCAATCATATATTTGCATAAATCTTTTCTCCCTACCTCTGGTTGTCATTCTAACAGAACTTATTACCAAACATTTGCTTCTTGAGATTCAAGTTCTCCCCATTAATGTGCAAAATGTCTCCCTCTTGTGCTGTTCTGAGGATAATGCATGAAGTTATTAAAGATAGGTTATTGTTGTAATACTAATAGAAGATGTTAATGATATGAAATTAGAGTCAGAAAGTACTGCAGCACAGAAACCAGACTCTTTGGCCTATCTAGTCCATGTTGACCTGACCTTCTGCCTACTCCCATCTACCTGCATCCAGACTCTAACCCTCCAAAACCCTCCCATCTATGTACCTATTCAAACTTCTCTTAAATATTACAATTGAAGCAAACATGACACTTGAAAAATTGACATGTTAGGCGTCGGTCATTATCTGAGGTCATAAAGGATTGATCTGCTGAATTACTCTCATTTTAATTTGCATTTTGTTCAGTTCTTTCAATTGTTTCCCCAAATTATTGGATATTGAAACTTACCAAATATTGAAAGGCCTGGACAGAGTGAAGGTGGAGAGAACGTTTTCAATAGTGGGAGAATCTGGGACCAGAGACACAGCCTCAGGGTACAAGGACAACACTTTAGAACAGAGATGAGGAGGAATTTCTTTAGCAGGGGGTGGTGAATCTATGGAATTCATTGCCACAAACGGATATGGAGGACAAGTCATTGGGTATATTTAAAGTGGAGGTTGATAGGTCCTTCATTAGTAAAGGCATCAAAAGTTATGGGGAGAAGGCAGAGGAATGGCATGAGAGGGATAATAAATCAGTCATGATGGAATGGGAAGGCAGACTTGATGGGCCGAATGGCCTAATCTTGCTCCTATGTTTTATGGTCTTAAGTTAATTTAGAGACACCCAAGCCATACTTGTACTGTTTCCATACATTATTTCTACTGTTCTTCCTGCTATCTAGTTTGAATTGGATTCACTACAGAACTCCATTCCTTTCTTAAACCTGTGCAGATGTTTAAAGTATAACTCTAGAAGCCTGCGCAGGTTGAAGAAAGAAGTCCCATCAGTTGAATGTTAACCAACATTACTCTGTGCAGACATTGCTCATCTTTGACGGCTTCGCGTTGCCCATATAAGAAGGAGGGTGGAGGCAACCTTTCGTCAGCTCTCTGCTTACTGGTTTTACTGACTAGAGATTCGTGTTCTCATGCCTGTCTCTTATACATTTGTTCACCCATCTGGTTACAGGACTGAAATCAGAAACATTCTCAATAAGCTACTCACTTAGAAGAAAACTTCATATTCCTGAAAACAATTTGCAGGTCGTGCCTTCACTCCCTTATGGAATAGTGTATCTAGCTGCTCCCACAACAGTTTCTTAACTAAACTCTCCAATTAACAAAAGAGGTGTGACTACACAATATACTGCCACGAGGAAGCAGCATCCATCATCAAGGCCCCTTACCATCCAGGCCATGCTCTCTTCTCGCTATTACTATCAGGCAGAAGGTACAGGAACCTTAGTTCCCATGCCACCAGGTTCAGGAACAGTTATTACCCTGCAACCATTCTACATGCTGGCTCCTAATCAGACTCCGTCTATGCAAGTGCTGGTTGACAACAAAGCTGGAAAAATACAGTAAGATAGGTCACTCTTTGTTCTTGTTTTTGTAGCTTATTCTCCTCAAGCAGCTGTCTCCAATCTTTACACTCCTCCTCCTCCAAACTTGCTCCATGTGCCTCTACCGTATTCCTCACCCTGCTTCCATCTAACATTTACCTGGTACTGCCCTTTCTATTGCTCTCCCATACCTGGCACAACCCACCTGTCATCACGTACTCCTCCTCAATCCACCGACCAACTTAGACCCTTTTCTCCACACTCCCTTTCTCCGCGTTACACTGGCCATCTCCCCCTCTCCAGAGTGTCCTGATGCAAGGTTTTGACCCGAAACGTCAAGGGATCCTTTCCTCCCACAGATGCTGCTCGACCTACAGCAGATTGCTTGTTGCTGGGTGCTTGACAACTGCACGGACTTGGTATCCTTTGGAGCTTGTCACCATGTCCAATTGCAGAATGACTATGAGACTGATCTTGCTCTGTTATCCTCACTCACACTTGCTAATCACTTGAAGCAATTGTCAATAGAGACACACGATGAGATTCTCACCACTCTGGTATCACTTTGCACTGCACTCTCAGCTGGCTGATCAACCAAGCATTTAAAAATAGTTAAATTGTTTTAACAATATATTGAACAACACTCTAAAACGTGACTATCTTATACTTCTGAATAGTTACTTGGCAGATTCAGAAAATGCAACTTGCTGGAATGCTCCCAGAGGCTATTGTTCCTACAGGACAGTTAGCCAGATGCAAATCTATGATTAGAATAATTTTTATTTCACAGGTTTTTACTATTTTTAATGTTTCATTGAAGGGGTGACTAGGGAGGGGGCAGAACTCTGCCATGGACGGTCCCAACCCTGGTTGTGAAAGGAGGAAGGTCGGCCGTGGACCCTGTAAAACCCAGAGCTACGGAAGCACCAAAAGAAGCTCCAAGGCACCTTCAAAGATGGGCTACACCCGGGGACAACTTGAAAGACTGGCCCAGGACAGAGGACTCTGGCGAGATACTGTTGGCAGCCTGTGCCCCAGTAGGGGTGATGGCTCAAGCAGAGAGGGGTAGCAGATGAGGGTAGACAGCAGTCCTCACATTCTGGTGAAATAGGACGTACCGATCCTAGCATGCAAAGTCAGCCCCAGAGAACTGGGCGGAGGAGACCAACAATGAGATCCAATGACGGTTCTGCAATGCTTTGTGGAGATCAAAGGGCATGACAAGGTACAGAATGAGTCATGGTCATTCACTGCAACCCAGGAAGACCCCGGTTGTGATGACTACTCGTACTACTGAGGCCGGACTTCTGAGGTCGAGAGTGTGGAACTGCCCACTGCAGTGGCTTTTCCACTTTAAAAAAAAACTCACGCTGTCATTGTCAGATAAAACAGACATCCAATGTTTCAACAGAGCACACAATCCCGTTCTTTTGTCACTCCATAGCACAGCCTTTAATTGCTTTTCTTTATAACTTTATTTACTGCCTTCATGTATATTTTAAAATATCACAGCGAATCTTTATAACATAATATTTTTGTGGAACAGTTCTTTTTTAATAGTGACACCCACAGAAGGAATGTCTGCCGTCTCAAGACAGTGAAAAACCATACAACACAGGGGCAGCATTTAATGGTCACCTAAAATAAAAACAGAAAATACTGCAAATACTCAGCAGGTCAGACCGCATCTGTAAGACCATTCGGCCCATCAAGTTTGCTCAACCATTCCATCATGGCTGATTTATTATCCCTCTCAACACCACTTGCAAGCCCTGACTAATCGAGAACCTATCAACTTCCACTTTAAATATACCCAATGGCTTGGCCTCCACATCCGTCTGTGGAGATGAATTCATACATTTAAGATGAGGAGGGCAAGTTAAAAGGAGATGTGAGGGGCGAGTTTTTAAAAACACAGAGAGTAGTGGGTGCCTGGGATATGCTGCCCAGGGTGACTGTAGAAGCAGATACATTAGGGACTCATAAGAGACATGAATGTGAGGGGAATGGAAGGATATGGGCATTGTGTAGGCAGAAAGGTTTCTTTTAGTTGGCCATTCGGTTACTAATTTAATTAGTTCAGCACAAAATTGTGGTCTGTAGGGCCTGTTCCTGTGATGTACTGTTTGTTCTATTCTCTATGTTCCACAGACACCCTTTGGCTAAGTGGACTATCAGGTCGTAGAAGTGTAACCCTAGTTTCCCTCTCCAGATAAATGAGGTAATAAGTAACTAATTAGTTAACAACAGGAATTCTGCAGATGCTGGATTAACTAATTAGTTAAACTATTTTTGGCCTTAAATATAATTAATAAGAAGGAAACTTTTGGGAAACTTGCATGAGTAATATTAACAGGCAACACTCACAACACGCTGGAGGAACTCAGCAGGTCAGGCAGCATCCGTGGAAACGATGAGTCGACGTTTCGGGCCCGAACCCTTCATCAGGACTGACGAGGGAAGGGGCAGAGGCCCTATAAAGAAGGTGGGGGGAGGGTGGGAAGGAGAAGGCTGGTAGGTGCCAGGTGAAAAACCAGTAAGGGGAAAGTTAAAGGGGTGGGGGAAGGGATAGGCAGGAAAGGTGAAGAAGGAATAGGGGAAAGCACAATGGGTAGTAGAAGGAGGCGGAACCATGAGGGAGGTGATAGGCAGCTGGGGGAGGGGGCAGAGTGCAACTGGGCAACTAACAGGCAACTCTGAGAGAAATGGTGGTAATGCTGTGCTTAAAATACCAAACAAGTAATGAGGAGATTTGAGTTTACTTCCCACTGTGGCAGCTATGGAAATGCAGTTCATAATCACATTAAAATATAGTGAGTTTAAAACCCTTATATAGTTCACCAATATCCTTCAGGAAGGAAATGTGCCATTCATACTTGGGTAGGCACATACACTCAATGACCACTTTATGAGGTTTATAAGGCGCGAAGTTACTTGGGGGTCCTTGTGCAGGATTCCCTCAAGGTTAATTTGCAAGTTGAGTCTGTGGCGAGGAAGGCAAATGCAATGTTAGCATTCATTTCAAGTGGACAAGAATATAAAAGCAAGGATGTAATGTTGAGACTTTATAAAGCACTGGTGAGGCCTCACTTGGAATATTGTTCGCAGTTTTGGGCCTCTTATCTGAGAAAGGATGGGCTGAAATTGGAGAGGGTTCAAAGCAGGTTCATGAAAATGATTCTAGGATTGAACAGCCTGCCATATGAGAAGTGTTTGATGGCTCTGGGCCTGTATTCACTGGAATTCAGAAGAATAAAGGCTGACCTAATTGAAACCTATCGAATGGTGAAAGGCCTTGATGGGGAGGATGTTTCCTTTGGTGAGAGACCAGAAGACACAGCCTCAGAATAGAGGGCATCCTTTTAGAATGGAGATGAGGAAGAATTTCTTTAGCCAGAGAGTAGTGAATCTGTGGAATTTTTAGCCACGGGCAGCTATGACTACCAAGTCTTGATGCATATTTAAGGTAGAGGTTGATAGATTCTTGATTGGTCGGGGCATGAAGGGGGGGGAGGGGGGAATGCAGGAGATTGGGGTTGAGAGGAAAATTGGATCGGTCGTGATGAAATGGCAGAGCAGAGTCGATGGGGTAAATGGCCTAATTCTGCTCCAGTATCTTATGGTCTAAAATCAGTATAGCCCTTCCTTCCTACATTACCCTCCATTTTCCTATCTAAGAGCTTCTTAAATGTCCCTAATGTGTCTACCACCATCCCTGGCAGGGCATCCACGCACCCACCATTCTCTGTGAAAAGAACTTACCTCTGACAACCCCTGCTATACTTTTCCCCAATCAGCTTAAATTTATGCCTCCTTGTATTAGCTATTTCTTTCCTGGGAAGAAGTCTCTGGCTATGTTCTCTTTCTTCGCCTCTTATCATCTGGTACAGTATATTTCTGACAGCTTAAGCCCTTTGTTAACTCCCTAAAGACAGAATCTCAGTTCGATAGTGGTGCTTGCATTCAGAATCTTGTAAATGGCCTTTATGAGAATCCCAGATTAATTGTTCATCCTTTCCAAATTGATTTTTGAATGAAATTCTCCCTCAGTGCTAAAAAGCAGCTGTGACATTATGTGGATCGCTTAACTCAAATACTATACACCGGCAAGAGTTCTAGATCAAATCCCATTACATGGTCCAAAAGGAGCCTAGTTGGAAAGAGTTAGACCCAAAGGTCAAACCCATGATTGGCGAGTGCTGGGGTGAAGCTTGAAGTTGGAGGTTCAATGTCTGAGAGGACTCGAGGCCAGTCCTGTCTGTGTGGATAAGGGAGTAGGAGGGTGGAAATGGGCTGTTTTGCTGTCGTTGTCTTGCTTTGTTTCGTTATTGTTGCTGTTCCTGGTGTCCATATGGTGGGTGTGATCTGTTGGCGTCATAATGTCTGGCGAAACCTGCGGGCTGCCGCCAGCACATCCTTGGTTATGTCGATTGCTAACAACTGCAAAGCATTTCACTGTATGTTTGGATGTATAGTTTACACTTAACCCTTCTGAACCACAGGGGCTGCAGCAACCCCACAACCCTGGTTAGCCCTAACCCTACTGTATAATGATCAATTAACCTACATTCCACGGTGAGGGCGTACAGCGATTCTTTACAGAACGCGCTGGAATTGAACTCCGAGCTCTGACAGCGTCGCGCTAACCGTGACACTATGGTGGCGCCCAAATATATGTAATAAATAAATCTGAGTCTGAAGTCGGCAAACAGTTTAATGGTTGCTATGTCTTACCAGCAGCTATGTTGCTGTACTAGTATGCCACACCCCTATCAGCAGTATATACGGGATGGCATATGTAGATTGATAAATTGGTCATTTTAGAGCAGACCAGTAACATTCTCCAGAAATTGAGGACTCAGGCCTCTTCTATTTTTGTTATTATTATTGTGGATTACCAAGGTGGTAGGGAGATTCAGAAGGTGCAATCTTGAAGCTCTAATATTGACTTTGATTTTAACTCAAGTATTGCCATAGCAACAACTTTGAGACTGCTCTTCTGTAACTAAAACAGCATCTTCAGTTCCTTTGGGATACAGCCTGTCTTTATAATGCAGTGTTTGAGGATACAAATTGCTCTCTAGGAACTCTCACTTCCTCTTCCTAACCTTTAGTGATCCTTGGCTTTCCATCTCTGCAATTAGAAAGCATACAGCAGACACTGAGGAATCACACATTTCTGATACCGGAAATACGTCATATCTGGGTATCAACATCTCTGAAGATCTATCCTGGGGCCAACCTAATTACAATGAAGGCGCAACAGTGGCTATATTTCATTAGGAGCCTGCGAAGAGTTGGCATGTAACCGAAGACTCCAGTATTTTTCTACGTGGGGAGCATTCTGACTAGTTGTGTCACTGGCTGGTAATGGAGGGACCACAGCACAGGATCTTTGAACACTGTAGAACAGTGATCCTCAACCGTTTTTTGGCCACGTCCCCCTGAGGATCTCTTCTCAGGTTCCAGGGCCCCCCTTTCAAAGAGGGATACCACACGAACAGATAGACAGAAAATCATTTATTACTGAACACCAAGAAAACTTGAACATTCTGACATACTGGACAAAACTTAAAAAAAAAGACTGTATGAAATTAAACATCTATCAGGCCCAATGCGATCCTTGAGCTTGGTGCTTTTCTGCAAGTTTCATGATATCGGGCTTCAAATTAGACAATGACAGTCGGAGGTCACCTCTTGCATATGCAGTAATTAACACTTTTCACAACCTACCTTAACATATAATATATCCAAACACATACACTTTAAAGTTACTAGGCTAAAAAAGGCCTAGCAAGACACGCTGATCTTCGGAGAATGAAGAATAGCGATAACGGATGCAAGAAACATTGATTGAATACGGTGACCTGGTGCAGTCTGATTCGTGACTGACCTTGAAGTGAGGCTGTGTGGGAGGAGCTTAAGCAATGAATTCACCAGGCGCGCCGAATTCAAACGGTGTGTTGGAAAGATATTATAAATAGGAGGGAAACTATTGACTCTAACGAAGGTTGCTGCTTGGGTATTTCATCGGTTCAGTTACCACGGCCCCCATAAACCCTTGGGGCTCCCCTTCTCACAGTTTTCAGTTGGTGGCCCCCTTCAAATGTGCCATGGCCCCTGTTGAGGAGGGTTGTAAACCCAGCCAGCTCCATTATGGGCACCAGCCTCCCCAGCATCGAGGACATCTTCAAAAGGAGATGCCACAAAAAGACCACATCCAATATTAAGGGCACCCATTACTCAGCATATGCCCTCTTCTCTCTGCTACCATCAGGGACAAGGCACAAGAGCCTGAACACACGTACTCACTGAGAACAGCTTTTTCCCCTCTGCCATTAGGTTTCTGAACGAGTAACTAACTAACCCATGAACACTACCTCACTATTTTTTTTGCTTTCTTTTTGCACTACTTACTCAATTTAATTATATATGTTATTCCTTTCCGTGCCTTGTGGCTCATTGGGCAGTAACCTTACCATTTCTTTAGCATTTTTGTCTGTTTTTTAATGAGACTGAGTTACTAGCTCGACACTCAACCCAACATGGATGGAAAGTTTGCAAGGAGCTGTATGGATTCCAACCCTCGACCACTTGCCTTGTAGTCCGGTGTGGATACCACTACGCCATCAGCAAACATATATATGTAGGGAAGCGCGCGCGCACACGCACACACACACTTTTTATATATAAATAAATAAATAAATATGTATATGTACACACACGTATAGTAATGGATTTTGGTTAATAGAGCTGTGAGTTAATTGGGGCAGCTGCTTACTTGGGCACGTGGCCAAGTGGTTAAGGCGTTTGTCTAGTGACCTGAAGGTCGCTAGTTCGAGCCTCGGCTGTGGTAGCGTGTTTGTGCCCTTGAGCAAGGCACTTAACCTTACATTGCTCGTGTCCGTGCGAGGAGTGGTGTCCCACACAGACTTTCAATCTGCGCCTTGTAAGGCCTGAAAATGCCCAATGCAGGCCTCTCATGGTCTGAGTCGACATTCCCTCCCTCCCTTATTTGGAACAACTCTTACAGCACAAAAACAAATTGAGATAATAGTTGGGCTCCCCTTCATTTATTTGGGATGCTATGCCACTTAATTGGGATAGGATACTGTTGTCGAATGGGTTCTAGCCACTGTCAGCTGGGTGCACTGGCATGGACGTTAGACGCTATACCGTGCTGAGAGGGAACTGTTTTTAAATAGCGTCAGTTTCCGGATGTTCTTGTTCAAAAAGCAGTGATTTTTGTCACTGATAGTTGCCGTGAAATAAGCAGTGAGACAACTTGGAACCGTCTTGTTCACTACGGTTTCAAGCATTCAGGCTTAGAGATGCCAGAAATGGCCAGGAGTGAAAATGAAAGGATTTCACAACTTCAACAAGTTAGGACCTACGAACTCAGGTTTTGACAATCACCTTGAATGTTACAATGAAAATGAAGATGCGGAGGATGTAGTCATTGATAGTATTGTACAAAGGCAGTCCATTATCTGCATGAAGTAACTGCTCTGATTTTGTTCATGGCGTACACTTTATGAATTCCTCTGTCAATAACAACTAGGAACTAATAGAACTTTATAGTACTGTAGTAGTATTGGTGGTGTTCTAATTTGTTCTGCATTTCATTTAAATACAAACCCCATTTCCAGAAAAGTTGGGATATTTTCCAAAATGCAATAAAAACAAAAATCTGTGATATGTTAATTCACGTGAACCTTTATTTAACTGACAAAAGTACAAAGAAAAGATTTTCAATAGTTTTACTGACCAACTTAATTGTATTTTGTAAATATACACAAATTTAGAATTTGATGGCTGCAACACACTCAGCAAAAGTTGGGACAGAGTTAAAATAAGATTGAAAAGTGCACAAAATATTCAAGTAACACCGGTTTGGAAGGCTCCACATTAAGCAGGCTAATTGGGAGCAGGTGAGGTATCATGACTGGGTATAAAAGTAGCGTCCATCAAAGGCTCAGTCTTTGCAAGCAAGGATGGGTCATGGCTCACCCCTTTGTGCCAAAATTTGTGAGAGAATTGTTAGTCAGTTCAAAAGGAACATTTCTCAACGCAAGATTGCAGAGAATTTAGGTCTTTCAACATCTACAGTACATAATATTGTGAAAAGATACAGAGAATTCAGAGACATCTCAGTGTGTAAAGGGCAAGGTCAGAAACCACTGTTAAATACACATGATCTTCGAGCCCTCAGGCGGCACTGCCTAAGAAACCGTCATGCTACTGTGACCATTATAGCCACCTGGGCTCAGGAGTACTTCGGAAAACCACTGTCACTCAACACAGTCTGTCGCTGCATCCAGAAGTGCAACTTGAAACTGTATTATGCAAGGAGGAAGCCATACATCAACTCTATGCAGAAACGCCGGCGAGTTCTCTGGGCCCGAGCTCATCTCAGATGGACCGAAAGACTGTGGAACTGTGTGCTGTGGTCAGATGAGTCCACATTTCAGCTAGTTTTTGGAAAAAACGGGCGTTGAGTTTTCTGTGCCAAAAATGAAAACGACCATCCAGATTGTTATCAGCGAAAGGAGCAAAAGCCAGCATCTGTGATGGTATGGGGGTGCATCAGTGCCCACGGCATGGGTGAGTTGCATGTATGTGAAGGTACCGTTGACTCTGAGGTGTATATTAGGATTTTAGAGAGACATATGTTGCCATCAACGCGACGTCTCTTCCCGGGACGTCCATGCTTATTTCAGCAGGACAATGCCAGACCACATTTTGCATGGGCTATAACAGCGTGGCTTTGTAGACACAGAGTGTGTGTGCTTGACTGGCCTGCTGCCAGTCCAGATCTATCTCCTATTGAAAATGTATGGCGCATCATTAAGAGGAGAATCAGACAACGGAGACCACAGACTGTTGAGCAGCTGAAGTCTTATATCAAGCAAGAATGGACAAAATTTCCAATTGCACATCTACTACAATTAGTATCCTCAGTTCCAAAATGATTAAAAAGTGTTATTAAAAGGAAAGGTGATGTAACACAATGGTAAACATGCCTCTGTCCCAACTTTTGTTGGGTGTGTTGCAGCCATCAAATTCTAAATTTGTGTATGTTTACAAAATACAATTAAGTTGGTCAGTAAAACTATTGAAAATCTTTTCTTTGTACTTTTGTCAGTTAAATAAAGGTTTACGTGAATTAATATATCACAGATTTTTGTTTTTATTGCATTTTGGAAAATATCCCAACTTTTCTAGAAATGGGGTTTGTACATAATTTGTTACTCAGTTTGTCTTTTTGATACCTTTTAAACTATTTCCATTAAATTTTGGCTGTCTGGGCCAGAAGGTACTTGTTCCAACATGTCCCAATTAACCAGAAGCCACTATAAATGCCTTATTGTAATTTATAGTTTTTTAAACATATTGCACTGTACTGCTGTCACAGAACAACAAATTTTATGACATATTAAACCTGATAGTGATTCTGAACTCACAGTTGTGGGCGACTGGAACCAGCTCAACATCAAAGGAACCTGAGAGAGTGGTAATCACCTCCCAGTCCATCCCAGGCTTGTCACTTCCTTCTATCCAGCAAGGATTCCTGCTGCCCTGAATATTCCCTTTTCTGCCTCCTTCCTTCTGGATGAAGTTAAAAGTCTTAAGTACAGCTTCTCCCCCACAGCTGTCAGACCCCTGAACCAATCACACCCCTCACATTCCCTTCCCGGTGATGCCACTATGCTCTTGGACTTTTAGATCTACCTTGTCATAGAGCACTACACACAGAAACAGGCTATTCAGCCCATCTAGTCCATGCCAAACTATCAGTCTGCTGAGTCCAACACACACAAAATGCTAGAGGAACTCAGCAGGCCAGGCAGCATCGATGGAAAAAAATACAGTCCATATTTCAGCCCAAAACCCTGATGAAGGGTCCCAACCCAAAATGTCAACTGTTTATTCCCCTCCATAGATGCTGCCTGTCCTGTTGAGTTCCTCCAGCAATCTGTGTATTTTGCTCTTTGTATTTACTGTTGTACTGTTCAGTTTGTGCGCTTCACACAAACTAGGAATTTCATTGCACCCAGGTGTGTATGACAATAAACTAATCCGAATCTGACGATCTAGATGATAAGCATGTTTTACATTGTATTGTAAAAATACGTTATTTTATATTTATTTATTTAGAGGGACAGTGCAGAGCTGGCCAATGAACTGACCACCCATCAACCCAAATATGAAACACTAGCACAAAACAATTTCCGATCACCAATTAACTAACTAACCGGTGTCTTTGGACTGAGCGAGGAAACCGGAGCACCCGGAGGAAACCCACGCGATTCACGGGGGTAACGTCCCTATAGACGGCGCAGGAACGGAATGCGTTATCCAGGTTTGAGTTCGAATAAATCAATTTATCAAACCCAGTGTTTGACAGGAGGCCGATATCGCATTGCACAACTTTCATCCGCAATTTTAAAGAATTATTTCTACGAGACAATGCAATGCATACCAAGATGTGCAGGAGGGACATTGAAAACAATCCTCCAGTCACTTGAACAATCACCTGATTTAGATTGCAACACACACACATACACACAAATTGATGTCAGTGAGCGGATCGTATCGGCCTAAGTATCCTGAATTGAGTGGAACAAAACCGAACCAAACAAAAATCAAATCCGTGCTTGTTATCTGCAAATGTTAGAAATTGCCCAAGATAAAAGTGTCTGGGACAAGAGTTCAGCTGACATTAATGAATTATCTACGAGTTATGTACCGGATTGTTTATGGGTTCTATTCAAATCCTAATCAAATATGCTAAAACACAATTTTAAACAACGTGTCTTCATGCATGATACACGGCAACTGCCGTTCAAATGGTAGGAAGTGTATTTGATTAAATATATTCCTCCCACCTTGTTTGAGATCAATGTTCCTTTTGCAGTTGGACTACAATTCCCAGAATGCCTTCTCCTCCAGCAGGAAGAACGCGATGACACGCTGAGAAGTTTGGAGCTGGTGAACTGAGCTCCGGCCGATCATGTAGCTGCAGCTCCGTAATTACCGAAACGGCATTTTGCAATTGCAAACCTTCTACTGTTTGCAGCTTGCTTCCGAGCTGTGCAACCGGCCATTCCCTCTGCACAGCTCGCATCTGCAAGAAATCGGTCAGGATTCCCAGGTGGATGAAAATTGGGAGGCAGCAATTTTTTTTGCATCTTTGTTGCAAAGCTGAAAAGGCAAAGTCTTTTGTGATTCCCCTCCCCCTCCCATTCCCAGCAGGGGGAAAAAGAAAAAAATGTCGCTGTCAAAAGGAGGTAAGGTTTGCACAGATATATGGGGCGATATCTGAGGAGAATGCAAAAAGAGCAGCATTTTATGCAAAATGCATTGATGCACCTTGAGCTTTGCAGTTTCAGTGCTAAGTTTCAAGGCTTGCAGAGCTGATTGCATTTCCTGTTTTAGCTGAACATACCGAATTTGCATTTTGCAGACAGGATCTTGAGGCTGGGTTTTGCTGTTCAGCTGGTCTCTGACGTATTTGCATTCCGATTACTGAGCTCAGGGTGCTTTTTTGCAAACAGATCGAGGTGCTTATGCATTACGTAAGGCATTACCAAGTGGGTGGTGTGTGTGTGTGTGGGGGGGGGTAGCGTTTAAATGCGTTGCATTGATCAACAGAGATGCGTGCAACTATAATAATTAGGATTAAGGACATTGTTTTTAAACGCGAGCTAAATCGAAAAACTTCGCAAATTGTTCCCACCAGACAAAAGTATAGTGCATAAGTCGCTTGTACCAGACAAATTTGCAAAAGTAATTTAAAAACTCGCAAAATAAGGTAGCGATGCATCTGGAATGCACAGAACTAATGCATTTCATATCAAGTTGCAAACTACAGCAAAGTATGCCGCCTTCGAATTTAATTCTGCGTGTGGTAATGCTATTCGCCTCTTTCAGTGCCGATTACACATGATACTTCAAACTATTCGAAGAGTTATACTAATATTAGACTTCGACACGCTCGGGTTTTCCTGCCAGTGTAAAATCATCCCATGTCCGCCGCTGTTTGTGTGAATTGGCCATTTATCGCCTGTAAGCACAAAGACTGGGTGCATCTGTCGCCGCCTTTTGCATCTGTTAATGAGATGGTTGCGGAGATAGCACAAGCCCCGGCAGTTCTTTCGGTGACCGATTGACAATAGCGGAGTGTCGCCTCTCGTACACCCTCCGCGGAAACTCCTCGCTCCATTAATTACCACTCACCTTTGACCAGCTCTCACAGTGACCCGCATAAGTAACCAGAGCCCCCCTGTCCTTTCAATTGTGTGTTTATCAAGGCGCGGGGTGCAAGTGTTGGGAATGTGGACTATTCCCATTGTTTTGGAGAGTTTGCATCCGGCTCCAGTGCTGGAGCGAGAATGGAAAAGCGTAAAGAACCGCCCCAACATTGCGATTCCCTTCCCGCCTCACGCCGCAGAAGAATAATGTGCACGACCAACTTCTTCTTCCAAGTAAAAGTTGGGTGTCGGGAGTCTGGCGACCCACTTTGCATCCAGTTGTGGCGTATCAGTTTAATTTTGTTTTCGTGGCGTCTTTAGGAGACCAATCTTGTCTGGGATGTTGCAAATGTCGAGAATGTCCAGTCTGTCAGGCAGTATCTAGAGAGAGAGAGAGAGAATTGGAAAAAACTGTACGTGGTCGGCATCGGGCAGAGTTGGAGATCAAGGTGCAGAGGCAGGGAAGGGTTGTGAATGCAGATCCTGGGGGATTTGTCCTTTCGCTATGTGCCGTGTCCTGAGAGATTACACGGCCTTAATGGTGGGGGGGGGGGGAATTTTGCACTGGGGCAAAGTCTCACAGTAAAAATAAACCAGAATCGGGTTTAATATCACCAATATCTGTCGTGAAACGTGTTGTTTTGTGCCAGCAGGGAAGTGCAATACAAAATACACTGAAAATTACAATTAAAATATAATGCAAATAAGTATTGCAAAATAAGTGCCACCTATTCAAGGAGGAATTTCTTAATCAGAAAACATTCAGATTCTATGCCAGTTTTTCTTTACTCCAGCTAGGATGTTGAGTCATTTCAGCATATTCAAAGCTGAGGAAGGCTAAAGTAAAAGGAAGGAGGCAGGTAAATATAGTTAGGGCCAAAGATTGGATGAGCAACCATTTTATTGAGTGGCAGAAATATGAGGCCTATTTCTGCATCTGTTTGCCAAGTCCTTAAAAGGGACGACATTGAATTAAAATGGGGCGGGTAGAGATGTAAATGGAAACAACAGATATCTTTTCTGAAATCAGCCAATGTGTTGGGGGCTTAACTGTACTGGGTTGGAAAATCACTGTACTCTTCAGAGACGTCCTGTGGGACCTTGTACCTTGCAAGCAGGCAGGCAAAATCACAGGCAAAGTAAGTGCAGCACATTCTCGGGACTGCACTTAAAATGTTGGCATGGATATTTGTGCTTGAGTCTCTGGGCAAATCCTCCGACTTGCAGGAGAGGCTGGGTGCTGTGTTCCTTCCTCTTCAGGTTCAAATTAAATTTATTATCGAAGTACATATTTGTCATTATATACAATGCAGATATTTATTTTCTTGCATACAGTCCATCCCTACTTTTTGTTCTGTAAGTTGCATCATAGTTACCTTTGAGAAAGGAGATTTGGCCACTACAACTGGGGAAATCACAACTGGATCCCACAGGTGAGAGACAGAGTTGTTAGCATTGAAGGAGCAAGAACTGCTGTAATCAGTGAGAAAATTGAGAACAATTAAAAAATATTGCAGAATGTTTTTAAAATTAAAATAATTAAATTTTTAATAGTAAATCTTTTGTAAGTTCTTTTGAAGAACTGCGGAGAAAATTTACAAGGATGCTGCCAGGAATTGAGGACCTGAGTTATAGGGAGAGGTTGAATTTATTCGCTGGAGTTTAGAAGAATGATGGGAGATTTGACAGAGGTATACAAAATTTTGATGGGTGTAGATAGAGTAAATGCAAGCAGGCTTTTTCCGCTGGGAACACACATCAAAGTTGCTGGTGAACGCAGCAGGCCAGGCAGCATCTGTAGGAAGAGGTGCAGTCGACGTTTCAGGCCGAGACCCTTCGTCAGGACTACTGCGTTCACCAGCAACTTTGATGTGTGTTGATTTCCAGCATCTGCAGAATTACTGTTGTTTATTTCCACTGGTGTTGGGTGAGACTCGAATTAGATGTCAAGAGCTGAAGGTGAAATATTTAAGGGGATGATAATGGGGAACTTCTTCATTCAGAGGGTGGTGTGATTATGGAAGCTGCCAGTGGAAGTTTAAGAGAAGTTTGACATGTAAGAGAAGTTTGGATAATATGTGCATGGGTCGGGCTTGGAGAGGTATATGGTCCAGGTGCAGGTCAGTGGGGCTAGGCATGATATAGTGGATAATTTCTGTACTGTAATATTAACTTTAACTTTATGGCTCCTATCCCATCCATTGCATTAATATGTTGTCTTTCACACCCACATGGTGAGCCAGCTAGTGAATAAGCAACGGTGCATTAACAGTGCATTAACCACTGGATAATCTCTTTTAGTGGGTTGGAGTGAGGCAATAATCTGAAATAGCAATTTAAAAAAATAAAGATAATTATATAGAATCAGAAATTAGAGACAGAGGGAGATCACGCATTCCTTTTCGTCTATGAAGGGCAAATAAAATCTAATGAGACTGATTCTGTAGGCTTGCAGTTTTGGAGGTAATCACACATTAAATGCTCCCTTTAAAGACGAAAGTTTCTGCCTCTAGAAGAAATGCCTCACCACACTCTAACCTTCCATCTATTAAATCTATAGCCCATAGTTATTTAGTTAATTTAGTATTATGTTAGGAGACTTATTTGCATTTTTGAGTTTTAGTTATTGTTGGTTCAATTTAAGGTTGCTTTTGGCAAAATAGTCTCTTTGTTTTAAGTAAAAACTCTGGGGCAAAACACATAATTTCCTTAGATAATAAATTGCAATTAACTGGGGAAAATTCATCAGTAACATTTGGGTTCACATTTTCATTTATCCAGATTTTTATCCCCACGCTCTGAGTGACATAGGCATGTATCACTTGTCTGCAGATAAGTGATTAGTCAATAGTCTGCTAATTATCTGCACTTAAAAAGTTGCATTCTTGAAGCAAACTGCATGGTTGGCATTCTGAAATACATGCTCAGCAGCATGTTTGAGTTATTGATTAAAAATTTAAATTAAAGCATCACGGTAGTGTAGTGGGTAGCGCAACACCATTGCAACTTGGGGGCTTAGCAGAGTTCAGTGTTCAATTCCGGAGCTGTCTGCAAGGAAATTGTATGTTCTCCGAGACTGCGCAGGTTTCTCTTGTGTATTTAATATTTCAGTTCTATTTGAATAATCTTGTGTGTGTACATGGTTAAGCATTCTTGTTCATTTAAATAAATTATTAAGGGTTTTATGTAAAAATACATTAATTGCATATGCCATCACACTGCCACGTGATACGTGCATGCCTTGCTTAAAGCAAACATGAACTAGACTCACAATCTGGACTCCTGTATTTTCCTTTGAATTAATTTAATGTTTTGAAGTTACAAAACACAGATTTATCCTCTGGGTGCTCTGGTTTCCTCCCACAGTTCAAAGATGTACCAGTTAGTAGGTTAACTGGTCATTGTAAATTGTCCTGTGCATAGGCTAGTGTTAAATAGCTGGGTTGCTGTGCAGTGAGGCTCGTTGGGTTGGAATGGGCCTGTTCTGTGTTGTATCTCTAAATAAATAAATCCAATCATATTTTTATTTTCTTCTTTCGACCTCTCATTTGTAGAGATTTTTGGTCTGATGCACATCCCTCTTGGAAACGGATGTAAGTGTTGCTTGCATGTGGTGCTTAGTTTATTTTCATTCCTTGGTTCTGATAAGGCCGTTCATGTAAAATCAGTTCACAATTGAATAAATGATTACTTAATAGTTGTAAGCCTATCAAAAGGATTCCAAGATTTCATTAAAGGATTATGAAATTGGTACCATGTAATTTAGTTGAGTAACATCTCAAATATCTCATCAGGATGCGAGTCCTGAAGTAGGGTTTCAGCTCGAAATGTCGACTTTATTCATTTCCATCAATGCTGCCTGACCTGCTGAGTTCCTCCAGCATTTTTGTATGTCTCTTTTTTTAAAGTAATGTTTCAATTTATTTTCAGCTGCTTGTGTTGATTTCATGGGAGGAATAGCTTGACAATTTAAGAGAGTATAAAGGAATTGAAGAGCACATGTTCTTTGGTTAATGGTAGTGATGGTACACAGGGAATATATCTTTCTATCTTCACTAAAACCTGAGGAGGGCATTGCTACTTAAGATTTAATGTAAAATTATAATTAATGTGAACATTAAATTTTTTTAATCTTTGTGAAAGAATCATAGTAATGGAAATTCTGCAGTTCCCACCCCTCTCAAAAGAATGATATTTTTCTGGGGCAGATGCAAAGAAACCTTTACATCATCACAAATCAAGTCTGAGGTGGTTTCTTCATTCACATGTAGCCCCCTTTAGTACTGTGTACATTTTCTCTAAGCAATCTTCTCCCAATGGAATATGTGATTCACTGTTTTATCATATTCAGTAAATTAAATTCTGGAAGAGAACTATCTTTACACTGCAAATGCTCCATTCAGTACTAAAACCATAGCAGAGTCCCACTGGCAGAAGGAACTGTTCTTATTGTGTCTGTCTGTTGTCAGAGGAGTTTGTACATGTGCAGGTATCTTTCAGCTTGTGGATTCAGATGTGGAAGTGCTGAATGAGAAAACATTTTGGCATCTTGTTCCAAGGTTAAGGTAGCCTATACAATATTACTTGAATTGTATTGGGTAAGATGCTGTGTTCGGTATCTATGAACTTATTGAACACACATTCCTGAATAGGCTGTTGTGGTTGTGTGCATTAGTTTTTCTGCACCATTATATAGTTCTTCCTTTTCCCAATGACCCACTTTTCTTGTGGAGACAAGTTTTAATTTTGTGTTTTTTTTAAAGAAAAAGGTTCCAGTGAGTACAGTCGCAGTTTTATGTTGCTGAATGTGCATTTTGCACAGTGAAAACTTCTCTTTCAATGATTTAAAATAGTTTCAGGTTTTCAAGTGGCTATCACAATTCTGGTTTAAAAAAAAGTTTCTGTAAATCTTATTGGGCTCTTTTTACACTGAAAGGTTTTCTTGTAGTGTTTCCGTATAACCAGAAATTAAATAAAATGATAAATTTGCATGCTTTGTATCATAGATTTGTTTGTGTTGCTCAAGAGTTATTTTAACTACATTGTTTGAAATGGAAAATGGACATTGGGCTGTACATTTAATCTGGTAATTAGCAACAATTTCCAGGAAATGTGAATAATTGGTCTATTTAGGTGACTTTTTTTTACTAAATGATAATTCTGCATTTTTTTTTTGTCATCAGCAATGCCAGCAGGTCTTTTCTGAAATGTGTCATTCCTTAGTTTGCCAGTTTCATAAATTACATTTGTCATTAGAGAAACATTACCTGACTCCTATCATTTCAGTTTTCCGTAATTTGAAACATTACTTGTTCACTTGTTGTAGCCTTTTACTAGTCTACATTTTCCATGCCTGTAATAGTTAGAATATTTCTATTCACTTTACTTGCGTACTATATCCTTTTCACACATATGCGTTCAAAATTTCTCCAGAAATCCAGTTCTCTTAAAGATTTTCAATTAAGATATTTATCCAGAAATAAGAATAATATTATAAAGAACATCTAAGGTTCTCTGAGGTGGTGTTATGTGTCATTAGAAAGTGGAGCAGAATTAGGCCATTCAGCCCATAAAGTCTCCTCTGCCATGCCATCGCGGCTGATTTATTTTCCCTCTCATCCTCGTTCTGCCTTATCCTGTAACCTTTGACACCCTTACTCATCAAAAACACATCCACCACTGCCTTAAATATATCCATGGACTTGGTTTCCACAGATCCATCACACTCTGGCTAAAGAAATTCCTCCTCATCTCTGTTCTAAAGATCATTCAGGAATGATGGAGTGTGGCAGTTAAGTTTGCAGACGAGTAACCGAGAAACCTGCACTGAGAATCCAGATACGAGTTCAATTCCTGAAATTATAACTATGAAATTTAAAACCTAGTTATTTTAAATGATGACCACAAAATCTACCATCTGATTTTCTAATTGGTTGTCTTCTTTATGCCAAGACTGCTCTGATAGAATCTCCCAAGCTTGCGGCCTTTACTACCAATGACCTATACAGCAGGCACATGGGAATACAACCACGTGGAAGTTGCCTCCAAGTCACACACTATATATTATCATTACTGAGTCTAAATGTTGGAATTCTCTACCCATTTTCTTTAAAGTTTCTTTTAAGATGGATCATTTGGCTCCTAGATGGAAACAAACTAACAGATACAGTAGGTATCTATTGGTGTCATTGCATCAATTTTACGTCTGTGCAGACATCATCATTATAGCTTTCATAAAAATTGTTCTCATAACTTTACTCAACTTCACTTGCCCCATCATTGAAATGTTCACACAACTTATGGAATCGCATTCAAGGATTCTTCATCTCATGTTCTTGATATTTATTGCTTTCTTTATTTATTATTTTTTGCATTTGCATAGTTTGTCTTTTGCTTCCTGGTTGAATGCCCAAGATGGTGCAGTCTATCTTTGATTCTGTTGTGGATATTATTCTATGGATTTATTGAGTATGCCTGCAAGAAAATGAACTTCAGGGTTATATGTGGTGACATAGGTACTTTGATAATAAATTTACTTTGAACATTAATCTTTGATCTTTTGTAGCGGTTCACGTTCCACTTCAGGCTCGTGTCAAACAGGCTGTAGATGAACTGAGCAATGTAATCAACAGGCATGAAACAGCACATCCTGATGCCTTCCCCTTCATTTTGGGGAATTTTAACCAGGCTAGTTTGATAAAGTCGCAAAATAATTATTATTAACAAATCACCTGTGGTACCAGAGGAAATAACACACTGTTACACTAAGGTCAAGTGTGCCTACAGTGCTATCCTATGCCCACACTTTGGTAAGTCTGACCACTTGGCTGTACTTCTATTCCCTGAGTATAGGCAGAGTTCACACATATGCGTTCAAGACTTCAGCACCAGTAGTGAGGACCAAGAAGGTATGGAAGGGAGGCACAAGAGTGCTTACAGGATTGCTTTGAATTGGTGGACTAGACTGTGTTCAGAGAGTCATCTTTGAGCCTGAACGAGTATGCCACAGTTGTCAGTGACTTCATTAAAACCTGTGTGTACTTGTGAAAACTTGCTGTCCATTTCCAAACCAAAAGCAGTGGATGAACCAGGAGGTCCATAGTCTGCTGAGGGCTAGATCTTTGGCATTTACGTGGTGATCCAGGTCTGTATAAGAAAACTAGTTATGACTTGCCGAGAGTTATTTCAAGAGCCAAGAAACAATTGTGAGAGAGGATAGAGGCCACATGGGATGCATATCGACTCTGGCAGGTTTGTAGACTGTCACTTTGTATAAAACAAAACCTGAAATCATGAATGGCTGTGATGCTTCACTACCAGATGAGCTCAATGCCTCTTGTACTCGCTTTGAAAGGGAGAATAAAACCACGGCTATGAGGATCCCTGCAGCATTTGATGACCCTGTGATCTCTGTCTCAGAGGCTGATGTCAGGCCGACTTTCAAAGAGGGTGAACCCATGCAAGGCCGATGGAGTACCTGGTAAGGCTCTGAATACTCCCGCCAGTTGGTTAGCACAGGTTTTCAAAGACATTTTCAATCTCTCACTGCTACATTGGGAAGTTCTGACCTGCTTCAAAAGGGCAACCATTATACCAGTGCCTGAGGAGCAGCGTGAGCTGCCTCGGGTAACATTCATATCTACTGTGATGAAATGCATTGAGAGGTTGGTCGTGCCTAGAACCAACACCTGTCTCAGGATGGACCTGGACCCACTTCAGTTTGCCTACCGCCACAATAGGTCTACAGCTGACGTGATCGCAGCGGCTCTCCACGCAGCCTGGGATCACCGAGACAATGCAAGTGCCTGAGTCAGGATGCTGTTTATTGACCATAGCTCAGCATTTAACAACGTCATTCCTATGGTCCTGATCAAAAAGCTACAGAACCTGGGCCAATGTACCTCCCTTTGCAACTGGATCCTCAACTTTCTGACTGGAAGAGCACAATTTGTGTGGATTTGAAATAACATCACCTCGCTGATAGTCAAAGTTGTCACTCCACAGGTATGTGTGCTTTAGCCCAATGCTGTACTCTGTTTGCCCCCATGATTGTGTGGCTAGGCGTAGCTCAAATGCCATCTATAAATTTGATGATACAACCATTGTTGGCAGAATTTCAGTTGGTGACGAAAGGGTGTACACCAGTTCGATGAGTGGTGTCACAACAGCAACTGGGCACTCAACGTCAGCAAGACCAAAGAGCTGATTGTGGACTTCAGAAAGGCTAAGTTGAGGGAACGCACACCATTCCTCATAGAGGGATTAGAAGTGGAGAGAGTGAGCAATTTCAAGTTCCTGTGTGTCAGTGTCTCTGAGGACCTAACCTGGTCAGAACATGTTGATGCAACTGTAAAGGAGGCAAGACAGTGGCTATATTTCATTAGGCGTTTGAGGGGATTTGGTTTGTCAGGTAAAACACTCAAACTTCTCCAGATGTATCATGGAGAGCATTCTGACTGGCTGCATCACCGTCTGGTTTTGGGGGGTGGGGGCAGGGTAAGTGCACAAGATCAAAGTATTGCAGAAACCTGTAAAATTAGCTCCATCATTGGTACTAGTCTCCGTAATATCCAAGGCTGCTTCAGGGAGCGGTGTCTTAGGAAGGCGGTGTCCATCATTAGGGACTCCCACCACCCAATACGTGCCTTATTCACACTATTACTGTCAGGAAGGAGGTACAGAAGCCTGAAGACACACGCTCAGCGATTGAAGAACAGCTTCTTCCCCTCTGCCACCTGATTTCTGAATGGACATTGAACCTCCTCACTGCTTTGTTATTCCTGTTTATTTGCTCTACTTATTTTAACTATTTAATAGACATGTATATACTTAATGTAACTCAGTTTTTCTTCTTTATATTTATTTATCATGTATTTCGTTGTACTGCTGCCATAAAGTTAACAAATTTCACACCATATGTCGGTGATACTAAATCTGATTCTGAAGAAGAAAAGGTACTCGTTTTACTGAAACTTAAAATATAAACGTGAACTCCTTAAACTGTTCGAACATAAAAAGATTCCTAGAAGAAAATACAAATTGTAATCATTTAAAAGCAAATGTAAAATAAAAAATCTGTAGCATATATCAAGAGCACAGCTACTGGGGGAAAAAAAAAACTTTTGAAAAGTATTTACATGGAAGTTTTGAAGCAACGTGTTAGCTGCTTCAATTCATTTCTGGAAGTCCAGATCTTTAGCATACAAATAATGTAAATGCCACATAAATCAGCACTAAAATGTGTCTTTTATGTACACTGATTTTGACACTGCACGAGGCAGTGTGGTAGTGCCTTTGATTGCCGATTGGGTTCAGTTCCTGCTGCTCCAGGTAAGGAGTTTGTACATTTTCCCTGTGATCATGTGGGTTTTCTCTGGGTGCTCCAGTTTCCTCCCACATTCCAAAGATGTACAGTCCAGGTTAGTGAGTTGTGGGCAGGCTATGTTGGCGCTGGAAGTGGAGCGACACTTCCAGGCTGTCCAGCACAATTCTCATTCGATTTGATGCAAATGATGCTTTTCAATATGTACATATATAGAAACACGACAAAATAAAGCCAATCTTGAATCTGTAATCTTTTGAATTTTTTTCTAAGCTCATAACAAATTTCATGACATATGCCGGTGATACTAAACCCAATTCTGACTCTGTATCCACATAGATGAAAATCAGAGTGAAAACTGCAGTTGTTAGAAATCTGAATTAAAATAAATGCTGGAAATAGTTGGCAGAACAGGCAGTATTAGTGGAAAGAGAAACAGTTAACATTTCAAGTTGAATATATTAACACTGTTTTTCTATCCACTATATTGTGAAATCGTTGAAAGATTTTAGTGTGATATATATTTAGAATTAAGAAAAGTGGTCTAAGTCGTTGAAATATTTAGGAATAATTTTAAGATTTAATTTTCAATTGAAAATTATTTTGAACTTTATTTATTGGCACCTAGAAATGGATTTCAGTTTCATAATGTGACTATAAATTTAGAGGCATTTTCTATAATCCCTCAAATTTAACAAAATTCCTTGGGGTTTGGAAGGTGATGTCATTCCCCATTCAAAGCTCATTTTGGAGTTTTATAGGGGATGTGGCACATATTGTCTTGGGAGTGTTGAGTCCCACTGTAAATCTTACTAATTTCCTCTTTTTTTCCCACCTCCTGATTTCCCTCGCATTCCAAACTGGCCACTTAAAGCTCCATAGATCCATCTTTACACAGCGATATTATTGCTATTATGTTCCTTAATTTCCAGGCAGAAATAATAATCCTGAGAAAGTAGCATTGATAGAATCAACAATTATCATGAGCCGTCAGAAATTAATTGTAACTTCCAAAGTATGGGCAGTTCAAAGTAGAAATCCAGGAGATGCTGTTATTGATTTCTTGCTGCTCCATGGGGCTTCTCCCTTCTATTGGTTACTACAAGGGGAAACAGTGCAATTCACGAACATTAATGAGCTTATAGGAGCTTCAGGTATATACACATTATTCTTGTAGGAAATTGCCCTGAAAATATTTGCTTCTTGAAATCTCAGCTTATTTTACAGATATCTGAGCAAGAATTAGTAACCTCTGGCTCTTTTTTTTAAAACAATCAATGTAGATAATTCATTTTCAGGATTTGCTCCAAATTTTATTTTGGAAAATGTTGAAAATATTTATCGAATATTTTACTTTTAGATCCTTAGTTTGCAGCACAGGACACCAATGATATGGAAAATTGACGCAAATTCAAGTTAGGGAATATTTCAAGTTAGTATTAATAAAATGTTTAATGGTATTCATTAATAACTAGAATTTTCCCTTGCATCTGGGATGCATTATGTAGAATATTTAATGTACTTGAAGTATTGCAGCAATGGACTGCAGAATGACATGATGTGGCTATTTATCAAAAATGTGCATTTCTGACTTAAGAAATCGGCTTAGGCATAGTTGTCAGGAACAGAACCATTATGAAACCCAGTGACTGCCTGTGTTTCGTTCTCCGTTGTCATTTGCTACTCCTGTTGCAAAATGCCAGGGATCCTTTTGAATTGAGCTACAGTTGACACCACCAATAAGAGTAAATACTGTAAAAATTTATTAAAGTATGCACCATAAAATTGTTTAGCTAGTTGATGCAAGTGTGTTTACCAGATATTGTTGTAACTTTTAAGCGTGTCTAAATCAGGACATTGAAAGTGTACTATAACCTTTAAAGGCAGTGTTTCCTCCTCATCATTGCAGAAGTAGTTTTCCATCTATTTGGTCCTTGTTTTCAGTTTGGTACCAACGCACTGCATAAAAACATGCAGACGTCAAGAAGCTTAGTTGTTTTTCTGACTAAACATCAAAATGGGGGAGAAATATGATCCAAGTGTCTTTGTGGAATGTTTGTTGGTGCCCCATGTGGTGGTTTGAGTATCTCAGAAACTGCTGATCTGCTGGGTTTCACACACGACGTTCTTTTAGAGTTTACAGAGAATGGTGGGAAAACAAACAAAAAAAAATCCAGTGAGTGGCAGTTCTGTGGGCAAAATCGCCTCGTTAATGAGGGAGATCAGAGGAGAATGGCCAGACTTGTTCAAGCTGACTGGAAGGCAACAGTAACTCAAAAGTTCAAAGTAAATTTTATTATCAAACTACATAGAGCTGATTATGGATTTCAGAAAGGGTAAGATGAGGGAACGCAAACTAATCCTCCGAGGGATCGGAGGTGGAGAGAGTGAGCAATTTCAAGTTCCTGTTTGTCAATATCTCTGAGGACCGAACTCGGATGTATCTTTTTGATGCAGCTATAAATAAGGCAAGACAGCAGCTATATTTCATTCCTAGGAAGAGGTACAGTCGACGTTTCAGGCCGAGACCCTTCGTCCTGACGAAGGGTCTCGGCCTGAAACGTCGACTGTACCTCTTCCTAGAGATGCTGCCTGGCCTGCTGCGTTCACCAGCAACTTTGATGTGTGTTGCTTGAATTTCCAGCATCTGCAGAATTCCTGTTGTTAGCTATATTTCATTAGGAATTTGAGGAGGTTTGGCTTGTTACCAAAAACACTTAAAAACTTCTACCTGTGTACTGTGGAGAGCATGCTGACTGACTGCATCACTGTCTGGTATGGCGGGGGGGGGCGCGGGGTGTGCGTGGCTACTGCACAAGATCGCTATAAGTTGCAGAAACTTGTAAAATTAGTCAGCTCTATCATGGGTACCAGCCTCCGTAGCATCCAAGACATCTCCAAGGAGCAGTTTGCCTTCGGAAGGCAGCGTCCATCATTAAGTATCCCCACTCCCAGGAAATGCCCTCTTCTCATTGTTACCGTCAGGAAGGAGGTACAGAAGCCTGAAGGCACAGGCGCACAGCGATTCAGGAACAGCTTCTTGCCCTCTGCCATACGATTTCAAAATGGACATTGAATGCATAAACACTACTTCACTAATTTTATTTGTTTTTTTTTGTTTGCATTACTCATTTTAACTGAACTAATACATATATTTTTAAAATTAATTTTTTTTTGTGTTTCTACAATACAGCAACAAAAAACCCCATCAACAAAATGGAGATTTATACAGTGCAAAACAAACGTGTCCAATATATAATTCATAACAATAAGGAAAAAGCACCTAAAATAAAATCATATATAATTGGTGTCCTCCCCACCCTCCCACACTGAAACCCCAGGCCAACCATCTCTATGTATAAAAGAAAAATTAATCAGAACATTCAACCCCACAGAGCTGTAAATATATAAATATAAAAAGAAAATATAATGCTGACTACCAAAACTATAATGTAATTCACAACAAAAAAACCGTAAAACTTACAGGGGGCAAAAAAAGCTGAAAGTAAGGGATTGTAGTACCAAAAAAAAATAAACTTAATTTAAAGAGGAGTTATGGAAATATTCAAGAAAAGGTCCCCACACCTTATGAAACTTTGTCTATATATATATTATAAAACTAATTCAGTTTTTTTCTTGCTTGTATTTCATTGTACTGCTATGTAAAGTTAATAAATTTCATGACATATGCCTGGTGATATTAAGCCTGATTCTGATATGTCACCATATACAACTATTCATTTTCTTATGGGCATACTCAATAAATCTATAGAATAATAACCATAACAGATTCAGTGAAAGACTGCCAATCAGGGCGTTCAGCCAGAGTGCAGAAGACAGCAAACTGTGCAAATAACCACGTGTTACAACAGTTCAGTACAGAATCTTGAATCTTGAAGTGGGTGGGCTACAGCAGGGGCCCCCAATCTTTTGCGTACCGCGGACCAGTTTAATATTGACAGTATGCTTGCGGACCGGCTGACGGGGGAGGGGGGTGTTCAAGTTCAACAGTACATTACGGGGAATGAGGAAAGGTGCATCTGACTCGTATCATTTCTGCGCGGCCCAGTAGCTTATGCTCACGGCCCGGTACCGGTCCGCGGCCTGGTGGCTGGGGACTACTGGGCTACAGCAGCAGAAGATCACAAAAATGTACTCGGTGGCCACTTCGTTAGGTACAGCAACACATGCTAAATGTTGGAGGAACTCGGCAGGCCAGACAAGCCCCGATGAAGTGTCTCGGCCTGAAACGTCGAGATAAACTGTCCCAGTATCACCTGCCTTACTTACACTGGTGACCTTTGTGTTCCTGCTTGGCATCTTTCAGCTTTTGTCTCCATCCTCATCTTCAGCCTCTCCACAGGGTAAAATCTGTCTCCTGTCTGCATTTTCCTTATTATTTGTCTGCTTCCATCTGTCGTGTCTCCCAACTACCCCCCCCCCAGCTTAACCCAACCTGATCAGATTTGATCTGTATGTCATCTCATCCTCTTCTTGGTTCACCAATTGTCTCAATGCTCCTCCTCTCCTTTTTACACTAGCTATTTCAAATATTGTTTATTAGATCGTATTTATTTTCATTTGCATAATTTGTCTTTTGCACTTTGGTTGTTTGTCACTTTATATGTAGTTTTTCATAAATCCTATTGTATTTCTTTATTTTCATGTAAATACCTGTAAGAAAACGAGTTTCGAGGTAGTATATGGTGACGTATATGTACGTAGCCTCTCCGATAGCAAGCCTCATGTAGGGCCTCCATGCTGGCGACACATGGGGACTGAACTCCTTTCGGACTCCAGCTGCACCTCGGAGGACGGGGAGGAGGTCTGGCCCCAGGCACGCTTAGCCCGTGGGCCCACCAGCGCGTGGACAGCCCTGTCGCTGGAGAACCAGATCCCCAACTAGGGGTAAATAGCCTCGCTGCTTTGTGGGCAGCTGCGGGAGAGACGAAGGTTACGGGAGTAAACCAGACCGCAAATCCGGAGTGGAGTCTCTAAGGTGGCTGGACATCACTGCACATCCTTCTGGCAGTTCCTGCAGCCAAGTTGGTGCCAAATGTAATGCTTCATAAGCTTTCGTTTGGACTACACCGGTGAGGCAGAGAGAGGGATCTTGAGAACTGGGCATCTCAGGACCTCCATACCTTCTGCCCAGGCTTGTGATGATGATGATAATCACCCGTTGTCCTTCGAGTGAGACAGATGCCAACCATTATGTACTTTGATAATAAATTTACTTTGAACTTTGGCCTTTTCCCCCCTCTTCACTCTCAGTCCTGGTGCAGATTTTTGAACTGAATCGTCTACAGTTCTTTTCGCCTCTTATTTCTCTCCCCCCTCCCCAAACAACCTAACCTCCCACAGATGAGTTCTGCCAGTAGATTGTCTGTTGCTCCAGGTTCCAGCCTCTGCGGTATCCTGGTATATTCTATTGATCACCCACGGAAAGGGCCTGGACTGATTTGGAGAGAGACCTTCCCTTAGGCAGCTTTAGGTTTCCCACATCATATTCCTGAGGAGTTTGTCGGCATGCTAAGTTGGTGCCAGAATGTGTGGTACACTTGCGGGCTGCTCCCAGCGTGTCCTTTGGTGGTGTTGGGCGTTAATGCAAACCACACATTTCACTATGCTTCAGTGTAAACATAGCGCAAAAGTCTTAGGCATATATCTGTAGCTAGAGTGCCTAAGACTTTTGCACAGCACTGTAGTAATTTTATGTATTGCACTGTGCTGCTGCCGCAAAAAAGAAACAAGTTTCATGACGTGTGGGTGATGATAACCCCATTTCTAACATGAGTTTCTGTTGTCGACTGAGATTGGGAAGGGGGCGGGGGGGGATCGTGGTTGGGTAAAGAAGGGAGAAGGGAAGGAGTGGGAAGCACCAGAGAGACATTCTGTAATGATCAATAAACCAATTGTTTGGAATCAAATGACCTGCCTGGGCTGGATAATGCTTCACCCACGCTACTCCCTGACCCTGGCACTCCTTCTCTGCCACCTGTCCCACACCCCTCCCGCGGTGCCTCACCCTCGCCATTCCCAACACCCTTTGTTCCCACATGGCTCTACACTGGCAAACACTGCAGTATTTGGGCACCCTAGCTGTAATATACTGTATGTGCTTAAAACTTTTCTGTATGTGTGATAAATAGATGAGTCTGAATCTGAATTATACAGACACATAAACAATGTGTCACTGGCTGAACACAATTTGCTGTGTTTTGAAGTGATGTCTCACTTAAGGGGTCCTTTAGTCATATAACGTATGACTAACCACTGGGTAGGTTGCACAGGAGGTTTGTGGGTGGCAGCTCTGAGCCAGTCAGGCTCGGTAAGAATGTTAATTCTGTCGGGAAGATTTTGGAAACAAACAGACACTACTGGCTGGAAAGAGAGCAAATTAATTGTAAATTTATCAAATTGGAATGGGAGCCCTGGCTGGGACTGGTATTGTCACACTTACAGTGCTAACAATTTAATTTGTTCTCTTGTCTCGGACTATACAGTGAAGCTCAACTTGTAACACACTCAAAATGCCGGAGGAACTCAGCAAGCCAGGCAGCCGTGGAATAAAAGTACAGTTGACCGTAATTTTAAATCTCTTCTCATCTTTTTTTTCCCTCCAGGACTGCCGAAGGGTTTTGGCCCAAAACGTCAATTGTACTCTTCTCCATAGATGCTGCCTGGCCTGCTGAGTTCTTCCAACAATTTATGTGTGTTGCTTGGATTTCCAGCATCTGCAGATTTTTCTCTTGCTTGTGAAGTTCAGTTTGTGATGTTTTGACTGGATGTGAAGCAATTTTCAGACCCAGAATATAACCCTTTTTTTTTCGCTACACGGAGTATTTAAGGGCGCACTGAAGACCAAGATGAATTGTTCTTATATCTTGTATGTTAAGATGGGCTTTTCAGATGTCATAATCTACGTCAGCGTGGCCTTGAACCTTGTCTGCCAGCCCTTCACTTTCTCTGTAACTGTCGCCCTTCACTTTCTCTGTAACTGTCACACCTCACTCTATTCTGTTGTCGCTTTTCCCTTGCATTACCTCCAGTACTGGGGTGATGAAATGATCTGTATGGAAGACATGCAGAACAAAATTTTCACTGTATTAGAATCCGATGTACAAACTCTCCTCATGGCACATGCCCTCTAATGCAGGCAGCATCCCGGTAAACCTCTTCTGCACTCTTTCCAAGGTTGCCACATCTTTCCTGTAATGGGGATGGCCCGAATTGCATACAATTTCCATGGATAATCAAGGATTTTGCCTCAGCAAAGGAATACTAGGGACCACCTCTTGCACTACTGTGGACTTGTCTCTGATTATGTCCAATTTTGCACTAGAGTCTTGTTTTTGCACAGTATTTTTTTCTCTGTGGCTTCACTGTATTGTGGCTGCTCCTGACACAATCCTGTCTGGTTTGATTTGATGCAAATGAGGCATTTAACTGAACCGAATTTCTCTTTTAAAAAGCTGACCTCTCTTTATCTCTGAATACTGGATTGAAGACTGCTAAAGAGAAAGAGAAGTAAAGAGAACTGGAATAAATCAGGCACTTTTAGGTTTGTGAGGCTGTGACTGGTGGGTTGCTGCTGGATTTGGTGCTTGGGGCCTTGGCTGTTCGTGATCTTTTGGTGATTTGGATGAAGGGAGAATTATGTGCGTTGTATCCAAGTTTACGAATGATACAAAACTAGGTGGCATTATGAGCTGCAAGAAGGATGCAGGAAGATTCAGGGGGATATAGGAAGGTTAAGTGAATGGACAGAAGAATGCTGGTGTGGAAAATCTAGGTCATGCACCTTGGGGAGAAATAGAAATGGGAATTTTTTTTTAATGTGGTAAGTGTTGGAGGGGTGTTGGCGTTCAGACAGACTTTGATCCTAATGAGAATGCATCTGGAATACTTTTTATGGATTTTAACTCACTCTACAGAAGGGAGTGCAGCAGGGATACACGGCAGATTGACTCCTGGGATGGAAACTTAGTCATGTGATAGTCCCACCGTGCAGATTGTAGTGAACGTGTGAAGTTGTCTGCTGGTTGCTGAGTATGTTCAAGAGATTGATTGATTTTTGAGGAATAAGGAGAATGGGGATTTGTGGTAAGTGGTACTGAGGTAAATAGATCAGCTGATATCTTACTGGAGCAGTCACAAGTGGGCTGAATGGCCTACTCCTATTTATATTATGTTTTTATGGTGCAGGTACAGTAAACCTTGTTCACACAGACCTTAGTGCTGCATTTGCCTGTGCTAGGCCCCTTTTCTGTCCTGTGATGGTCGTCCGTCGTATCCAATGGCGACGAGCTGCCTGCACGAGAGAATTTTTAACGTGGAAATACAATTGCATTGGGACATTTCTACTCTCTTGACCTTGAAAGTCCATTAGTAGGAGTAGTCATCACTAACTGGGGTCTTGCTTGATTGCAGTGGATGACCGTGACTATTTCTGTGCCTTGCCATGCCCTGTGCTCTCCACTAAGCGTGGTAGAATAGCCTTCTAGGCTATTGGATCTCACTATTGATCTAATTTTTAAAAATGTATTCATTTACGGGATGTGGGCGTTGCCAGCTAAGCCAGCATTTATTGTCCATCCCTAGTTGCCCTTGAGAAGGTGGTGATGAGCTGCCTTCTTGAACCGCTGCAGTCCCTGAGGTGCAGGTACACCCACAGTGCTGTTAGGGAGGGAATTCCATGATTTTGACCCAGCGACAATGAAGGAACGGCGATATGTTTCCAAGTCAGGACGGTGAGTGACTTGGAGGGGGATTTCCAAGTGGTGGTGTTCCCAGGTATCTTCTGTTCTCGTCCTAGATGCTAGTGGTCGTGGGTCTGGAAGGTGTTGCCTTAGAAACCTTGGTGTGTTGTTGCATTGCATCTTGTAGACAGTACACACTGTTCGTCGATGGTGGAGGGATTGGATGTTTGTGGAAGGGGTACCAGTCTAGTGGGCTGCCTTGTACTGGATGTTGTGAAGCTTCTTGAGTGTTGATGGAGCTGAACTCATCCAGACGAGTGGCGAATATTCCATTACACTCCTGACCTGAGCCTTGTAGATGGTGGACAGGCTTTGGGGAGTCAGGAGGTGAGTTACACGCTGCAGGATTCCTAGCCTTTGACCTGCTGTGGTAGCCATGGTGTTTATCTGGCTAGACCAGTTCAGCTTCCTGTCAATGGTAACCCCCAGGATGTCAATAGTAGGGGATTCAGTGATGGTGATGCCACTGAATGTCGAGGGATGATGGTTAGCGCCTGTCTTGTTAGAGATGGTCATTGCCTGGCACTTAACATGGCTGGAAAATGTTACTTGCCACTTGCCACTGGATTTTGTCCAGGTCCTGCTACATTTGGGTATGAACTGCTTCACTATCTGAGGAGTCACGAATGGTGCAGAACATTGTGCAGTTATCTGCAAACATCCCCACTTCTGACCTTATGAGTGAAGGAAGGTCATTAATGAAGGAGCTGAAGACGGGGTCCTAGGACACTTCTCTGAGGAACTCCTGCAGTGATGTCCTGAGGATGAGATGGTTGACCTCCAACCACCACAACCATCTTCGTTCGTGTCAGGTATGATTCCAACCAGTGGAGGGTTTTCCCACTAATTCCCATTGACTCCATTTTGGCTCGGGCACCTTGATGCCATACTTGGTCAAATGCTGCCTTGATGTCGAGGGCCATCACTCTCATCTCACCTCTGGTATTTAGCTCTTTGGTCCATGTTTGGACCAAGGAGGTGATGAGGTCAGGAGCTGTGTGGTCTTGATGGAGATCCATGAGCAGGTTATTGCCGAGTAGGTACTACATGATAGCACTGTTGATGACCCCCTTCCATTACTTTGATGATTGAGAGCAGGCTGATAGGGTGGTAATTGGCCGGGTTGGACTTGTCCTGTTTCTTCTGTACTGGGCAATTGTCCACATTGCCAGGCAGATGCAGGTGTTGTAGCTGTACTGGAACAGTTTGGCTAGTCGTGAGGCAAGATCTGGAGCACAAGTCTTCAGGACTGCTGCTGAGCTTGTTTCTGGGCCCATTGCCTTCGCAGTATCCAGTGCTTTCAGCCGTTTCTTGATGTCATCCGCCCAGTCTGCCAGAGATGACTTGCTAGGACAGACAGATTCCTATCTCAGCAGGCTATGTGGCTCGCCAGCAGCCCTCACCTGGTCTAGCTCATTTGTGGAAGCGGTGTGGCTGCTGTCACATGTAGACAGCTACTTGGAGCCACAGGTGAGAGCTGGGTGTCCGGTGAGGACCAAGGGTGGATGAGCTGTCCCAGAATGGACATGACAAGCCCCTTCAGTAGAGGTGCTAAACCTCCCAGGACACCCCATATACCCCTTTTCCGTCCTGTTAGCTGTAGAAATGCCTTTTACTTACAATTGTCTCTGCCTATGCCCCCACCTCTGGCAGCTCACTCCAGTTGATCTCCCTCTGTGTACCCTTGGGTCTCTGCTCTAAGCTTAAACCAGTGCCCTCTAAATCCAGACTCCCCCACCCTGTACTGTTCGACTTACACGAGGATATCTTGAGAGCGGAAAAACAATTCCGATTGACGATAGAGACGGAATCGGATGAACGTCATGTCTGGCGCAGTTTGCAGGCTGTTACTTCCGACAAAGTGAAACCTAAAGTCGTGAATGGCTGTGGCGCTTCTCTCCCGGATGAGCCCAACACCTTTGAAAGGGAGAATAAAACTGCATCGATGTGAATTCCTACAGTATCTGATGAGCTCGTGATCTCTTTTCTCGGAGGCCAACGTCAGAACATATTTCAACCTTCACAAGGCGTCAGGCCCTGATGGTGTACCTGGTAGGGGAACTAACTGAATGGGGGTGTTCAAGGGCATCTTCAGTCTCTCACTGCTGAGGTCGGAGGTTCCCACCTGCATCAAAAGGACAACAATCATTACCAGTGCCACAATAGGTCTACAGTGGAGGTAATGTCATTGTTTCTCCACTTGGCCTTGGATCATCTGGATAATAGTAATATCTGTGTCAGGCTGCTGTTTATTAATTGCAGCTTAGTGTTCAAAACAATCGTCCCCTTGGTTCTAATTGACAAGCTCCAAAACCTGGGTCTCTGTACCTTCATCTGCAGCTGGATCCTTGGCTTCCTCACGAGGAGACCACAGTCTGTGCAGATCAGAAGTCACATTTCCTCTTTGCTGACAATCAGCATTGGTGCACCTCAAGGATGTGTGCTTGGCTCACTGCTCTAGTCTCTCTACACTCCACGATTGTGTGGCTGTGCACAGCTCCAACACCATCTATAAATTAGCCAGTGACACAACTATTGCTGGCAGAATTTTGGATGGTGTTGAAGAGGTGTACGAGGGTGAGATAGATCAGGTGGTTGAGTGGTGTCACAGCAACAATCTTGCACTCAACGTCAGTGGGACCAAGAAATTGATTGTGGAGTTCGGGAAGAGAAGTTGAGGGAACACACAGAGCAGTCCTCAAAGGGATTAGCAGTGGAAAAAGTGAGCCGTTTCAAGTTCAGCATCTCTGAGGTCTGTCCTGAGCCCAACATATTGATTTAGTTGCAAAGAAGACCCGACAGCAACTATATTTCATTACAAGTTTGAGGAGAATTGTTATGTCACGAAAGGGAGTAGGAAATTTTTGCAGAAGTACTGTGGAGAGCATTTTAACTAGTTGCATCACTGTCTGATAATGGAGGGGCCCCACTGCACAGGATCAGAGAAAGTTGCAAACTCAGCCAGCTCTATCGTGAGCAGTAGGCTCTCCAGCATCAAAAAGGTGATGCCTCAGAAAGGTGGCCTGCATTATTAAGGACTGTCATCACCCAGTGCATGCCCCTTTCCCATTGCTACCATCAAGGAGGAGGTACAGGAGCCAAAAGAGACACTCTCAACATCTCAGGAATAGCTTCTTCCCCTCCACCATCAGATTTCTGAATGAACCTATTTTTATTTATAGACATATATATATAGTGGCATGTGATCAGATTAAGCCATCTGTGTAGTATGTATATTTCTCTTAATTCTGCTTCAGTCTTCCTGTGGGCCCAAGTATTGGGAAGCAACTCATTACCAAGTTTACTTAACATGCAGGCATGAAGTCTTTATTTTCACTGTGGTTCGTGCTTGCGATCTCTGGCAGTGTGTGTGATACGATGAGCTTCACAAACAAAATTTTTTTTTTAAGTGGCTTCTTTGCAAAAAAAAAACAAAAGTTTGAAATGTCTTATCCTTTCAAAACTTCGAACAACAGGAAAACATCTGAGCCCAGAGCTCCATCATTTTCTTTTCCTGCCGGTATATGCAAGACTGTTTGCTTTACCTCAGTCATTTCCCTTTCCTTGCATTTGGGCTGTTAAAGATAACTGATGTATGGTGTCTCTCCAACATTGACGAGCACACATCAGATTACACCCCTTTATATTTGGTGATATTTTTGTGATTTTTGAAAATTTTGTTAGTTCCTGTTTCCAGTTTTTTTTTCCTCTGCCAAATATCTGCCTTAATTTCCCTCTTCAGAAGCGTTCAGTTATATCCCAGACATTTCATGTTGTGCTTTGGACTTGCTCCTGTCTTTAAAGCCTAAACATCCTGCAGAATGAGTCGCCCACAGGCGTTTACTTGGAAGTTTATTATGAGGAGGATAATGTAAGGTTTGAAGCTAGTGATTCACACCACCTGATACTATATGATAACAAAGTTCAAATGTCTTGAATTGGTAAGTTTTTTTTCTCTCCAACTTATTTTAGCTTCTCACTGTATACACTGAGTGGTCACTTTAATAGGTGCAGGAGTGGAATCTAGTATGTTCTTTAGCTGCTCTAGCCCAACCGTTTCAAGGTTCGACCCGTTGTGCGTTCAGAGATGGTCTTCTGTACGCCGCTGTTGTAGCGTGTGGTTCTTCTAAGTTACTGTCGCCTTTCTGTCAGCTTGAACCAGTCTGGCTACTCTACTGTGACCTCTCTCATTAACAAGGCATTTTTCGCCCACAGAACTGCCACTCACTGGGTATTTTTGTTTCTCGCACCGTTCTCTGAAAACTCTAGAGATTGCTGTGCGTGAAAATCCCAGGAGATCAGCAGTTTCTGAGATACTCAAGCCACCCCATCTGGCACCAGCAATCACTCCACAGTCAAAGTCACTTGGATCACATTTCTTCCCCATTCTGATGTTTGGTCTGAAGAGCAACTGAATGTTTTGACCATGTCTGCATGCTTTTGTCCATTGAGTTGCTGCCACATGATTGGCTGATTAGATATTTGTGTTAATGAGCTACTGAAGTGAAAGTGGCCATAGTGTACAATAGTTCCCCTGTTTTGGGTGTCTGATATTCAGTAGTTCTGTTCTTGGGAAGGGGGTGGCAGCGAAAAGGTACAATAGACATAAATTACCATAATATTATACAGTAATCCGGATCACCATCCACACACCATCCTGATGAGTGCTGGTGGTATAGCACAGTATCCACGGTGCCAGGGTGTGGTAACAGAGGTTAATAACAGTTTAACAGGAGGGTGTTATCACTTCCCCAGCTATAAGAATGACCTCATATCGCGCTTTTTGGAGCAGTGCAGTTGTGTTAGTCTATAACTAAAAGTCCTCCTCTGTTCAGCCAAGGTGGCATGCAGAGAGTGAGAAACGTTGTCCAGAATTGCCAGGATTTTCTGGAGGGTCCTTTGTTCAATCACAGCCTCTAGTATGTCCAATTTGGCTCCTATAACAGAGCTAGCATTTCTAATCAGTTTATTGACCCTGTTGGCACCACCTGTGATGCTGTTGCCACAGCACACCACCACATAGAAGATTGTACTGGTGACAACAGACTGGTAGAACATGTGAAGGAGAGATCTGCATACTCCAAAGGACCTGTCTCCTCAGGAAGTAGAGGTGACCCTGGCTCTTCTTGTACACAGCTTCTGTGTTGGTGCTCCACTCATGTCTGTCATCCGGGTACTTGTAGGTCCTCTCCACATCCACGTCCTCACCATCAATAGTAACAGGGAGCAGTGCAGGCTTAGTCTTCCTGAAGTCCATCACCATCTCCTTTGTCCTACTAATGTTGAGCTGCAGATGATTCAGTTTGCAGTATTTGACAAAGTCTTCTACCAGGGCTCTGTACTCATTCTCCTGTCCTCCCTTTATACACCCAATTATTGCTGTGGAAGCTTAAATGGATTTTGTTTTGTTTTAAGGAAGGTACATGGAATATTGGGGTGAAGAATAACCTCTTCAGGCCCAAGAAGTGACAACTAGTGGATTTTTAAAATATATATATATTGATAATATCACATACCCAATTCTAGCTCCTATATTTGTGTTTTATATGTGTCTTTTTAATCAATAATGTTGACTTCACCTTGCATTCATAGATTGGAAATAATTTTACAGTAATTATTAATGGGGTTGCATTTATAAATTATCCAACAGTCAATTGTTCTAAAATGGAGTAACTGGTCCATTTTTCCTGTGAATTTAATTTTGCTTCTGAATTACTGCAATGACTTAAAGCTAGTAAGATTTTTATTATTGATTTATGCATTATTTTCTTTTTTCTCTAGACCAATGATTATACAAACCTAATAAATGGTATAAGGACATTAATTGACCTGGAGCACTAACAGTGCAATGAGAAATTGGAGCAGCTGTCCAAAAAAAACATTTTCTCAGTGTTAAAAATGATTTAAAAAATTGAATCACCTCATTGTGATGTTCAATAACAGTATTTTTAATTCTGCATATAAAACCTTGGTCGGAAAGTAAATTCTTTCTGTTTTTCCATAGATGTAGCCTTGAATATTGAGTATTTCCAGCATTTTCTCTTTTATTTCAGCTTTCCAGCATCTGCAGCTTTATGTTAATTTGACTGAGGTTGTTGAGGTGGATTGTAGGTAGTACTACTTTGCAACACACAAAATGCTGGAGGAGCTCAGCAGGCCAGGCAGCATGGATGGAAGAGAGCAAACAGTCGACATTTGGGGCCGAGACCCTTCATCAGCACTGGGAAAAATGGATGAGAAGTTAGAGCAAGAAGGTGGGGGGGGGGAGAGGGGAGGAAGAAGTACTAGGCGGTAGGTGAGGTGAAAGAGATGAAGGGCTCCAGATAGTTACAAAGCAAAAAAGCCATGGAGCTGTTGTTGAAAGAAAAGACATCACTTCCTCCCCCCCCCACATGAAAAAGAAACAAAAACTCCCAACCCCCCCACCCCCTCCCTCATTCAAAAACTAACAGATGGCCCACATGGAAAATGGCAGCTGGAACATCAAACCCTGAACCACCAATCCCCTCCCTTACAAAAAAAACTTATCACCCTCATGGGGGGGGGAAGAAAAAACAATAACGATAACATCAAACCCCCAACTCCCTCCCTCGCACAAAAAACTAACATATTGCCCATCCAGAAAACGCAAGGACATCAACCAGGGAAGTAAACTGAAGGAGAGCAATATAAACTACTGTCTCCACCACTAATCACATAAATCTTAGAACTTCGATTATGCCCTCCATCAGCTTCACAGGAGGGCCACAGACGTGGGACATTCAACTCAGTTTGAACCGGAGGCAATTGAACTAGGGGTTATTGCATTCTTGAGGAACGTGAAGGTGAGACTTATTACCCACGGTGCACCACACGAATGCAATTTCTTTATATTTTGATTCCTTTCATTTGCTAACGAGTCACTAAATCAGTATTTTCTATCTTTTATACTTACTGGCCCAGCCACTTAAACTTTGCCTCTCAGCCCATCATATGAGATGGGTATTTCCTGAATTTTGAATGTGAACTGTTAACTAAAAGTATGTTTCTTGAATGGAGAGACTAGAAAACTGCAGACGCTGGAATCGGGAACCAAGAAGAAGGGCTGATAGAAGATCTCAGCAGGTCAGGGAGCATTCGACGAGGGAAAGAGACAGTCGGCGTTTCAGTCTAGATCGATGAAGGGTCTCGACCTGAAAAGCTGACTGTTCATTTCCCTCCACTGACGAACCGCCGAGCTCCTGCAGGAGCTCGTTTTATTTTGCTGCAATTCCGGAATGATCTGTTCACATAACACCAGGGTCAAGCAAATACTGGGCTTCCTTATGACTTCTGGTAAACCTTCAGCAGAATTAATCAGCATTGATTTATTTGTGCCTGGTTGTTATTTTCGAAAGAGATGGGAAGCATTAACACAAAATTAGCCTGCTGGCCATCTCCAAGTGTGTAGCATTTATATTGCACTGAGATTAACTTAGCTCTTCCTGCAGTTTCAATTTCAATTTGGTTCCTCCTTTCTCCTGAGGATTATGGTCTTGTTCATTACCTCAGTCAATAGGAGACATGCTAACGAGAGTGTGTTCAGAGGCTCACTGGCTAAGCAGAAATGGGCAGTCTTGTCATTTTCTCCTCACAGACATGCACCGGTTTGATCTCTGTTGAAACTTAGTCAATCAGTAAGAGTCCTTGGACTTGACTTGGATCTTCCATTCAGGGTTAAGACCACAAGTCATAGGAGCAATATTGGGCCATTCACTCCATCAAGTCTGCTGTGCCATTCAGTCATGGCTGATTTACTTTCCCTCTCAACCCCATTCTCCTGCCTTCTTCCCATAACCTTTGACACTTACTAATCAAGAAACTTTTAATCTCTACTTTAAATATATCCAATGACTTGACCTCCACGGTCGTATGAGACAATGAATTCCACAGATTCACCACCCTCTGGCTAAAGAAATTCCTGCTCAACTCTGTTCTAAAGGGACCTCCTTCTATTTGGAGCCTGTGCCCTCTGGTCTTAGACTCTCCCATTATTGGAAACATCCTCGTCACGTCCACTCTATCTAGGCCTTTCAACATTCGGTAGGTTTCAGTGATATTCTTCCTCACTCTCCTAAACATGAGAGAGTCTGCAGATGTTGGAAATCCAAAGCAACTCTCACAAAATGTGCAAGGAACTCAGCACGTCAGGTAGACATTACATATGGAAATGAATAAATAGTCGGCGTTTTGGGCTGAGACACCTCTTCAGGACATTCTTCTAAACTCCAAGTACTGGCAGTTTGAACTATGCTGAAAGAACTATGCTTTATTGCTATTTATTTATTATCTGCACTTGCACAGTTTGTTTACAGTTCACAGTTCCGAGTGTTTACTGTTACTGTTCTATAGATTTGCTAAGTATGCCCGCAGAAGAAGCATATCAGCACTGTATGTGGTGATGTGTATGTACTCTGATAATAAATTTTACTTTGAACTTGAAGCTCATTCAACTAGTAATAGCCCTTGATTTGGATCTTCTAGTCAGAATTGACTCCTCATGTTATCAGTGCAGTTGAACTTGGTAAAATGTGAAGAGGTGAAATTTTTGCCCAACGTGTACAGCGGAGATGAGCGGTTCCAGTAATTTCCAGTATCTGCAGCTTTATGTTAATTTGAATGAGGTTGTTGAGGTGGATTGTAGGTACTACTTTGCAACACACAAAATGCTGGATGAACTCAGCAGGCCAGGCAGCATCGATGGAAAAGAACAAACAGAGGTGAAACTTTTAATGTATGTGGCACTGATGTTCATAAAGCCAAAGTGATGGCATCATGAAGATAGAGTGAGGACAGAAATGGGCCCTTTTGACATCCATCCTACATTCTGGTCAGCTCCACCAGTATCTGGGGGTGGCATGGAGTTTGTGTGACTCTTTTGCAGTGCCAGGTTCAATTCCCACTGCCGTCTGCAAGTAGTTTGTACGTTCTCCCAGTGACCACGTGCATTTTCCTCCGGTGCTCCGGTTCTCTTCTCTGCAGCCCCCCCCCCATTCCAGAGGCGTATGGGTTAGTAGGTTAATTGGTCACAGGGGTGTAATTGGGTGTTGTACTTCTACACTCCTAAAATGCAAAATGACCTGCCCAACACTGTCCTCCTCACCAATAAATTCACGGGCTTAAAATTCACAGGCTATCAAGCAGCAAGGAGCCCAGCTGTTCTATACCTTTCAGAGACTTGGACTTCTTTGAACAGGCACCTCCAGCTAATGGAGAGTCACCTCTAAAGCAAAGCCCACTAAATTCACTGTCAGGAGAAGCGGGCCAACACCAGAATAACCTCTCACAGATCAGCACCCTGGCCCTGAGGTTTTAGTTACTGGTTCTGTTGGGCAGGGAACTTTTTGTTCAAATGCTCAATGTCAGACTCCCGAAAACAGACACTCTATTCTGTCACATCAAGGAAGTACACGAGGGATGTGGGTCAAGAATGTTCTCTGAGCCTCCTTGAGAAAATGTGACTTTGTCGTTGACTTGTGGGAATCCCAGGTCCACGATCGAACACAATGACGACGGGATGACCATCAGTCATTAATGTCTGGTTTGGTGCAGTGCAGGCCTTTATTTAGAGATACAGTGTAGAACATGCTCCTTTGGCCCAGCGACCCACCTATCTAACTCCAGCCTAGTAACAGGATAATTTACAGTGACCAATTAACCTGCTAACCGAAACATCTTTGGAGGAAACCAGAGGACCTGGCGATAACCCACACGCTCACGTGCAAACTTCTTACAGACAAATCAGAATTGAACTCTGATGCCCCAAGCTATAATAGTGTTGCTGTCACCGCTATGCTACCATGGCACCTGTGGACTTGTCTGTGTCCAGGACAAAGATCCAGGCCGGAATAATCACTGTGGACACTACCCACCCAACAAACTCCCTTCTGGAAAATGCTGTGGGGCTGTTAAAACACAAAACTTCACAAAGTTTCTTCCCCTTGGCAGTTAATCCGGTCAATCATTCTAGTTATCCCCCGCCCCACTGTATCTCAGGCACTGCACTGCCAACACTTTAAACCACTTACTGTAATGTTTTTTACATTGCAGATACTTGCTGGTGTTAATGTATTTATGCACATTTTATTCCACATCTGTACTTCTAAAATTATTTTTAGGTAATTCAAAGTTCAAAGTACATTTATTATCCAAGTTTGTGTACATTATACGACCCTGAGATTCATCTTATAGGCAACCATGAAGCAAAGAAACCCAATAGAACCCATTTTTTAAAAAAAGACTTGTCAAACACTCAGTGTGCAGAGAGAGAAAAAAACAAATCGTGCAAATAATAAAAGTAAGCAAATAGCATTCAGAACAAAAGTGAGTCCATGGACACAAAGCCTGGAGCAGGCCGCAGTCTCAACCTCAGTTCAGTGCAGAGCCGAGTAAATGTTGCAGAGCACCAAGTGGAACTGGACCGACCCTTGCCTTTGACTCCTACACCCTGCCTGTACGATCCATCTGGCCTGGTGTTTAAATTGTCCGAACATCAGGTCATTCCTCGCGCCGGGACCTGTCACGTCGATGAGCTCTGGGCCTGGACCCGGCTGCCACGTTTCAGCCTGTGCTCAAGCTTTCATACTTGGCCTGGCACTTGTATCGATCAGACCTCGCCCTCGGTCTAGTTGGACAGGCAGTAAATCTGCCTCCCCTCTACTCTGATGTAGCTCTGCTCCGCCCGCCCTGACTTGGCCTCAAATATGCCTCAACTTGACCTCACACCCGCTCCGACCCTCGACTCAGCCTGACCTGGTGGTGTTAGTGTTATGCCAGCTGCTATGCTACCAGTTTACTACCTCCTTTTTCTTTTTTTGGCGTGTGCCTGTGTGCGTGCGAGTCTGTGTGTGCGCGCGTCTGTGAGTCCGTGCGTGCGTCTGTGATGATGTCTTTTTCATGGCTTTTACAAGGCGTGGAGAGAGAGAGAGAGAGAGACTGTGTGGCGCGACACTCTTCTCACAGACATTTTCACAGTATTTTTCCTTTATTTCACGAGGTTGAGTTGCGATCTCGACACTCAACCCGGCATGGGTGGAAAGCGTACTTGGGAGCGGACCCGACGAGTTTCGAACTCGGGAACCTCCGCTCCCGGGTCCGGCGCCGATGTCGTTGCGCCACCAGTTTGCTACTTTCAATATAATTTTTTTTGGGTTTGGATGCTAAAATATAGATGTGTTGAAGTTCTATATTCGTGAGGCCAAATTTGGAGTTGTGGGTGCATTTCTGTTCACCTACCTACAGGAATTAGCTTAACGTGTCTCTAACATGTTGTCTTAATTTTTATTTATGTGTAGTTTTAAAAAAATTTTATTGTATTTTTATTTTCCTGCAAGTGCCTGCAAGAAAATGAATCTCAAGGTAGAATATTGTGACTTGTATGTACTTTGATAATAAATTTACTTTGACCGTAACTAAAATAGATCACTTGAGATATTTGTTGCACCCCCTCTCCACTGTTCTGGATTGTCAGATTGGAAGTGGGTTTATGGAATTCACAGGGATGATTATGTGTCTGTGCAGGTGTGTGCATGTCCCTTACTGCAGGGAAGAAACATAGGATATTTTTGGAGGCTGGAGAAGGGAATAGGTGTCCTGTTATTTTACCGCATTGTCTGCTGAGCTGTGAGTAGTTTTCTATGTAGCAACGCACTGTACAGATGTGACTAAACACATTGATGAAGGTAGAGCCATAGATGTATATGGATTTCAGCGAGGCATTTGATAAGGTACCCCATGCAAGGCTTATTGAGAAAGTAAGGAGGCATGGGATCCAAGGGGACATTGCTTTGTGGATCCAGAACTGGCTTGCCTACAGAAGGCAAAGAGTGGTTGTAGATGGGTCATATTCTGCATGGAGGCCCATGACCAGTGGAGTGCCTCAGGGATCTGTTCTGGGGCCTCTGCTCTTTGTGATTTTTATAAATGACCTGGATGAGGAAGTGGAGGGATGGGTTAGTAAATTTACTGATGAGAGAAAGGTTGGAGGTGTTGTGGATAGTGTGGAGGGCTGTCAGAGATTACAGCGGGACATTGATAGGATGCAAAATTGTGCTGAGAAGTGACAGATGGAGTTCAACCCAGATGAGTGTGAGGTGGTTCATTTTGGTAGGTCAAATATGATGGCAGAATATAGCATTAATGGCAAGACTATTGGCAGTGTGGAGGATCAGAGGGATCTTGAGGTCTGAGTTCATAGGACACTCAAAACTGCTACGCAGGTTGACTCTGTGGTTAAGAAGGCATATGGTGCATTGGCTTTCATCAATAGTGGGATTGAGTTTAAGAGCCAAGAGGTAATGTTGCAGCTACAGTGGTATGCAAAAGTTTGGGCATCCCGGTCAAAATTTCTGTTACTGTGAATATTTAAGTGAGTAGAAAATGAACTGATCTCCGAAAGTCATAAAGTTAAAGATGAAACATTCTTTTCAACATTTTAAGCAAGATTAGTGTATTATTTTTGTTTTGTGCAATTTTAGAGTGGAAAAAAAGGAAAGGAGCACCATGCAAAAGTTTGGGCACCCCAAGAGATTTGAGCTCTCAGATAACTTTTACCAAGGTCTCAGACCTTAATTAGCTTGTTAGGGCTATGGCTTCTTCGCAGTCATCGTTAGGAAAGGCCAGGTGATAGAAATTTCAAAGCTTCATAAATACCCTGACTCCTCAAACCTTGTCCCAACAATTAGCAGCCATGGGCTCCTGTAAGCAGCTGCCTAGCACTCTGGAAATTAAAATAAATGATGCCCACAAAGCAGGAGGCTATAAGAAGATAGCAAAGCGTTTTCAGGTAGCTGTTTCCTCAGTTTGTAATGTAATTAAGAAACGGCAGAGGTCTGGAAGACCAAGAAAACTTTCCAAGCGAACTACTCGGAGGGTTGCTAGAAAGGCAACTCAAAACCCCTGTATGACTGCAAAAGGCCTTCAGGAAGATTTAGCAGACGGGGTGGTGCACTGTTCTACTGTGCAGTGACACCTGCACAGATAGGACCTTCATGGAAGAGTCATCAGAAGAAAACCTTTCCTGCGTCCTCACCACAAAATTCAGCATCAGAAGTTTGCAAAGGAACATCTAAATAAGCCTGATGCATATTGGAAACAAGTCCTGTGGACTGATGAAGTTAAAATAGAACTTTTTGGCCACAATGAGCAAAGGTATGTTTGGAGAAAAAAAGGTGCAGAATTTCGTGAAAAGAGCACCTCTCCAGCTGTTAAACATGGGGCTTGTGTTACGGCCAGTGGCACGGGGAACATTTCACTGGTAGGGGGAAGAATGAATTCAATTAAATACCAGCAAATTCTGGAAGCAAACATCACATCCTCTGTAAAAAAGCTGAAGATGAAAAGAGGATGGCTTCTACAACAGGATAATGACCCTAAACACACCTCAAAATCCACAATGGTCTACCTCAAGAGGCGCAAGCTGAAGGTTTTGCCATGGCCCTCACAGTCCCCTGACCTAAACATCATCGAGAATCTGTGACTAGACCTCAAAAGAGCAGTGCATGCAAGACGGCCCAAGAATCTCACAGAACTAGAAGCCTTTTGCAAGGAAGAATGGGCGAAAATCCCCCAAACAATCTCCCAGAAAGCGTTTACAAGCTGTGATACTTGCCAAAGGGGGTGTTGCTAAGTACTGACCATGCAGGGTGCCCAAACTTTTGCTTGGGGCCCTTTTCCTTTTTTGTTATTTTGAAACTGTAAAAGATGGAAATAAAAGTAATCTTGCTCAAGAATTAAAGAAATGTGTCATCTTTAACTTTATGCCTTTTGGAAATCAGGTCACCTTTTACTCGCTTAGCTATTCACAGTAACAGAAATTTTGACCGGGATGCCCTAACTTTTGCGTGCCACTGTATATAGGACCTTAGTCAGTCCTCTCTGGGAGTACTGTGCTCAATTCTGGTCGTCTCACTACAGGAAGGACATGGAAACCTCAGAAAGGGTGCAGAGGAGATTTACAAGGAGCATGCCTTATGAGAATAGGTTGAGTGAACTTTGCCTTTTTTCCTTGGAGCGACGGAGGATAAGAGGTGACCTGATAGAGGTGTTACAAGATAATGAGAGTATTGATCGTGTAGATAGAGGCTTTTTTCCTGGGCTGAAATGGCTAGCACGAGAGGGCATAGTTTTAAGGTGCTTAGAAGCAGGTACAGAGGAGATGACAGGGGTAAGTTTTTTTACGCAGAGAGTGGTGAGTAGGTGGAATGGGCTGCTGGTGGCGGTGGTGGAGGCGGAAATGATGGGGTCTTTTAAGAGACTCCTGGATGGATACATGGAGCTTAGAGAAATAGAGGGCTATGGGTAAGCCTAGTTCTAAGGTAAGGACATGTTTGGTACAGCTTTGTGGGCCGAAGGGCCTGTATTGTGCTGTAGGTTTTCTATGTTTCTGTGTACAGTTGGCAGCTCTTCAGTCACTTCCAAAAAACAAGTAATACCTGAAGTAATTGAGAGAAAAATGTGAGGACAGATAACCCTATTGCATTATTTGATTGTTTTAAATTGTAAACCACTTCCTAACCACAGGAATAAGAGGAAGCAAGAGTAACTAGCTTGTAAGGTCAAATGATTGAGTTATTGTTTTACTGCAGTGTTCTGATATGGGCATGTTTAAAATGAAGCATTTCATTTCTTAAAAAATAATTTAACTAAATATTGGTTAGTAACCAGTTTTTTTAAAAAGCTAGGTGAATATGTATTGTTGACTTGGCTGTGTTTGAGGACATAAATGGTCATACATTTACTTAAATATTGAATTACCTAATTGACAGACTTGGAAACTGCTTCATGGGAGCATGGTCAGTAGGGGGCACGGTACCGTAGTGGTTAGCACAACGCTTTACAGTCCCAGCGACCCGAGTTCAGTTCCCGCTGCTGCCTGTAAGGAGTTTGTACGTTCTCCCCGTGACTGCATGGGTTTCTTCCGGGTGCTCTGGTTTCCTCCCGCAGTCCAAAGACATAGTGGTTAGTCGGCTTAATGATCATTGTAAATTGTTTTGTGATTAGGCTAGGGTTGAGTCGGAGTTTGCTGGGTGGCACGGCTGAAAGGGCCGGAAGGGCCTATTTCGTGTTGTATCTCATAAATCTAGTTTACAGTGAAAGCAGAAAAGGTTGGAAATAGTCAGCAGGTCAGGCTGCATCCATGGAGAGAGAAGTAGATATAAAACTTCAGGTTGATAACCTTCACCGGCCTGAAATACTAACTCTGGTTCTCTGGTTCTCTCTTCACAGTTGCTGTCCATTGTACCGAATATTTTCATAATTTTCTGTTTCCAAAAGCATTATTACCGATCTGTGCGGATTGGTAATAACACCTCCTAGCTGGTGGTCAACAGGGCTGTGTGCTTAACCCCCTGCTCTCCTCTCTCTATACCCATGACTGTGTGACTAGGTATAGCTCAAGTGCCATGTATAAATTTGCTGATTGTTGGCAGAATCTCAGATGGAGATGAGAGGGTGTACAGGAGTGAGATATACCAGCTAGTTGAGTGGTGCCACAGCAACAACCTTGCACTCAAGGTCAGTAAGACCAAAGAGCTGATTGAGGACTTCAGAAAGGCTAGGATGAGGGAACATGAACCAATCCTAATGGAGGGTTCAGAAAGGAGAGAGTGAGCAGCTTCAAGTTCCTGGTTGTTAATTTCTCTGAGGATCTAACCTGGTCCCAACATATCGATGAAACTATAAAAAAAAGGCAGTAAGTGGCTGTGTTTTATTAGGACTTTGAGGAGGTTTGGCTTGTCACCTGAAACACTCAGACTTCTACAGATGTACTGAGGAGAACATTCTGATTGGCTGCATCTCTGTCTGGTGTGTTGGGGGTGGGGGGGGGGTGGGTGGCTACTGTACAGGATTGAAAGAAGCTAGAGAAAGTTGTAAAAATTAGTTAGCTTCATCTTCATGATCAGCCATGATCGTACTGAATGGCGGTGCAGGCTCGAAGGGCCGAATGGCCTACTCCTGCACCTATTTTCTATGTTTCCATGTTTCTATCTTGAGTACCAGCCTCCATAGTATCCAAGATATCTTAAAGGAGCAGTGCCTTGGAACGGTGGTGTCCCTTACTAAGGACCCCCATCACCCAGAACATGTCCTCTTCTCATTGTTACCGCCAGGAAGGAGGTATAGAAGCCTGAAGGCACACACTCAGCGATTCAGGAACAGCTTCTTCCTTTCTGCCATCTGATTCCTAAATGGACACTGAAGCCATGAACACTACCTCACTTTTACTATTTCCGTTTTTGCACTATTTTTAATTTAACTCTTTAATATACATATACTCACTGTAAATAATTTGTAGGTTTCCATAAATAAAATGAAGTGAGGAGTTTTATGTTTCACAAAATCTATAACACTTATTGAACTCCAAAACCTACACACAAAAGTGCGCTAAGAATCTTTTACGTAATTACGCCATCACGTCAGACCAGCCTCTTAAAGTGAAGCCCAACTCAATGTTGGTGGTTGTGGATTACGTACATTTCTCCCGGTTACGTTAGCCTACACAGGGCCCCCCAGAATTCAGTAAAACCGGCATTGCAAGCCCGTCTGGAGCTGTGTGTCCCGTGGATGGAGGAATAGCAGGTTCATCTGGCTCACCCAGAGGAGCATTGACACGCTCATGGTCATGTTGTGACACTAGGGCCATAGTCCCAATCTTGGCGGGCGGCTTTAAGGGGATCGTTCGAAATGTGTTCAGGTTTACTCCTCTTATCTATGATAAAAGTCTTGTCTCTCCGTTTCAAAATGTGGAACGGGAACGTCGTAAGGGGGCCTGAGGGGATGTTGGTGTGTGTCATGGTGGATGGAAACAGATGAGGCAAAATGTAGGTCAGCAAGGGCCCAAGGATGCTGCACGCCCTGATGAGAGGTGGGAATAGGCGAAAAGGAGTTGAATTTACTGAGGAGGGTGGAACGCTGTTCAGAGGCCGACCAGGCGGTCGTGGCGTCAGGAATGAGATCACCTGGCACTCGTAGCAGGTGTCCGTATACCAACTCGGCCACGGATGACTGCAGGTCCTCCTTTGGAGCAGTTCTGAACCCCGGCCGGACCATGGGAACCGATCATGCCAACACGGAAGCCTGAAAGGAGGGGTGCCCAGATGGGGTGCCAAGCTGAGCAACCCAGGTGCTGATGAATGCCCGAGCCACATCTGGGGTTGTTGTCGAGACTAGAGGGAAGACCTCTGGCCACCTGGTGGTACGGTCCACCATGGTAAGAAGGTGTGTGAAACCACGGGAGCAACAGGGTCCTCTTTGACATGGTCAGACCGTCAGCCGGGGGCCTCAAGAGGTGCTGGTGGCGCCTGAACATGGCGGTTACTTTTTGCCCGCTGGCACTCCACACAAACTGCAGTCCAATTACGCACGTCCTTTCTGAGGCTGTGCCAAACAAACTTCAGTGCAGCCAGTTTCTGTGGTGCGGCCTCTGGCCTGAATGCGAGGCGCCATGTACGGAGTGGAAAACCGTCCGTCTCTAGTTTGCAGGCACAGTGGGGCGGGGTCAACCGGATGAGACGTCACACAGGAGAGAAACCCCAGCTTCCCCAAACTTAATGTCAGCCAACTGCAGGCCCCTGCCTGCTATTCGGTAAGCCTGGTCCTCTGGGTCAGTAATTTGGTCGGCTGGCATGCCGGTGTAATCAACCCCTATGCGATGGTCTGGTCGCCTGGCCGTGAAAGCCAGTTAGTCGCGGGATTATTTTTCCCCTTAATATGTTGTATATCCGCTGTGAACTCGGATATGTAGGCCAGGTGCTGGTGTTGCCGCCGTGCTGACCAAGCGCCTGATATTTTGGCCATTGCATGTACGAGGGGTTTGTGATCGACGAACTCTGTGAAATGGCGACCCTGGAGAAGAAAACACAAATGGCAGTCAGCCAGATAGAGACCGGGAGGGTCATGGTCAAACGTGCTGTGCTTCCTTCCGGCGGGGATGGAGCTGCCGACTGACGGTGGCAAGTGGCTGCCCCACGGCTCTGACCAGTTGTTCGCGCGCAGCACCCATGGCATAGTCTGAAGCTGCTGACCAGTCAAACATGTGATTAGGGGTGTTGCCCTTAAGTGTAATGTAAGTTCAACAGCTCGCAGAATGAAGTGGTGATAGAATTCACCATATCTAAAATCTCCTGTAATTTCTTAGTAGTGCAGGGCGGTGGGAAATCCATAATCGTGGTTACTTTTGATAGGAGGGGTTTGCACTTTCTGTGGAGATATGATGGCCGAGCAAGTCAACGGTTGACACTCAGATGGCATTTAGCAGGGTTACTAATCAACCCTTGTTGGCTTAAGCTCTTCAAAAGTGTGCGGAGGCGAGATATTTGTTCAGATTTGGATGCACTGGTATGTCAACCAGGTACACAAAAAGAAAAGTCTTTTAATACAGAGTCCATCAGCTGATGGGAAGTCTGTGTTGCATTTTTTCAGTCCAAGCGGCCGGCAAAAAGGCCAAATGGGATTATCACAGCTGTTTTGGGTGTGGCCTCTGAGCACACAGGCTCCTGATGTGAGCCCCTAACTATATCGACTTTGGAAAAATTTAACTTTCTCTAAATGTGCCAAAAAGTCTTGAATGTGTGGGACCAGGTAATGATCAGGGGTGGTGGCCTCGTTAAGGCGTTGGTAATCTCCTTGTGGGCGGTAGCCACCATTGGACTTGAGGACCGTATGGAGGGGTGAATCCCAGGGGCTATTTGTCTGGTAAACATTTCAGTGTCTTTCCATGTTGGCAAACTCTGCCTTCGCTGTTGCCAGATTTTCTGGGTGAGTTCTACCGCTCGTGGGCATGGACTGGTTGGCCAGTTTTGAGGAAGGTGGTGCTCGACCCCAACGTTTTGTGACTGTAGTGGAGAATGTGGGCTTGTTGAGGTTTGGGAATTTGCCCACCAGTCAAATAAACTCACATGTAGTGGTGCATATGCTTGACAGTCGTGGCTGGGAGCTTACTGGGGGAGCAGGACAATGACCCGAAGCCCTTGGGCACACAGAAAACGTGCGCTGAGCCACTTTAGCCAGGGCGAAGTCCCCTGTGTCACATCGCCCACTGAAACAGAGCGCCACCCGTTGTGTCCTGTAGGTCTAGATCCTGCTTCTTTGGCGGTCTCCAGCAAGATTTCGTCGCTCTTTGCCTTCTCATCAATAGGTGGTGCTAGCAGCACACTCACTTGAGCTCCCGTGTCGCACAGGAAACGTTGCCTCGAAAGGGTGTCTGTAATGAATAGTAGACGACCCTGGCAACTGGAACCCACCGTGTTCACAGACCGCTGATGTCCTGATGCACTGTCTCTGTCGACGCTGTAAGGCAGTTGACACTCCCTAGCGTTCCTACCAAAGCGAGCACGGTAAAAGCACAGGCCCGCCATTGTGTGTATCGCAGCTGCGGATGTTCTTTTGTCAGGGGGCCTTGCTGACCGGGCTTACTGAGGTAGGGAAAGGAGGAGTGATGCACTGCTGCCTAGCTATGTGTAGACTGTCAGCCATTTTGGCAAGCTCCCTATAGTCCATCATGGGTGCATTAGTGAGGGTTAGGTGAACGGGATCAGGCATTTGCTGCATGAAGAGTTCTTTAAAAAATAAAGCAAAGATATTGATTGCCCAGGAGAGGCAGCATGTGGTCCATTAGCTCTGAAGGGCTACCATTGCTGAGACCGGGCAAGGAGAGCAACTCGGACTCCAATATTCCAAGAGTCTGTAAAAGGTGAGTTTTCGGCGATTGGTTTTTATCGTGTGTAGGTGGGTGTTCAAGCGGACTCACCACTCTCGCTGCCATATAGTCGCTGAGCGACACTACCACATAGAAATATTTGGTGTTGTCAGTGGAGATTTCTCACAGAGCGAGCTGGGCCTCAGCCTGTATGAACCAAACGACAGCATTTTTCCTCCCAAACTCTGGAATTGTCCTAGAGCGACAGCATTGGCCGACATATTGAATAACTCTGGAATTGTCCTACAGCATCGGGGTCACCAGTGTAGGTTTCTGCAAGTAAAACAAGAGTGAGGATTTTATGTTACTAGGTTAATTGGTCATAGGGTTGTAATCAGTTGGCATGGGGTTGTGGGGCCGGAAGGGTCTGTCTCTAACTAAATAAAAAATAAAACTTCTCTGCATATGGAAATCTTTTCAGTTGTTGTATCCTGAGTTGCTACCGGCTCGACGTAACAGGGACAAAGGCTTCCATGTATTGAGCAGTTTTCCAACTGGGTCAGGTTTGAAGAGTATGTACGTGGGGTGAGTGGTGGAAACTACAGACCTTGAACACATTTTCTTTCTTAAACCAAAAACACTTGAAGCTGAGGTTTCAGCTTCTTCAGAAGAACTGTTAATTCTGCGATTTCTCTCAATAAATCTTCCTTCCATTGGGAATTATGCAAGTGGCAGATGACCATGCCTTTGATTGGCTGTACTAAACATATACAAGGGTTGTAGTCATAGATTTGTACAGCATGGAAACAGGTCCTTCATCCCAGCCCATTTCTGGACATTTATTTCCGCTGAAGTCCACTTTAATTATTTTAGGACTAGTTGTAAGCAGACCATTGCCTTTGTCAGAGCTGGGGAGCAGCCAATACCTGCCAAAAGAACATCTGCAGACATCCTGACCTCTGCAAGGGACTGGCAGCTGTTGGTGGACCTCGAACGGCAGCTGAAGTTCCCCAACCATATCGCAGCCACCACCCTGCGACCAGACATTGTCCTAGTGTCTGAGTCTACTGAGCAAGTGGTGCTGCTGGAGCTGACAGTCCCATGGGAAGATATCTTGGAAGAGGCCTTTGAAAGGAAGCTCTCCAAGTACGCAGGACTGGTCAGCAACTGTCAGCAGGCTGGATGGAGAGCGAGGTGTCTCCCAGTGGAGGTTGGTTGTAGGGGATTCGTAGCCTGTTCTTTAGTTAGAGCCTTCAGCATTTTGGGCATCCAGGGGGAGAGAGGAAGAGGAGAGCCATCCGCAGTACCACCGATGCGGCAGAGAGGGCCTCAAGATGGCTGTGGCTCAAAGGAGGGGAGCCATGGAGTCCATAAATAGCTAGCCATCTGGACACAAGCTGGGGTCTGATCAGCCCCGGCTGGGTCACCTGGAGGAGGTTGTATGATGTTGAAAGACCCGAAACACCTGATAATTCCAGGAACATCACTGAAGATGTGTCCAGAAGCATCAGTAGATGTGCGTACACAGCTGAAAAGGAGGTTATGTTGAAGTTGTGTAAGACTTGTGTGAGGCCAAATTTGGAGTGCTCTGTGCAGTTCTGGCCATCTACCTACGGGAAAACTAATCAATATTGTTTGATACATGGATTATAACCATAGGAAAAAATGGCTAGAATCGCTTAGTACAAAAGTTAATTAAGATAGTACTTTATTCTCTGGGGCATAGAAGAATGACGGGAGCTCTTACAGAATTAATACAAGACTAGAAACATAGCAAAACCTACAGCACGATACAGGCCCTTTGGCCCACAATGCTGTGCCGAACACATACGTACTTTAGAAATTACCTAGGGTTACCCATAGCCCTCTTTTTTTTAAGGGGGTACAGATAGGATGAATGGATGCAGGGTTTTCACTCTCAGGCTGGTTGTGACTAGAACGAGAGGCCATTGGAAAGGTGACATTGAAAGGGGATCTGAGGGAGAACTTCACTCAGAGGGTGGTTTGAGTGTAGAATGAACTAAAGTGGAATCAGAATTAGAATCAGGTTTAATATCACTGGTGTATGTCGTGAAATTTGTTATGCGGCAGTAGTACATGGCAATACAAAATTAAAAAAAATAAATTAAGGTTAGAAATCTATATATTATATGTTAAATAAGCAGTGCAGGAGGAGAAAAGGGAAGTGCTAGATGCAGGTTTAATTGCAGTATTTAAGAGAACTTTGCTAGGTGGATGGGAGAGTTATAGAGGGTTACGGTCTTGGTATCGGTAGATTAGACTAAGCTGGAAAACAATTCACCACAGACTAAATGGGCCTGTTTCTGTGCTATTGTGCTCGATGACTAATGACTGAGCAAGGAAAATGCACTGGCAATTAAACAATATTATTAAGCCTGGTGTTTCTTTATTTGTGCTTTGCTCTTGCCAAATATTTGGGAGTGGCATATGGTCGGTTTCCTCCCCTCCGCATACGCATCTATTTTGGTGGTTGGCGGCTACTGCACTGCCTGTTCAAGGCAACAGTCACCAAGGCACATAAACTGTCCGGAGGATTCCCAGATATGCTTACGATGTTACTGCAAAAGCAGCTGTGTTGGTAGGGCCTGAGAGAAGAAGTGCAAGACAGCAACTGATTCTCCCCCCTCTCTGTCTTAACTTGTGTCTCCACAGGTAAGAAAAAGAACCGAGGGCTGAAGTTATCAAAGGAGGTTTTCGAGCAGCCACAGGCAAGTCCCACGTAAGTAACCAGCGAATCACGGTTATTTGAAGTTGGTGATGGAGATGATGATGATTATGAGGACACACAGTCCTCTTTTATTGTCATTTAGTAATGCATGCATTAAGAAATGATACAATATTCCTCCAGTGTGATATCGCAGAAACACAGGACAGACCCAGACTGAAAAACTAACAAAAACCACATAATTATAACATATAGTTACAACAGTGCAAAGCAATACCGTAATTTGATGAGAACAGACCATGGCACAGTAAAAGTCTCAAAGTCTCTTGAAAGTCCCATCATCTCACGCAGACGGTGAACGTCCAGCGCTGCAAACTTGCCGATGCAGCATCCTGGAAGCATCCGACCACAGTCCGACTCGGAGTCCGTCTGAAAACTCCGAGCCTCCAACCAGCTCTCCGACACCGAGCACCATCTCTGCCAAGCGCTTCGACCCCGGCCCCGGCAACAGGCAATAGGCAAAGCCGAGGATTTGGGGCCTTCGTCTCCGGAGATTCTCGATCGCACGGTAGCAGCAGCAAAGCAGGCATTTCAGAATTTACTCCAGATGTTCCTCCGTGCTTCTCACGGCTGTCTCCATCAAATCCGGATTGTGCATGGCCCCAAGTTACACATACGATATCAGTTGGAATGGCTGAGTGCGCTGCGTCGCGTCGCCATCTTCTCCTCCCTCCGGAGAGGGAGTCGGGATAAGGTTGTTCACTTCTCGACTGGACTGCCTGGGTTCATTAATTGGAGTGTAGGAATGAGGTGGAAGGTAGTCCCTGGAAAAGAGGGAATGGGATCATGACTTGATAGTTTACAGATCCACTGGGTAATGGCACTGAATTGAGTGATAGCGCAGAAACAGGACCTTCAGCAATGTTCCCTCTAATTTGTAATGACCAGTGTACGCAAAAATCCTGTGCTGTGCAATTTTTTTTGCCTAGTGACAATTATTCAGGCCTCCCTAGGCCTGAATAATTTCTACAATAAAAACAGTATAAATAAGCCAGTTCTAAAATCTGCAGACAAATCATCGCAAACCCCACACTGTCAACATCGTCTGCATCAGAAACTGGAAAATGAAATGTGATTTGTGTACGATCGTGAAATATACTTAACATGCCAACGAGGAAGAGGGTACAACCTTTTGTGCGCAGTTTAAATTCCTTTGTGTGCTAGTAGCAAAAGATGTGAACGTTGCCCTTCAGCCCATCTAGTCTGTGCTGAACTGTTATTGTGCCCAGTCCAGTTGACCCGCACCTGGACCATAGCCCTCCCACCCATGTTTCTTAGCCAAATATCTATTCCATTTTAACGCGCATCTACCACTTCCACTGGCAGCTCATTCCACACTGGCACCACTCTCTGAGTGAAGAGGATCCTCTTTCTGTTCCCCTTAAATATTTCATCTTTCACCCTAAATCTTCTAGCTTTCGTCTCACCCAACCTCAGTGGAGAAAGCTTGCTTGCATTTCCCTTAAATTTTTTTATACCTCTGTATACAGCACTGTTAAAAAGTCTTAGGCACATTTCATTATTTAGAACATAGAACATAGAAAACCCACAGCACAATGCAGGCCCTTCGGCCCAGAAAGCTGTGCTGAACATGTCCTTACCTTAGGACTACCAAGGCTTACCCATAGCCCTCTATTTTTTTTAAATCTCCATGTATTTATTTCCAGGAGCTTATTAAAAGACCCAATTGTTTCTGACTCTACCACCGCCACCGGCAGCCCATTCCATGCAGTCACCACTCTCTGCGTTTTTTTTAAAAAAAAGAGAAAACAACTTACCCCTGACGTCTCCTCTGAACCTACTTCCAAGCACCTTAAAACTATGCCCTCTCGTGCTAGCCATTTCAGCCCTGGGAAAAAGCCTCTGACTATCTACACGATCTGGGAGACCGTTTCACTGAACGCCTACGCTCTGTCCGCCAGAGAAAGCAGGATCTCCCATCGGCCGCACACTTTAATTCCATGTCCCATTCCCATTCTGATATGTCTATCCACGGCCTCCTCTACTGTCAAGATGAAGCCACACTCAGGTTGGAGGAACAACACCTTATATACCGTCTAGGTAGCCTCCAACCTGATGGCATGAACATTAACTTCTCTAACTTCTGTTAATGCCCCACCTCCTCTTCGCACCCCATCCCTCCCTCCCTCCCTTCCTTTCTTCCTTCCTTCCTTCTTTGTATTTATTTTCTTTATTTCCCCTTTTTTCTCTTTTTTTCTCTCTCTCCCTCTCACTATAACTCCTTGCCCATCCTCTGCTGCTTCCCTCCCCCTTTCTTTCTCCCTAGGCCTCCCGTCCCATGATCCTCTCCCTTCTCCAGCCTCGTATCCCTTTTGCCAATCAACTTTCCAGCTCTTGGCTCCATCCCTCCCCCTCCTGTCTTCTCCTATCATTTCGGATCTCCCCCTCTCCCTCCCACTTCCAAATCTCTTCTTTCAGTTAGTCCTAACGAAGGGTCTTGGCCCGAAACGTCGACTGTACCTCTTCCTATAGATGCTGCCTGGCCTGCTGCATTCCACCAGCATTTTGTGTGTGTTGCTCGAATCTCCAGCATCTGCAGATTTCCTCCTGTTTGCACTATCCACACGATCAATGCTTCTATTTATCTTTCAGGATAGAGTGTGGATCAGGCTCTATTGGCCTCTAGGCCGCATTGCCCAGCAACCCCCGACTTAACCCTAGCCCACTCACAGGACAGTTCATAATGACCAGTTAAAGTACCAACTGACATGTTTTTGGACTGTGGGAGGAAACCAGGGCATCTGGAGGAAACCCACATGGTCATGGGGAGAACGTACAAACTCCTCACAGGCAGCAGCGGGAACTTAGGCTAGACTCACTATCCTCCGGCTAAAGAAGCTCTTCCCCATTTCCATCCTAAAGGAGCGTCCTTCTATTCAAAGTTGAAAGTAAATTTATTATTAAAGTCTGTCACCATACACTACCTTGAGATTCACTTTCTTGCGGGCATTCACAGTCGAACAAAGGTATACAATAGAATCAGTGGAAAAACTACACACAAAGACTGATAAACAAAAACTCTGATGCTGAATACTCCAGACTCAGTTTTATAAAGCAACACCATTACTTCCTGACCGTTCAGCTTAATGCCATGACTAACGAAGGCGTACAAGCCATGTGTCTTTACCAACCGCACAATGTGTGGCCGCTTGCAGGGAGCTATTGGCTTGGACCTCAGGCTCCCTTATCCCTGAGACTTGTTCATTCTCTTAACTCCTTGACCATCCTCCGGTGAGGAGCATTACCACTTTGTTCCTGGCCGGTAGAATTCTATCGGTCTCCAAGAGACCTGGCGAGCCGATTGACAGCATAGCCACTCGCTTGTATCGGCGGCAGCACGCACAACTTGCCAGAAGAACTCAGCTGGTCAGGCAGCATCCAGTCGACATTTCCAGCCGAGACCTTTCCTCAGGACTGGAAAGGAAGGGGGCAGAGACCAGATTAATGAGCTGGGGTGCGGGGGGGGGGGTGGGGAAGAAATGAGGAAGGAGTCAAGATGGCAGCCGATAGGTGAGGGGCAAGTTGGGTTGGTGGGGGGGGCCGGGGAGGGATGAAGTAAGAAGCTGGGAGGTGATAGGTAGAAGAGGTAAAGGGCTGAAGATGAAGGAATCTGATTGGACAGGACAGTGGACCATGAGAGGGAGGTTTTCAGCATCTGCAGTCTCCTGTGTCTGTCATTCTTAACAACCTACTTAAGATTCATTGTCTGCCTCTAAGTTGCGCATTAGAATGTAGAAGTGATGGTTAAAGAAAATTGTTGTAACCCTCCCGTTAGACGTGGGGTTGCGTACATGAAGATGAGGAAAGTTGTGAGCTGTGATTCATAATGCCAGTGGCGGGCGGGTGGGTGGGATCCATTCTTGTTGTGACTGTGGGCCTACCTGTGCTCAGCAATAAAGCGTGGGCTCGGGGGAAGTGGGTGCAGTGTTGCCACAGTTCATGCTTCTGCCCCTGTAGCTGCAGTGACCCCGGTTCAATCCTGCCCTCGGACGCTGTTGGTGTCTGCTCTCCGTGGGCTGGTGCGGGTTTGCCTGGGGCGCTGCGGTTCCCTCCCACGTCCCAAGACCGAGCAGGTGGGTCAGGAGATGCCAGAAGCTGCTGACGCTGTTATCTGGGGCGACAAACCATCCGCTGGAGGCTCGAGCAGCAGCTGTGGGAGGGGAAGTGATGCGCTGACACTTCGGGTCGAAACCTTGCATCGGGACTGGGCGTTTGGTTGCTCTAATGTGCCCCAAGTGTAGGTGGGTAGCAGAGTAATTGGGGCGGGGAAGGGTGGAAGGACAGTTGATAGGCATCCAAGGAAACATGGGTTACAGGAATGAAAGAAGATGCATGGCCTGATGGGATTGGTCTGCTGGGGGCCAGTATAGACCCGCTGACCTGAATGGCAGCACATTACTTATGTGAGTGTGTCACGTTCTAAAAGAGGGAAAAACACCAAAATCTCCGGAGGAAATGCCGCAACTTGAGTGGGGTCTGTTTTTCTAGAGTTGTTTTGAATGAATTGGAAAACTGACATCTGCTTGGATGTGGCAGAGGGATGGTCTTTATTCCTGGAGCGAGTCCAGTCACTCTGTGTGCCTTGGAAAATAATTATATCAGGAAAAACACATGGTATGTTTTCTCTCTGTGTGTGGGAAAGTGAAGAGGCGCACAGCCCAGGGTCCGTCCTGTCACTGAGTCGAGGCTTTCCCCCCCACTGAGGTTGTGTGAGACTGGAACCGAAGGTCATGGGTTAAGGGTGAAAGGTGAAATGTTTTAAGGGGAACTTCCTCACTCAGAGGGTGGTGAGAGTGTGGAATGAGCTGCCAGCGCAAGTAGTGCATGTGGATTCGATTCCAACAGAGAAATTTGGATAGGTAGATCAACGAAAGCTATGGTCCAGGTCCAGAGGCAGGTCGATGGGACAAGACAGATGATAGTTCAGCATGGACCAGATGGGCTGAAGGGCCTGTTCCTGCGCCGAATGACTCTCAGATCATTTTGGGCTGAAAGTACAAGTAGGTGGTGAGAAAGATGCCATTAAACCAGAGATTGCTGATTACTGAGAGGCCATAAATCCCAGAGTGTATGACTGGTCAAAGTAGAATCAATCTGTGCCTTCTAAAAGGGGCTCGAGAGTAATTAACAGAGCTCTAGAGAATAGGACCCATGGGATTGCTCTGCTAGCAGGTGGTAAGTGGGTTGAATGGCCTCATGATGTGCTATGATAGAACTGTACTTTATTTTCAAATAAAACTGTGGAGTATGTAAAATCACAAATGCACATTATGAGCAGTTCATGCCCAAGTGTTCCTGTACGCTGTATGAGTACTTGCAGTCTTGTATACTGTATGTACCACAGCTCTTTTATACTTCATTTGTGAATCATGTCATCAGTAGGTACCTGTAGTTTAGATATTTAAATCCCTGTGATTTTTCATCAGATAGATCATCTTGGAAACTTCTATCTTCTGACTACTGTGGACTATCCTCCTAATGAAAGCACTGTCAATTTGATTCCTGTCCCCCATACCTGCTCTTTGTTTTTATAGTCATAGTCATACTGTGTTGATCCCGGGGGAAATTGGTTTTCGTTACAGTTGCACCATAAATAATTAAATAGTAATAAAACCATAGATAATTAAATAGTAATATGTAAATTATGCCAGGAAATAAGTCCAGGACCAGCCTATTGGCTCAGGGTGTCTGACCCTCCAAGGGAGGAGTTGTAAAGTTTGATGGCCACAGGCAGGAATGACTTCCTGTGACGCTCTGTGTTGCATCTCGGTGGAATGAGTCTCTGGCTGAATGTACTCCTGTGCCCACCCAGTGCATTATGTAGTGGATGGGAGACATTGTCCAAGATGGCATGCAACTTGGACAGCATCCTCTTTTCAGACACCACTGTCAGAGAGTCCAGTTCCATCCCCACAACATCACTGGCCTTATGAATGAGTTTGTTGATTCTGTTGGTGTCTGCTACCCTCAGCCTGCTGCCCTAGCAAACAACAGTAAACATGATCGCACTGGCAAACCACAGACTTGTAGAACATCCTCAGCATCGTCCGACAGATGTTAAGAGACCTCAGTCTCCTCAGGAAATAGAGACGGCTCTGACCCTTCTTGTAGACAGCCTCAGTGTTCTTTGACCAGTCCAGTTTATTGTCAATTCATATCCCCAGGTATTTGTAATCCTCCACCATGTCCACACTGACCCCCTGGATGGAAACAGGGGTCACCAGTGCCTTAACTCCCCTCAGGTCCACCACCAGCTCCTTAATCTTATCACGTAAGACATTAGGCCATTTGGCCCATCAATTCTGCTCTGCCATGGATGATTTATCAATCAATCATTCTCCTGCCATTTCCCTGTACCCTTTGACACTCTTATTAATGGAGAACCTATCAACCTCTACTTTAAATATACCCAATGACTTGTCGTTCACCATTCTCTGGCTAAAGAAATTCCTCCTCATCTCTGTTGCAAAGGGAAGTCCTTGTATTCAGAGGCTGTGCCCTCTGGTCCTAGACTCCCCCACTATAGGAAACATCCTCTCCACATCCATTCTTTATAGGCCTTTCTATATTTGATAGGTTTCAATGAGATACCCTTCGTCATTGCTCTAAACTCCAGTGCGTACAGGCCCTGAGCCATCAAGTGCTCTTCATACATGAATTGAATTATAATATTTAGTTATTCCTTTGTACTGGTGCTTTGCTTCGAAATATTTGAACCCAGAATAAAATCCTTGGTACCTGTTTTCCATGATTTTGTGAGCTCTGGTTTGGAACTCAGTGTTCCAGTGAAGGATATGATCTGGTTAGTGAACTAGCTGTCACCTCATCCAAGCCCTGCTCACACTGGGCACCTTCATTCAGTGAAAAGTACAGCTTCTCAAGTCCTTGAGAGTTTTGCTAGTTTTTAAAACCCTGCGTTTGCTCAGTGACCTGGGAGTTGCTGCAGGCTATTGAAAGAGGTTCCAAGACTAGGGGAACAATAGTTCACCTTTCCAGCCTTCTGGACTCTTAATTCCCAAGCGTGTTCAGCATCTGCCATTTTGTTTTGCATTTCCAGCACCCGCTGTCTTTTCTGCTTTGATTTCAGACATTTTCAGCTTTATCCTTTTTTGTTTTACTTCTTCCACGAGTGGTGGGGTAGAGATAGGGAGGTGTAAGGTGCTCCTTTCCTTCGCCAGCCTGCAGGTCACCCTTGGGCAAGGACTGGCACTTGCTTAGCCTCTCTCGACTAGGGTCACATGAAGCCATGCGACCAAGTGATGGATGATCACAAGTCGTGGTTGTGCCACCACTGACAATTTCTGAAGAGTATTGATAATTTCTGCGGTTGTAAAGACACTGCCCAGAAAGAGGCAATGGCAAGCCACTTCTGTAGAAAAATTTGCCAAGAACAATTGGTCATGAATAAGACCATGATTGCTCACGTTAAACGCCACAGTACATAACAAACGAACAAACCACTTCTGCTGTTCTAGAACATGGAACAGTACAGTCAGGTTCTTCGTCCCACGATGTTGTGCTGACCATTTAACTTACTCTAAGATCAATCTTGTCTTTCCCTCCTACGTAGTCCTCTATTTTATTTCTAAAATGCCCCAATATTTCTAGTATTATTCTCTCACTGTACACCTTGTTCTTGTGGTAGTTGTTGCTTTTCACGGCAGGCTCCACCATCTGCTGAGTCTCGTGTCCCCACAAACCCTCCTTCCTCGTCCTCTCCTCCCCTTCCCCTCTGTTACATCTGCGCCGGACAGCTACGTCAATATAGCAGTAAAATTAAATGTTTTACTGGGCCAGATTAATAATGGTAAATGCGAGACAACTTGCAGTGTGTTCGCGACGAACCAGGCCCGCCGAGACGTGAAATGGGCACTCGAAAGCCCACAGAAGAAAGAGGGGTTTCTGTGTGTTGGAGGCCCAATCAATTCACTGCATGGTTATTCGGCTCCATACGCATTTAATACATTTATGCAATCGATCCAATTGGAATCGATTGTTCGTCGCCAGCTTTTCCCAATTCTGCTCAAAGGTCATTGGCTTGCAACAGTCCCCCTTGCCCTTTATTTCAGAGCTTGCCTGAACCTCTGAATGGTTCCAGAGTTTTCTGATTTTGCTTCCTGTTGGGTTGATAGTCGGAGGATGTTGTAGCTGAATTAATTTTGTTCGTTCTCTCTGCAGCCCTCCCAGGGACCTGGACTCAAAGGCCTGCATTGCTATCGGTGAAAAGGTAAGATTCACTCGGCCCCTACCGTTCACTTGGCATCGTGCCAGAGTAATTGCAGAACAGCATGATGTTGTTATAGGGCCCTACATCACCACAAACAGATGTGAAGTCAGAATATTTCATTGTCCGTTTCTTCTGGAATTCTTGGAAAGTAAATAAAAGTGTGTGGAATCCTTAAAATAGAACAAAGCCCCTGGATCAATGTGTGAGATTGGAGAGGGTGCAGAGCAAGGTTCAGGAGAATAATTCCGGGAATGAAAGGGTTAGTGTACGAGGAGCATTTGGCACTAGGTAGCCTCCAACCTGATGGCATGAACAACATTTTCTCTGTCTTCTGGTAATTACTCCCCTCTGTTTTCTCTCCACTTCTCTCCCTACCCCCGCTTCTTCCCTCTTGTTCCATTCCCTATCCTAATCATCCTCTCATCCTCATGACCTACCCATCACCTCCCTCGTCTTCCCCACCTCCTTTCCTTGATTCCATGGTCCACTGTCCTTTCCTATCAGATTCCTCCTTCTTCAGCTCTGTCTTTTCCACCAATTCCCTCCCTGCTTCTTACATCATTCCCCCTCCGCCCCCACCCACTCACCTGGTCTCTCCTTTCTCCTGCCAGCTTGTATTCCATCCTCTCTCCTACCTTTCCAGTCGCGATGAAGAGTCTGGGCCTGAAACGTCAACTTTTTATCCCCCTCCATCGATACTGCTTGACTTGCTGAGTTCCTCGAGCTCAGGGGTTCCCCAGTCTGGGTTCTGCTTGGGGGGGGGCGGGTGGGTGTCTGTGTCTGTCTTGCAAGATTTCCAGAGTCTGCAGAATCTCTCAGGAATCTCTGTAACAGGATTTCTGCAGATGCTGGAAATTCAAGCAACACACATCAAAGTTGCTGGTAAACGCAGCAGGCCAGGCAGCATCTATTGGAAGAGTTTCAGTCGACGTTTCAGGCCGAGACCCTTCGTCAGGACTAACTGAAGGAAGAGTTAGTAAGAGATTTGAAAGTGAGAGGGGGAGGGGGAGATCCAAAATGATAGGAGAAGACAGGAGGGGGAGGGATGGAGCCAAGAGCTGGACAGGTGATTGGCAAAGGGGATACGAGAGGATCATGGGACAGGAGATCCAGGGAGAAAGACGGGGGGGGGTGGAAACAGAGGATGGGCAAGGGGTATAGTCAGAGAGACAGAGGGAGGAAAAAGGAGAGTGAGAGAAAGAATGTGTGTATAAAAATAAATAACGGATCGGGTACTAGGGGGAGGTGGGGCATTAGCGGAAGTTAGAGAAGTCAATGTTCATGCCATCAGGTTGGAGGCTACCCAGACAGAATATAAGGTGTTGTTCCTCCAACCTGAGTGTAGCTTCATCTTTACAGTAGAGGAGGCCGTGGATGGACATGTCAGAATGGGAATGGGACGTGGAATTAAAATGTGTGGCCACTGGGAGATCCTGCTTTCTCTGGCGGACAGAGTGTAGGTGTTCAGCAAAACGGTCTCCCAGTCTGCGTCGGGTCTCGCCAATATATAGAAGGCCACATCGGGAGCACCGGACGCAGTATATCACCCCAGCCGACTCACAGGTGAAGTGTCGCCTCACCTGGAAGGACTGTCTGGGGCCCTGAATGGTGGTAAGGGAGGAAGTGTAAGGGCATGTGTAGCACTTGTTCCGCTTACACGGATAAGTGCCAGGAGGGAGATCAGTGGGGAGGGATGGGGGGGACGAATGGACAAGGGAGTCGCGTAGGGTGTGATCCCTGCGGGAAGCAGGGGGGGGGGAGGGAAAGATGTGCTTAGTGGTGGGATCCCGTTGGAGGTGGCGGAAGTTGCGGAGAATTATATGTTGGACCCGGAGGCTGGTGGGGTGGTAGGTGAGGACCAGGGGAATCCTATTGTTAGTGGGGCGGCGGGAGGATGGAGTGAGAGCAGATGTGCGTGAACTGGGGGAGATGCGTTTGAGAGCAGAGTTGATAGTGGAGGAAGGGAAGCCCCTTTCTTTATAAAAGGAGGACATCTCCCTCGTCCTGGAATGAAAAGCCTCATCCTGAGAGCAGATATGGTGGAGACGGAGAAATTGCGAGAAGGGGATGGCATTTTTGCAAGAGATAGGGTGAGAAGAGGAATAGTCCAGATAGCTGTGAGAGTCAGTAGGTTTATAGTAGACATCAGTGGATAAGCTGTATCCAGAGATAGAGACAGAAAGATCTAGAAAGGGGAAGGAGGTGTCGGAAATGGACCAGGTAAACTTGAGGGCAGGGTGAAAGTTGGAGGCAAAGTTAATAAAGTCAACGAGCTCAGCATGCGTGCAGGAAGCAGCACCAATGCAGTCGTCGATGTAGCGAAGGAAAAGTGGGGGACAGATACCAGAATAAGCACGGAACATAGATTGTTCCACAGAGCCAACAAAAAGGCAGGCATAGCTAGGACCCATACGGGTGCCCATAGCTACACCTTTAGTTTGGAGGAAGTGGGAGGAGCCAAAGGAGAAATTATTAAGAGTAAGGACTAATTCCGCTAGACGGAGCAGAGTGGTGGTAGAGGGGAACTGATTGGGTCTGGAATCCAAAAAGAAGCGGAGAGCTTTGAGACCTTCCTGATGGGGGATGGAAGTATACAGGGACTGGAATCTCTGTAGTTGCTTTTGCTGCAATGCTTGCTTTGACCACTTGAGGGGGCTGCTCCCCTATTCCCTGCTTAAAGTAGAACAGAATGTGCACTTTGCTTCTCAGAAAGACTTTGAAGATTCCTCTGTAACCCATGAGGCAGTCTTTTCAATCTTAAGGTTTAACTCTGATTGTAGAAGGCTGCGTGACAGTGTAAAGTGGGGAACTTCCCTGTGTGTAACTTGGAAATGCATTTTGGTAGCAGGAATAAGGGCGATTTTCTAAATGGGGAGCAAATTCTGAAATCCGAGATGCAAGTGGACTCTGGGAATCCTCGTGCAGGATTCGCTAAAGGTTGATTTGCAGGTTGGATCAGTAGTAATGATGGCAAATCAATGTTAGATTTCATTTCAAGAGGACTAGAATATAAAAGGAAGGATGTAATACTGAGGTGTTATAAGGTACTTGCACACTTCTCTAACCTCAAGACAGGCTGTCCTTTTTTTGGCCTCCAGCCACCAGTGGGTTCTGATTCAGGCCTGGGCATTCAAACATTTGGCCTTTGATCAATAAGAATTCACAAAACCTCTGTTATTATTTATTTATTTACTTAGAAGTTCAGTGCGAGACGGGGCCTACTGACCCAGTGAGCCACGCTGCCTAGCAACCCAGCTGTTTAATCCCACCCTAACCGCAGGACAATTTACAATGGCCAATTAACCTACTAACCGATGCGTCTTTAGAATGTGGGAAGAAAGCAGTGTGCCCGGGAGGAGCCCATGCAGTTCACGGGGGAGAACATGCAAACTCCGTACAGATGACGTCAGAGTTGAACCCCGAACTCCAGCCGCGCTAACTGCACCGCTACTGTGGTATAGAGCACGGACAGATGGGATTATATTGGATCAGTGCAGACCTGTGGGCGACGGGCCCTGTTCCTGCGCTGGGCTGATCCGTGTTTTATGTTAGCACATGGAAAGGGCAGGACTGTGCTGCTAGCATTTGGGGATAATCTAGCCTTGACTCAGTGGAGCTGTGTGGTCACGAGGGGGCAGCAGTGGTCCATGACTACACTGTAGAGTCATGAGTTGGGTTCAGCCCATGTATCGCACAATGCCTGAGCAGAAACTCAAAAGAAGTGTTGGGATACCCAAAAAGCACACAGAACCTGCTCTAAGAAGTTAAATGTTCACCTTGGTTCCTTTTGGTGATATGTGTGTTTCAATACTGCAGATTTTGCTAAAATAACAATTCATTTTAGTCTTATAGAAAAGAGAAGACGCAACATTATAGCATAGTCCAGGCCCTTCGGCTCACGACGTTGTCCCGATCTTTTACCTACTCTAAGATGAATCTAACCCTTCCCTCCTAGATACCCCTTAATTTTCCCATCATCCATGAGTCTAAGAGTTTCTTAAATATCCCTAATCTATCTGCCCCCACCACTTCACTATAGATCTGGATTCCTTGTCAGAGTTGACTTTTGGCAATGTTGAGCGAGGGATAAATATTGGCCAGCTGAGGGACCAGATGAGGCCTCTTGTGACACTCTCTTCTGGAAGAGAGAGCATCAATTCCCTCAGGAATCTTGAGTTTCTGCCCCTTTCATGGGATCCTGGTGGAGCCTAAAGCGTCAGAGGGGTGTATGTGATAGTGTGAGTGTGTGTGGAGTGAGAGAGAGATCCGCTGACAAATCCACTGCGGGGTTACCACGTAAGTTGTGCTCTTTTGCCTGGTCACTCTGGAGATTTGATCAAAGCAAACTCGCCATTTGACATCAGAAACTAACATAATTAACATCAACTGTTTCCTCTTTTCCATAGATGCTGCCTGGCCTCCTGAATTCCTTCAGTATTTTGTGTGTGTTGCTTGGATTCTAGCATCTGGATATTTTTGGGTTTGCGATAATTAACATAAAATTGACTGGTTAACATAAGTTATTCACTACTTAAGGTAATTCACCATCTTAATAATAATAGCCTATTTTTTGATATAATTGTCACTTTTTCATACTAGAAGATCAGTTAGCTACACAAAAACACAATGCTGGAGGAACTCAGTAGGTCAGGCAGCACCTGTGGAGAGGAATTATGGAGTCGATTATTCAGGCCGAGACCCTCCATCAGGACTGTTTAAGATCAGATAGCTGCCTTTTTGTCCTGGACAATACCTCTTGTACTTGGAAGCAGTGTGATCTGGAATGAATTGTACAGTTGGAATCCACACCAACCTTGTCACAAGGACCAGATATTGTTTGCAGCCTCTGCCTGTCCTTGTCCCAGGAGACCTGACCTTGGCCAACTCTTGTTACTTAACAGCGATCATCCCCTCGACTTAAGGGATTGTCACCTCACCTGGCAACATCGTAATACATAATGTGTTATGCAGCACACAGCTTCTGCCAGGATGAAGCAGTGTCTGACCTGTCAACTGACTGAGTTATGGCAGGGTCTCCGGATGTGAACGTGTATAAATAGTTGGTCTGCAAACGTGTTCTGTCAGTTGCCTCTCTGTTGACAGACGCCCTGCGTCCGTTTTCGTGGGATTGGCTGAAATCTTTTATATTCTTACAATGTTGGAATCCATCGGGGCTCTAGCTCTGGAAATCCTATCAGTTTTCTTTTTCGGATGCCAACCATTCTGCTAGAGATATTTAAAAATAAATTTTTGCTTTCTTTTGCGTCAAAGCATTTTGGGAAGTTGGCTTTTGGTAACTTGTGCTGCGGTGTTAGCTGCTGACTTCTGATGGTTGGTTCTGTTAGTCCATGGAGCCTGATCTCAGGAGCATCAGATGGGGGCAAGTAGGGTTGATGGGGGCGGGGGGGGAAGAGAGAGGATGTGGAGCTGGGGGAGGGATGGGTTTTAACACTCACGCTCCCTTTGGTGACTCAGAAGCAACTTTGCCGCAGACTGCAGGGAAACTTCCTGAGTGATTGAAAACCAATGCTGGAGTGTGCCCAGACGCTCGCGGGCTGCCCCCAGCACACCCTCGAGTGTGTTGGCTGTTACTGCAAATTGCGCATTTCACTGTATATGTGATAAATGAACTTGATTCTTGAATCCTGAAAATTACCTCTGAACCTAGACCATTTAGGATTCTGCTCTTAAGATAGTGGAGCAGAATCAGGTCATTTGGCCCATCGAGACTGCGCCACCATTCCATCATGGCTGATGTATTATCTAACCCCAGGTTACACCAGCGCATCCTAAAATGTATCTCAGCATCAACACTATTCTCCTGCCTTCTCCCCGTAACTTTTGGCGCCCTTACTAACGAAGAGTGCATCAAACTCTGCTTTAAATATATCCAGTGACTCACCCCCTCCAGTCATCTGTTGCAATGAGTTCCACAGATTCACAACTGTCTGGTGAAAGGAATTCTTCCTTATCTCTGTTCTAAAGGGAAATCCTTTCATTCTGAGGCTGGCCCTCTGGTCCTAGACTCTCCCTCTGTTGGAATTGTCCTCTGCATCTAGACCTTTCAATATTTGGTAGTGTTACGTACCCTGTAACTGGATTGCCAAACCAGCAGAAATGGATCACTCAGTTGGAGTCTGGATTATTAGAACTAAGAAAGTTTTATTAAAGAAACAAGCAACACAGTACTCTAATCAAAAGGATAATAAATGCAACAGTTCAGCAATGACAAACACACATGTACACAGAATTTGGATAACAGGATCAATCAAGCTCTATCGTTGTCTAGGGGTAAATGACCAGTTTCAAAGTGATGTTCAACTCAGTTCAGTTCAACTGAGTTCAGTTCAGTTCGCAGTAATCACTGCTGTGGTGATGGACAGTGGCGGGGGGGGAAGGAGAGAGAGAGCAAAACGAATGAATATTCAAACGGCTTCCACACAGACCTTCACAATCAGCTTTCGGGCCAGCCCTTTGTGATGTCTTCTGAGGTCACCGACCGTGACCCCTCCGTTTCCAGATACGATCGTTTCTCTGCGGTGAACCTGGCACCCAGGCAAGGGCGGACACACACCAGGTTCCCGCCGATCGTACCTTTCCACCGTGTGCGTCTATGGCTTGGTCCCGCGACCAGCCCTCCAAAACTTCCCACTGACTTATGGGAGGCGCACTGCTTCCAGGGTCTCGTTACCTCGTGGTGTCGTGTGTGTCCTGCCTTAGCGAACTTGTCCCTTTTTATCCCCCTGCTGGGGTATCGCCTGTCCATCACTTCAAACAGTTCAGGGTTCAAAGGGGGAGCCGATCTTGACAGCTCTCCTTCCGTCCCTTCATTAACATCTCCAACTGCTGCTCCATTGTTTTCCTTATCTCTCTTTCTCCTGAAGACAGGTGGCAGACCAACTGCTGATCCCACTGGTGCAAACACAGGACAGCTAACATCGTAATTTATGTGTACTCTTGTCACAGTAGGTTTCAGCTTGCTTGGGATGTTCCCAAAGAGTAGCAAGCCACTGGTTAGGAAGATGTGAATTGGAAGCAGGAGTGGACCATTCAGCCCTGCAAACCTATGCCCGATCATTCAGAATGTGGGAGAATGAGGGACAACCTCACTGAAGTGTTTAAAATGACGAGAGGCACTGCTAAGGTTGATGATAGCAGACTTTTCTCCGACACAGAGGAACACAAAACTAAAGGGCATAATTTTAGGGTGAGGGGGAGAAGAGACCCACGAGGCAACTTTTTCATGCAGAAGGTGATAAATGTATGGAATGAGCTGTCAGAGCAGGAGGTTGAGACAGTACAGTAGTGTCATTTCAGTCGGTATGTGGAGGGGCAAGGCTGGCAGGGATATGAGCTTGAGCATACAAAATTGGGATTAGCTGGGCAGGCACTGTGGTGTGGTTGGCTTGGACTTGTTGGACCAGAGGGCATGTATTTGAGTTGTATTGTTCTATGACTGGAAGATGGGATTGCACTCCCAGCGTTCCTGTCCACCCACAGTAACCTAGCTCATCAATAAATTATCATCCTTTACTTTAAAAACTTTCAAGAGCTCTTTAAGGAAGACAGCTGCAAAGATACTTTGTCCTGTGCCTAAGACTTTTGCACAGTACTGTACATTGTCTTCCCAGTTACCAAATAACACTTCATACTACTGAACTCATACAAAGCTAAGTACTCTATTTCTGTTTCCCAACCACCTTCTCATTTTAAACAATATACAGTACTGTGCAACATTCTTAGGCACCCCAGCTATATATATGTGCCAAGGTCTTTTGCACATTTCTGTATTGCTCGTTTATCTTGAATGGGCCCCCTTATTTTTAAACGCTTATTCTCTCACCAGAGGAGTGATCCTCTCCATTTCCATCTTGTCCTGAGAGCTGAAGATCTTCTACATTACAATGAAGGCATCTCCACTCTTCTGAACTTCAAGATCAACCTCAGGATGCTTGAGGAACCCAGTGGACCAGGCATCATTTACAGAGAGAAACAGGCAGCCAGTGTTCCAGGTCAAGACCCTCCATCTTGACTGGTCCAAATCCAGTCCAGATGAAGGGTCTCAAACTGAAATGTTGTCTGTCCTTTTCCCTCACGGATGCTGTCTGATCATCTGACCCACTGCATTTGCAGCGTGTTGTGTCTCTAGCACATTCAAGACTAGCATGTCCAACCTTTCCTCATGGGATAGTGTGCCATTCCAGGATCAAGCCCAGTAGACTTCCTCTGGACTGCTTCCAAAACATTCACATCTTTCCTTAAGTAAAGAAACCCTGATGGAAGGCAGTCCTCCAGATGAGGTTTCATCAATCCAATATAAACCTGAACCACTATCTCCTAACCTTGCTTTCAATTCCCAGTGTTCTCTTGTGAAATTTCCTAATTACTTGCAGTATCTGTATACCAGATCCCCACTGCACCTTGGATGTAACTTTTTGCAGTGTTAGCCTTAAGCTGATCTGGATTTCTTTGGACTGATTGTAATACCCACCATTTCCCCATTAGCAACTTCAGAACTCTGCTTTTGTAGTGTTGTAATATCCAGGTCCTTAAAAAATGAACCACGTTGTCTGACTGTTACGTATGCGCGGAGCAAGAACGACAATGGCATGGTATAATTAAACTTTTTTCTGAGTAATATTAGTACACACAGGGAAACTTGTAGTGTGTGAACGATGAACCGGGCCCGTGAGATGAACAGCACGTGCACTCGAAAACCTTCACCAAAAGAGAGCACCTCCTGCACGTGAGAGCCACTAGACTCACCACGCTGTCAATCAGCTGCAGGCGCGTTCGTCACATTCCCACAACCGATCTGCTGTGGTAGTGATTGGCCTCGATGGAGACGTACTGTGCGTGCTCCATTGTGTGTTGTCCACTGGGAGTCCAATGTCCATGCTCCCGTCTGCTTTATTCACCACCTGCTCTAGTTGAGACGGTCCTCTGCTGGCCTGAACCGTACTTACCGGCCACTGTTTACTGACGGCTACTAAACTCGAGTGCTTGTTTCCACAGAACTTTGAGGTGAAAGCCGATGATTTGGAGCCACTCTCGGAGCTGGGCCGCGGTGCTTATGGCGTGGTGGAAAAGATGCGACACACACCCAGTGACACGCTGATGGCCGTCAAGGTAGGGGCAGTCTGCTGAACGGCGTCTGGCTTGTAGGTCACTTCGGAAGAAGGGGGCCGTGGCCTTTGACCCTGGTGTGTTAATTGTGACTTGAGTCGGTGGTTGTTGGTTGTACTTTCTCCACTTGGCCTGGTTTTCCTGTCGTGCGCCATGCCCTGGGCTCCCTCGGTGTGGAAATCCGGGAGACCCAAGCGATGACTGACAATGGAACCTGGACCAGCAAACAAGATGGGGGAGCTCTGTGGGTCACATAGCATCTGTGGAGAGGAAATGGGCAGGTCACGCTTCAAGTCAAGCTTCTTCATTTGGGATTAAAGGTAGAGGAGAGAGAGGGGCAGTCCAAAGGGGGTGAAGGGAAGGAGGAGGGCAAGACCTGGTAGGTGATAGGTGGATCCAGGTTAAGGAGGGGTGATGGGTAGATGGAGGAAGGAAGAGTGGAGATAGAAATGGAGCCTGAGAGGTGATAGGTGGAGGTAACGAAGGGCGGCCGACGATTGAATCTGATGGGCGAGGAAGCTGGGAAGGACATGAACTTCTTGACCATTGCTGCACCCTTCCCGGAAACGGTAGCTGCACTAACTCACCCAAATAATTACGTAGCAAATTAACTCCAGTCTGTACCATACCTTCCTCAAGTCTGAAACGGCAACGTGAGTAACAGCAGGGGCAGGTTTGGAGCTCAGACCTTCCGGTCAAGGTGCTGGAAGAAAGTCTGCCCGTACTCTTGAATTTTTTCAGTGCCAGCTGGCAGTCCACACATTGCGCAAGATCCAAAGTACTGTGTGTCCTGGGTAAAGTGCCCAAATAGGATATTAAGTTATGATAAGTCCGTTGCAAAAGTTGTCGGCATTAAACATTGGTTAGTGAGGCCCTCCCCCCTCCCCACACCTCCTCCCAGTGGAGTAGAAACCTCCCCTTGGCTGCACATTGTGAAGGCGTGCACTTGATTGGGATGGGTTCTTCCTTCTGATTACTGATGGTTCACGGGGCACTGGGTGGCTGCCTCTTTGTTGTGCAGGCAGCTTCTCGTCTTCTACACTGCAGAGCCCATAAACCATGGAGCAGAATTAGGCCATTTGGTCCATCAAGTCTGCTCTGCCATTCCATCAAGGCTGATCTACTATCCCACTCAACCCCATTCTCCTGCTGTCTCCCCATAATCTTTGACACCCTTACTAATCAAGAACTTATCAGCCTCTGCCCAGTGATTAGGCCTGTACAGCTGTCTGTGGCAATGAATTCCACAAAGGTCAGAGGTGAGCCAGTGCCCGGTTCCTGCTTCACTGCAGTCCGGAGACAAAGGCCAAGATGCACCTGGCATCTTGCTCCTCCAACCCCCACCCCTGAGCTTTCTGCCAGGGTGATTGGAATTTAACCCCACTCATGTGAATGGGGAATATTGAGGCTGAGAGAAAAGTTAGACAGTTTTTTTTCTATTTGTTGATGTATTTGGCTAATTTCTACAACTTAAGGTGCTTTTAATTAAATGTGTTATTTTTAGATGTTACACTGTTGGGGTGGAGATATGCCTCTACCAAAGGAGGTGTGAGGTACTCCTCCCTCTGCTAACCTGCAGGTCACCCTTGGGAAAGGTGTAGCACCCCGCGCCCCCCCCCCACCCGATCAGGGTCATGTGAAGCCACGGGAGCAGCTGGTAGATGGTCATTTGAGCAGCTGGTGTGTATCACAATTCCTGGTTATGCGACCACTGACGCCAGCAGACAGTCTCTGAAGAGTATTGATATTGGATGGGGTCACCTGACTTGTAAAGGCACTGCCCAGAAGAAGGCAGTAGCAAACCACTTCTGTAGAAAAATTTGCCAAGAACAGTCATGGTCGCGGAAAGACCTGGTGGCCCACGTCATACGACACGGCGCATAACGAACAAGCCATTGTTTAAGGATTTTGAACTTGTTATACATGCCCTGGCCTTTATAAACAGTTGTATTAGGGAGCTGTTGAAAGGCTGTCAGGGTGTTCCGGAGATCAGGCCTCAGGAGGCACTGCCTGGGGCCAAGTTACTGCTCTTGAATCATTCCAGTTGGTGGGAGGGTTCTTGGGTGTTGGAGAGAGTGGCCATGTCGATTGGTTGGGATGGGTGAAGGTTCAGGTTGGGCCTACTTATGATTATTATTATTATTATTATGATTATGAGGACACGCAGTCCCCTTTAATTGTCATTTAGTAATGCATGCATTAAGAAATGATAAAATGTTTTTCCAGAATGATATCATGAAAACACATGACGAACCAACTTAAAAACTACAAAAACCACATAATTATAACATATAGTTACAACAGTGCAAAGCAATACCCTAATTTGATAAGAACAGACCATGGCACGGTAAAAGTCTCAAAGTCTCTCGAAAGTCCCATCATCTCACGCAGACGGTGAACCTCCAGCGCCGCCAACTTGCTGATGCAGCATCCTGGAAGCATCCGACCACAGTCCGACTCCGAGTCCGTCCGAAAACTCCGAGCCTCCGATCAGCTCTCCGACACCGAGCACCGAGCACCATCTCTGCCGAGCGCTTCGACCCCGGCCCCGGCAACAGGCGGTAGGCAAAGCCGAAGATTAGGGGCTTTTGTCTCCGGAGATTCTCGATCGCACAGTAGCAGCGGCAGCGAAGCGGACATTTCAGAAGTTACTCCAGATGTTCCTCTGCGCTTCTCACGGCTTTCTCCATGAAATCCAGATCGTGCACGGCCCCTAGTTACACATAATCGAAATTCACTGGGAACGGCCGCGCACACTGCATCGCGCCACCATCTTCTCCTCCCTCACCTTCATACTTGGTCATGTAGGCCGAGATTCACGCTGACCTTCTGTATTCGACTCAAGAGAGTGGACACCAAAGCCATAGGTGAGGGCCAGCGTCATCCAGCTTGATAGGATAGTATGAATTCCCACAAACTGTTAGAGAACTGGAATGCCACACATGGTGGTTGTTTTATTGGACATTGAACGTACACAGCTGAGTATAAATCTCTGCTCCTTTGGGTGCTGCTGACCACGTTTATCTGTATTAGCATGTCCTTGTCAGGAGCTCTAACATAACGAGCAGTCCTTCCTCCATTTATTAACAATGCATGGAAATGATGGAGAGGAAATGTTAGTCAGCCCAGAACTTTTCAGTCAGGTTTCTGTAAGTGCCATGCCAGCAAGGTTTTCATTCCTGAAGGATATGGTTTTGACAAACTTCTACAGATGCGTGTGGTGGAGAGTGTTACTGACTGACTGCAGCAGAGCCCAGTATGGAAACACCAATGCCTTTGAATGGAAAATCCTACAGAAGGTAGTGGGTTTGGCCCAGTACATCGCAGGTAAAGCCCTCTCAACCATTGAGCACAGCTATATGAAACGCTGCCATAGAAAAGCAGCTTTCATCGTCCGAGATCCTCACCACCCAGGTTAAACTCTTTTCTCACTGCTGCCATCCGATAGAAGGTACAAGAGCCTCAGGACTTGCACTTCCAGGTCAACAATTAGGCTTTTGAAAAAAAGGGGATAACTACACTCACTTGCCCATCATTGGGATGTTCCCACAACCAATGATCTCACTTTAAGGACTCTTTATTTTGTTACTTAATGTTCTCTTTATTTATTGCTACTTATTTATATTTGCATTTGCACAGTTTGTTGTCTTATGCACTCTGGTTGATCTTTCATTGATCCCGTTAATAATTACTATTCTATAGATTTGCTGACTGTGCCCGCAGGGAAATGAATCTTGTGGTTGTATGTGTACTCTGATAAAATTTACTTCGAACTTTGGTTCAAGATAATTAAACAAATACGTGATTGAATTGCAAGTGCGAAGAAATGAGCTTGTTTAACCAAAGCATGTTCTAAAGCAGCAAGGAGAATTTTGACAGCTCATTTGTATGATGCTGGTAAATGGCAACAGCTTCCATTTATACAGTGCCTTTAAGGCAGCAAAAATCTCCATCGAGGTAGGGGAAAAAAAACATAGACTCTGAGCTACGTAAAACTGCTGTCTGTAAGGAGTTTATACATTCTCCCTGTGACCGCGTGGGTTTCCTCCGGGTGCTCCCGTTTGTTTCCACGGTCCAAAGGCGTGTCATTTGGTAGGTTAGTTGATCATTGTAAGTTGTCCCATGATTAGGCTAGGGTTCAATCTGGGGATTGCTGAGTGGTGTGACTTAAAGGGCCGGAAGGGCCTATTCCGTGCTGTATCAGAAGATTAAAAAATAAAGCATCTTGGTGCAAGAGGACTAAAATTTGGTGAGAGACTTTTTGAGCAGGAGGTAAGGAAGAGTGTGAGGCTCTTTAAAGAGAGGACGCTAGAGCAAGGAGCTCTTTGTAGCTGTTCCAGGGATCGGAAGCCTCTCTGTGGGTTTGAGTGGATGGGGGGTGGGAAAGGAGCTTGCTTTGTTGTTGTTGCTGCCGCTTGTGATGCTGTGCATTGTGGGTATTTTATGTTGGCGCCAGAACGTGTGATGATACTTGTGGGTTTCCCCCAGCACATTGTTGTGTGTGTGTTGGTTGTTAATGCATTTCACTGTGTGTTTATGTGATATACTTAAATCTGTTTGTCTCTTTTCCATTCTCAGTGCACATGGGCAGCTTTCAAACAAAGTTATCAGCATGTGTTGTATGAGATAGAAGTTTTCTTGTCAGTAGCGTGTACTTATGATAGAGAGGAGATGTTATGTTATTTGGTGAACTTTTATTTCAGGAATGCGCGATTAGTAAATGTGAGTGGGCAGTTCTAGCCCACAGTGTTTTGTATGTGGAGAGTTTGCTACAATGTGTTGACCTGGTAAGGTCAATTCCTAATCAGCGTGTAAATTCCATGATATCTGATACGGTATTAGGTCTGCTTTCTGATTGTTGTTTATCAGGTCTGTACTTCATTCCAGATGAACTTTATTGGCTTTTTCTGTTCCTCTACTTTTTTTTTTCTTAAAATATTCTCGCTTTCTGTGGCAGTCACAAGACCAATTTTTCCACATTCCTTTACCCAAATTTGTCTTAAAAGAGGCAGCCCATAAAAGTGTTATTTATAGCGTGCAGAGGTAATTCAATAAACAAGCAGCTTATTACAAATGAGGGCAAGCTGGAGACTGCATTTCTAATTTAAGATAACTGGTCTGTGTGGAAATTATGTCAGTTATGCAGTCGCATAGCTAATTTTTCTGGTAGCCTTTGACTTGAGAACCAGCCTGAAAAGATGGGGATAGGAACACATTTTTGTTTTGAATTTGGAAGACCTTTTCTTTTCTTTAAGAGTTGTTGGTTGCGTTTTGTGCAATACTTATTCCCGTATCAGCCCAAGTTCCCTCTGTTGCAAAGTGCCCAAAGCTTCTTTGATCAAATTGCTTCATTGTGTTAATGAAACCATCATTACAATCAGAAAATGTATGAAATACTCAGCAAGTTAGACAGATCTAGAGAGAGACACAGAGAGAGAAACAGCAGTTAGCATTTTCTGCCAAACGCCCTCCTTGGAACTAGGAAAGTATTGGAATGATTTTGTGGTCCTCATTTTCCACCCCAGGTCTCCTTTGTCAATTTCCGCCACATTCAACAAGGATCCACCATTTATAAGAGTTATCCTTTCTCCTATTTATCCCTCAGCCCAACTATCTGCAACTTGGAAATTAGTTTGTTTTCTTGCTTTCACAGCTCTGACTGCTTTTGACTAGTAACATTGCTGTTAATTCCTTTTTCATAGATGCTCTCTGCACATTGACCATTTCCAGCTCTTTCTGTTTACAATACTGTGCAAAAGGTGTGTGTGTGTGTGTGTGTGTGTGTGTGTGTGTGTGTGTCTATCTCTGGGTTGCCTAAGACTTTTACACACTACTGTGTATTGGTTAAAATAGGAAGGCAGTTGGGAAACAGAATTAGGAGTACTTAGCTTTGTATTAGCGCAATGGTATTGTGTTATTTTAGTAACTGGAAAGACATTGGGGTGGCAGAGTGGAGATGTATCTCTGCCAATGGAAGTGTAAGGTGCTTCTCCCCTCCACTGGCCTGCAGGTCACCACTGGGCAAGGTGTAGCACCTGCTTAGCCCCTGTTTTTCACCCCCCCCCACTGATCTAGGTCACGTGAAGCCCAGGTGGTGGATGGTCACATGAGCAGTTAATGCACGTCGTAAGTCCTGGTTACGTGACCACTGACCTCAGGCAGACAACCTCTGAAGTGTATTGATAATGGCTGGGGTCACCCATCTTGTAAAGACAGTGTCTAGAAGAAGGCAACAGCAAACCACTTCCGTAGAAAAATCTGTCAAGAACAATCACGGGCATAAGGGATGGAAGACTATGATTGCTACATCATGTGACACAGCACATAATGAACAAATGAAAGACTTACTGTGTAAGAGTTTTAGGCACCCTCGCTATATATATGTGCCTTAGACCACTGTACAGTACTGTATATTAGTCTAATAGTTTATCCTTTCCATTGGCCAGGTGGTAAAACTGACCACTTATTATTGTGAGACATTTGATTGTATTATCACATTTACAAAGTGTATTGGAATGGATGCTAGGAACTATTTATTATGAAAACAAACTTGGGTGCATCAATTAAAAAAAACTTAAATAAGCTTTATTTTCATATTCTGTGCCTGGTAGTACTTCACCTGCCCCCTCAACTATAATTGTTTGTAAGTTAATTTTTTGAGAAGGTATTTACTTGGTCACAGAATTGTGCGTATTGTTGGCAGTGTAGACAGTTATTTTTCCTAATTGTCCCTGAAGTGAAGAAGCAGTTTAGTCAACCAGATCGGTTAGTTTGGAGTCCTTTACACTTGGTGGCTACTTTATTAGGTACAGTAGATACCAAATAAAGTGGCCACTGAGTGTATACTCGTGGTTTTCTGCTGCTGTAGCCCATCCGCTTCAAGGTTTGACGTGTTGTGCATTCAGAGATGCTTTCCTGCACACCACTGTTGTAATGTGTGGTCGTTTGAGTTACTGTCACCAATCTATCAGCTTGAACCAGTCTGGCCCTTCTCTGACCTCTCATTAAGAAGGAATTGTTGCCAACAGAACTGCTGCTCACTGGATTTTTTTTTTTGTTTGTCACACCTTTCTCTGTAAACTCTAGAGACTGCTGTGCATGAAAATCCCAGGATGTCAGCAGTTCCTGAGATACTCAAACCACCCTGTCTGGCACCAACAATCATTCCACAGTCAAAGTCACTTAAATCATATTTCTTCCCCATTCTGATGTTTGGTCTGAACAGCAACTGAACCTTCTGACCACGTCGGCATACTTTTATGCATTGAGTTGCTGCCCCATGATTGGCTGGTGAGATATTTGCATTAATGAGCAGGAGTACTTAACAAAGTGACCACTGAGTGTAGATATGTCAGACCAAGCAAGGACAGCAGGCATTCTTCCCTGAAGGACATTTATGAGGCTGATTTAAATTTATATTCCCATGCCATCAATACAGAGACAAGCTGTTAGTGCCCGACTTATGACTTACTGCGCCATTTATTGTGGAGGAGCACTTCATATTCCGTTAATCGAATTTACCATTATTACAAGTTTAAATAGACATCATTAACAATTTTGCTCAGTCCATTGCCCCTTGGAGTGTCTGGGTTTGTAGGTCCCCTAATACTAAGTCCTTATCCTGGTGTTCACATCTTCCTGAAGCTTGTCGCTCCCTCCAGCAATAGTGCAGTCACCTGAGTCGAACACTATGTTCTTCAAAGGGGTTGTCTATTGGTCGCTCCTCAAGTGCCTTTAGAGGCTGATCCAGGGTGCACTTAACCATAAATGGAGAAAGCCAGTGTGTGACATTGCCTCGCGTAGGTAGGCTGATGCCTAGGAAGCCAGCACACGCTCCTTTACAGATCGAGGTTAGGTTCCAGTGGCGTGGATCGCAAGATGACTGGTGACCCTTGGCCGCTGTTGTGATGTGTCCTCATCTTCCGCCAGCTCCACCGTTGAGGTCTTGGTTGGATCGCTGTTTGTCTGGAACCTCTCCCTTGACCGTACTGTCAGGGGCCTACCAGGAGCTAAGTGCCAGATGCCTGAACTCCAGATGGTATTGCTCTCAGGAGACCAGAAATACACAAGCCTCTCTACCACAACAAGGTGACAATCGTTGGAGAAGGCCCAGCAAAGGATCCCTCTATGTTCCTGCAAATTTTGCCCTTTGTACATTCCTGATTTCCTTTGCTCCCTCAGTGGTACCATGGCCTTTGCTGCCAAGCCTCAAGCTCCAGGCTCTTATTTCATAAATCCTCCACCATGTTCTCCTCCCTCTCTCTGACCAACCTTTTGGTCTTTTTGGTAAACAATCTTGGAGGAAATAATGTATCATTTGTTAATGCATGCATTACTAAATGACAATAAAAGGGGACTATGTGTCTTCATAATCTAATCTAATGAATATTAACTCTCAAGAGAAAATCTGCAGGTGCTGCAAATCCAAGCAACGCACACAAAATGCTGGAGGAACTCGGCAGGCCAGGCAGCATCAATTGTAACACTTAAACAGATTTTGCCTGTTAATTGCTTTTACCTTACTTGTGTCATGGTTATACAGGTTTTGTTCATCACTGATACACTTTGTTGCCCTGTTTCTCACCAGAGCTGTCATTAATTGGCTGTTTCTGTAAGACCTACTGGGTCATTCTTTGCCACGGCACTATCATCATTTTTAAAGTGGACAGCTTAACAATTTTTTTTAACAAAATGAAATACCACAAACATGTCAGTTTTAATAATAATAATACAACTTCACTTAATTTTAATGGAAATCTTGTGCTGTAGGATTTTAGACCATAAGACATAGGAGCAAATCAGGCCACTCCGCCCATCGAGTCCGTTCCTCATTTGATCATGGCTTATCTATATCCCTCTCACCCCATTTTCTTGCCTGTAACATTTCAAGCCCTGACTTATCAGAAATCTATCAACCTCCTTAAATGTGCCCAATGATCTGGTCACTGCAGCTGCCCGTGGCAACGAATTCCACAGATTCACCACCCTCTGGGTCAAGAAATTCCTCCTCATCTCTGTTCTCAGTGGACATCCTTCTGTTCTGAGGTGTGCCCCCTGGTCCGAGACTCCTCCATTACAGGAAACACCCACTGTATCTTGGCCTTTCAGCATTCAATACGTTTCAAAGAGATTCCCGCTCATTTTTCTGTGTCCCAGCAAGTGCAGATCCAGACCCATCAAACGCTCCTCATTTGATAAGTCTTTCATTCCCAGGATTTTCATGAACCTTTGAACCCTCTCCAATGTCAGCACGTCCTTCCTTAGATGAGGGGTCCAAAACTGCTCACAATGCTCCAAGTGAGGCCTTTCCAGTGCTTTATACAGCCTCAACGTTACATCCTTGTTTTTATATTCTCATCTTGTTGAAATGAATGCTTACATTGAATCTGCCCTCCTCACCACCAACGTAACCTGCAAGATAACCTTCAGGGAATCTTGCATGAGGGCTCCCAAGTCCCTTTGCACCTCAGATTTTTGAATTTTCTCAAACACGAGGAAATCTGCAGATGCTGGAATTTCAAGCAACACACATAAAAGTTGCTGGTGAACGCAGCAGGCCAGGCAGCATCTCTAGGAAGAGGTACAGTCGACGTCGACTGTACCTCTTCTTGGAGATGCTGCCTGGCCTGCTGCGTTCACCGGCAACTTTTATGTGTGTTTTTTGAATTTTCTCCCTGTTTAGAAAATAGTCCACACTTTTATTCCTTCTACCAAAGTGCATGACCATACACTTCCCGACAATATTCCATCTGCCACTCCTTTGGCCATTCTCCTAATCTGCCTGAGGCCTTTTGTAGCCTTCTTGCTTCCTCACTCTGCGCACCTCCACTTATCTTTGTATCGTCTGTAAACTTGGCCACAAAGCCATGGATTCCATCATCTAAATCATTGATATGCAATGTAAAAAGAAGTGGTCCGAACACCAACCTTTGTGGAACAGCACTCGTCACCGGCAGCCAATCAGAACAAGCTCCTTTTCATTTGCACTGGCCTCCTGTCAGTCAGCCAATACTCTATCCAGGCAAGTATCTTTCCTATAATACCACAGGCTCGTAGCTTGCTAATTAGCCTCGTGCAGCACCTTGTAAAAGGCCTTCCAAAAATCCAAGTGCATAACATTCACTGATTCTCCTTTGTCTATCCTGCTTGTTATTTCCTCAAAAGAATTCCAACAGATATCGTCAGGCAAGATTTTCCTTTAAAGAAACCATGCTGACTTTGGTCTGTTTTACCATGTGTCTCCAAGTACCCTGAAACCTTATCTTTATCAATTAACTCTTAAGATCTTCCCAGCCATTGAGGTTGGGCTAACTGGCCTATAATTTTTCTGCCTCCCTCCCTTCTTGAAGAGTGGAGTGACATTTGAAATTTTCCAGTCCTCCGGAACCATGCCAGAACCTAATGATTCTTGAAAGATCATTACTCATGCCTCCACAGTCTCTTCAGCTACCTCTTTCAGAATACCAGAGTGTAGTCCATCTGGTCCAGGTGACTTGTCTATCTTCAGATCTTTCCGTTTCCCAAGCACCTTCTCTCTAGTAATTGCAACAACACTCACTTCTGCCTCCTGACACTCTTGAACTTCTGTCATACTGCTAGTGTCTTCCACAGTGAAGACTGATGCAAAATATTTATTCCTTTTGACTGCCATTTCCTTGTTCCCCCATTACTACCTCTCCATTGTCATTTTACAGCAATCCGATAATCTATTCTCTCCTCCTTTATTCTTTATATAATGGGAAAAAGCTTTTGGTTTTCTCTTTGATATTATTGGTTTCCTTATCTTCATATTTAATCTTACCCCCTCATGACTTTTTAGTTGCCTTCTGCTGGTTTTTTAAAATTTTCCCAATCCTCTTAATTTCTCACTAACTTTTGTTCTAATATTTCCTTATTCTTTTGCTTTTATATTGACTTTGACTTCCCTTGACAGCCATGGTTGTGTCATCCCGCTTTTAGAACACTTCTTCTTTAGGATGTATCTGTCTGAATTGCTGTTGATTTTAACTGATTTTGAATGGTAATTACGCATCAGAGGGGAAAGCTAAAAATCACCATAGCTCGAAAATTAACATTTCACGCAAACTAAAGCCAAGTGGAAGATGCTCTTTATACTGGATTTCGTTAATTCCTGCCTTCGTTGTTCTGTCATCCAAATATAATCTGTACCATATCAGAAGAGGGGTTTGACATGCTCATTGGTATCAATGCTTTGACGTAATTTTAAGTGATGACTCCTTTAAGTCTCTATTTAAGTTTCCAATTAAAGCCTTCAGTTATAAACCTTTAACGATTCTGCTTGTGCACTCAGTGCTTTATTTTTAAACTGCTGTATTTTGAAGGCCAAAAGAATTGGGGGGAATAAGTAAAGTGCAAAATGTCAAAGATTTAATTGAAATAGGAGACAAATGGTTGAGTTTCCAGGAAAACTCTGTACATTTCCTCTGAAGTGTCGGGCTAATTTTATTGAGATTTGCAAATGGCCTCTCTTTTTGATCTGTATGGAAAATTGACAGGGGAATCAAAAATCTGTTGCTGGCAGCTTCAATGAGCCGTCTGCTCTAAATCCTTCCCCACGCCAGTACGGCAGCCGTGGGCATTGATGGTTATTACTGGCCAGCAGTGCTCCACACTTCGTCTCTGCCTTTGAGTAACTTTACACCACATTCTTCTGCAAAATTATATCAGTCACTGTCGCAGTCACAAGGCTGCATTACTTAATTTGTTAACTTCCAGCGCATTTGAATTTAATGGAGCGAATTGAACTTGGAGAAACCTTTATGCAGAGAAATCTGAAGAATGGACTGTTGATGTTCTACGGAAATATTATTTGTACTGTTTTGAAGCAGATGGTGGGTCTAAGTAGGATAGCCCCCAAAATTAGGTATCCATTGTGCAATTGACACACCTGCACACAGGCAGGATGCACATGGCATGCACGTACACACGCAAGTTGCAGTGTAAAAGGCTTGTCAGTTTGTTAGACTGCACTGAGTACATTGCTAATTGACCACTCGGCAACACGGGGTCAATAATGTCAGTGGCAAGTATATTTAGAAGGACATGAACCCTGCCTTTTGATGACTGCACGATGGCAATTAATTAATGTGTATAGAATATGGCATGGGCCAACCAGAGATCTGGTCAGAATGGTCATCCTGTGGTGGGCCAACCAGAGATCTGGTCAGAATGGTCATTCTCTGGTGGGCCAAGCAGCGATCTGCTCAGAATGGTTATCCTGTGGTGGCCCAACCAGCGATCTGGTCAGACTGGTCATTCTGTGGTGGCCCAACCAGAGACCTGGTCAGGATGGTCATCCTGTGGTGGGTCAACCAGGGATCTGGTCAGAATGATCATCCTATGGTGGGCCAACTAGAGATCTGGTCAGAATGGTTTTTCTTTGGTGGTTGAGCAGAGCCTGTGGTGGTGGGTAGCAGAGGGAGGGTTTAAGGCAGGACTGTTTCTGAGTGTGGTCTAAGCTTTCCTGCAGCTTATCTCGGAAAACCTGTTTATGCACTGATTCCTCTGCTCAGCAGGCACAGCTCCCCCCCCCCCCCAGTCAGATTTCATATTTCCTCACAGTGTAAGAAAAGGCCATTGGGCCTAGCAAGTATGTTGGCCCACAGATCACCTCCCTTTCTCAATTTATTTTCATTTTAACCTCTTCACCCCCACATCCCCATCAATTCTACCACACACCTGTACTAGAGCTCATTTTACAAAGGTGCAAAAAACTATGAAATCAGTAAAACAAAATATATAAAATTGCCTCTGGAAGCTATTGCACAATTTCTTATGGAAGTATGAGGGACATCCAACGTGCAGAATGTTTGTGGAATCATAACAATAGCTTGAAGAAATCAGCCAACAACTTACCTGTGGATAGTGCTTTAGGATTGAACTGAACTGAATACGCCTGGGCTCTTTCAATTTTGTGTTTTATATTCTGTGTCTTTTGCTCGTTTTTTGCCGTTTGCGCAGTTTTTTCTGTGCATGGGGGGGGTTGATGTTTTTCTTTGAACGGGTTCTAGGGTTTTCTTTGTATTGTAGCTGTCTGTGGGGAAGACGTATCTCAGGGTTATATACTACATACATACTTTGATAATTAATGTATTGTGACTCTGAGTATTAATGGTTTCTGAAGTGTGGTTGGAATTGTAATATAAGAAAGGAGGCAACTAAAAAGATCCATTGAACGTTGTGCAGCGGATCTAGACTTGAGGTGGTTCTGAGCAGCTGCATCACTGCCTGGTTCGGAAATTGCACCATCTCAGATCGCAAGACCCTGCAGCGGATAGTGAGGTCCGCTAAGAAGAACATCTGGGTCTGTCTTCGGGCTATTACAGACATTTACACCACGCGCTGCATCCGTAAAGCAAACAGCATTATGAAGGACCCCACGCATCCCTCATACAAACTCTTCTCCCTCCTGCCATCTGGCAAAAGGCACCGAAGTATTCGGGCTCTCATGACCAGACTGTGCAACAGTTTCTTCCCCCAAGCCATTAGACTCCTCAATACCCTCTAGGCCTTTTCTATCCATGTACCTGTCCAACTGCTTTTTAAAATTCTGTAAACACAACAGATTCCGCAGACGCTGGAAATCCAGAGCAACGCACACGGAATGCTGGAGGAAGTCAGGGTGTCAGGTAGGATCAGTGGAGAGGAATAAACGGTCACTGTTCCAGGCTGAGACGCTTCATCAGTCCCGATAAAGAGTCTTGGCCTGAAACGTCTATTTATTCCACTCCATAGATGCTGCCCCTCCAAGAGGTCCACAGCCTTGTCGTAGGGTTTGGAGGCTTATGTGCCTCACTGACCTGGAGAGCTATGCTGGCTGGAGTCGGGAGTTATGCTTTGGCTCTTGGTAGGATCACCCATGCCAAACAGGTCAAGGGGTAGAGGACAGTCTAAGAGTAGTCCACTGGTCCTCCAGGTTCGGGGGTTCAGCTCAGGGCTAACAACCATGACTGGTAAAACAAAATTGTTCTGGAAACAGCAATGAAGAATCCTTCTACATCCGAGTGTGACAGTATTCCTGAGTCTCCACACGGGACATGCATGACCGACAGTAGTGAAAACCGAGAGGAAGCTACTGACATGATGAAGGAAGCCCTGAACACCGCCAGAGATAGAGGACTTCATTGCGCCCCTAAACGCCGGCGGCGTAATAGGCAGTAATAATAATAATAGATGCTGCCTGATTTGCTGGGAGTTCCTCCAGCATTTTGTCTGTGTAACTTTTAAACATCACAATTGTATCTGATTCTACAGCTTCCTCTGGCGGGGGTCGTTCTTTACACCCGTCACCCTGGTACTGGCTGAAGGGTGAGTGTTAACAAAACTTTGGCATTATCTCCTCCATTCTTCTTTGACATGCTGCTGTGGTCTTTCAGTTCTCATGGTGTTTGGAATTAAAGTGTTATATGAAAGATCATGTAGTAACAGGCAGCCTGCTGGAGGAACAGCATCTGTGGGGAGAAAGGAATTGTTGTTTCGGGACCAAACCCTGGATCAGGATTGAGAGGGGGAGTGTAGTGAGATAGGAGTCCAAAGTGATTGGTAGACTAAGGTGGGGGGGGGAGGGTGTAATGATAGGCAGGTTGTGCCAGGTAGGGGAGGGACGAGGTGTGCAGTCACCCCTCCTCAGTCCACCAATCACCTCGAACTCCTGTCTCACCACGCCTTTCCCTTTATACTGACCGTCTCCCCTTTCAGTCCTGATGCATCGTTTTGACCCGAAATGTGGGCAGTCTCTTTCCTCCCACAGATACTGCTTGACCCACGGAGTTCCTCCAGCAGATACTTCATTGCATCTGAAAGACTGCCTTCCAGAGCACAGCCCTCCCTCTATACCCTAAAGTCAGCACGGGTGTTTGTCTCTGGGTTTGGCATCGAATCCTTAACCACTTGGTTGGTGAGGGGAGGGTGTGTGGCATGTGTTCAGCCAACTGAGCCCGGGCTTGAGACTCCAAGGCAGGGGCCATGGACCCACCAGTTAACAGTAAAGCTCCATGGCATAAAAATGGTTGGAAGCTCCTGCTTTAACTTAGTGTGCCGCCTTCCGGTGCCAATAGCAAGGTCAGCGTTCAATTCCTGCCGCCGCCCATAGGGAGTTTGTATCTCCCCGTGACAGAGTGGGTTTCCTCCGGGTGCTCTAGTCTCTTCCCGCATTCCAAAGCCGTATGGGGTCGGGGCTGGTAAGTTGTAGAAGTGCTTTGCTGGTGCCGGAAGCACGGCGACCCTTGTGGGCTGCCCTCGGCGCGTATTCCGACTGCGCAGGTTGCTGACGCAAACCGCGTATTTCACTAACAAGAGAAAATCTGCGGACGCTGGAAATCCGAGCAGCGCACACCAAACGCTGGAGGAATTCAGCAGGCCAGGCAGCATCTGTTGGGGGGGTGGGGGGGGCAGGTGGGGAAGTACAGTCGACGTTTTGTTTGGTCCGAAACCCTTCAGCAAGACTGGAGGGAAAAAAGGCTGAGCAGCAGATTTAAAAGGTGGGGGGGGGGGAGTGGAGGGAAGAGAGAACTACCAGGTGATAGGTGAAACTGGGAGGGGCCTTCACTGTATGTTTTGATGTACGTATCCCAAATAAAGCTTATCTTTAAATTTGGCGGAAAATGGAAGAACCTCAAGGAGTAATACAGAAGATGGAAGTAGAAGTGCAGCGCTCTTTACAATTTGATTAGCGAGAGGACTTTATGCTACACGTGCACTCTATTTCATTCATTGCAACACTTGTGGCTAATTGTTCCGTGAGTTGTTGTAGCAAGTATAGTGTTGGGTGGAGACTGCTGTCTTGGGTTCTCCACCTTTCATTAAATGAGGACCATAATAGCTCTGTAACTATTGTCCACCCTTCTGACACTTCAGATGGTGAAGTCACGTCATCTTGTTAACTCAGGCTCTTTATCTGTTTTTCTTTTGTGGAAATTGTCTTGTGTTGGTGAGCTGTTAAGAAAGCACAGATGTTTTGATAATGGAAAAAATTACTAGCAGGATAATCAGGACCATTCCAAGGTTTAGATCATTGAATAATGAAGAGGAAATGAGGGATGAGTGATTTTTCTTAACAATCTCTAATTGAGGTGGCATGCCTTGCGTGGTGTTGGGGAGGAGTAGAGCCAGGTGATCAGATTAAATACCGAAGAATCCAAGAATTGCTCTTGCAAATGGAGTAAAATCAGAATTTGAGTAACTAACCAGCATAATAAACTGATTACTAGCACGGTACTGGGGGAGGGGGAGTGGCCCGGTAGGGTGGCTAGTGCTTTACAGTGATCGGGGTTCGATTCTTGCTGTCGGTAAGGCAACTTGTACGTTCTCCCAGTGACTGCGTGGGTTTCCTCTGGGTGCTCCACTCCAGTTTCCTCCCTCATTCCAAAGATGTACATTTAGCGTTAGTGAGTTGTGGGCACGCTATGTTGGCATCAGAAGTGACCCCCCCCCAAAAAAAAAACACCAGCACAATTTGATGCAAGTGACACCTTTGACTCTCTGTTTCAGTGATTCGATGTCCATGTGACAAATAAACTAATCTTTATCGTTGCGGAGAAAGTTGATTTTGTTCACCCTAATTAATAAGGGTTAAGGATCACTGAACACAGGGCATCTTCTCCATTCACTCAGCGGTCCAGTTTACCCTGTAGCTTTCCACGCGCTGTCATCTTTCCTTGAGGCAAAACAGATCTGTAGGAACAGGATTACATCATTCAGCCCCTGGGCCTGTTCCACTTTTCAACTGTGACTCTGTTGCCTAATCTAACTCTGTTGCAAGTCCTCAGTATACCGTTCAACCATCAGGCTCCTGAACCAGTGTGGATATCTTCACTCACTTCAACACCAAACTGATTCCACAACCTAATGACCCACTTTCATTCTCAACATTATCTATCTACTTCTATTTTTTTCTCAGCTCAAGCTGAGGTAGCCATAGCCAAGATTACACATTTATCAATTACTAGGAACATTTGGACTATCGTAGTAGAGCTTAGTATTGTGGCTTTCTGAAGATTTACTTAAATATTGCTGTGTAGGCCTAATTGTTTAATGCTATTGTGATGATACCAGTTGGAGATATTACTATCGGGACAATGTATACCCCGTTCATATTCCATAGTCATTCAGTTTCCTCTTTTAATTCAGCATATATAGAAACATAGAAAACCTACAGCACAATACAGATCCTTCGGCCCACAAAGCTGTGCTGAACATGTCCTTACCTTAGAACTACCTAGACTTACCCACAGCCCTCTATTTTCCTAAGCTCCATGTATCCATCCTGGAGTCTCTTAAAAGACCCTATCATTTCCGCCTCCACCGCCACCGGCAGCCCATTCAATGCACTCACCACTCTCTGCGTTTTTAAAAAAAACTTACCCTTGATATTGCTGTTGTTTTTCAGTTATTGATTTCTGTACATTATGTGTGTTTGGAATGGCTATATCTATTAAGTAGTTGTCCTATAATAATATATCTGGATGATTATGATGGATTGATGTATCTGTAATTTTATTAATTTTTTTATTTGCAGTTTGCCTTTTGCACATTGGTTGTTTGTCAGTGTTTGTGTGTGGCTTTTCAAAGATTCTGTAGTATTTCTTTGTTCTACTGCGAATGCCTGCAAGAAAATGAATCTCGGGCTAGTGCGAGGAATAATTGATAAGTTTGTGGCCTCAGGTAGAAGGAGTCAATTTTAGAAAACCTAGCACATTTATTTTACAACGTAGCCCCCTCCTACATTTACACACTTAGCCCAGCAGTCGTGGAGCATACGGATCTTGGACCTCCAGAAAGTGTCCACAGCAGGGGTGATTGATAAGTTCGTGGCCTAAGATAGAAGGGGATGAGTTATACGGCTCTCTTTACATGCACACGCCGTTCAAACCTTTGAGTGATCTTGCAGAAAGTTTGAAGTTAATAACTCATCAGGGGTGATTGATAAGTTTGTGGCCTAGGATAGAAGGAGATGAGTTATTAACTTCAAACTTTCTGCATAATCACTCAAAGTGTTGAACTGCATGTACATGTAACGAGAGCTGTATAACTCATCTCCTACCTTAGGCCATAGACTTATCAATCACCCCTGCTGTGGTCACTTTTTAGAGGTCCAAGATCTGTATACAACAGGAATGCTGGACTAAGTGTGTAAATGTAGGAGGGGACTATGTTGAAAAATGAATGTGCTAGGTTGTCTAAAGTTGACTCCTCCTACCTGAGGCCACGAACTTATCAATCACCCCTCGTAGATGGTGACATATAGTGTACGTAATTTAATAATAAATTTACTTCGAAGTTCTTTTTACTGCTTTACCTGTTGAGTTCCTCCAGCTCCTTGTGTGTTGCTGTTCCATATACTTGCCTGATGTCAATCCCTTGATGTCAAAACTGAAGCTTCATAGTGAACCTGGAAATCAGTGGTAGAGAAGTGAGCCATTCATGCAGGACCGGTGCAGAGCAAAGGCAGTAGAGTTTATTTAGTCCAATTCCAGGCCCCAGTCGTCCAGCCCTCATCTAGGTAAACTTAAAAAAATAACGAGGAGGCCTTTCTCCACCTTTTCAGCTGGTGAACTTAATCTGGAAATGAGCTTGGATTTCCAGCACCCTTTATTCCCAAATGTGACTCTGATTTCACTCTTAAATGCAATCCTGTTCTGGGTTTCGCCACTAGATGGAACACCTTCTCTATCATCTCATCTGCTGTTTCAATTGATGGTTTGAAACATCTTGTTTGCATCACCCAGTGTGCCCTTTTTAGTTCAAAGCATTGCACGCTGCATTTCTGTAACTTGTGATCTTACTTTAACCCCGTTAGCTCTGATATCATTCTGTTTTATCACTTCCAGTACAATCACTCCTGACATGCAAGCATTAATTAAATCAAACCAATTCTGGGTTGGCTCAGAGAGAAATGAATTCTGTGAAATTCCTTTCATATCTCCAAAAATGAGCTGCAGGAGATGTGACCACTCACTGCATTCCCCATAATCCACCCCCCCCCCCATTTACTTGTTTAAACATCTTTCCCTAGGCTGCATTTTAGTTTTTTGCCAGCCTTTGTTTAGGAAGAGGTCCCACACCACCAGGGTCAGGAACATTTATTACCCTACAGGCTCCTGAACTGGCATGCATGACTTCCCTCACCTCAACCTACAGACTTATTTCAAGAACTCCTTACAATTCATGTTCTTGGTTATTTTCTTACTTGTACAATTTGTCTTTTGCACTTTGGTTGTTTATCAGTTCTTTATTCATGTATAGTTCTTTTTCAGAAATTCTAATGTACCCTACTGCACAAGAGCCTTTGGCGCATATATATAGCAGATGGTGATGCAACTAGTTAGAATACAATTTGTGATAATCCATTTTTCTATGACTATGGTTCTTATCTCCTTTTCTCTAACAGCCAGAAACTGTTAATGGAAACAATTTACACGTAGATAGAAATCAAAACTAAAGACAGAAAACTTTAGGCATTTTCAGCAGGTCAGGCAGCATCTATAGAAAAGGGAACTGTTACACTTTCTCTTTGTCCTAATTCTCCCTCACCCTTCACTGATGAGCTTTTCTCTTAACTGAAGTTTTAGCACTGTTTCTTTCACCACTGACCGTGCCTGACCTGCTGAGTGTTTCTAGCATCTTTTGTTTCTATTTTACACTTAGCTAGAATTCTTTACTTGCAGGAAGTTGCCTAAAGAAAACACGTTTGTTTGAAGAAGTTATGAAAGACCTTGATTAGCCTCAATTGGTGTCTTGGCTGTTGCTTTATCCTTGTTGGCAGAATTTCACCTTCCCTATCCACCCACTGTGGTCAGTAGTAACAATTTCCAACACTGAGAGACACTTCACATCAAGAAAAACAAATATTACAGTTCAGTGCGCTCTCAAGTTTATTACGAAACTTCATGAAGTCCTTGAATTGTGGATTAGGATTTACTGCGTATTCTCTGCAAGTGATCAAGGGGTGGAAGTTTGATCTCTGCTTCATCTGCAGCTTTGTACATTGCTTCTGAAATTCAGTTCCATTGACTTAAGTGCAAAAGTACCTGTTCATAACTACTTGTGCATGTCTCTAGGGATGTTTCTAGCCCAATCAATCAATTGTAAATGGCAATCACAGACCCCTTTCTTAATTGGCATTGGTCCATTGCAGAAAAATGGTTGGGAGCCCCTGCTTTAAGTGAATAATCCAGAGAGTATCAAAGGAACATGGACTATGGTAAATTGAGTATTTATTGAAACCGATTAAATTCAGTATATATCGTACACTTCATACAACATTTTTGCATGGTGTTTATGCACGTGTGGGAGAAGGTGAAAAAGGAGAGAGAGAGAGAGCGAATGGTAAGGGAGAGTGAGAGGATATTTTGTGATTGTCCACAAAAGGTCTGTATCTATTTCTATAGAATAACTCCTTTCAGACCGCTTTACATTGGATTTGCTGGATGGCATCTTTTAACAAATAGGTGATGATCATGACATCAGCATTAGAGCAGGAATTCCCAACCTGTTTAATGCCATGGGTTCCTAACATTAACCGAGAGGCCTGTGGACCCCAGGTTGGGAAACCCTGCTGCCGAGTTTTACGTTAACATCATACAGATAGAGGTGCTCCTGTCCTATCAAAATGGTGCCATCCTTTACCCACTTCTCTAGTTGATCTAGACCTATACACCAGCCATTTCACAGCTCATCCAAGGATCATGTTATTCACTGTGTGTGTCCTACCTTCCTAGAAACATTCTGGTCAATCCATTCTGTCCATAGCCCAAGACCCTGCTTAAAGCTTCATTCTAATTGCTTGTTTGAGTGGAACAGACCTTCCCCAAGTGTAAGTAATGCAAATAGTGTACCTGAAAATGTCAGTTGTGTGTGTGTGTATATAAAGATGAAGAATACTTGAGTTAATGTTGCTAATCTAATGTGAAAAGCAATTTCATTAACTGACATAAAATTGATTAGGAAGCTGAGCATTGCTTTTACAATTCACATTGACACTAATTGATTAACATTGACAATTAATTGATTAATTGATATTGGCTGATGGTATCTCTCTTTAGATCTCAAAGAAAAGCTGCCTGCTGCTAGGGTATGAGGACGAGCTCTAAGCATGTTGCTCCACTTGCGACAGCTGACTCTCTTGTCTTTTGCAGAGGATCCGCGCCACAGTGAACAGCCAAGAGCAAAAGCGGTTACTGATGGACCTTGATATCTCCATGCGCACCGTGGACTGCCCCTTCACCGTTACCTTCTATGGAGCACTTTTTCGAGAGGTAGGGAAATCACCAGCATCACATGGTCAAATGTCTTGTCAGGATTTGCAGAATTAGTGGCTCCTCATCCACTTGATCTGATTGGCAGAAAGTGCCACTGGATGCCCAGATTTCATGGAAACAATATTCATTGTATGTCCTGCAGTTTACATGTATTGGAATATCAGGCCAGGAGTAGCTGTTTACCCCTTAAGCCAGTTCTGTAATCTACTAGTCAATAAATTATCTTTTTTTTTCTGCATATCCCTTAATATCAAAAAATAAATTGACCAACCATCACCTGCATTTATCAATGAACACCACCCTCTATGTGTTTGCACTCTGGCCCATCCATGTCCATGCCGTCCAAATCTCTACATTAATCCCATTTACTAGTACCTGGTTATTTGGCTGCTGTCCCTTCGCGATTCGAATGCTCTTCCAGATCTTCTCAGGCAGTGTTAGAAGATCTTTGGATGAAAAAAATTTTCCCTCTGGTCTCTTCTAAACCTCTTACTCTTCACCTTAAACCTCTTCCTTCTAGTCTTAGACTCCTCTGCCGTGGGGAAAGGTTTGTCACTGCCGACATGATTCAACTCTCCCATTGGCCTTCTCTGTTCGAAGGAAAACAAATCCAGCTCATCCGGTCCCTCCTTATCACTGAAACATTCCAGTGCGGACAACATCTTGATGAAATTCTTTTCCAGGCAAAGTTATTGTGGAAGGGTTTTGTGGAAAGATGCATTGTCTTGTGGGATGCGTGTGTGTTAAGTTTTGTGTATCCTCCATCACTGCCTCCTGACAATCAACATTGGCACACTTCAAAGATGTGTGCTTAGCCTACTGCTCTACTCAACTCTACACCCACGATTGTGTGGCTCAGCACGGCACAAACGCCATCTATAAATTTGCTGACGACACAACTGTTGCTGCCAGAATTTCAGACGGCATCAGGGAGGAGTGAGATAGGTCAGCTGGTTGAGTGGTGTCACCGCAACAACTTAGCACTCATCGTTATTGAGACCAAGGAATTGATCATGAACTTCAGGAAGGGCGAGTCGAGGGAACACGTGCCAGTCCTCATCAAGGGATGAGAAGTGGAAAGTGTTTCAAGTTCCTCGGTGTCAACATCTCTGAGGATCTATCCTGGGCCCAACAAATTGATGCAGTTACAAAGAAGGAATGACGGTGGCTATATTTCATTAGGAGTGAGAGGAGAATTGGTATGTCACTGAAGGTGCTCAGAAATTTCTACAGATTTACTGTGGAGAACATTCTAACTAGTTGCGTCATCGTCCGGGTTGGAGGGGACCACTGCACAGGGTTGGAAAAAGCTGCAGAAAGTTGTAGACTCAGCCAGCTTCATTATGGGCACCAGCACCCAGGGCATCTTCAAAAGGTGGCATCCGTCATTAAGCACTTCATCTCCTAGGACACGCTGTCTTCTCATTGCTACCATCAAGGAAGAGGTACAGAAGACGTGCACTAAATGTTTCAGGAACAGCTTCTGCTCCTCCTCCATCAGATTTCTGGATGGACAATGAACCCATGAACAGCACTTTGCTATTTTGTTTTTCTTTCTTGTCTGACCTAATTATTTTTATATATATATAGTTCCTATTATAATTTATAGTTTTTATTACTGTTGCTGGAAAACAACAAACTTCATGACATATATCAGTGATATTAAACTTGATTCTAATTAGGGTGAGTTGAGTGTTGGATGTGTTGTGTGGAAGGACACGTTTTGTGCTAGGAAGCGAGTGGAGGACTGTGTATGTTGGGAAGCGTGTGGAAGAACATGTATGGAAGGGTTTGTGTTCTTCACTCCAGAATTGCCTGTTGCTAACCCTATTGGACAAGTTGCCCAGTCCTTGACTCTCGTTCTGGTAGAATGAGTTCCATCTCTCTACGTTTTCAAGTCAGCTGAATTGGAAAGACTTAACACTAGATTAGCCTTTTTGATAATTATGACCCCAGGGAGAGCTGTAGGTAATGATCTTTGTAGTCAGGCATCCACCCCAACTGCCCAAATGTTTCTGGTACTCACCTGTTGGAAACTGCTCTTTAAGGTCCCAAGTGGATGAGCTCATATTTGCCACACTTTTGCTGATTCTCTTACCATTCTGTGATTAAATATTTCTGTCTACACTGCTATCTGCTCTGCTGTTGGGCCATTGCCAAGCTGGTCTGTGCTTCCTTTTGTCCAGGAGCTATGAAAACCACAAATAGTTTTGACATCAACTCCAGTGTTGTGATAGTTTTTTTTTTATTTTGCACGTACATGTGAGACTATTGAAAGCTGCTGCAATTGCACAGACCTTGACGAGACTTTGTGTTCTTATTACGTTTGTGATAGGGTGATGTGTGGATTTGCATGGAGTTAATGGACACCTCCTTGGACAAGTTCTACAAAGAGGTCATAGACAGGGGTATGACTATTCCTGAAGACATCCTGGGAAAGATAGCGGTATCTGTAAGTCCCTCTCTAATGTTGCTAATCCTGCTTTGCTATTTTCCAAGAGCACCTGTGGGTGGAACCCACTGTTAAATTGCTGGCAGACTGCAGAAAACATTCTTTAAGATTTATGATTTTTTGCACAGTAGGTAATTGCCTAGAAATTGGATTTTGTTTCTTCAGCACCAATCCAATCCAAAAGTTAGATGTGGAGTGAATAATGAGAGTGATCATCCCTATGATCTGTGGTGCTTGGACATTCCCAGTGGTTTTACTCTGCCCTCTCTTGGTGTGAGATCTCGTGCCAGTTCACCTCCAACCACTCAAACTAAGCAGCCAGAGCCCAGATGAAGGGGAATTGGCTTTTCTACAAGTAAAGAAGTTAATCACAGCTATGCTTCTTACTAGATTTTTTTTTTTTTTTTGGAGCTTCCATTCTCAACGTAATAGAGAGAAACAGGTCAACAAAAACCAAAGCTTAAAAGATTCTGCTGCGGCCTGTAAGGAGTTCTGTCATTGGGTTTCCCCTTGGTGCGCCAGTTTTCTCCCACAGTCCAAATGTGTACTGGTTGGTAGGTTGATTAGGCTAGGATTAAATCGGGGGTTGCTGGGCGGCGTGGCTTTTAGGTCCAGAAGGGTCTGTTCCACACAGTACCCCAAAAAAAAATTATTGAAAAAAAACTCAGTGGATCAAGCAACATCAGTGGAGGCATGGGGTATGGTAAACAGTTTTGGGCCTCTTATCTAAGAAGAGGATATGGAGGAGAGGGTCCCGAGGAGGTTCATGAGAGTGATCCTGGGAATGAAAGGGTTAATGTATGAGGAGCATTTGATGACCTGAAGAGGATCTTATTGAAAATTGAAAGGCCTAGACAGAGTGGATGTGGAGAAGATGTGTCCGGTAGTGGGACAGTCGAGGACCAGATTGCACAGCCTGCGAATAGAAAGACATCCATTTAGAACAGAGATGGAGAGGAATTTCTTTAGGCAGAGCGTGGTAAATCTGTGGAATTCATTGCCACAGACAGCTGTGGAAGCTAGTTCCTTGGGTATATTTAAAGCGGAGGATGGTAGGTTCTTCATTAGTAAGGATGCCCAAGGTTACGGGGAGAAGGCAGGAGAATGCGGTTGAGAGGGATAATAAATCAGCCATGCTGAAATGGTGGAGCAGACTGAGTGGCCTTGTTCTGTTGCTAATGTCTTGTGGTCTAAAAGGAGCTTTTTTGTGTTTTGTGTCAAAACCTGCAACAGGAGTGAGAGAGAAGAGGAAAGATTGCCAGTCTATAACAGTATGAGTTTGGGTGAGGTGAGACAGAGGGGAGGAGGTGATAGGTGGGACCAATTAGGGATGCGATGATAGATCGAACCAGGTTCATTCCGTAGCACCATCTACAAAGCATGTCACAGCTATTCATCTCTGCAACTTCCAAAGGCACATTCCAAATTTGTTGCTGGGTCTAAATTCTGGAGGTCCCTACCTGAGCACTTTGAGAGTACCTTTGCCAAAAGTGGTTCAAGAATACTGCTCATCACTACCTTCTTGGCAATTAAAAGAGTTGGGTAGATGCTGGCCGTGCAAGTAACCTTAACTCTCTCCCTCTTTCCACAGATGCTTCGTGACCTGCTGGGTGTTTCCACCATTTTCTGCTTTGCTTTGTTTTTAACGAATTTTTGTTTTTTTGTGAATCAAATTTGGCATCAGTTCTAACTGTTTCAAAGTTTCAGTGTGTCAAAAAAAGGATGCCATCCAATTTCTAGACAGATTTTTTCCCCCTCTTGTCCTGATGGAATTTCAATTTGATTTAATTCAACACACCCAGCTCGAATATAGTTAACGAAAACCTGACCCAATTATGGATTTCATTTTCCTCCAACCTGGCTGAAGTCTCTATTTTTGCATTTAGCTAATTCCGTCTGTCAGATTTGTTCAGGCAGTTTTATTCCACAGCATTAAAACAAAACAAATGGTGCTTCTGCACCAGTCTACATCCTCACGGTCTAATTGCACTGGGCTTGTTTTGCAGATTGTGAAGGCATTGGAACATCTACACAGTAAGCTGTCTGTGATACACAGAGGTACGTGCCTGACTTGAATCCACTTAAGCACTGAACTGTCATAACAACTTGCATTTGAGAACAGGAGGTAATGATGGTGCAGTCTGACTTTCTAATATGGAACCAGCTGATATAGAGTTTAAAGATTCGGTCTGTTGGCTTCCATTGCGTTAACTGCTTCCTTCCATCCGCTGATGCTACCATTCAGTGAATCACGCACATTACCTATTGGGAGTCTGTTTGCAATGTGAAGCCCTTATACCTTGCGTACTTTAGAGCTTATGAATGATGTTTCATTCTGTGACTCAAGTAATTTGTTTTTAAAGCAGGTTGCAACTTCTGGTGGGTGAAAGCAAGCTCTTGGAGTACCAACCTATAGGAGCCATGTATCTGTTTGTTATCCATATTGATGCACTAAGACTGTTTATTTTGTTACATTGCTAGTCTTAGTTGCATTAGTTTTTATTGTTTCAAAATTGTTTTTTTGCTAGTTTCTTAATAAAACATCAAACATATTCTTTGACTTTGAAACCTTGTTGTTGGATTGGAGAGCACGCCATACAAGATCAACTTAGTCTTTAAGCGGTGATGGTTTGTTCGTGTAACCATTGCATACCTAGTAGGCTTAAAAATGGCAGATTCTGAAAAGCTGAAATAAAATTAGAATGGTGGAAATGCTGCATTAGTAGCTGTTTCTGTCTCCACAGGTGCTGCGTGGCCTTCTGAGTATTTCTAGCGTTCTTTTGTTTTTATCTTAGAACACCTAATCTTTTTCCCAAAACCATTCGGCTGGAAGAAAGGCCAGTTCATCTTGCTAACTGTGTCTTGGACACTTCTGAGAACTCATCAGCTTGTTGTGTTTTCTTTCAGACGTGAAACCGTCCAATGTCCTCATTAACGTACAAGGCCAAGTTAAGATGTGTGACTTTGGCATCAGTGGCTACTTGGTGGACTCGGTGGCTAAAACCATGGACGCAGGCTGCAAACCGTACATGGCTGTAAGTCGACCTTCAACCACAGCGTGAAGGCCCAGTCTGGGCCTGGGGTTCTGGGCCAGTGTGAACAGTGGGGAAGGGTGACAGTTCTGCTGACCTTGCGTGGAATTTGTGTTGGGGTAGAACTTCTCGGCTTGTCTGGTTGATGTCAGTGTGAGAATTTTTGAAAACTCAGAAGTTGGTGTTGGGATTCTGGTTGGAGGCTTAGGACAGAAACCCAAGAGCTGCAGATGCAGGAACCTGGAGCGGCAAGCGGCATGCTGGAGGAGCATGGAGGTTGGACTCAGGTGAGGAGGGGTGAAACCATCTCTGACTCCCATAAGCCTCTCATTGGGGATGGTTAACTGTTTCAAGCTGCCTTGCGGATGGGCTGGAGCCTTTTTCTCAAGACGAATTCCTGTAGGGAACATTTCAACTTAAGTTCCGCAGGACTTCCAGCCCTGTGATTCCAGATGCCATCGAGGAGAGGTTGGGGTGGTTAATTCACTGCTTGAGTTAAATCCTCCCCTCTGTGGACTTTGTACCTTTCATTGCATCAGTAAAGCAGACAGCCTAATCACAGACATTGTCCCTTCTCCCCTCTTCCATTGGGTGAAGGCTGAAAGCATGTACCACTATGTTCAAGGACAGCTTTTCCCCCCTATTAAATGCGACGAGTTGGACTTCTGACTTGCTCTTTATGCTCTTGCCCCATATTGTTTACCTGCACTGCACTCTCCCTGTAGCTTTTACGCTTTAATCTGCATCGTTTTTGTTTTACCTCATTCTACTTCAGTGCTGTGTAATGATCTGATCTGTAGGAGCAGTTTGTAAGACAAGCTTTACACTCTATCTCAGTACACGTGACAATAATGGGAGCCATGGTATTGCAGCGGTTAACGCGGTGCTATTAGAGCTCGGGGCGCTGGGAGTTCTGGCGCCGTCTGTAAGGAGTCTCTCTGTCTGCCCTCCCCGTGGAATGTGTTGGTTTTCCCCTGGTGGCCCAGTTTTCTCTCACTATCCACCGGGTAGGTTCATAGGTCATTGTAAATTATCCTATGATTAGGGTTAATTAATGTTGCTGGGGTGATGTGGTTTGAAGGGCCAGAAGGTGCTGTATCACTAAATAAAATAAAACAACACCATACAGGAGCAGGCTCTTTAGCCCATGATCTCTTTGCTGAACATAACGCCAAATTAAACTAAATCTCTTCTGCATGTATGTCTCTTCACATCCTGTGTAAAGGCTGATTTATTCTTGTGCATCAAATGTACACCGTAGGTACGGCATAGCAGTGTACCCTATGCTGTACTCCACGCCGAACCCTACGCCGTAACCTAACGCACACCTCTCCCAAAATGTAACTACGCATCGCGGTGACGCAGACCGCAACAACTGTGATTGGTCCGCTTGGGAGCATCACATTTCCTCCTACGCTGCAATAGTTTCCCATTGGGCGACTGAAGGGTAGGGAAGGAACTCTGGCTGCAATGCTTTCCATAAAGCTTTACAGACCTCCGAAATTATGGAGGACCCTGTGTTTGATGCCAGTTTGTAGCCAGCTGCTACAGTCTGCTGACTTCCACCTGAAGCTAAAACTCGAATGGTGATTGCCAGTCTCTGAGTATACTGTGCGTACACTGATGCGAAATAAATGGTTGGCAACAATGAACCAAATCGTCAAATCTACCTGCCAACATCCGAAAATATTTGAAATGCATTTCCTCGTCCATGTTTCTCAGTGGTTGGACAAGTACAGAAAATTCACCCTCCTTCAGTTTCAGTCGCCATTGTTTGAAGTTTGAGTTTCTTCATGTTGAGTTTCAACACGAAGAAACTCAACACAGTGGCATAGAACCCCCACCGCCAACTAGCGTTTTGGCGGTGAATTGCAGAGCGACGCAGACACACCAACGCACAAGTATAAATGCTCATAACGGCGTAGCCCACTTGCATACGTTACGGCGTAAACTAGTACACACAAGTATAAATCAGCCTTAAGCTGCACAACAAAATAAATAATTTCAAAACTCTCAGCGATGCGAGATACTTAAAATACAGTTGTTCAAAACATGTTACCACATAGTGGTAAACAACAGGAATTCTGCAGATGCTGGAAATTCAAGCAACATACATCAAAGTTGCTGGTGAACGCAGCAGGCCAAGCAGCATGCTGCACCTCTTCCTATAGATGCTGCTTGGCCTGCTGCGTTCACCAGCAACTTTGATGTATGTTACCACATAGTGGTGATGTATACGTTTTGCTCTGGAAGCACTGATTTATCCTACCTGGTTGTTTTGTTATACAGTTGGGCCTAGAATACCTACTATTCCCTGTGGTTAAAACAAAACTTATCCTGTATATATCCTTTGAAATAAAGCAACACACACAAAATGGTGGATGAACCCAGCAGGTCAGGCTGCGTCTATGGAAATGAATAAGCAGTCGACGATTGAGTCTTGATGAAGGGTCACGGCCCGATACACTGATTGTTTATTAATTTCCATGGATGCTGCCTGACCTGCTGAGCTCCCCAACCATTTCGTGCTTTGGATTTCCAGCATATGCAGAATCTCTTGTGTTTATTCTCTGAACTTTATCCCACTTGCCTAAATGTGTATCCTGTAGTTCTTGCCATTTAAAAAAAATATTTATTTATTGAGATACAGTTGGAGTAGGCCCTTCTAGCTCTTCACGCCACACAGCAATCCCCCGATTTAATCCCAATCTAATCATGGGACAATTTACAATGACTAATAAACCTACCAACTGCAAATGAGAGAAATTCCGCAGATGCTGGAAATCCGAGCAACGCACCCAAAATGCTGTAGGAATTCAGCAGGCCAGGCAGCATCTATGGAAAAAAGCACAGTTGACGTTTTGGGCTAAGACCCTTCCGAGGATTTAAACTTCTTGAGTTCCTCCAGCATTTTGTGTGTGCTGCTTAACCTACCAACTGGTAGGTCTTTGGACTATGGGAGAAACCCATGTGGACACGGGAAGAATGTACAAACCCCTTACAGGTAGCAACAGGAATGAACCCGGGTTGCCTGTACTGTAAAGTGTTGTGCTAATCACTGCGCTACTGTGCCACCATTTCCACTCTGGGGTCAAAAAGATCCAAGGAAACAGAGTTTTGTCACTCAATTTAAAGAGACTTGGATCAGTAAAACTCCCAAGTTACCAGCAGTAAAAATTACTTTTAGTAGCAGTGATGTGAAATTGTTACTTTACTGTCGCCAAACAATTGATACTAGAGCGTACAGTCATCACAACGATATTTGATTCTGTGCTTCACGCTCCCTGGAGTACAAATCTACAGTAAATAGTAAAAATTTAAATTCTAAATCATAAATAGAAAATAGAAAAGGGAAAGTAAGGTAGTGGAAAAAAACCAAGAGGCAGGTCCGGGTCAGGATCTGTTCAGCAGTCTTATCACAGTTGGAAAGAAGCTGTTCCCAAATCTGGCTGTACGAGTCTTCAAGCTCCTGAGCCTTCTCCCGGAGGGAAGAGGGACAAAAAGTGTGTTGGCTGGGTGGGTCGTGTCCTTGATTATCCTGGCAGCGCTGCTCCGACAGCGTGCGGTGTAAAGTGAGTCCAAGACGGAAGATTGGTTTGTATGATGTGCTGGGCTGTGTTCACGATCTTCTGCAGCTTCTTCCGGTCTTGGACAGGACAACTTCCATACCAGGTTGTGATGTACCCTAGAAGAATGCTTTCTATGGTGCATCTATAAAAATTAGTGAGGGTTTTAGGGGACAGGCCAAATTTCTTTCGCTTTCTCAGGAAGTAAAGGTGCTGGTGGGCCTTCTTGGCAGTGGACTCTGCTTGGTTGGACCAAGTCAGGTCATTTGTGATATTGACCCCGAGGAACTTAAAGCTTTTGACCTGTTCCACTTGCGCACCACCAATGTAAATGGGGTCGTGCAGTCTGCTACCCCTTCTGAAGTCAACAACCAATTCCTTCGTCTTGTTGACGTTGAGGGATAGGTTATTGTCTCGGCACCATGCCACCAGATTCTTAATTTCTTCTCTGTACTCAAACTCATCATTACCCGAGATACGGCCTACAATTATGGAAATCCTATGATATAAAAAGAATATCTTACTTCCAAGAAAAAGGGCGTGACTGTCTCTCACCTGTTATTTCTGATGACTGGCATGAGCTGATAATCTCTTTCCAGAGTGGATATTGTATGTTCTGGTACCGAATGTAATTTGGTGAAAACTTTTTGTTCTTTTTTTAGCCGGAGAGAATTAACCCTGAGGTTAACCAGAAGGGATATAGTGTCAAGTCTGACATCTGGAGTCTGGGAATCACCATGGTAAGTGTTCATCCGGGAGATTCAGCAATTTGTAAATTGTCACTATAGTCAGAGTGCATCCTCTCTTGAAATCCTGTTGCCTGAAATACTTTACATTCTATCTGTCTTGTGCAGTAATATGTAGGAGGTTATGTACAGGGCTTTGGGATTGAAAAGTAAAATTATAAATTCAAAGTTCAAAGTAAATTTATTATCAAACTTAGTACATTTAGATAAAGTAAAATTAAAAGTTGATATTCAAGTTCAAAGTTCAATGTGAATTTATCATCAAGGTAATTGCATGTTAAACACAAGAGATTCTGCAGATGCTGGAAATCCAAAGGAACACACAAAATGCCAGAGGAGCTCAGCAGGTCAGGCAGCATCTATGGAAATGACAGATGTTTATTCAGATGCTGCCTGACCTGCTGAGTTCCTTCAGCATTTTGTTTTTAATATGTTACCATATTCTACCTTGAGATTCATTTTCTTGCAGGCATTTGCAGGAAAAGGTAATAAAGTAGAATTTCAAATAAATATACATAAATGAGCAAAGACTTGGAAACAACCAATGTGCAAAGAAGACGAACTGAAAATAACAAAAAAAGGAACATGAGTTGTAAAGAGTCCTTGAAAGTGAGACTGTAGGTCATGGAATAATTTCAACATTGAGCCATAAAGCACTACAATACTAAAGCAGGTTCTTCTACCTAGTCCCAACAACTTGCTCCTGGACTACAGCTCTCCATACCTCTCCCATCCATGTACTTATCCAAGCTTCTCTTGAATTTTGCAGTTGAACCTGCATCCACTATGAAGCTATTGTCACCAGCACCATCAGCAACCACATCACCTCTCTACCACAACCACCTTTTAAGATATTTTAAATGTTTAAAAACTATAGCTAACTGAAGAAGATGATTAGCCTATGCTGGGAGAATGGCTCAGTATGCTTCTTGTATGTCGTAAATCAGCTATTGACACGTTGAGGTTAGGGTACCCTTCTTCAAAAGGCAACAGATATCTTGCAGGAATTTTTTGCTTTGCAGCTTTGAGAAATATTCATAAGTTCACTCACTTTTGAGGGCTCTACAACTCATATTTTCAATATTTGTTTTTGTATTTGTGCAGTTTGTCTTTTGCACATTGGTTGTTTGTAAGATTGTCAATCTTAATATGCAGTTTTTAATTGATTCTGTTGTATTTTGTTCTACTGTGAATGCCTGCTAGAAAGTGAATCTCAAGTTAGTATGTGGTGGCATTTATGTACTTTGATAATAAATTTACTTCGAATCTTCATCCATGAATGCCTAGAAATTGGATCGATCCACCTGTTTTTAAAAGAGAAAGTTATGCATGAAGTTGTTTAATACACTGGTAACTGCTTTACTGATCCTTCGCAGGCCAATTAGTGACCTTCAGGAAATGAGTCTGGGCATGTTTCAGCTTAACAACGTCGAACATTACAGCACAGTACAGGCCCTTCAGCCCATGATGTTGTGCCAACCTTTGAACCTACTTCATGATCAATCGAACGATTCCCTCCAATTTAGTCTCAATTTTTCTTTCATCCATGTGCCTATCTAAGAGTCTTTTATATATCCCTAATGTGTTTGCCTCTGCTATCACCCCAGCAGCACATCCCACACACCCACCACTCTCTGTAAGAGAAAAACTTGCATCTGACATTCGCCCTATACATCCTGCAATCACCTTAAAATTATCCCCCCCCCACCCCCACCCCCACCCCACCATCTTAACTATTTCTGCCTTGGGAAAAAGTCTGTGCCTCTCCTTGTACCCCTCTACCAAGTTAAAGTTCAAAGTAAATTTATTATTAAAGTACATATAATCACCAGATACAACCCTCAGATTCGTTGTCTTGTGGGCATACTCAACAAATCCATAGAATAATAACCATAACAGAATCAATGAAAGAGTGCACCAACTTGGGCTTTCAGTCAGTGTGTAAAAGACAACAAGCTACAAAAATACAAAAAGGAAGAAATAATAATAAATAAGCAATGAATATTGAAGAATATTTAATATTTATTGCTTATTTTATTATTAAATAATTATAAATAAATAAACAATAAATCTCATTCCAAAGAGAGAAGCCCTATCCCGCTCAACCTATCCTCATAACCCATGCGTTCTAATCCAGGCCGCACCCTGACCCTTGCTAAAGTTTCCACATCCTTCCTGTCAGAAAACGATCAGAACTGAGCACAAGTGTGTTCTGACTAGGGCTTCATAGCAGCATTACCTCGCCGCTCTTGAACTCAGTGCCTTGGCGGAGCTGTTCCTCCAATCAACAGTCACGTAGCTGGTGACATCAGTGGTTGCACGGCTCATATATCTTCCATTGCCATTGGCAATTGGAATACTGAGGTAAACCGGTGGTCACCATTACTAACTTAACAAAGTTCTTTGGACTGAAAGGCCCCTTTCTTTTGCTGCATGTTTTGATGACCAGTAGAAATTAAATTGTCTCCTGCATCATATTGATCTCCTGCATATGGTGACTTTTAGCCTTATTTTTCATTTGCCACTGTTAAATTAGATAATTCATAGGAGTTCCCTTCATTGATTATAGTCCTTTATTTTCTGACTCCTTCATAGTGTGCTTGCAGAGATCACTGGCTCAGTAATGTGTGATGTGGGGTGCTCCACAATTTTGACCCATCAGCCGATTGTGGTTAAAAAAAAAATCTCACAATTAATGATTTAGACGCAGCTGTGTATTATTTGACAATTACGTCACTGCCTCAGTCAGCCCAAGTGCAGGTGAGAAGACTTAAAGTCTGCTCAATGCCTGGCACCTGCAGAGAATTAACCCTGCCTGTCTGTGTGATCTGTTTAGATTGAGATGGCAATCTTAAAGTTCCCGTACGATTCGTGGGGTACTCCTTTCCAGCAACTCAAACAGGTGGTGGAAGAACCTTCTCCACAGCTTCCTGCTGACAGATTTTCCAAAGAATTTGTCGACTTCAGTGCCCAGTGGTAAGAGTTGGGAATGTCCCTCTCGTTTAGTAGTCTCTACCTCTTGGAGTTTCCCCCATTGTCTTTTGGAATTCACACAGTCGAGAGGTTGTTTTTCGCTTTGGACTGTTGATAAATCAGCACTGACCGTACTGTAACATTTTAAAGTTTGCAGCGGCAAGTTATTTTTGTGTGAATGTATGTAAAGCAAAGGAGAGGCTTCCAGGTAAGTGCAAATTGAGCAAACTCTCCAATTACCTCAGGTATCATAGAATTTTACTGCACAAAAACAGGTCCATGCTGATCATGTTCAAAGTATACAGTATTTATTATCAAAGTGCATATATATCACCATATACGACCTTGAGATTCATTTTCTTGTGGGCATACTCAGTAAATCTAATAATCAATGAAAGACTGCACCAACAGGGCGGACAGCCAAAGTGTAAAAGACGGCAACTGTGCAAATAAAAAAAAGAGGAGAAATAATAATAAGTAAATAAGCAATAAACATTGAGAACATCAAATGAAGAGTCCTTGACAGTGAGTCCATATTTTGTGGGAATATTTCAATGATGGGGCAAGTGAAGTTATCCCCTCTGATTCCAGAGCCTGATGGCTGAGGGGTTAATAACTGTCCCTGAACTTGGTAGTGAGAGTCCTGAAGTGCCTATACCTTCTTGATGGCAAGCAGGACAGAGAAAGAAGAGCATGATTGGGTGGTGGGGGTCCCTGATGATTGATGTTGCTTTCCATTGACAATGCTCCATGTAGTTGTGTTCAGTGGCGAAGGCTTTACCTGTGATGAATTGGGCTGAATTCGCTACTGTTTGTCGGATTTTCCATTCAAGGGCATTGGTGTTTCCGTACCAGGCTGTGATGCAGCCAGTTGATATATTCTCCACCACACATCTGTAGAAGTTTGTCAGAGTTTTAGATGTCATGCTGGATTGCTGCAAACTCCCGAGGAAGTAGAGACGCTGTGGAGCTTTCTTTGTAATCATACTTACATGCTGGGCCCAGGACCAGTTCTCTGTAATGATAACACCGAGGAATTTAAATTTGCTGACCCTTTCCACCTCTGATCCCCTGATGAGGACTGGCTCATGGACGCCAGCTTCCTCCTCCTGAAGTCAATAATCACCTCCTTGGTCTTGCTGACATTGATGTGGCACCACTCAGCCAGATTTTCAGTCTCCCTCCCATATGCAGATTTGCCACCACTTCTGATTCGGCCTACGACAGTGGTGTAGTCAGCAGACTTGAATATGGCATTGTAGCTGTGCCTGGCTTCACAGTCATAAGATGCCCCTCTGTTAGTGCCATTTGCCCAGACTTGGCGCATGTTCCTCTAAAGTTTTGAGTATAAACCATTCCTATTTGTGTGCCTGTCCAAAAGTTGTTGAAATGTTGTTATTGTACCCACCTCAATCACTTCCTCCAACTGCCCGTTTCGTATGCACACTGTCCTCTTTGTATAGAAGTTACCCCTTAAGTTTTTTTTTAATCTTTCCCATCTCACTTTAAATCTGTATCTGCTAGCTTTTGGTTCACATTTCCTGAGAAAGGATTGTATGCATTCAGCCTATGTCTGCACCTCATGACTTTCTATACCTCTAAGGTCAATTGGTAGATGGAGACAGTGTCCATTAGGATGTTCAATAAAAGACAAAATGAGCGTCTTACTTTGTACCCCCTTTTACCCCTTTCTCCTCGCCTGTCTATCATTTCTCTCTGGTGCCCTTCTTCCTTCCCTTTCTCACATAGCCTACTCTCCTCTCCTATCAGATTCAATCTTCTTCAACTCTTTACCTTTTCCACCTATCACATCTCAGCTTCATCATGTCCCCCTCCCCAACCACCCACCTTCTCCTTCATCTGGCTTCACCTATCACCTTCTAGCTTACAGGCCTTCCCTCCCCCCGCCCCCCCCCCATCTGCCCAAAACATCGACTGTTTATTCCTCTCTGTAGATACTGTCTGGCCTGCTGAGTTCCTCCAGCATTTTGTGTGTTTCTCTAGATTTCTGACATTTGCAGAACCTCTTGTGTTTACTTTGAGCCTCATTCGTGTCTCAGGAATGAGGTTAAACCAAGACTTTGGACCAGTTCAGGAGGAGGTTAGTGAAGATCCTATTTACAAACCAATAGCTCAAGGGTTCCATTTAATATCAGAGAATGTATACAGTATACAACCTGAAATTCTTACTCTTCACAGACATTCATGAAACAAAAGAAAAACCCAAAGAGTGAATGACAGAAAAACGTTAGAACCCCAAAGGCGCCCCCCCCGTTCCCCTCCCATGTGCAAGCAGCAGCAAAGCCTCACCGTCCTCCTCCCTCCCCCCATTTGTACCAGCAGGAAGTATCATTGCCCACCACCCACCAAGCAAGCAATAGTAAAGCCCCCAAGGAGCCCATGATCTACAGTCCAAAGCAGGGCAGTCTAAAGCAGGGCACTCCAACATGCCACAAGCTCTCTCTCGTTTACAAGGGACAGAGAGGTGTCATCCTTTCCACAGAGAGAGGGAGCCCAACAGGTCGCTGTTTAGATGTTACAGTCTGAGGCGATGCTTACTCGAGCTCACCTAACTCGAGAGCCAGCAGAATTTCCCCCACCCCCATCGAGAGAGAAAAAGCGATCACCTGAGTTCAGAAGCCTCCAACTGCCACACCCGCTGTCTCAGTGTTCCGGTTGGCGGCACCAGCAAAGAATCGAGTCATTTGCAGGGGCCACTGAGGCCGTCTCCCTGAAGGCTGCTCCTGGTGATAGCAAGAATGCTAGGCCGCTTGGTCAGCTCCGGAAGCGGAAACCTACCGCCGTGTAGGACCGCATTTTGAGTGCAACCAGAGATCACGGACTCTGACAGGATCCCAGCCACCTTGAAAAGGAAAAACGAGACATTAAGCTGTTTTGCAGATGAGTTTGCAGAATTTTCACTCTGGCGCCATCTTAACTCCCCCTCCTCTAGAAATTCTCCACCTTCTTGTCAATGATTATGTTTTTTCCCTATTATTCAAAGATACAAAGTAGAGTTATTATCAAAATATGTTTACAGAATACAACTCTTGAGACTTATCCTCCCACAGGCAGCCACAAAACAAAGCAACACCATGGAATCCGTTGAAGAAAACATCAAGCAGCAAACGTATGAGAAAAAACCAAATTGCATGCATGGCAAAAAGCAAGTGAACAGAACATAGTATATCAAACATCTAACCAGGATCCAGTAGTTTTCAGTTTAGTTCAGTTCAGTGTCGTGCTGCTAGCTTACTGCAGGCCGCAAGGCAGAGCATTCTTTGCCGAATCGTCCTAGTCCATATCGATCGTCCCAATCAAACCGCTCAAAACCAGCAAAGGAAAAGAGTAACCAGAATCCAGAAATATATGCACCATGAACCTCAAAGTCCCTCAAAGCAAGTTCGCAGCCACGCTGATCAATCCTCACAGCATGGAACCCCTGCCTCCAGTACTTTCCTCCGACCGCAGCTAGCAAGAACAAGAGGAACACGGGCAGATGGTGCTGGACACCCACCCGTCCTACGCTCTTGTCCTTGTCGAGCTCAACCCTGCTCGATGCCTCAGTCAGAGAGAAGCAATGGAGTCGATCAGGGGCTCGCACCCTGTCTCCAGGCAGCACACCCTCTCCAAACCTTGCTGAACCAGATCACTCACTCGGCACAAAATCTCACCATCAAAATGTAACTCACATGTTCCAATCGCTTGCAGCTCAGCAGTAGAATCGTATTTGAAGAAGAAGTTTTTTGAGCTGTCTGTAGGACGTTGCTGTTGGTTGTGTTGTTCGCCGGCACCGTCCTGCTCCAATACACTGTTGGGTGGAAATTTGTGACAGTAATGGTTCCTCCACCATAGCAGTTCTGGAGTCCATCAAAAATCAGCAATGCAGATACTGGCAATCTGAAATAAAATTAGAAAATGCTGGAAACACTCAGTGGGTCAGGCAGCATCTGTAGAGGGAGAAACAGTTAACATTTTGGTTCTTGACGTCGTACAAAAAGGAATTTTTATTTTCATCCATCACTAAGGTCTTCTTGTACTGATGGAGGGAAGAATGTTAGCATGGACTTAGAAAATTCTTCTTTAGTTATTGTCATAAAGTCACGAATAGCCACTGGACTGCCAGGACAGCCAGCTAAGGTGATCATGGTGCAACGTTTGGCCAACAGAACAGTATCTTCATAGATTAATCAGTACTTCATGGTCCATTGAAAATAAATGCTATGGACATCAATGTTACTTATAAAAATTACATTTTTCATTGCTTGGTATCTGTAGAGGATATTTGCGGAATATAGATAGGATCAGTGCGCACGTCAAGAACTCGGGGCAGAGGTTTACAGGAAGAGTGAAAAGGTTCAAAACGAATCTGAGGAGGAACCTTTTGACCGGGTGAGTGGTCATTATATGGAATGAGCTGCCAGAGGAAGTGGTTGAGACAGGTACAATAACAACACTTCAGGCAAGTTGGTGAGGAAAGGTCTAGAGCAGGGGTTCCCAACCTGGGGTCCACGAACGCCTTGATTAATGGTAGGGGTCTGTGGCTTATAAAGGGTTGGGGACCCGTGGTTTAGAGGGTGAGCCAAATGTTGGCAGGTGGGACTGGCTTGGACGGGAATCATGGCATGAACCATTTGGGCCGAAGAGCCTATTTCCATGATCTGTGACTGACTGTACAAGGGAAAAATATTGGAAACAATGGAATTGAAGAAAATGTGGATTAGATCAGATTAGCTGAAGAAACCATTTCTATGCTGTAAATTTCTTGCTTCCATTGAATACTCTGTAGAATGTAACAATGTAAATGTAACAGCTTTTCTCCCAGTTATTTCTCTTCACTGGAGAGGTTTCCTCTCAGCTGTCATGTTTGGTGTGAAGAGCATCCTTTTTCTTGGCAAATACATTTATACTTCTGGCTCTTCTTCAACGTGCTGATTTTAATGAATTCATTAAGTATATCGTATCCTTGTTGACAAGTTGATCTTTAGCACGTAGCTGAAAATAGTAAGGTTGTTTAATCTAGTTATAGAAAATACCAATGCCTCCAACTTTGTCTAATCCTGCTAACATTTAAAACAAAGGTCAGTATATAGCTTTTGTAGCTGTTGTGATTTTATTTAATGTCACAAATTTCAAGAAGCCTTTCACACAAAGATAAATGCATTGATTCGTGCATAATTTGCTTCTTTGCGCGTCATCATCATTATGTGCCATGTTGTATGATGTGGACAATCGTCATCTTCCACCTGTCTGTAAACTGAGAACTTCTAATAAGCTCTTCAAAACTTTTGCCCATCCATTCCTTGATGTAACTCATGAATGTTATATCTAGAGAAAATTAACCATCTAATTTTGTTTCAACTGCTCCTTTTGTGTATGTCTGAAAATCAAAGTAGTCTGGTAGAGGACACAGCACTGGGTGAAACTATTAATATTTCAGCTTGAAGGGTCTCTCAATAATTTAAACTTTACCAGTTCTTTTAACGTTATAAGAAAAAAAATATATCCCTTGACACTCTAGAAAACCAGATGTAGAGTTAGAGAATGTAGTAAACACAGAGGCTCTGTGGGTGCTGGAAACCCAGAACAACACTGACAAAAGTGCTGGAAGAGCTCAGCAGGTCAGGCAGCATCTATGGAATGAAGTATGTAGTCCAGTAGTCCATGTTGACTGTTTATTCCCCTTCATAGATGCTGCCTGACCTGCTGAGTTCCTCCAGTGTTTTTTGTGTGTTGCTGAAGAATACAGTATTCGGAGGGGTGCAGTGTGAATGAAATTCTGGATGTTGCTTAGATTTCTATGTGGTCGGCGTGATGGGAAATACAAGAAATTAAACAAACAATAGGGATGGCTGACAGTAGATACTTAATGACTGATTTAGGTGTTGGAGCATCTGCTTTTGTGGTCACCTTTGGAAGGAATAAGAGGCCTGTTCCAACTATCAGGGCAATCAAGAAACCTTTGGCCCAACCAGCAGCAGCGGAGAGAGAATTGGCTTTGGAATCCATGCTGCATTGATGCGTTTTATTGAGAAGAGACCATCCAGGCTAACACGGGGCTGAACTTGCTCCCGAAGAAATTGGCTGAATTGATCCGTCACTGCTACTGCTCTTTATTTTCAAATAATGTCACTGAATGCATAGACTCTGCACAAGTGCTCTTGTACATTTTATGAGTACTTACGCACTAACATACTTCATGTACCACGACACTCGAATAATTTATTTGTGAATGATGTCGTAAATAGGTACACTTAATATCAAAGAGCCTATGGTTTAGATATTAGATCCCTGTGATTTTTTTTCAGTAGTAACAATCCTATCAGAATTCTCCTTCATTCTGGAAGCTTCTATCTTCTGGCTGCTTTGGTCTAGCCTCCGAATGAAAGTACTGTCAATATGATTCAGTATTGGATGTTAATTTGATATGGGATGTGTCCTATAATTGGGGAGTCCAGGATCAGATGGCATTACCTCAGAATACAAGGACATCTCTTCAGAGCAGAGATAAGTGGGAATTTCTTTAGGCAGAGTGTGGTGAACCTGCAGAATTTGTTGACAGAGACTGCTGTGGACGCCAAGTCATTGGGTATGCTTAAAGTGGAGGTTGATAGATTCTTGCTCAGTAAGGGTGTCAAAGATTATAGGGAGAAGGCAGGAAAATGAGCTTGAGCGGGATGATAAATCAGCCATGATGGAATGGCAGAGCAGACTCGATGGGCTGAATGGCCTAATTCTGCTCTTTTATCTTATAGTCTTATGATTTTCTGGAGGCATACAGTTGTGCACATACTTCATGTGTTTGTTTGAAGTGCAACATTCTACCCATTTTCTGGAGGCATAAACACTGTGTATGGGAATAAGAGCAGAATGTAGATGAATTTTCATCTCCCTAACGCTCTTATCATTAGTGTGAATTTAGTGTTAGCCAATCTAAACTAAGCAGAAACATAACCTCGAATGGCAGCGACTTCATAGTTCTAATCAATTCCCAACCAACCTGCGGGGCAACTTCTTTAAATTGTTGTGAGAAAACACCCCAGCTAAATACGTAAGCAGAGAATTGTGATTTCATTTATTTAGCGACACAGCGCAGAGCTGGCTCTTAACGGCCCTTGGAGCCATGTCGCCCCTGCAATGCCTGACAACCCCTAATGCAATTTAACCCTAATGCAATCACAGGACAATTTACAATGATCAGTTAACCTATCCGGTACGTCTTCAAGTCAAGTCAAGTTGAGTTTATTGTCATTTCGACCATAAGCTGCTGGTACAGTACAAAGTAAAAATGGAACAACGTTCCTCCAGGCCCCTGGTGCTACATGAAACAACACAAAACTACACTGGACTATGTGAGACAGCACAAGGCTACACTAGACTACGTAAAACAACATTTGAAAAAAAAACTGCACTCGACTACAGACCTGCACAGGACTACATAAAGTGCACAAAACAGTGCTGGGCAGTACAATAATTAATAAACAAGACAATAGGCACAGTAGAGGACAAATTACACTATAATAATAAATGATGTAGATGTCAGTCTAGACTGAATATTGAGGAGTCTGATGGCTTGGGGGAAGAAACTGTTGCACAGTCTAGTCGTGAGAGCCCGAATGTTTCGGTACCTTTTGCCAGATGGCAGGAGGGAGGAGAGTTTGTGTGAGGGGTGTGTGGGGTCCTTCACAATACTGTTAGCTTTGCGGGTGCAGCGTGTGGTTTAAATATCTGTAATAGCGGGACGAGAGACCCCGATGATCTTCTCATCTGACCTCACTATCCACTGCAGGGTCTTGCGATCCGAGATGGTGCAATTCCCGAACCAGGCAGTGATGCAGCTGCTCAGGATGCTCTCGATACAACCTCTGTAGAATGTGGTGAGGATGGGGGGGGGGGTTGGGTTGGTGGGAGATGGACTTTTCTCAGCCTTTGCAGAAAGTAGAGACGCTGCTGGGCTTTTCTTGGCTATGGAGCTGGAGTTGAGGGACCAGGTGAGATTCTCTGCCAGGTGAACACCAAGAAATTTGATGCTCTTAACGATCTCAGCGGAGGAGCTGTCAAAGTTCAGTGGAGAGTGGTCGCTCCGTGCTGTCCTGAAGTCAACAACCTGTTGACTTCAGGAGACTGTGGGTGGAAGGCGGAGGACCCGGAGCAAACCCACGCGTTCCGCGAGGAGGATGTACGGAGGCTGCTACAGAGCAGAGCCGGCATTGAAGTCCAAACTCGGGAACCTCCGAGCAGTGATAGCCTCACGCTGGCTGGTATACTGTCGAGGATTTGTACAGCAGCCAGTTAAAGTGAGCCAGCACCCAGCAACACTCAAGGACCTCAGTACCCCATTTATAGGTTAGCTTCAGTGAACTACAGTGACTGCAGGGATGTGGTTTTGAGGTTTGAGCTGCTGTAATACATATTATTAGGAGACAAAGTGAAGATGTGTAGAGCTCAGCTCAGCTGTTATGCCCATTGCTCAGCATCTGTGAATCTCTACTTAACTGTGCAGATAAATCTCACACAGCCATGTGCAATCGGTTAGCAACCCTTTGTGATGTGAGAAAGGTCCTGACATTTTCAGAAAGAAAACAACAAGGTTATGAAGATCACATTCTTCCAGTGCGGCAAGTAACTCTTGTGATCTTTTGCAATCATTTTGTAAAACAAACTTCAAAATAATGTGAACTACAACCATTCGCGGTGGACATAGTCCAAAACAAACTGTCCTTCCACCTTCACTGGAAAATTAGGTTCTGAAAATAAAAGTCCCACACAGTTCATTTTTCCATCTAAATTTCAAAATACAGATGAGTTTGGGATAGTGACACAGCCACAATCACGCTGAATTTTGAGTTCCTGACAGAAAATCAGTGTTTGAAGCCGATCAAGTGAATTAAAACAGGTGTGAACACATGCACATCCGTCATTAATGAATGTCCTAGTTAAACAATACCTGAGGTCTGAAATCCTCAATATTTTTTTAAATCACTCCCTGGACTGGCATTCCTCTCCTCCCATCTCTGTAATCATCTCCAGATTAGTAACTCTGGTCCCTAAAATCTTAGTTCTTAACCATGTCCACATTTAGTTGTTTCTTTTTTTTTTTGAATTTGATTCCATTTGTGTGAAAGTATTTGACATATTTATATGTTGAAGTTGCAAGTGGTAGTGTCGTGGTTGGCACGACGCCGTAGAGTATAGGCGGCCTGGGTTTGATTCCCGCTGCCACTGCTGGTAAGGAGTTTGCACGTTCTCTCCCTGACTGTGTGGGTTTTCTCTGGGTGCACAGTCCAAAGATTTAATTGCTCATTCTAAATTGTCCTGTTGTTAAGCCAGGATTAAATCAGGGATTGCTGGGTGAAGGGCCGGAAGGCCCTGTTCCACACTGTATCTCAATAAAATAAGTTTAAAAAATAAAATAAATGGAAGTTGTTATTATGGATGGGCCTGCCTATGTGTGGAAGCTATTGTGTAAGTTAAGATACTATGGAATATGTAATAGTTTAGGCTACTTATTAATTGAAAAACAGCATTACTTGCTGCCTGTTACGCTGCTGACATTCAGGGAAGCAATGAAGATCATCTTCTTTATTGTGCCCCAGGTGTGGTTCAGGGTCCTCGTTTCTGCCTCTGTGGCACGGTGCCAAGTTTTCTTCGGTCTCCCGAGTTTCCTCTGCCCTTCAGGGGTCCAGTGAACTGCTGTCCTGATGATGGAGTTGTCCCTGGCCTCCCTTCTCATGATGTGCCCAATCCATCTCCAGTGTTTCCTCATGATGATTGTGGCCATGTCCTCCTGGTGACTCTGAAGGAGCAGGGCGTGGTCAGAGACTGATCTTAGCCAGGAAATACGGAGGATCTGCTGGGTGCTTATGGTGTGGAATGTTGACAAGCTTGGCAAGGTCTCTCTCTGTTAGGCACCAGCATTCTGACCCATACAAGGGTGTGGACAGATCATAGCTGTGAAAAACAGCATACAATAGGATATGGCAGCATCTGTAGGAAGAGGTGCAGTCCTGACGAAGGGTCTCGGCCTGAAACGTCGACTGCACCTCTTCCTACAGATGCTGCCTGGCCTGCTGCGTTCACCAGCAACTTTGATGTGTGTTGCTTGAATTTCCAGCATCTGCAGAATTCCTGTTGTTTACAATAGGATATATACAGCTGATTTATGACCACAGGACTATAAGACATTGGAGCAGGATTAGACCATACAGGCAATTGAGTCTGTTTCACCATCCCATCACAGTTGATTTATTTTCCCTCTGAACCCCATTCTCCTGCCCTTGATACCCTGACCAATCAAGAACCTATCAACCTCTGCTTTAAATATACCCAATGACTTGGCCTCCACAGCTGTCTGTGGCAATGAATTCCACAGATTCAAAGTTGAAAGTTCAAAGGAAGTTTATGATAATTTATTATCAGCGTATACTACCCTGAGATTCATTTCCTTGCAGGTATTCACAGTAGAACAACGTAATACAGTAGAGTCAATGAACAGCCACACACAAATACTGATGAACAGCCAATCTGCAAATGCAAAAAGGAAGCAAATAACAACATACATACAAAAAGACAAATAAATAAATGATACCGAGAACATGAATTGTAGAGTCTGAAAGTGAGTCCATAGATTGTGGAATCAGGTTAGTGTTGAGGTGAGTGCAGTTATCTAGGCTGATTCAAGAGCCTGATAGTTGAAGAGTAGTAACTGTTCCTGAACCTGGTGGTGTGGGTTCTGAGGCTCTTTTCCCTCCTTCCTGATGGCAGCAGTGAGGACAGTGCATGGCGTGGATTGTGGGTGTCCTTGAGGGTGACTGTGCATTTGTCTTTAAATAGGAAAGGGAATGCATACTAAACAATCACTGTGATGTTGTGGCATACTAATAACTGCAGTCCTTTAGCTATTGTGTTCTACTTCCAATCCTCAAGTGTATACCTTGATCGCTAAACTGCTTCAATCCATTTCTCTTGGACTTCCCTGTTTGCCATTGCATTATCTTGGACAGAGTTCTGTTGAGTGCCAACATGTCTGAATTCTGCATCATTGGGAGATATCTGATGTAACTGTAGTCAGCTTTGCTTCTGGGTTCATTGTAATATCAATTGGACTGGGCCTCAGTTGAACAGCAGATCAAGAGCAAGATGAATTCATATCATCATTCACGACAAAACCTGACTTTGGTGTAGAGTTTCTGGGTCTACTGTGTGCCTTGGGATCAGCTTTAGCAAACCACTACAGCTTGTATCTTGTAGAAGATCTTTAATCAAACCAAAACATTCTCAATGATGGAGGAACTCAGCAAGTCAGGCAACGTCTATGGAGACGAATAAAGACCTGACGTTTCGAGCTGAGATCCTTCTCTGCCTGAAATGTCGGCTCTTTATTCCCCTCCATAGATGCAGCCAGGCCTGCGGAGTTCCTCCAGCATTGAGGGTGTGTATCTGTGTCTGGCTGGCTGGCTGGCATGCTTTCCGGCATCTGCTGAATCTCTGAAACCATCCTTGGGTGCTTTGTCATGCATTATGGAAACTCCCCAGGTGTAGTAGGATGGGTTTACTAGTGCATTAAGAAGTGGGTTAAAGGGGGAGAAAAGTGAGGGGAGAGATGGGGAACCTGGGGGAGCTGAAAGTATAGTTGCCGATAATTGAACAGAGAAGATGGCAGATTCACAGGAAATTGGATCAAGAATCAGTTTTATTCACCATAAACATTTGCATGTGTTGGGAGTTTGCTGTGGTGTGTTGGCTTGACATGCAAAAAAAACACTTCAGCAGTTAGAAGGAATCAGTCAAAATTAGGTTTAATATCACTGGCATATGTTGTGAAATTTGTTAACTTTACAGCAGCAGTACAATAAAATACATGATAAATACAGAGAAAAGAACTGAATTATGGAAAGTGTATATCTATAAAATAGTTAAAATGAGTAGTGCAAAAAAAAACAAAAAAAAGTAGTGAGGCAGTTTTCATGCGTTCAATGTCCATTTAGGAATCAGATGGCGGAGGGGAAGAAACTATTTCTGAGTCGCTGAGTGTTGTGCCTTCAGGCTTCACTTTAACCTTTAATTTTATGTTTATATAAAAATAAAGTGGAGATGTGGAATAAAATGTGCATAAATACTTAAATGCCAGCTTGGATTTACAATGCAAAAAACCTAATAGAAAGTGGTTTAAGTGTTTATGGTGCACTTCACTGACAAGCGTAATAGATAGAGGGGGGTGGGGAGGGGCTGACTAGAATGGTTGATCTGATTAACTGCTGGGGGAGTTAAGATGGCATGAAGTTTTTGTTTTGATAGCCTTATAGCGCTTTTTTAGAAGGGGGCTTTTAGAAAAGGGAGTTTGCTGTGTGGGTAGTGTCCACAATGATTTATTTCCTCCCTACTTCTTTGGCTTTGACACACGTAATGATGGTAGACTGCAGCCATTGATCTTTTACTGCTACCCTGACAGCTCACTGTGAGAGGATGCTGCAGCTTATAACATTATGCACAGTATTAAAGGGCAGGGCTGCCTCAAAGGAATGGAATCATCTCTCATCGGATTCAGCCGACATCTGCAAATGTTGCTGGAAATCTAAATGTGGAAAGAAAGCGCTGGGAATGTTTTAAACACAAGTGAATCTGCAAGTGCACGAAATCTTCAGCAGCGTACACAAAATGCTGGAGGAACTCAGCAAATTGGGCAGCAGCTTTGGAGGGGAATAAACATTCGATGTTTCGGACCAAGACCCTTCATCAATACGGGAAAGGAAGCGGGCAAAAATCTGAATAAGAAGGTGAGGGGAGGGGTAGGAGTCAAAGCCGGCAGGCGATAGGTGGTCTTGTGTTTAGGGGAGATCTGATGGGAATATTTCACAGAGTTTGGTTGGGGTGTGGAATGTACTGACTTTGGGGAAATTTCTGTCATTGAACAGTGTGATGTGGGTCTTCAGATTCCTGTGCCTCTGACCAGATAGGAGCAATGAGAAATGTGCATGGCCCAGATGATGGGGCTCCATTTTCTGCAATGGCACCACCTGAGTCTGCGAGTCTCTGTAGTCCTTTGCATTCCAGTGCGTTGCAGTTTCTATACCAGGCCCTGATGCCACTGGTTTGACTCGGTTGGATGTCAGGCTGGCAAAGGCTGTGAGGGAGTGAGAGTGGGAAGTACCAGAGAGATAATCTGTAATGATCAATAAAACAGTTGTTTAGAATCAAATGACCTTGCCTGGTGTCTCAGGGCTGGGTGTGTTTGCACCTGCGCTACTCTCTGCCCCAACACACTTTCCCTGCCACCTGTTCCACACCCCTCCCACGGCGCTCCATGCTCGCTGTTCCCAACATCCTTTGCTCCCGCCAGATTTATAAACTGGCTCTTCGCTCCCTGTTGAGAAATTCAGTACTGTGCAGAAGTCTTGGGCACAGTATTTGTTACTGTCTTCAGTGACATGTTAAGTCTCCTTCAACTAACTGAGATTCCAGTGTAAGAGCCACATAGGATCCATCCTCACTCCTGTTTTCCTAGAACATTGAACAGTACAAGCTCTTCAGTCCACGATGTTGTGTTGACATTTTAACCTAGTCTAAAATCAATTAAACCTTTCCCTTCCACATAGCCCTCCAATTTTCTATCGTCCATGTGCCTACCTGTGAGCCTCTTAAATGTCCCTAATGTATCTACCTCTTCCATCACCACTGGAAGAACATTCCACGCATCCATCACTCTCTGTAAACAAAAAGTCAGCAACAGCAGCACACAATAACAGCAACAACAACTTGCCACTGAAATCCATTTCTCCAGTCCACCTTAAAATGATACCCCTAGGAATTAGTCATTTCTGTTCTGGGAAAAAGTCTCTGGCTATCCACTCGATCCATGCCTATTATCATATTGTACAGCTCTATCAAGTCACATATTATCCTGTTTCACTCCAACTATTCTCGCAAGATATGATCTCTTTTCAATTAGTGTCTGATGGGCCCAAGTCTTTGATATCCAAAGCACATGGAAAAAAAAATGAAGCGAAGCTGCCATTCTGGTCTTGCTGACCCTGTGGATAGAGTTTCTGAGCAAAATCTGCCTGGAATGCCATGTATGGTTCTAAAACTACAAAGAAGTTTGTGCAGATTTGGCCTGTCATCTAATACTTTGACAAACCACTCTAGGTGTGCAGTGGACAGTGGAGAGTATGCTGACTGGTTGCATCATGGCCTTGGACTGCAACACCAATGTCCAACAACAGGAGAATGTCTACAAAAAAGTGGTAGATCTGGCCTAATCCATCAATGGTAAAGCCCTTCCCACCATTGGGCATGCCTACAAGATGCGCTGCCACAAGAAAGCAGTGTCCATTGTCAAGGCTATGCTCTCTTCACAGTGCTGCCATCAGGAAGGAGGTAGAGGAGCCTTCGGTCCCACACCACCAGGTTCTGGAACAGTTACGACTCTTCAAACAACAGACTCTTGAACCAGTGTGGATAACTTCACCCACCTCATCTCTGAGCTGATTTCACCTTCAAGGTGTCTGCATCTCATGTTCTCAATATTACTTATTTACTTTTTTAAAAAATACTTGCACAGCTTGTCTTCTTTTGCACATTGATTGTCAAGCTTAATGTGCAGTTTTTCATTGATTCTGTTGTATTTGTTTGTTCCACTGTGAATTCCTACAAAAAAAAAGGAATCTCGGATAGTATATGGTGACATATACATACTTGGATAATAAATTTCATTTGAATTTTGGAAACGTGGTGTCAAAGGTTATAGACATAGGCCAGATGGCATGGGTTTCAGCTCATCATTAGCAAGGAATGAGTGTGTCAGAAAGAACGAGACTTCTATTAATAACTGAAAAGCCCAATGAAGCCAAACCTGCCCTGAAATGCAAAGGCAAGGCTTGTTGTAACTGCTGATTGTATCTTGTATCGACAAGCATCCTTTCTCGACTGTTTTAGTGCTGTGCAACCACTCAGTGACTTTTTATAGTGTTCCTGTAAAACAGCAGGCGACCTTGTAATTTATTGAGGATTTAATGGGAAGTTTTGCAATGGGATAAAATGGGATGAAATATCACAAGATTGTAAATAAGATACTATTGAGCTGTTCAGAGGACTGGGAGAAAGTAACTACATAAATCAGATCAGTTTTAATATCACCATCATATGTTGTGAAATTCTTTAACTTTATGGCAGCAGTACAGTGAAGTACATGATAGAGAAAATAACTGAAGTATATTGAGTATATATGCTGTAGGTCTACTGAATAGTTGAAATGAGTAGTGTGAAAAAAACAAAAAGAATTAGTGAGGTAGTGTTAACAACAGGAATTCTGCAGATGCTGGAAATTCAAGCAACATACATCAAAGTTGCTGGTGAACGCAGCAGGCCAGGCAGCATCTATAGGAAGAGGCGCAGTCGACGTTTCAGGCCGAGACCCTTCGTCAGGAGTGAGGTAGTGTTGATGGGTTCAATGTCCATTTAGAAATCGGATGGGCGACGGGAAGAAGCTGTTCCTGAATCGCTGTGTGTGTGCCCTCAGGCTTCTGTACCTCCTACCTGATGATAGGAATGAGAGGAGGGTATAATCTGAAGAACAAGTGTCCTTGAATCAAGATAAATGGGGAAGTTTGTGTAAGGTGACATTTCATCAGGGTCCCAGCCAAATTGTCAACTGGTTACTCCTCTTCATAGATGCTGTCTGACCTGCTGAGCCCCCTTCCCGCCTTTTGTGTGGGTTGCTCTGGATTTTCAACATCTGCAGAATCTGAAGAAGAGTCTCGGCCCGAATTGTTGACCGTCTATTCATTTCCATAGATGCTGGCCTGCTGAGTTCCACTAGTGTTCTGTGTCTGTTGCTTTGGACTTCCAGCATCTGCAGAATTTTGCGTGTTTATAATCTGCGGACTCTCTTGTGTTTGTGTAGTGTGGAATACTTTACATGTATTGTGTTAAGTCTGGGGTGTCCTGCTGCTTTTGCATAAACTAAGATTTACAAGCTGGAGAACTGCCTGTGGAGGTGAGGCCTTATTGAAAGTGGGTGGGTGGGTGGGTGGGCGGGCTTTTAGGGTGCTGTAGTTCCAAAGATGAATGTTTCTTTAATATATAGTGTTAATAATTAGTGTAGAATGGGGGTAAGATGAAGCCAATGTCTTTGAAGTGGGGTGTAATAATGAAAGGTATTGGGATTTCTGCTTAGCCCTGGAGAACAGGGCTCCAAAAACTTACAGAGCATTTTCAGCACAGGCCTGCCTATCATGCAAATCATCTCTCTCCGGACCTTCCCTCAACTCAATTCCCATAATCTCGGGAAAGTTGCTAACATAATAGCTCCTAACACAGCCATTCTTGCTTCTCTCTTCTCACCCCCCCATCCTGTTGGACAGGAGATACTAAAGTCCAACTCAGGACACCATCTATCCTGCTGTTGTCAGGCTCTTGGAATGGATCTCTCTGCCAGTAAAAGATGCACTCTTGATCTCCCAAATTCCCTTGATGTGGCCCTTGTAGTCTTATTGTGTATGTACTTCCGCTGTAACTGCAACACACACCGGTGCTGGAGGAACTCAGCAGGTCAGACAGCATCTATGGAGAGAGATGAACAGTCGCTGCTTCAGGCCGAGATCCTTCATAGACCTTTTATGATGCTGTCTGAGTTCCTGCAGCGTTTTTGTTTGTGTTGCTCAAGATATCCATTGCTTCCAGCTAAACTGCAAACTTCCAATCAAAGTTTGCGCCTCATTGTTTTCTGTTATTTCTAAACCTAGTGAAGATGATGGTGAATGAGCAAGGCATAATAAAGGGCACTGGTCTCACCAAAGCATCACAGTTGGAAGTTCTCATCTTCTGCTTGAGAACACATGCTTCAGCTGCATGACACTTGGGAGTCTTAATGAAGATGGTCATCAAAGATTTTTTTTAGATTATGAGGACACGCAGTCCTCTTTTATTGGCATTTAGTAATGCATGCATTAAGAAATGATACAATATTCATCCGGTGTGATATCACAGAATCACAGGACAGACCAAGACTGAAAAACTTAACAAAAACCACATAATTATAACATATAGTTACAACAGTGCAACAATACCATAACTTGATGAAGAACAGGCCATGGGCACAGTAAAAAAAGTTCGAAGTCTCTGGGAAGTCCCACATCTTACGCAGACGGGAGAAGGAAGAAAACTCTCCCTGCCATGCCCAACCACAGGACTCTGAGTCGTCCGAAAACTTCGAGCCTCCGATCAGCCCTCCGACACTGAGTACCGAGCACCATCTCTGCCAGACACTTCGACCCCAGCCTCGGTCGCCATCAGCAGGCAAAGCCGGGGATTTTGGGACCTTCCCTCTGGAGATTCTCGATGCACAGTAGCAGCGGCAGCGAACCGGGTATTTCAGAAGTTTTCTCCAGATGTTCCTCTGTGCTTCTCAAGTCAGTCTTCGTCAAATCAGAATTGCGCACGGCATCCTACTTACAAATATGATATAATTTCACCGGAGAGTTGCGCGCGCTGCGTTGCGCCGCCAATTTTACCCTGCAAATAATGAAGTACAGGTGACTGGGGTGTAGACCAGATGGCTGCTCCAAACTTATCAAAGTTCAAAGAAAGTTTATTATCAAAGTGCCCATACTATACCATATAACACCTTGAGATTCTTTTCCTTGTAGGCATTTGCAAGAAAACTAATGATATACATTAAAATTTTATGAAAGACACTTTCTGTAGACTTTTTTGTTTCTGTTCCTGGTGGACTAGTTAGCGTAAGATCTGGCATGGAGATAAATTGCTGGATTAATATCCAGGGACCTAGACTCCTCTAATTCAGAATCATGGGTTCAAATCCCACCATGACTGCTGGGAAATGTAACTTAAAATAGTATCTATGGAATTTGTTACCTCAACAACACTCCAAATGTAAAACAGTATATCAGTGTAAAAAAAAACCTGATTTGATTCAACTAATGTTGAAATGAGGAGAAATTTCTTTAGTCAGAGAGTGGTGAATCTGTGGAATTCGTTGCCACAGGCGGCTGTGGAGGCCAAGTCATTGGGTATACTTAAGGCAGCGGTTGATAATTTCTTGATTAGCCAGGGTGTGAAGGGATATGGGGGGGAAGGCAGAAGACTGGGGATGAGAGGGAAAATGGATCAGCTGTGATGAAATGACGGAGCAGACTTGATGAGCCAAATGGCCTAATTCTCCTATATCTTATGGTCATATGGTCATGTCTTTCAAAAAGGAAATTTTCCATCGCCACCCAATGTGTCCTGTCTGATTCTAGACCAATGAACTTGTTTGTCTGTTAGATTCTTCCTTGGGTCAGGAGAAATAATGGATGGATTAAATAGCTTGTCTTGTCTGTGATGTCCACGTTCCCATGAGCAAATAAATATATACGAAAAAATAACTCCCCACCTGTCCCTAGTTACTTGGGAATTTTTGATGTTCCCTATGTCCTACTTGGCAGCAAGTGAAGCATTACTGGCCTACCGCAGCGTTAGTGGGAATAAAAAAGTTCTGGGACTTGCAGAGAAATGCCGGTAATTCTGTGCCAGGCTGCGTAAGTTGCCTACTCATGTAAGGTGATTTGCGCCTGCTGCACGATTGTGGGTCTGTGTCTTGGAGGGGAACTTGCGGGTGGCGGTGTTCCTGCGCAGCTGCAATCCATATCCTCGTGGGTAAGCTCTTGCGGAAGCCTTGGCAAGTTGCTGCAGTGCTTTTCGTAAATGGTGCATAGTGTGACTTTTTGTGTCTGGCTTCTACAACACATTGTCTGAGAATCAGGGTTGTAAAAATGAGCAGCTTGGAGCAGCGGAGAGAGCAAAACAAGTTGTTACAGACGGCTGTTCTCTTCCTTGTTTTCCTTCTGCCTTATTCCATGTCCTCATATGGCAAAGAGAGGAGTCACTTCAGCCCACGCAGTTGATACTAGCTGGCAGAGTAATTTCCATTTCTAGGGGCAACTTACAATGGCCAAGCAACCTAACAACGTCCCATGTCTTTACCTGCAGGTAAGAGTTGGTATTAAAGAAAGTTACTACAGTGTTAAGAGAACTAGAACATAAAATCAAGAATGTACTTGTGAGGCTCTATAAGACATTGGTCAGACCCCATTTGGAATATCACAAGCAAGTTTGGACCCAGTAGGCTTGGTGTGCAGGAGTTCATGAGGTCACGAAGAGACTGGCTTGACTTAATGACTGAACAGCAAAGGAAGGATGTGTTAGTCCTGGAGAGGATCCAGAGGAGGTTCATAAGAATGATCTTGGGAATGAAAGGCTTAACCTATGAGGAGCATTTGAGGCCTCTGGGCCTCTACTCGATGGTGCTCAGAAGGGTGGGAGGAGATCCCACTGAAACTTACTGGATATCGAGAGCCTTATAGCGTGTATGTGGAGAGGATGTTAACATTGTAGAAGTGTCTACGATTTGAGGGCATGGCTTCAGAATAAAGGGGTGACCCTTTAAAACTGAGTCGAGCAGGAATTTCTTCAGCCAGAGAGTGGAATTTGCTGTTACAGATGGCTGTGACAGTCAACTCGATGGGTGCAGAGATTGATACATGTTTGATTGATAAAGGGGTTAAGGCTTATGGGGAGAAGATGAGAGAATGCTGTTTTAAAAAAAAACTTGAATGGTGGAGAAGACTGGATGGGCTGAATGGCCTAGTTCTGCTCCTACGTTTGGGAGGAAACTATTAACTGGTAGGAAACCTACATAGTCACGTAAAAGGCATAAACTCCACGCAGACAGCATCAGAAGTTGGATTGAAACCAGATTTCTGGAACTGTGAGAACAGCTCGACTATATCTGTGCGACTGTATCACCCACCACATCTCCCCACCAGCTCCCAAGTAATGTTGAATATACTTCGGATATTTAAAAGAAAACTTCATTGTCTGGTAACTAGCATAGTTTAACCTTGCCACTGCATATAAAAATGCTGCTAACTACATTTTAATTTAAGTGTTGGGGGTGATTGCTTTCCAGCAGAAATTTACCCCTTTGATAACTACCCTTGTAGCATGTGCATTTGTAACTCTGGTTGGGTTTATTGAAGTAAGTGGGATGAAGTTTAATCATTAAATGAGGTTCAGACGTGGAGGTTTGTTATTATCTTGGGATTGTGAAAACTGGAAATCATTAATATGTGATTGGTGGAATCTGAGGCAAGGTACTTCGTTAGTAAGAAGTTTCTAGTTATCTGAATTACCCTTTGATCTGGGAAGATTCAGTGTCCCAGTTCCCCAGGTGATGAAGAAAAATTAACATAGTTATTATTTCCACTTGTTGCTTTTGAAAGACAGGCATTCCTGAAGTAGTAATACTTTTTCTGATTTATGGAAACCTGCCACTGTTTTCATGAATGGACACTTCATTTTGAGCTGCCGTTTTCTGGATAGATATCATGAGCGAGCAGTGCAGGATGTGTGTGTGCGCACATCCTCCGTTATCAGTACTATGGCTGGTACAGGGAAGGAAATTCATTATGCCAGTTCACTTCAAACTCCCATCCCACCTTCACTGAAACTAGAAGCCTTTTCATCTTTGCCTCTGCAGTCCTTTTACAAAAACTCGGGCAGGCAATGAGGTCAGATTGTTTCCTGACTAAAAGAGAGGTACTAAATCAAAAAGTCAAGCAAATATAATCAAGAATACATAAATCAAGTTATGGTCATTGACTCTGTACACGTTTTGGTATCTATTCTTATTTCAACTCGAAGAGTACACACATCACTCAATGTTGTGCCTCACGTTAAATCTGCTGCTGAAAGAGCTCCGGCTGTTTAATAACCAGCTGTGGTACTTCCACCATTATCGTTCCTTTTAGATCCTTATGTCCTTGACCCCTGTGGCCAGGGCACATCACTATCTGCACTCACATCAGTGACAATGGGAATGGACAGTGTTGGGTTCATCATATTTCCTTTGCACTTTAGTCTCCTTGTGTTTGTCTCCTTCCTTCTCTTTGATCATCCATTTAGCTTTCTTTTTGTCACATCGTCTGACAGAGAGCTATTTATCCTATGCAATTCCTTCATTTTGATCTGAAGATGATTTTGTATCCCTGTGTGTTTTTCACTCTTTGCAAATGAGGACGTTCCTAGCAAAATGCACAGAGCAAAAGGAAGGAACTTGACTAATTTGAATAATTCTCCCTGTGAGTTGAAGTTGTCTTCACCAGAATAGAAGCTACTCAGAATGACAAGTGTTTTGAAAATCAAAGAACTATAAATGCTGGCGTAAAGTGCTAGACATTCTCAGCAAGTCAGGCAGTATCTGTGGAAAGGGAATCAGACTTAATGTTCCAGGTTGAACAAGACAGGTTTTAAGTTGCATAGAGGTTGGAAGAGGGATGATGTGAAAAAGGGACCCTCTCTGATTGGATGAGGTCAGCGTGGATGGAATGAGGCCAATGTTGATTGGGTATGCTGTTTCCGACGTCATCTAGTTTGAGAGATTAATAAGGGTGCTTGGAGAGAGGGGAAATAAAGAAATGGATACATTGAAGTCTTTTTTATTGAGATACAAGGTCCTTCCAGCCCCTTGAGCTACGCCACCCAGCAACCCCCCAATTTACTCCTAGCCTAATCACAGGACAATTTACAATGACGAATTAACCCAACAACTGGCACGTCTTTGGACTGTGGGAGAAAACGGAAGCATTCAGGGGAAACCTACACAGTCAGAGGGAGAATGTACAAAGTCTTTACAGGTAGCAGCAGGAGTTGAACCTGGGTCACCTGTACTGTATAGCGTTGTGCTAACCACTATGCTACCGTGCTGCCCCAAACTTAGTGAGTTACAGTGTTGAATTGGCTCTTCGAGCCACGCTGCCTAGCGATCTCCCAATTTAATCCCAGCCTAATCATGGGACAATTTACAATGACCAATTAACCCACCAACCCCCTATGTCTTTGGTCGGAGGAAGAAAACGAGAGCACCCAGAGGAAACACATGCGGTCATGGGGAGATGGAGGTCAGATACATTAAAAACAACTCAAGTCAAAAGGAGAATTTTGGAAAAGACCAACACATTAGGTAGTGTTATTCATTATATTTTTGGTTTAATTGAGAATTTACTTGAGGTTTGGCTTAATTTCGGTTGCTTAAGGTTGTTATATCCCCAGGGTGATAGTGGGGATAAGCTCCCACTTCCTGTCAAATGCTCCCAATGGCATGTATCTCAAATGCACTCTGTCAGCCAAGTCCAGCTCCTGTCTGGCTTAGCTACTAACCCCAGCAGAACGGTTTCTACTGACAGGAGAAGGGGCAAAGACGGGTTACTGGTGCCGTAAAACCAGTCACCTAAAGCAGATGAGGCTCATCAGCCATGTTTGGCAGCTCATCTAGGGGAAGCAAACCTCCTGATTTCAAACCTCTACTGGCTTGCGGCTAAGCCTGCTCATGGGAAAAGCTTCAGGAATAAACCCCGAGGAGAACACCCAAGGCATGTCTACGTTGAGTTCAACACTGACTGGCAACTCGTGATGCTGCTGGTGCCAAACTGTATCGGGTTCTGCTGTTGCTTTGGATTAATTGCCTGCACGGAGAGGGGGAGCCTGCTGCATAGGCATCAGCTTGCTCCCCATGTCGTACTGCCCTAGCTTGGTATCACATAGACAACTGGGAACCAACATCCGTGGTTGACCCTGACCAATGGAGGCCTTCGTGAATTGAAAGTGGGAGGTGGCTGGCTTTTTAGCTACGGCGGGGGGGGGGGGAATCTGCTTTCTCTGACTGAACTGCAAGAATGCTGGTCTTCTGGTTTATTTAGGGGTATGATTCAGATAGTGCAGATGTGATGCATCTTTAAATGTGGCCAGCGAAGAATGTTTGAGAGCACAGACAGATGTGTCAGATGAGATCAGTGCTGTAAAATGTGAGGTGATAGATCTAGTGGAATGAATGAGAAGTACAAGACATTTTAGTAGGGAGACAGTGACGCAGCAAAGGAGGAGAGATGCGTTTCACAAATCATTAAAGGCGAAAGGGCAGGTTACCAAAGTTGTGAATCAACACGGGATCCTGGGCTTCATTGCAGAGGTATTACAGTAACACTAGCTCGGCTGAAGGTTATTCAGATACAGTGATTGTGCGAAGCCTTTGTGGGATCTGCAAGAGTGAATTAGTGGGGTGGTTCCAGGTAGGCGTAATTTGTAGTGATTCATGTTATGATGTGCTTCTGGTTTCTGCTTACTCTTTTTAAAACATTTTTACTTTGTGCCGTTTTGATTCGGGTTGCAGTCAACAAACGACACAGCGCTAAACTGAACTGAAATAAACTGAGCATTCCTGGACTGTTGATGCTTCATATTCTCTACCTGCCGCTCTTTTTTTTGCCGCTTGCATGATTTGTTCTTATTTTTTTGCACGTTGGGAGTTTGATGTTTTCCTTCAAACGAGTTCCACGGTGTTTCTTTGTTTCGTGGCTCTGTGGGAACACGAATCTCAGGGTTGTATACTGCCTGCATACTTTAATAATGTAGTTAGGAACAGGGAAGGATGAGAAGAGATTTGGAGAGATGTTTAAAATGATGAGGTTGGAGTGCTGAGGGGTAATGCTGGGAACGGGGGGGGGGTGCAAAGTGATCTATTTAAAAGATGAACCAGGTTCAGATCTGCTGTTGTCTGTAAGGAGTTTGTACATTCTCCCTGTCACTGCATGGGTTTGCTCCAGGAGCTCTAGTTTCCTCCCACATTCCAAAAACGTAAAGAGTAAGCAGGTTAATTGGTCACATGGATGTAATTGGGTGGGGGGGGGTGCAGGCTCATTGGGTCTGTTATTCTGCTGTATCTCTACATAATCTAAGTAGATAGAGGGCAAATGGTTTTCCTAATCTGGTGAGATGGTTAGCGATGGAAATGTCATTCCTGCTAGGGCGGAGGAAATGAATTTGGTAGAAAATTTGCAATGAGAATGAGATAAATATTTGAAGGAGAAAACATTGCAACAATGTGGACGTAAGAGTGGTGAGGTTGGGAGTACACTAGAGAGGGAGAAGGTATAGGTCACTCTGTCCCGTGGTTCGATACTCTTTGCTCCTGCCAGTCAACCTGGGTGCAACATCATCTCAGAACGTTTTGCCCAAACCAGTGGCAGCCCCTGAAGCTCAGACCTTGATCACCAGTCTTCTGGGGATTCAGGATTGATCGCCTATTGACCAGCAGGGAGCCCGATCTCAGTCACAACCCGTGACGGACGTGTAACACAGCATTTCACTAACTCTGATGTTTCCATTTTCTTTGCAGTTTAAAGAAGAACTCCAAAGACAGACCAACATACTCAGAGCTTATGGTAAGAACCCCCTGACTATGTACATGAATTGCATTTCTTTAAGTGATTCCTACAATTCTAATGATTTCAGTTAACAGACAGATTTGAGAGTAATAAAGATCTTTTAGCTAAACTGAAGCATTACCTCTGTTTCCCTTTCCATATAATTCAGACTTACCTTCTGTCACAGAGTGTTGTTATTCTCATCACTTGCAACTGGTACATTAATGTGCTGTTGAAAAGGAAAGCAAGCTTTTCTGGATGCCATTGGACGGGTTATCCATAAGACAAAGGAGCTGAATGTAGCCACTTGATCGGCTGATTTATTATCCCTCTCGACTCCATTCTCCAGCTTTCTCCCCATAATCTTTGGCGTCCTGACTAATCAAGAATCTATCAACCCCTGTTTTAATTATACCTGATGACTTGGCTTCCACAGCCGCTGTGGAATTACACAGGTGCACCACTGGCTAAAGAAATTCCTTCTTGTCTCGGTTCTAAAGGGATGTGCCTCTATTCTATGCACTCGGGTCTTTGTTAAACGTGCTGTGTGAATCAGTGGTACTGTTTCCTTTTGGCATTAAAATTAGTCCCATTTGAACAGTGTCTGGAGCTGGAAAGACTACAGACAAGCTGAACCTGCTCGAGTTGGTTCGCTGTTCCATTGCTCTGTGGGTGGTTTTCAGTGGATGAGATCTTCCAAAGAAACCACGCAGATATTGCTCGAGGGGTTTATTAGTTTTAGGCCTATTTTACACACAATTTGGCTTCTAGTCACATAAACGCCATGACCAAGAAAGCACACCAGTGTTCTACTTACTCAAGAGACTGAACAAATTCATCATGTCACCGGTGAGATTCACCAGCTTTTATAAATGTACAGTAGAAACCCATCTGGATGCACCATGGTTTAGTATGGAAACTCTGCCTGAGACGGCAAGGGACTGCAGAGGGTGTACAGTTGAGTGTATCATGAAAACCAGCCTCCCTTCCATAGACACTGTCTCCTCTTCTCGCTGCCTTGGTTACGCAGGACCCCAACCACTCTGCAACCTCGCTTTGCCCCCTTCCCACTGGACAGAAGATAGGAAGGCCTAAGAGCACAATCACGATCCACCAGGCTCAAGAACAACTTACGTCCCGGTGTTATAGGACTATTGAATGGTTCCCTTGTATGATAAAATAGTTTCTTGACCTCACAATCTAACTTGGATGGCCTTTGCACCTTGTTATCTGCCTGCACTGCACTTTCTCTGTAACTGTGTCACTTCACCCTGCGTAAGTAATTTACCAGGTTGATTAACTTCTGAAGAGACACACTGCCCACCATTTTGACGTGACAGATAATGAGGCAGCGGGCTTCCACTGCAAGACACTGATTCCTCTCTGTATCTGAGCAGTGGAGAAAGGTGGTACCATTGAGCTGTCCTGAACACTTACGGCAATGTTTTACCAGCAATCATGAAGTCCTGATCAATGATTGGTTTGGTTAGTCTTTGTTTATGCCTGGTTAGTTGGTGTAAGATCTGTTTCTGTGCTGTATCGATGATCCAATGAAATGTTAATTAAAGTTGAAGGTAAAAATTTATTATCAAAGTACATATATGTCACTATGTACAACCCTGAGATTTATTTTCTTGTGGGCATACTCAATTAGAATAATAACCATAATCGAATCAGTGAAAGACAACACCAACTTGGGCAAACACCACTGTGGAAAAGACAAGAAAATGTGCAAATGCTAAAAGAAATAATCAATAAACAATAAGTGTTGAGAACATGAGATGAAGAGTCCTTGAAAGTGAGTCCATAGGTTGTGGGAACAGTTGGTGCAAGTGAAGTTATCTCCTTTGGTTCAAGAGCCTGATGGTTGAGGGGTAATAACTTTTCCTGATGCTGGTGATGTGAGCCCTGAGGCGCCTGTACCTTCTTGCTGATGTTTACAGCGAGAAGATGATGGATGCTGCTTTCCTGCCATAATTAGTTGAACTTACAGCACATTTATAAATAGAAAAAATACTTCCCTTGTCATGTGATTTATGAATAAAAAGGAAAGGTGCGTTGTATCCGGAGTTTCTCCGGTTCTGTACGGGGCAAGCTACAGCAGTGGTTTGCCAAGTTACTGAATTTGTTACTATGAATAAATTACTAAATTACTGAAAATCCCAGCCGTCCAGTAAGTTAACATGTGACTCAAAGGGAGATCATGTCCGCAGAGAGTTGCTGGGTTTGCGACTAATAATGCTGTGGCTTTGCTACTCTGTACACAGTTATAATCTGCGTTAGCACTTGACCAGAAATATATTGCAACAGATGTCCCAGGTGATGGGAAAAAGCAAGCATACCATTTCATCTGAAAGAACGCTCTATGCTTAGAAGAGTATATCGTTTTACAAAAATGTTGACTTGTGGTCTCAAAGGAAAATAAATGTTTGAGACTGTCTTGATTAGGGGTTATGAACCCGTGCTGCTTGGGACACAGAGCCAGATGTTGCTACGAGCATGTAACAGAACCTGAATACCCTACCCATGCAACTCAGAATATGGTTTCTGGTCATTCTACATCAGCCTGTTCCATCTCAATACTTCATCATATTTTAGTTTAATTACTTTACTTAGACCACACTTGGAATATTGCGATCAGTTCTGGTCACCTCATTATGGGAAGGATGTAGAAACTTCAGAGAGGGCGCAGAGGAGATTTACCAGCATGCTGCCTGCCCGGATTAGAGAGCATGTTTTATGAGGATAGGTTGAGCTGACTAGGGCGTTTCTCTTTGGAGTGAAGGAGGATGAAAGATGATTTGATAAGATGGTAAGTGGCATAGATAGAGGGGACATCCATCTCCCTTTACCCAGGGTGCAAAGGGGCATAACTTTAAGGTGATTGGAGGAAAGTATAGGGGGAATGTCAGAGCTAGGTTTTTTACACAGAGAGTTTCTTTTACGTGGAATGCCCTGCCAGGGGCGGTGGGAGAGGCAGGTACACCGTAGGCCGACAGGCTTGTACTTTGCTGTGGTGTTCTATGCTCTATGTACGAAATGTAGCAGCACAAAACAAATTTAACAATAATGTTTTAATTTATTTTATGCAAGTATTTCTTAAAATGGTTTATGATTTGGTTAAATTTTACAGACCATTCCTCTTTTATGGCTGTTTAAGTAACAGATACAGACCCGTAGAGAATTCAGTAATCACCTCCTGAAATTTTGAGATGCGGAATAAAATACAATCTCATGAAATTTCTATTTTAGAAAGAGTAAATAAGCACAAAATTTATTTGTTTCTCAGCATTTCTTGACGCGGATTTGCATTAGGGATCATTATTTAGAAACAAACACTGCCAAAATGCAAGAGTTGCTGATTCATGGACATAATTACTGTGATGGTTCTCGTGCTTGGCTTCGGTTTTAATTTTACATCTTCTGGCAACTCATTCCTCTGCACACCGTCCTTTGTATGAAGAAGTTGTTCTTCAAGATCTTTTTAAATCTTTCCACCTCCTCGCTTAAACCTATAGTCTCTAGTTTTAAGTCCCCCTTCCCTGGGAAAAAGGATCATGTACGTTCACCCGATCTACGTCCCTGTCCATTTCTTTGGCTAGTAGGGTGGGAGGGACTGCAGTGATGTTACATGGTATGTATTGATCCTGAGGCTGTGCTTAAACTCAGGACTGTTGGTTGTTTCAATGTGAGCACAAGTTTACCAAGTATAAGGTACTGGCTGCTGTGGACCCTGGCGTCATTCGACGATGATCTGATTTTCCTAGATAGAGGAATCCAAAGGGATCTTTTCTATAGATTATAGTGAATGGGGTTTGGAGCATTCTGTTTCCTTAACATTGATGGGCTGACCCAAGAGGTACTGCAGATGCCTGAAATCTAGAGCAATACACACAATGTGCTGGAGGAGCTCAGCAGATCAGGCAGCATTTATGGAAGGGAATAAATGGTCAACTTTTCGGGCCAAGACCCTTCATCAGACTCATGATGAAGGATCTCGGCTCGAGACATTGACTGATGGGCTGGTGTCGTTTGTGGGGGTGAGACTGGTACAGGTCAGGTGATTAATGTTGGATTATTACATTTCTCATGAGTTATCATTTTCTTCCAGTGTGATATACCTCTGTTGTGTTACGGTGTACAGAATCAGTATTCAGACCTCAGACCTCCTGATATTTGACTGTCCTCTGACCCATGTAAACAGGCTAATCTCAGAGTCCCAGTCAAAACGCTTACTAATGTGGTATATGCCAGATGCGTTTCACACCGTCTTAGCCAATCCCAGTTGGTCAAATGGCACTGTGCATAAACCATATTAAATCTGCCAACTCTTCCCAAGTAGTTCGAAAGTTGCTTCTACCATATAGGCATGAATGAGTGCACAGTTCTGAACATTTCTGTTGTGAAACTTGTTCTTTTGACACCTTAAAGACCACCATTTCTTCTGGGGCATGGAGTCAGATTTTGTTCTATTTTTGAAAAGAATGCCATGGAGCTGTTGGAGATAATCTTTCAGTAAGTTTGCATGTACTGGACAGCTTCAGAAATGGCCTCTTGCCTTTTAATGTACTGGTACCCTTTTAGACACGTTGTCCTCATATTTGAGGGGACAAAGCGTTTTGTTTTCTTCATGTCAAGTGCCAGAAAAGCCGGAAGGCCTGTGATGTGCTTGTGAGAATGAACTGTCATGCAGTGGTGAGACATCTCAGACCCTGCTACCATTCTGAGCTTACAGATGTTGTGAGGTAGCTGGGGAAACCCAGAACAGTTGGGTCTTCAGGCAGTAGATTAAACCGTAGTGTGATGCTGGAGTCCTGCGATGTTGCCTGGTGATTCCCTTTGACTCTGTTATACTGGTCATTGTGAACTTGGAGCCAAGACTCACCAATTCAGCCTCATTCAACAGACAGCTGATAATGTACCAGTAGCAAACCAACTTGGCTTAATCAAACATCTTAACCTTTTTTATACCATGGACCAGTCCCATTAAACAAGGGGTCCACAGACCCCAGGTTGGAAGCCCTTGCATTAGAGGGTTCACTATGCCTCACGCTGGTGCATTGGGTAAAAACACTGCGTCACAGTGCCAGAGACCCGTCCACAGTCCTGACCTTGTGTGCCATCCTAAAGATGTAAGAGTTGGTAGGTTAGTCAGCCACTGTAAATTGCTCCCAGTGAACAATAAAATCTGGGGCTGTGTTGGGAAAATGAAGGGATTAAAGGTGTGACGGGCCTGTTTCCTCACTATATCTCTCCATGACTCTATAGTTTCACTGCTGTTCTGGTGGATCTCTTGCCTTCTGCTGCCCATAAACTTTACCTTATCTAAAACGTGCTGCTCATTTCCGATCTCACAACATCCCATTCACCTACCACCCGTGCTCATGGTGACTGTCCTCCTTCCTGGAGCGTGAAAGTCTCATATCCTCGCCGCTTCTGAACAAATCTATTGTCTGTAAATTCTTCCCTTCTCCGTAAGCTTCTGCGAGTCAGTGATTTCCCACCGTTGACTGATAGATATGGTCTGTGCCCCAAGCTGAGAAGTTCCCCACTCAAACTCTTCCCCATTAAAATGCTTTTTAGAACATGAAATAAAAACACAATTTTTAAAGGTTCAAAGTAAATTTATTATCAAAGTACATGTATGGCACCATATACAACTCTGAGATTCATTGTCTTGTGGGCGTACTCGGTAAATTTGTAGGTAAGAACCAAAGCAGAATCAATGCAGGACTGCCCAACCAGAGTGCAGAAGACAACAGACTGTGCAAATACAAAAGAAGAAATAATGATAAATAAATAGGCAATAAATATTTAGAAGATGAGATTGAACAGTCTGGGAAGTGTGTCCATTGGTTGTGGGACCATTTCAATGTTGGGGTGAGTGAAGTTATCCCCTCTGATTCAAGGGCCTGATGATTGATATGTAGTTACTGTTCCTGAACCTGGTAGTGAGAGTCCTGAGGCTCTTGCACTCTCTTCCTGATGGCAGCAGCGAGAAGAGAGCATATCCTGGGAGGTGGGGTCCCTGGTAACGGATATTGTTTTCCTGTGTCAGCATTTCATGTAGATGTGCTTGATGGTTGGGATTGCTTTACCCGTGATGCACTAGGTCTTATCTGCTACCTTTTGTTGGATTTTCCATGCAAGGGTATTGGTGTTCCCTTGCCAGACTGTGATGCAGCCAGTCAATGTACTGTCCACTACACATCTATAGAAGTTTATCAAAGTTTTAGATGTCTTGCCGAATCTCCACAAAAGGTCAGGAGGTCCGACAGTCTCTGTGGAGACAGAAATAGACTCAACCACTTAGCATCTTTAGCCAGAGGGTGGTGAATTTGTGTAATTTATTATCACAGGCAGCTATGGAAGCCAGGTCATTGGGTGTACTTAAGGCAGAGCTTGATAAGTTCCTAATTGGACACGGCATCAGAGGTTACGGGGAGAAGACCAGGGAGTGGGGCTGAGGGAGGGAAAGGGCGGAGCGGACTTGATGGGCCAAATGGCCTAATTCTGCTCCTATGTCTTATGGTCTTATTCATCAGTCAGTTTGACGATCCAGTTCTGAAGTAAAGGCCTTTAACCTGATGCGTAACTCCACAGACGCTGCCTTGCCTGCTGAGTGTTTTGTAGCAGTTTTCTGTTTTGAATTCAGAGATTCAAAATCTTCATTGCTTTGTTTCTGTTCTTGAAATCTACCTCTGCCCAAGCTCTTTCTAAATGTCTCAGTATCTCTTTATATATCCCTGCACTGGATTCTGTTTATTGCACACCTGTGGACCACGCTTGGTTATCTTACAGTTTGTGTCCCCCCCCAATGGAAAAGTAGCCTAGCTGCCCTTAAGCCCCCCATTTGTGGGTGTGTGTTGGGGGGGCCCATGGTTTCACCTTAGGTGGCCAGAATGAGGATCAGGTTACGTCGTGAAATTTGTTGTCTTGCAGCAGTAGTATATTGCAATACATAATAAAACTACATTACAGTCAAGATATACAGTATGGATAAAAAAAGTTGACTTAGAGTAAAAAGAGAAAAAAAGTATTGAGGCCGGGTTTATGGGTTCAATATCCATTCGGAAATAAGATGGCAGAGGGGAAGAAGCTGTTCCTGAATCATTGAGTGTGTGCCTTCGGGCTGCTGTACCTCTTCCCTGATGGTAGCAGTGAGAAGAGGGCGTGCCCTGGGTGGAGGGGGTCATAATGATGGATGCCGCCTTTTTGAGGCTTTGCTCTTTGAAGATGTCTTGGATACCGGGGGGGTGGGGGGGGTGTCTAGGGCCCATGATGGAGCTGACTAAGTTCACAACTTTCTGCAGCTTATTTTGACTCTGTGCTGTAGACCCCCACCTCCAGACCAGAGAGCGAAGCAACCAGTTAGAATGCTCCAGAAATTTGGTGGTCATTTATGGGGCAGTCACCGGACCTTAATATGGAGGAGCAAGATCACAGCTCCCTTTGTGTCTGAGACTGGAAAGTATGTGTGAGTGAGTTCTGCATCAGGGCAGTTGGAGCTTACTGAGATTAAAAAAAAATAACGTAAATAAATCCTGCAAAGTGTACTTTAATACTTCACAAAGGTTAGTCATGGAAAACAAGATCTTGACTTCCAATTAAGTAGCCCTGGAAGCCTTGAATCCCTGATGCTTTTACGTCATTGACAGCATAAATCACTAGGAAGTGGTTTTGTTTTGAGTTAGGATTACAGTCTTGTGAAGTGATGCGAGTTGCCTGAAGAGGTCATTTATATGTTAGTTTGAAGTTGGACCATTAGAATGTTGGCGCCACAGGCTGCTCGTAATTGAAGTGTTGAAACTGAATGTGGGTTTGACAGGGCCCTGATTAAATGCAGCCTCATTATTGATGCAAAAGTAGAGTTTCTGAGTGAGCACTGTAGACTTGGCTAGGAGTTCCTTTCAGACGCAAATTCCTTTCGGGAAATCAAATCCACTTTCCGTCTTCACTTTTTGTTATCAAGGTAGTATATTTCCAGATGTGCGTAGCAGACAGTGCAAAGTGGGATCACCCACTCCACATTTAATGCTTTCTTGTTTAGACATAGGCATAACACATAGGAGCAGAATCAGGCCATTCGGACCATCGAGTCTGCTCTGCTATTCCATCATAGCTACTGCACAGGACTGAAGTAAGCTGCAGAGGGTTGTAAATTTAGTCGGCTCTGTCAAGGGCACTATCCAGGTTATCTTCAAGGAGTGGTGCCTCAAAAAGGCAGTGTCCATCATTAAGAACATGCAATAATCCGGACATGTCCTCTTCTCATTGCTACCATTAGGAAGAGCCATAAGATATAGGAGTAGAAGTTGGCCATTCAGCCCATTGAGTCTGCTCCGCCATTCAGTCATGGACTGATCCAATTCTTCCAGTCATCCCCACTCCCCTGCCTTCTCCCCATGCCCTTTGATACCCTGGCTAATCAAGAACCTATCTATCTCTGCCTTAAATACACCCAATGACTTGGCTTCCACAGCTGCTCGTGGCAACAAACTCCACAGATTTACCACCCTCTGACTAAAGTAATTTCTCTGCATCTCTGTTCTGAATGGACGTCCTTCAGTCGTTAAGTTGTGTCCTCTTGACCCTGACTCCCCTACCATGGGAAATAACTTGCCATATCCAAGGAGGTGCAGAAGCCTGAAGACACACTCAACAATTCAGAAACAGCTTCTTCTCCTATGCCATCTGATTTCTGACTGGACATTGAACCCATGAATACTACATACTACCTCACTACTTCTTTAATTTCCTATTTTTTGCTGCACTACTTACTTAATTTAACTACATATACGTACACACACCTTAATTCAAAATCTTCTTTTTCTCTATTATCATGTATTGCATTGTCCTGCTGCAGCAAAGTTAATAAATTTCACAACACATGCCAGTAACGTTAAGCCTGGTTTTGATTTATTATCTCTCTCAACTCCATTCTCCTGTTTTCTCCTTCCTAATCAAGAACCTACAAACCTCTACTAAATATACCCAAAGATTTGGCTTCCACAGCCATCTCTGGCAAAGAATTCTACGGATTCACTGCTTTCTGGCTTAAAAAGTTCCCCCTTGTCTCCATTCTAAAGGAACATCCTAAGTTCCCCCTTGTCTCCATTCTAAAGGAACATCCTTCCACTCGGAGGCTGTGCCCTCTGGCCCTAGACTCTTCTTCCACCCCCCCCCCACCCCCAAAAGGAGACATCCTTCTCATGCGCACTCTATCTAGGCCTTTCGATATTTGAAAGATTTCAATGGGATGTTTCTGGGATTGGCCTTGAATCTGTACTTGTAAATTTTACTTTTACCTGGTGGACTGTGCAGCTTTGCTGCATCAGAGAGCAGCAGATTCAGTTCAGGCAGAGCTGATTAATACAAGAAGCAAAAGGAAAGAGCAGGTTAGGCTTGATTGTGTTAGTGGAAGGCCTGCACTGAACTCACAGATTTCTGTGAGGAACATCACAGAAAACAGCATCCCTTCCGTGGACTCTGTCTACACTTCTCACTGTCTCAGTAAAGCAGCCAACATATCAAAGACCCCACACCTGTTGACATTCTCTCTCCCCTCCCATCAGGCAGAAAATTAAGAAGTCTGAAACCATCTACCACCAGGCTCAAGGACAACTTTGGCCCCACTGTTGAACAGTCCCCTAGTACGATAAGATGGACTTTTGACCTCACAATCTACCTCCTGATGGCCTTCTGCCTTATTGTCTAACTGTAACACTTCATTCTACATTCTTTTGAGATTAAAGGGATTAGCTTTATTTATCACATGCACATCGAAGCATATAGTGAAATGCATCATTTGCATCAATGACCAACACAGTCCGGGGGGGAGGGGGGAGAGTGGGGAGGGCGGACACATGATGTGCTGGAGACAGCCCGCAATTGTCTCCATGCTTCCCGGGCTGGGAACCTGTGTTTTAGACCTTTGGATAACAGTCAGAAAGTTGGACTATTTGATTGTTATCACCATACTGTTTGTGGGAGCGTACTTCTTGCAAATTGGCTGCTGTTTCTTGGATTATAACTGAATGTCCTTTAGAAGTCATTCATTTGCCATAATTAGCTTTGGAATAACTGAGGACGTGCAGGGTTATATAGGAGTGCAAGTCACTACTTTTGATTTTAGCTTAATTGTAATGAGTGACCTGGCAGATGATGCACTGACAGTGAATCTGTGGCCCCAGTGTTTGAATTTCAGGCGTTCTGTGCAAATATAAAGGTCCCCCATTAGCAATTGAAAGTCAGTCAGGCATTTCTTTGAATTCTAACCCTTATGCTTTCTCTTTTTTTGTAGCAACACCTCTTCTTCACACTACATGAATCCAAAGAAACAGACGTGGCCTCATTTGTGAAGCTAATTTTGGGAGACTGACAAATTCCCAGGCAGTGCGACGGCTTTTGCGATTGGCCCACCTACATGCTCTACTTTGGGATGAAATCGCAGGATATTTTCTGCCACGGATGATCTTGGAAATTTGTCAGCAGCAGCAGAAGTAACTCCGGTCTTTGGCAGGATCGGCCGGGGTTGGGAGGGGTGGGTGGGCATTGGCAAGGGTTGAGGAAAATTGTGAGGAAACTTAGGTATTTGGGAGAGAGTCCAGAGCAAGTTCCCTAAAAGTCTGAGTGATAGCATAAAATCCCATGGGAGGGGAGAAACTTCTGCTAAGTGTGTTTGACTAACATGCAAAAAAAAACAAATAATTGGCAGGAAATTCACTTTTAATTGATTATTTTTAAAAAGTTAAATGAATGGTTAGAGGGTGGTGCCCTCAGAATTAACTAACAGTAGTGAATTGCTCTGTGACTGTAAGGACTTGCATCGACTCAGATGATAAACTGGGTTCTTAAAAGGCCAGTTTAGCTTCTGAAAATGTAGAGATTTGATACAATGATGTAGAGAGAATGTATGCGTGTGTGGATGTGTGTGTATGCGTGTGTGTGCGTGTTTTTAATAGGTGCACTGAAAATAGTGTGACTGCAGGCAAACTAGAGGACAGCCACACTCTAGATCAATTGGGCAGGGTCCTAGGCAGACCCAAGCTTTGGCTCAGTGTCTAACTGCTTCCTGCCTACACACAGTGTGACTTTTAGCTACGTGTATAAAATGTGTAAATATGTGCTAACTTCCATATGACCCCCCCAAATAAAACCCCAGAAGTAACAATGCTCATCTCCCCCCCCCCCATGTTTAAAGCACCAGGCAGACTAGATGGAACAGTTACTGTCATGTTTTCACCTGCTAGAGCCACTAAAGGGATAAAGTTCATTCCTTCCCATCCCCACCTGATTAAAAAAAAAAGTTAAAAAAACCTCAATTCAGCCTAATATTACATGTCGTGCACATCCTGTAAATTTTTGCAAGTTGTATTTAATGAATTGGTCAGGACAGAGATTGTATTTTTAAATAATGTTTGTACATGTCACATTTGAGGCAGTCATAGATTTTGATAAACCAAGTGATTTCACTTGGTTGGTTTTTATAAATCAAGGTAGACTTGAACTAATTTTTATAAACTGATAAAGGAACTGAGTATTGTGAATCTTTGTCCAGCAAGTAGTACAAGTCTTGCAGGAAACACTGCTTACTTATAACCTACCTGCCCTTTTCACTGTTTTACTTGTCTTTATAGCTTCTGGATAATTGATCCCATCTCTTGACCTTCTGAAAATAGATCAGATCATTAGGTCAGAGTTACTTGCTCGCTTTTCAGTCATCAACTGAAAATTGTCATCCTCTTCATTTTCGTGCATTTGGTATTGATATTTTTCACACCCTCTCATTTATTTAACTTCTGTGTTGTTGGAAGAACTTTTGCCATCAGTGGAGCATCCTAATTAACTCTTTCAAACTCTGTACCCAGTGAGCTGCTGGGTCAGGGAACCTCACTTTATGGGGAGCGCCCGAGAGTGAATGCTTTTTTTCAATATTTACAAAGAGCTCAGAGACCTCCCCTGTTGAAAACAAAAATTCGAATGTTGCAGACTCCAGCCATTCTTTTCTGTATCTTACACCATAGCACTGAAAGGTTTACTCCCTTGATTTTGGGCAGGTAACCTTCCTGTTTCTGTGAGATATATTCCACCCCCAGAAGGGAGACATCTTGCTTTTCTGACTGAGAAGTCATTTTGACACTAATGGACTGCAGATCAGGAGCCCCGTGTTACAGAGTAATAGTGCTAAGAGACAAGGGCTTGGTTAAGTTTCTGGAGTGTAACTCTCTGTCGAGCTTGTTGCTATTAAAGTCCACTGTTAGAATAGTTCATGGTGTCCTTTAGTTTTGAATGTTTATTCCTCAGCATAGCACATAAAATGCTGGAGGAACACTGCAGATCAGGTAGCATCTACGGAAGAAAATAATCAGTTGACATTTCAGGCTGAGATCCTTTATTGTTACTGGAAAGGATTGGGGCAAAAGCCAGAATCTTAGTATTCCATAAAACCAGAAGATAGAGGAGCAAAATTAGGCCATTTGACCCATTGAGTCTGCTCTGCTATTTCATTATGGCTGATCCAATTTTCCTATCAGCCCCAATCTCCTGCCTCCTCCCCATATTCCTTCATGCCCTGACAAGTCAGGAATCTTTCAACCTCTGCCTTAAATATACATAAGGACTTGGCCTCCACAGCTGCTTGTGGCAAAGAATTCCAGATTCACCACTCTCTGGCTAAAGAAATTCCTCACCTCTGTTCTAAAAGGACACCACTCTATTCTGAGGCTGTGTCCTCTGTTCTTAGACTCTTTCACCAGAGAAACATCCCTTCTACATCCACTCTATCAGGGCCTTGCACCATTCAATAGTTTTCAATTAGGTCACCCCTCATTCTTCTGAATTTTAGTGGAAACAGGCCCAGTGCCATCAAATGCTCTTCATATGACAAGCTGTTCAGTCCTGGAGTCATGGACTTCCTTTGAATCCTCTTTAGTTTCAGCACATCTGTTCCAAGATAAAGGGCCCAAAATTGCTCACAATATGCCAAGTAAGGCCTCACCAGGGCCTTATAGAGGCTCAACATTACATCCTTGCTTTTATATTCTAGTTCTTTTGAATGAATGCTAACATCACATTTTCCTTCCTCACCACAGACTCAATCTGTACATTAACCTTTAGGGAATCCTCCAGGACTCCCAAGTTCCCTTGCGCCTCAGTTTTGTGTATTTTCTCCCCATTTAGAAAATAACCAACCCTTTCATTTCTTCTACCAAAGTGCATGACCATACATATCCCGACACTATTCCATCTGCCACCTTTTTGCCCATTCTCCTAACCTAAGTCCTTCTGTAGCCTCTGTACATCCTCACAGCTACCTGCACCTCCACCTATCTTCATATCGTCTGCAAACTTTGCAACAAGGTCATCAATTCCATCATCCAGATCATTGACATATAACTTAGAAAGAATTGGCCCCAACACAGACCCCTGCTTAGTTTAGATGTTTTTAATCCATTCATAGGCTCGTAACTAATTATTCATGAATTGAACAACTTTCTAGGCCATTCCCAAGGCAATTAAGAATCAACCGTATTGATTGAGAATTTAAATCACTGTTGTAACCAAATGGACTTTTATGTCAACCTAGTAGCTTCATGGTTATCATTGCAAATACTAGATGTTAATTCCAAATCTTTTCAATCAATTGAATTGAAAAATGTTTATGGCCAAAGATTTGAATTCTCTCCTTAGCATTACTAGTCTAGGCCTCTGGAAAACTGGTCCATTAATGCAATCACTGAACTGCCATATTACCGGTTAAGAAGCACCCACTTGCCACAATACTCTGGAAGTGTATCTCCCGTGCACTTTGGAGGTACATGGACAATTTCACTTTTTGATGTTGTTCTTTAAAAATTGACCATGTTTTTAAAAAAAATGCCAACAATAGGACAAGTCTTTCAGCGTGTTCTTGGAAGAATGCTTGCAGGAATATACAGCAGCTCTACATTTCAGAATCCAAATTGTCTGACTATACCGGAGATATTAAACATGGAAGATGGAACAGTCCAGCAGAAGATCAGGCCCCTCGGCCCCCAATTAAATTCATAATCAAATAGATAACCAGTGTCCTCCAGTTACACAATGTCCATTTCTTTCTATTTTCCTTACGTTCATGTGTCTGTCTAAACATCCCTTATAAAGTTTATGCCTTCTAGGCGCCCATCACTCTCTTGGTAAAAAAAAATACTCGCCTCTCACATCTCCTTTGAAATGAGCCCCTTTCAACTTAAGTGCACATCCTCTGGTATGAGACATTTCAACTCGGGCAAAAAGATCTTGTCTAACGTAGTATTTTTAAAAAAAACTTAAAATCTTGCATCAGAACCAAAGCTTTGTTAATTTTATTTTAATGATTTAAAAAAAAGCCCATGGCAGAGGAGGTTAAACTTTCAATGAGCCCACCAGACAGAGTCAGCAACTCGCTGAACTTTTCTTTAACGCTGCACTTGTATAGAAACCCAGATAAGTCCCCTGTTTTCAATGATACGTAAGCACAATTTCCACTTTGCCAGATCACAAAGCTGCTTTAAGCATTTGGAGCTAGCGGCAAGCACTTATTCGGAGTACTGATCTGGAGAGAGTCAACCCAGGTAATTGATGTGATTGAAAAAAAGATTGAGGTTCAAGCAGTCCGGCTGATGTGTGGAATGTTGCTCTGGGTCCCTGCGTAGTTTGACGGTAAACAGAAGACTGAGTGGTGCTGTATCAGCATGGAGTTAAGCTGTTTGTGCAATGGTTGAACGGCACTGCCTGAGAGGTCCTGCTTCATTGGTGTAATGGCACTAGAGGGATGTCTGAGATGAAAAAGAAGCATGCAATAGGTGCTATGCCAATTTAAATACATTTTTGACTTTCTAATACATCAGATGCACCTCAAAACCTAATTTGCCTCATTTTCAAAGGCTGACTGACAAGAGGTTCTGGGAAAATGAAACCTTAGTTTTACGCCCTCAGCTGCCTTGGGTCTTATATGGACTTGAATCTGGCTGGTCGAGAGTCGGCAGACTGGCAGTCGTCAAGATATTTTAAATTCTGATCCTCGGTAAATCGCACCGTGATGAATTAACTACCTGGTTGCAGTTCAGCAAATGACAAATCACACGAGGTTAATACTGTTAGAACATTGTTGATTAATTCATGTTGAGGAAGATGTTGGCAGATCAACACTGAAAATGAGGAGCTATTAGGATAGTATATGTTTATGTGAATTGGATGGGAGAGGGACAGTTGTTAGATGTTTCTATTTTTCCACAATATTTATATGACTGCTTTTGGAGTCACCGAGCACTACAGCACAGAAACAGTCCCTTCTGCCTATTTAATTTGTGCCAAACTATTATACGCCTAGTCCCATCCTCCTGCACTTGGATCACAGCTCTCAATACCTCTCCCATCCATGTACTTATCGAAACATCTCTTAAGTATTGAAATCAAACCTGCATCCATCACCACTGGCAGCTTGATTCACACTCTCACCGCCCTTTGAGTGATGAAGTTCCCCTTTAACATTTCACCTTTCACCCTTAACCCATGACCTCTAGTTCTAGATTTCACCCAACTTCAGTGGGGAAAAAACCTGCTTACATTTACATTGACCTCTCAGTCAGCCTGAACTATTAGTGAGTGTAGGGTTCAGTTTGAGCTCGGAAGGTTAAGGCTTGAATGGGAGATGGAGAACTTCAGTTCACTAATGTCTACTGCACCTCAGATTGGACTGACTTTTTAGTTAAATCGCCCATGGACTCTGGGCTGCCTTCCAGATGTGGCTACAAAGAATACACTGGTCATTTTGTCTTTACTTGGATCTACTTTTCACTAGCTTTATTTTTCTAGATAGAGCTTTTAAAGATAGTGGAGTTAAGGGATATGGGGAGAAGGCAGGAACAGGGTACTGATTGTGGATGATCAGCCATGATCACAGTGAATGGTGGTGCTGGCTCGAAGGGCCGAATGGCTTACTCCTGCACCTATTGTCTACTTTAAAGGGGCTTGACTTGGGGATTTAAGTGAAATCGATCACTTCGGTTATTCAAGCCTTATTTTTATCAGTCATTTTAAATTGGACAATTATGAATCCTTTAATTCAGTTAGAGTGACCAAGATTCAGGGCTAAAAGATTGCCAGAGCTAGATAACTTTGATCCTGGTGGTGTGTTAATGCTGTTCCTAAAACAAACTTACTAAATACAGGTTGAAACACTCTGATTTAATATTCTGTGGTCTGATCTGCTCTGGCAAGCTTTACAGATTTCTAGTAATTAACTAATTCTAACTAAGAAATAAAATTAACTAAGATCTGTACTACCCTGGGGGAGCTAACTAAATTACTAATGCCATTTCTGCAATCTCAGCCAACAGTTTTCAGCTTGGGGAAACTTCGTGTTACAGGTGGTTCTCAGAGTCCTTCTGTGACCAGGGGGATATATCTAGTTAAAATGCACAGTTCTCCTCAGAGGAAGATGAATGGGAATCATTTCTAAGGTGGGGGTTTTCTGTGGCCTTGTACTTGTCAAGTCAAGAGTTTCGACCTGTAGGTTTTGCTTATGATCACTGTAATTAGGAAGTAAGTGTTAACCCTTGGGAAGGATCTGGAGTAATGGCCAGTGGAACAAAATGCTCAGTTCCCCTGATTCTTTCCACAGCTGTGGCCCTGTTAAGGTGTCTTTAGCTCAACTCCCAAGTAGAACTTTCCCCCTTTTACTCAAAAGATACTCCCAGTTGAGAGGGTAAAAACTGGAGTTACTGAAGTCATGTGAAGGAATGGGCCAACCCTGAGTCCTCCGCACACACCACAAGAGCAGTAGAGGCCTATTTTTGGGAATCCACTGTCTCGACCACAGACTGCTTCCTGCAAAACTTGAATTTCTACTCCACCGCTGAATATCTCAGTAAATTAACTTTTGATCCAGTGACTCAATGAAGTTCTCTTTTTACTCCAAGTCACTTTACATTAAGGCCATAAGTAGGAGCAGAATTAGGCCATTTGGCCTATTGAGTGTGCTCCAGAATTCGATCATGGCTGATTTATTTAACCTCTCGACCTCATTCTCCCCATAACCTTTGACACCCTTACTAATTAAGTACCTATCAACTTCAGCTTTAAAGATACCCCATCGTTCTCCTACCTGATTATGCTTCCTCAAGGTGAACCAGAAGCTGCAGCTCTCTGGTATCTGTAGTATATACATGTTTTTGAAGATTGGATATGTGACACCAAATGAAATCCACTACAATAGTAACTACACTTTTGGAATGACTTAATTGACTGTGAAATGATTTGAAAAGAATGTGTAAGGTGCTAAATAAATGCAACTCTTTAGTTCTTACCTTCTTTAGGAGCTGTTAAGCGTTTTAGTTAATTGAAGAGCCTCGGTGCTATTTCTACCTGACTTGCAGTCCCTATTTGACATCAAAAAATCATGACGCAAACTGTGTGCGATCCTCAATATCTGTTAGAAGCCAGCAGTTAGATCGGAAGACTGCTTTAGCAATAGGGTTCTGCGTGTGAATTTTACTTTCCATTGAGAAATAAACTGGAGAATTCTCAAGTAGACTTGAGTGTGTGTGTGTGTTGCAAACTTGTCGCACTGCAACCTGATGGATTAGAGCAGAGGAGTATTTTCTGTTTCGGTTTTCAAAGTTTGTTATTGATTCATTCCCCCCCACCCCCCCACTTCCCACCCCTTATGTACTATTGAACCAATACTGACCTAACTCCAGATGATGAAGCTGTGATTTCTGTCCAACCAGTTGGTGTTTATTTGGATAATGCTAGACAAGTTAGTGGAGCTATTCCTGTGCTGCTGAAGCCCGCCAAGAGCATAACTTGATTTAAACCCTAACAACTGTCCTTCTGACTCACAACATTTGGCAACTTGTGGAAGGGATAATTTCAGTCATTTCCACGCCTAGATACCACTGCCACATCTTGTCTCCACCAACAGACCAAACATTCGATCTGCAGTTTGGGATGATTAAGAACAAAAGCATTTTCAAACTCTTAAGGTTCATTTACGTTTGAGATGAGCTGCAGCCAGAATTTCCAGTTCTCAATGGATGTTGCTTACGAGTCATCCTTGCATGTGTGTGTATGGGTGTGTACGAGTGTGTGTGGGGTGTAAGATAGGCTTGTTCATTTAAATGTATATGTTTGCAAAAATACTGCACAACCTGTTTGAGTTTATAATATTTATGGCTGGTGTATAATTTAATTTGATTTATTTGAAGCCTGGAGGGTGTGTATTGCGCAGGGAAGTGAGAAAGTAAAGCTGCAGTATTCCTTTCTAATGGCTGTTTGTTTCTCTGGGTGACTGCAAACCATTTGCTGGGGTTGAATGGTACTGCACTGTAACAAGGTATCGAGTCTCATCCAGCGACATGCTGTTGGGAACGTGACCCTCCTTCACAAAATGGTCTACTTTGATTAAGCCCCCCTTCTGATCTCCTTTGCTCAACCCCAGGAAGCCCAAGAGAGCATTGACTGAATATTTCTCCGGCAGTCAGCTCCATAGGTAAAGGGGTCTTTCAGTGGAAGTTACCCACATCTTCATCGCTTCTCAGCCTAGTCAAGCACACAGATGGATTTCATGCTGGACTTAGTTTATTGCTGTCACTTTACTGAGGTACAGTCTCGCATACTGTCCAGACAGAGCACTGAGATGTTACAAGGTGAAACAACAACCCAATGCAGAATAAAAGTGTAACAGCCACAGAAAAAGTGCAGTGCAGTTATACAATAAGATGCAAGATCATAATGAGGAAAAGATTTAATTAATTTAGAGGCACAGCGTGAAACAGGCCCTCCATCCCTTTGAGCCATGCTGCCGAGCAGTCCCTGATTTGACCCTGGCCTAATCACGGGACAATTTATAATGAATGACCAGTCTACCAACCAGTATGTCCTTGGACTGCCGGAGGAAACCAGAGCACATGGAGGAATCCCACATGGTCACAGGGAAAATGTACAAACTCCTTACAGGCAGCAGTGGGAATTGAACCCAGGTCGCTCGTATTGTAAAGCGTCGTGCTAACCACACTGCTACCGTGCCACCCCTGTATGTGTGCTAGTATCTCAGTACTCCTATTTGCCAGTTGTGTCCTTATATACTATTGCCCATACTTATATATTCTCCCCATATATAGATTCACACCTAATTTTCCCTCTGTTCTCCTCACATTCCTATCACCAGGGAGGTGGTGATACAGGCAATATAGTCGTTCATTCAGGATGGGTTGAAAGGATTGGAAGAATAATATTGCAGGGAGCAGACTTGTATCTGTAAACAGACTTTTCTAGAGTTGATCTTGGCTGCTCAGTGTCCCAATAGGTTTCCTTCCGTAATGGAATGAGGCAGCAGCAATCACTCGTGACAGATCCTTACGACAAAGGGCAGTGCAATAGTTTACAATGCTATTTATACACTCGTTATTTATTTATGATGCAGACTAGCTGTTGCTACTGAGAAGGATCGGCCAACACAGTCTAGCAATCTGTGAACTTACTCTGAGGCCATCAGTCTCTTCTCCCTGCACAGTGCCCCAGCTGGCAATGAGGCTGCCTGAAAGGTAGAACAAGGAACCAAGGTAGAATAATTCCCTCCCTTGTCAGTTCTGCGAGGTAATAAAATGCAGAGAGTTACTGTCAAACTCCTTCCTCTCTGGAGGTTCAGGCAGGCAGGATAAAATGAGTTTGTTCTGTGACGACTTCTCTGAGTTCTGTGTCGATTAATCAGCGTAATTAACGCAGCACTCTGAGAAGTCGATACATGTAAGGAAATCATTGCCTGACTTGAATTTATTCACCTCAGCAGTACGGGCGGTCGCTCTGCAACAGGAAGGCTGGCTAGAAGTTGGCGCGGACTGCCTCCCAGGGTCTGAACTGAGCTGGTCTCCCATCGTGAACCTGACACCATATGGTTGCCAGGCCATAGTCCTCGCTCCGCCGACAGCAGGCTGATGATTTATATTACATAATTGGTCATGTGGCTGCCATTGGACACGTAACGTCATAGAACATCACAGCACAGCCGAGCGTTGTCCCTTGGCCTGTGATGTTGTGCTGACTTTTTGACTCCTCTAAGATCAATCTAACCCTTCCCTCCTACACCACTTTGTAAGTTTCAGTGAGCTTGCTGTAAATTCTGTTAACGTAATGCTGGGTTTCATCTCCCCCTCATCAGCATTGAATTAAGTAAATGGATGTGACGCTGACTCAGTGCTAATTTTAAACTAATTTATGTGTACAACCCACGGACTGTTAAATAAAGTGTTATATGTTTGAAGTATTTATGAAGATTGAAAATGATCCTTGCAGACAAATTAAAAGGAATACTGCAGCTTTAAAAGGGGACATGAAAAAAAATAAAGAGAATGTTTTTGCTTGTTCAGCATTTTTCTATTTAGGATGATTGAGTTGTTAATCTAAGGAAAATTTCTTTAAGCCTTTCATATGTCTTAAGTCATGTGATTTCTGACCTCATAAAGCTATCTGTTTCAGAGTGAAGTAGAGTATTGATAGGCTATCAGTTAAAATTAATGTCCCATTGATCAATTTGATTCACTCGAGGTCACCAGGACAGGAACCTTATTCCTCTTGTTTCTTCATGTGCTTTATCCCTTAGCTGTGGAGAGAGTTGAAGCCCACTGACGTTAATGGGTGCTATCGTATCCCATGTACTCGAGGTTCATTTTGATTTCAAAGCCTTCAGTCCTTGTGTATAATGTATTTTGTCTGTTTGGAAAGTTAGTACACAACTTATGACTGCACACAAAATGCTGGAGGAACTCAGCAGGTCAGGCAGCATCTATGGAGAAGAATAAACAGTTGCCATTTTGGGCCGAAACCTTTCATCGGGACTGGAAGGAAGGGGGCAGAGCCAGAATAAGAAGGTGGGACTTGGCCAGAAATGTCAACTGTTTATTCATCTCCTACTGAGCTCCTCCAGCATTTTGTATGTGTGTGTGTATGTTACAGTGGATTTCTGGTATCTGCAGAATCTCCTGTGAAAATAATTTATTAATCTGTTACTGAACTAGACTTGAATGCAGACAAAATCCTTCCCCAGTGATACTCTTTTCCTTGCCAAAGAAAAATTAGAAATACAGTTTATGAAACCTGCCGGGATATGTACAAAGGGAAAAGTAATGCTGAAAATGAATTGTTCAGATTTAGCCTGATGCCCTTTGACATCTCTTCAGTTTGTCCACACACTTCATTGTTTTGTTGATTCCATCTTCCATTGTAGATTAGCTTTTACCCAGGTGGTTTTGAGATAAAGTGACTGAAGTTGGGATGCAATTTGGCTGTGTGCTCTTCGTTCCAGATTATGATTAGAGGGATTAATCATCTCTCTCTTTCTCCCTAATGAGGTGCAGCAGCAGCTAATTGCGTTGAGACCTTTGCCCGTCCAAAGTACTTCCTTCCACTTTGCTTGCCAGCCCACTGTGTCTATAATCTGAAAACTAGCCTTGTATTCTCCCCCCCCCCCGAAGTGCGAGAGTGTTGCCCAGTTAAACAAGGGGCAGTTTGTGGACTTGCATTGTCAGAGGAAAGTCCAATCAGAACTGAGTACGTTGGAATGACAAATGATGCATGAGAACTAAATTTATGGTGTAATACAGCATGGAAGTAGGCTTTTCGGCTCAACTTGTCCATGCTCTGTTGCCCGCCAAGCTAGGCTTGTTTGCCAGCGTATTGCCCATATTCCTCTGAACCTAAAGCTGGTCGAGTCAAGTGTATGTTTCTAATATCAATAGTACAAGTTACCATTAAGTTTTAAAACGGCCTTTTTTTTTGAATGGTTCAATCCAAATGGGAACTTTGTATTTTAATTTTCTTTTCAAGTATCTTGCCAACTTTGTGCTTTTGTAACAGACCTACAGCTCAGCGCCAGTCAGTGAGTTTGAGGCAGGACTGTATTCCACAGTAAACAAACACGTGGCCACGTACGGATTAGGCCCACCAAAATTAATCTCAGTCTTGAGCAGCCACCTTCCTGATTGACAGGGGGATCACCCAGTCACCACCACTTTGGCTGTCTTGTGAACTACACTCAGTGGCCACCTATTGGGTACACTTGCTGATTAATGCAAATATCTAATCAACCAATAATGTGACAGCAATTCGAGGCCTAAAACCACGTAAAGATGGTCCAGATGGTCAGTTGTTTAGACCAAACATCAGAATGGGGAAGAAATGTAATCCAAGTGACTTCGACTGCAGAATGATAGTGCAAGGTGGGATGGGTTTGAGTATCTCTGAAACTGCTGATCTCCCGGGATTTTCTAGAGTTTACAGAGAAAGGTGCAAAAAATTTTAAAAACTCATCCAGTGAGTGGCAGTTCTGTGGGCGAAAACGCCTTGTTAATAAGAGCGGTCAGAGGAGAATGGCCAGACTGGTTCAAGCTGACAGGAACTCAAATAGCCACACGTTACAGCAGTGGTGTGCAGAAGAGCATCTCTGAATGCGCAGCCCCATCGAACCTTGAAAGTGGGTGGGCTACAGCAGCAGAAGATCACACTGGGTTCCACTCCTGTACCCAATAAACTGATCACTGAGTGTATCTACGCACCCTTCTTGATAATTGAGTTTTCAAACCTTATGTGTAAATAAGAAATATGGTTGGCTGAAATGCAATGTCAAATAGACACTGTTCTGGAATGAAATGATAATTATAGAGCCATAACGAAACTAGAATGCCAATTGTAGGTTTTCTGAGCGCACTCTTGAAGTTTGTTCTGCCGGTGTCTGAGACGTTGTGTATTGCTTAAGCTGTGCTCTGGAGCTGCTGTGATCTATATTCAAAAGGGATGAGCATGTAGTATGCTGTTTGGACTTTTATTCAGATTAATTAGCTCAAATGTGGTAATGGAAATGATGTGTCATTTGAGTGACTGATTTATATTATTACACTTGAGGAGAAGGTTGCCTCTTCTGAAGGAGGAGCTGATGCACTGGGAAAGGTTGCAGCATAGTGACCTCTGAACCAACGATCTGGCCCAAGTCCCATGCTGTCCACATAGAGAGAGGAAACACCTCCTCAGTGCATCTTCAAAGCACATTTGTTATCCAAGCACGTATATGTCACCGTACACTACTCTGAGGTGCATTTTCTTGCAGGCATTCACATAGAACAAAGAAATACAATAAAATCAGTGAGAAACTGTGCACAAAGACTGACTGATGTGCAAAAGATGACAAACTGTGCAAACGCAATAAATAACTATGGGTTGTAGAGTCCTTCAAAATGAGGGCAGAGGTTGTGGAGTCACTCAGAGGTGAGGTGAGTGCACCAGTTCAGGAGCCTGGTGGTTGAAGAGTAATGACTGTCTGTGTACCTGGTGGAGTGGGACCTGAGGCTCCTGTACATCCTTTCTGATGGCAGCAATGAGGAGAGAGCTTAGCCTGGATGGTGGGGTTCATGGAGTCATAGAAAAGTACAGCACAGAAACAGGCCTTTCAGCCCATTTCATCCATGCTGAAGTATTTAAACTGCCTAGTCCCATTGATCAGCACCTGTGCCATCGACCTCCAAACCCCTCCTTATCCATGTGTCTATCCAAGCTTCCATTAAATGTTGAAATTGAACTTGCATGCAGCACCTCGGCTGGCAGCCCGTACACTCTCTCACCACCCTCTGAGTGAAAAGTTTCCCCTCATGTTCCCCTTAAACTTTTCACTTTTCATCCATAACCCATGACCTCTAGTTATCCCACCAACCTCAGTGGAAAAAATCTGCATGCATTTACCCTATCTATACCCCTCATAATTTTGGCTATCTCTGTCAAATCTCCCTTCAATCTCGTTTGTTCCAAGGAATAAAGTCCTAACCTTTGATGACCTTGATGATGGATGCTGCTTTCTTGTGGCAGTGCTCCATCTTGCTGTGCTTACACCTCTCAGTAATGAGCTAAGGTCATGGATAGAGTTGCGATCTCCCTCGGCCTGACAGGCAAATCCTTTGATGGTCAGCTCCTCCATCACAAGTATACAGGCAGTCATCAGTTCCTCGCTATCTGCATGACATTACCAGCCAGGACTCCAACCTTTATAGCAGCAACTTAAAGTTTCAAGACTGCACAGTCTTTACTAATTACTAAATCCTCACATGCTTGAGATCATCCAGGTTTATATTAACTTGTTGTCATTTATTTTAAATCTGATCTACTTTTATTTTTGCTCCTGCAAACACTTTAATCGGACTCAATTTAAATTAAGATTAATTTGGACAATTTTTTAAAAGCAACCTATCCCGATATTTTGCAGGGTGATTACCTTTGTGAAGATTGGGGTTCGGTGCAGACGTCTTTAAGAAAATAAAATCTAGCCCTGTCCAGAATACCTTCTAGTTAAAAACAATAATTCAGCTCTTCCTCTGTTTTGTTTCTCCAGCAGTTTGCTGTCTTGTGTCTGAGCTAGAGTGGAAACTGTTGCTAAAAATTAGGATCATTGTTGGTGAGATTATTTCTTCATTTCATGCCCTGATCTCTAGAGGATCCTCATTTGCATTCTGATTTATCCAAGGAAGTAAACAGAACATCATGTGCTTGGCAATAATTGAATGGTGATGATGTAGTAGGCTAACTAGACCGGGTAGTTTACTCTGCCATTGTGCCAAGTTCAGAGGCCATTTGAAAAATAAAAGAAAACAGATAGTGGAAGTCAAAAAATTTTTTTTTTAACTCAGGAAATATTCAGCAGGCCAATTGGGGAGGGAGAAACAGAGCTAACATTTTAGGTTGCTGATATTTTAATTAGAACTAGGAACGATATTAAAGGAGAAATGTGTTACAGAGAATTGGTGGTGGTGGAAGATGAGGTAGTGGTGGAGTGGGCAGTGGGAATGTCTCTGAAAAGATGGAGACCAGAGTGACTGGATTATCGGGAAAGTGACATTGGCCGAGGAGAACGTGAGGAAGGGCATCACATCTTCTACTTTGCAGCCCTTCGGACTCAACACTTATTTCAGATAACCTGCCTTACCAGTTTGTGTTTCAGAACTGGCCAATTCTGATGAATTGTTATTGGATCTTTAACTCTGTTCATTTCTTTAACAGGTGTTACCTGAACTGCTGAATATTTCAGCTATCTGTATTTTAGATTTCCAGCCAATACAAGGTTCTATAGCTGACTGTTCCAGAATTGCTTTTTCACTTTCTCCTCTATTGTCACTCATTTTCAGTTTACACTCTACCAGGCAGGCCAGCTTTCACCTCCCTCTGAAGCGTCTGTGTTATTCAGTCTGTTTTGACCTCTGCCCTATCATGAACATTTCCTTTCTTTGTAACCTAAAGGGCAGCACGGTGGCATAGCAGTTAGCACAGCGACCCGAGTTCATTTCTCGCCACTTCCTGTGAGGAGTTTTTCTGTTCTCCCTGGGACTGTGGGGGTTTCCTCCCACAGTCTAAAGCCATACTGATTGGTAGCTTAATTGATCATTGTGAATTGACCCATGATTAGGTATGCATTAAATTGTAGGTTGCTGGGCAGTGTGGCTCAAAGGGCCAGAAGGGCCTATTTCGTGCTGTATCTCGATAAATAAATAAATAATAAATAGCGCCTTTGATTTCTTCGCTACACACAAAATGCTGAAGGAACTCAGCAGGTCAGGCAGTATCAATGAATGGAAATACACAATGAACGTTTTGGGCTGAGACCCTTTATCGGGACTGGAGAGAAATGAGGCCAATTCTGCAGAATCTCTTGTCTTTGATTTCTAGTTGTTTCTTAGTTTTGATGTAAGGTCATCAACCTAAAACTCTTTATATTTTAAAATAACATGACTAAAATATCAAAAAAAAAACTGAAGGTGAAAATCAGTTTCTCTCTCCACAGATGCTGCCTGACCCATTGAATATTTCTTGCATTTTCTGAAGCGATCTGGCAGTCTAGTTTGAAGGATGTAATAATCGTTAATCCCACTCAACTGCACAAATCCTGGGGTTTTGGGGGATGTGTAGCATTTATTTGAAAAACAACCCAAAACTACTGCGACTGAGTGAAGGACTTGACACTGTAAGACGCGCTTCCAAATAACCAAGTTCCAAGTTGGGAAAAGTACGTTTGATTCATTATAATGAAACTAGGAAAGATGAGTGATCGAAGTGATCATTATCAATGAAACTAATGGAATTAGTGGTCTCAGAATTACTGTAATTAGTGATATAAGCAGAATAAACAGTCTAACTAAACTATTGCCACAAAGGGTGGATATGTAACTCTACTCATTTGCTTCTCTACCACTCCCCAACCCTCGTGTCAAATTACCGCAGCCCATAATAAAACATGCAACAAAGATACAATACAAACGGAAAATAAATACATGGCTCCTGCAGGGAGGTTTCAGAGACGCTTCTGATGTGCCTGTTTACGGCTTGGTGCCCCCCACCAACTGGGTTGTGCTATAGCAGTCAGGTGACTTCTCCAGCCTCTGCAGATCATTGTGAAGTAAGAAAGGGAATATCCTGTCATTAATACACTTAGAAAATGGAGAAGGGGAGAGCACAAGAACAGGCCCATTAGCCCACCATGGCTATGCTGCCAATCATGCCCCATCAAGTGTCCTATCTGCACGTGATCTATAGCACCGTATTCCCTCTGTTACTGGGAGCAGTATGGCAGTGTGGTTAGCATAACGTTTCAAGATTGTGGTTCAATTCATGCTCCTGTCCATGAGGAGTTTGTATGTTCTCTCTGTAACTGCGTGGGTTTCCTCTGGATGCTCTGGTTTCCTCCCATGTTCCAGTTAGGGCTAGTAAATTGTGGGCATGCTATGTTGGCATCGGAAACACATTGATATTTGTGGCTGCTCCAGCACGTCCTGGATGCAAGCGATGCAATGAATTGTATGTATTGATGTTTCAATATACATGTGACAAATTTCTCTCCCATTTTTGTTCATGTCAGAAAGTCTAGTAAACATTGCTTCCACCTGTCCTGGCAGTGCGTTCCAGGCACCTCCCATCATCTGTTTTTTAAGAAACTTGACTCACAGATCTCATTTAAATGTTTTCCCTCACATCTTAAAGCTGTGACCTCTAATATTTGACATTTTTCCCTGGGGTGGAGAGAGACACTTTCTACCCTATCTAAGCCTTTCACAATTTTAGATACTTCCCTCATGTTGCCCCTCAAACTATTAATTTTCTCCTGCATCATTGAAATATTATGTAGCTGTGTTTTGGGGGGTTGAGCTCAGAGAATCCATTGTACCCAAAAAAAAGTGGGCACAGGAGTGGAGCGCTGATGGGCATTACTGGCCCAGTGGTTGGGCCTTGGACATTGTTGACTGGACATCGCCCATTTTGAATTTTTTTTGGTCCCGCCCTGTTCTCTGCTCCACTGTTGAGTTCAGGGTGGCAATAGTCCTAGGTTTGACTGTGCCACTGCTCTGCCCGAGTTTAGAACGGTGGCGGAGAGTGATCTTTACACTGATGGGCAGAATTGGGGATGCAAACACAAGTTGATGGTGAATCAACAGTCTTGACGGGTGGGGACAAAATGGAGATCAGAGATGGTAGTTTAAAGGATGAGGGGCTGGATAGTTGTCTTAACTCATGGGGATCCTGTATCGTCACTGTACTGGGATCCCCACTTCCCTCCATTGTTCCTGAAAGATCCAACAGGTACTTCAAGAACAGCGATCCCAATTTTCTGTGCAAAACTCAATTAGAGTCTTAATCAGGCACAAGACATTGGCAGTATTGGCACTAGTTGTAACTGGAAGAGTTTAAAAAAAAATTTCAAAAATAAATCTCAATAAAAATACATATAAATAGAATTGACAAAAACAGTGCATGGTTCCTTACATTGGTTGAGTCATTCAGTCTGTTTACAGTGTTCATGGTTGTATATATTGGTAGCATTTGCACATTTTTATATACAGTACATGGTACCTTTGCCAGTCATGTGGCCTCCTGGTGTGATACGAACCAGTAATTTGAGGGAATTCCACATTGGGTCAGCCCCTCAATGTCCATTAGCAGAGGGACAAGCTGATGCAGAGACAGGTGGAGCCTGTTCATCTCAGTTTAAGTTCAGCACAGGTGTAATCCCGGACGTCCTGAGCCAGTGCTTAGCAAAACATGACTGAATTGCACGTTTATAGCAGTTACACCTGCTTTGACCTCACCGTGTGTGTGAAATCAGTGAGACTACAGCAGCAGGTTGGGGTGTTGAAGTACAAAAGTCTTTGCATGCAGTTACACTTCCATGTTATTTACACCAGTGTAAGATAACATTTGGCTTGAATCTAGGCCTGCCTACATAGATGGCCGTTCTGATTATAACAAGGATGTTGGATATTTATTTATTTGGAGATTCAGCAAGGTAGAAGTCTATACCGCCCAATTGTGCACATGTGATCAATGACCCTACTAACCCCTGTGTCTTTGGGAAGTGGGAAGAAACTGGAGCACCCAGAGGAAACCCATGCAGTCTTTGGGAAAACGCGCAAACTCCTATCAGGCAGCAGGGGGGTGTGAACCAGACTGCTGGCGCTGTGAAGCTTTACGCTGCCATGATACGTCTGCTCAAAGCAAACTGAGCTTTTTAGGTGCACAAGTTGGTACTTTTGAAAACTTAATGTGTTTAAAAATAGTTTGTTTACAAAGAAACTAAATGGTGTACACCACAAAAACTAGTAAACCAATGCAAGTTTTATTTAAATAATTAGCAATCGGGTTACTCAGAGATAATGCATTCAAACCTTATTCACAAGTATTTGTATGGATAAAGGCAATTTTAGTGAAAGTAGGTCAGGTTACCACTCTCAAAACTATCAACTAATAAATTTTCATTTAATGTATAAGTGAGGCCATCCTGTCTTGTTACATTGCTCTGTTAATCCATGGAAGATTTTGCAGGTGAATTTTGACAGCAGGTGAAATTGTCACACAACCAGCACCAAAACCTGATTTGTTGATGCTGGTGTTCAATGTTTGGTTTCAGTCTACTGTGAAGTAGCCAGAAGATGGTGCTGTTAGAGCACACAAAGTACTGCCTCATTGCTTTGTTGACCATTGTCTCAGCAGAAACCCATGCTCGGTAAGCATCTTTGTAGGTCCCAGTTCCTACAATACCTGGCTTTGTACTGTGGCATAGATTAATGTTTGAGGGCTAAAATAGATTAAAGCCTATGTCACCACATATTACCTTGAGATCCATTTTCTTGAAGGCATTCACTGTAGGATCAGGAAAGATAATACAATCAGTGAAAAGTTATGCACAAAGACCGACAACCGATGTGCAAAAGGAGACAAGCTGCAAGTAAAAAGGTGGATAATTAATTAATTAATACTGATAACATGAGTTGTAGTCCTTGAATACGAGTCCATAGGTTGTGGAATGGGAAAATACATCTTTTCGCCATTAAAGTAAGAAATGCAATCATTCTATGGGCTGAAGGGGAAAGATTACTAGAAATTTTAGGTAGTCCAAAGATAGCAGTAATAGGGTGAGGAGAGATATCTATATTTAATACCTTAGAAATAATATTGAAAATATCTCTCCAAAAAGTTTCCAAAGTAGGGCAAGACCAAAACATATGAGTTAAAGAGGCTATCTGCCCGGAACATCTATCACAGAAAGGATTAATATGCGAGTAAAAACGCGCTAACTTATCTTTGGACATATGTGCTCTATGCACCACTTTAAATTGAATTAGGGAATGTTTAACACAAATAGAAGAAGTATTAACTAATTGTAAAATCTGCCCCCAATCATCCACAGAAATGGTAAGCCCCAATTCCTGTTCCCAATCTACCCTAAGAAAAAAGCATGGCCTGGATGGTGGGGGTCCTTGATGGTGGATGCTGCTTTCTTGCGGCAGTGCTCCTTGTGGCTGTGCTCAATGGTGGGAGGGCTTTGCCTGTGATGGACTGGGACTGAAATAAAAGGCTTTAGCTTTGTGTTAGCTGAGTAGTATTAAGTGTTATTTGGTAACTGGAAAGACATAATAAACAATACTGTGCAAAAGTCTTAGGCACCCTTGCTATATATATGTGCCTAAGACTTTTGCACAGTACTATAATTATAAAGGCAAACAGGGAAGAAAATAGCAACTCCACTAAAGTGTGCTTTATATGGTCAATCAAATACTTTTATAAATGCTGTTGTGTTGGAAAAACAAAAGATAGTATCAGAAAATTAAATCAGTTTGCTTTGACTGTTGTAGAATAAAAAGGAGACGGAGATTTTGACTCCATCGTGACCTGTTTGCATTTGCTACATACAGTGGGGAGACTCCAAATAGTCTTGTCACAGAAGTCCATTTTGACAGAACACACTGTACATTTTTCTACATTACTTTAAGCCCATTCTGTGATCTAAACAGCTGTGGAATTTTCTGTTCTCATTGGCTTTCCACTGCTTACAAAGTTCAGTGAAGCGATTCACCTCTGTTCTCTTGAAATGCCAGAGCCTTACCCCGGTATAATCACTGATGTGGTGCTGGCTTTCACCCTTGGCCAGGTTCACTATGCTGCAGATTCCCACTCATTGACCTTTGAACCGCAGTACAGCCGTCCAAGTCTGTACCAGTGGCTATTTGTACATCATATCTGATTGTTGCTGTAAGATGTTTGTAAAGAATTATCACTGATTTTGGAAAACAAATATATATTCAGGTTTCTCATTGTAATTGTGTGAAATTGTACTGATTTAACTCAATAAAGAGGTATTTTTCCACAATACATCATCACCTTGGATCTTTATTGCTTATAGAGTAAGAAACTACGAGCTTTGCTCAGAACTAGTTCTCCTATCTCAGATTCGGAAGTTTGAGAGATCAAAACCCCCTTCTGAACTACCAGGAGAGTAAATGGCTGGGGCCTTAGGAATGCTGATGACCAGAAAGACATTGGGGTACAAGTGCATCCTTTCCACAATGACACAGGTGGCTAGGGTAGTGAAGAAGACATTTGTCAGGTTCACTTTCTTAGGCCAAGGCCTTCAGTGTAAGAGTTGGGATGTCACATTTCAGCTGTACATTGCATAAGTTAGGCCACACTTGGAGTATAGCGTACAGTTCTAATCACCACACTCCAGGAAGGCTGCCGTAGCATTAGGAAGAGTGCAGAAGAAATTCACCAGGTTGTTGCCTAGAACGGAGGGCTTTAGCTACAAAGAGAGATTGGATAGGCTGGATTTGTGCTCACTGGAGCAAAGAAGGTTGAGTGGTGACCTTACAGAGTTTTATAAAGTTTTGAGGGGCATAGATAGGGTGGATTGCCAGAATCTTTTTTCCCCAGAGCAGCAGAGTCTTACTTAACACTACAGGTTTCAGATGGGAAGGGAGAAATTTACAGAAGATCGGAGGGGCAAATTTTTCACAGGGGATTGTGGTTATAAGGAATGAGGAGCTAGAGGATGTGGAAGAGGCTGATCCAAGGTATAAAGGGCATTTAGAGAAGTACTTTGTTAAGAAAGGAGGGGAGGGATGTGGGCCTAATGTAGACAGAAGAGATTGGCCCAGATAGGCATCACAAGAAGCATAGGCCAAAAGGTTTCTTTCTTTGCTTTACAGCTCGATGACTCTGTGATATTCTGTTCTATTATCTTGCCCAGTTTCTTTCAACACTGCTGCGATCCCTTCTAGCTAATGCCCCCCAGATTTTACTTGAAAGCTTTAGCTAGAATCATACAGTGTGCAGCAACAAAGTACAGATGCAAAAATCCTCTACAATTCAGTATAATTATCACTAAGCACTGCAGGAAAAAAAACTAGGCAGGCCATGCAGGTAGCAGTGCTGAATTTTGGTAACAATGAGGAATCTTGCCATGCCAAGTTGTTGAAGGAAAGTAAATGGCTGTAATCAATTTCCAGGCAGACGCAGACTTCACACAAAATGCTGGAGTCATTATTGAACATTCTTTTTCCCCTGGAGAATGGCTGGAATGTTCAACATGTGCCACTCAGCTCCAAAAGGCGATCGGGCCGCTTGCACTTAAGAATATAAAACAGTGAGGAATAGCACAGACCCATTGGGGCCACGATGTTGTGCTGACCTTTTAACCTACTCTAAGGACAATCTAACCCTTCCCTCCTACATAGATCTCCATTTCCCTTTCATTCATGCGCCTATCAAAGGGTCTCTTAAATGTCCCTAATACATCTGCCTCTACCAACGCCCATGGCAAGGCGTTTCATGCACCCCCCCATTGTCTGTGTAAAAAAAAACCTACCTCTATACTACCCTCCAATCACCTTAAAGTATTTCCTCTCATATTACCCATTGCGACCCTGAGAAACACGCACTGGCTGTGCACGCCATGTCTCTTATCACTTTATCAAGTCTCCTTTCATCCCTCTTTGCTCCAAAGAGAAAAGCCCTCAAGCTTGCTCGACCTTTCCTTATAAGAAGCTTTCCTCTTAAGATGGGTGCAATGATTACATGTTGATTAGATTTGATTTATTGCCTGCATTCTGATCACTGCACTAACAGTGGGGCCCTGTCTGAGATTTGCCAATATTTACACTGGAGAATCACTGTGTAACCTGGTGCTGGACGTGACCCTTACCAAATACTGGCTGCAGGCAGGAAAGCAACAAGAAAGCTACAGTGCCATGCAAAACTTTGAGCACCCCTGGTCAAAATTTCTGTTACTGTAAATAGCTAAGCGAGTAAAAGATGACCTGATTTCCAAAAGGCATAAAGTTAAAGATGACATGTTTCTTTAATATTTTAAGCAAGATTACTCTTTTGTTTCCATCTTTTACAGTTTCAAAATAACAAAAAAGGAAAAGGGCCTGAAGCAAAAGTTTGGACACCCTGCATGTCAGTACTTAGTAACACCTCCTTTGGCAAGTATCACAGCTTGTAAATGCTTTCTGTAGCCAGCTAAGAGTCTTTCAATTCTTGTTTGGGGAATTTTCGTCCATGCTTCCTTGCAAAAGGCTTCTAGTTCTGTGAGATTCTTGGGCCGTCTTGCATGCACTGCTCTTTTGAGGTCTATCCACAGATTTTCGATGATGTTTAGGTCGAGGGACTGTGAGGGCCATGGCAAAACCTTCAGCTTGCGTCTCTTGAGGTAGTCCATTGTGGATTTTGAGGTGTGTTTAGGATCTTTATCCTGTTGTAGAAGCCATCCTCTTTTCATCTTTCCTTTCTTACAGAGGGTGTGATGTTTGCTTCCAGAATTTGCTGGTACTGTGTTTAATTGAGTTCATTCTTCCCTCTACCAGTGAAATATTCCCCGTGCCACTGGCTGCAACACAAGCCCAAAGCATAATCGATCCACCCCCGTGCTTAACAGTTGGAGAGGTGTTCTTTTCATGAAATTCTGCACCCTTTTTTCTCCAAACATACCTTTGCTCATTGTGGTCAAAAAGTTCTATTTTAACTTCATCAGTCCACAGGACTTGTTTCCAAAATGCATTAGGCTTGTTTAAATGTTCCTTTGCAAACTTCTGATGCTGAATTTTGTGGTGAGCACGCAGGAATGGTTTTCTTCTGATGACTCTTCCATGAAGGTCATATTTGTGCAGGTGTCGCTGGACAGTAGAACAGTGCACCACCACTCCAGAGTCTGCTAAATCTTCCTGAAGGTCTTTTGCAGTCAAACAGGGGTTTTGATTTGCCTTTCTAGCAATCCTACGAGCAGTTCTCTGGGAAAGTTTTCTTGGTCTTCCAGACCTCAACTTGACCTCCACCGTTCCTGTTAACTGCCATTTCTTAATTACATTACGAACTGAGGAAACGGCTGCCTGAAAATGCTTTGCTATCTTTTTATAGCCTTCTGCTGCTTTGTGGGCATCATTTATTTTAATTTTCAGAGTGCTAGGCAGCTGCTTAGAGGAGCCCATGGCTGCTGATTGTTGGGACAAGGTTTGAGGAGTCAGGGTATTTATAAAGTTTTGAAATTTGCATCACCTGGCCTTTCCTAATGATGACTGTGAACAAGCCATAGCCCTAACAAGCTAATTAAGGTCTGAGACTTTGGTAAAAGTTATCCGAGAGCTCAAATCTCTTGGGGTGCACAAACTTTTGCATGGTGCTCTTTTCCTTTTTTTTCCACTCTAAAATTGTACAAAACAAAAATAATACACTAATCTTGCTTAAAATGCTGAAAAGAATGTTTCGTCTTTAACTTATGACTTTTGGAGATCAGTTCATCTTCTACTCACTTAACTATTCACAGTAACAGAAATTTTGACCAGGGGTGCCCAAACTTCTGCATACCACTGTACGTTTTTTTCTGTATCCACAACCTATGGACTCACTTTCAAGGACTCGTCATCTCACGTTCTCGATATTTATTCGTTATTTATTTATTATTATTTCTTCTTTTTCTTTTGTATTTGTATAATTTGTTGTCTTTTACATATTGGTTATTAACTGTCCTGTTGCTTGTGGTCTTTCATTGTTCCCTGTTTCCCAGGGCATGGCCTGTTTTCATTGCTACCATCAGGAAGGAGGTACAGAAGCCTGAAGGCACACACTCAATGATACGGGAACAGCTTCTTCCCTCTGCCATCCGATCTCTGAAAGGAGATTGAAATCGTGAACACTTCCTCACCACTTTTAAATTTTTTTATTTTTTATTTTTGCACTACTTACTATTTAATATACTATATTATATACTTACTGAAATTCATGATATTTTTCTCTATTATTATGCATTGCATTGTACTGCTGCCGCAAAGATGAAAAGTTTCACAACAAATAAATAAATGATAATAAACCTGATTATGATTCCGATTCCTGGCTTTACTGAGTATGCCCACAAGAAAATGAATTTCAGAGTATATTGTGACATACTGCGTGCCAGACACCTTCCAGTCTCTAAATAACTTGCCCCGCACATCTTTGAACTTACCCCCTCTCACATGCCCTTTGTTGATCCCATATCTTAATTTGTTTATAACTACTTGTTAATGTTGTTACCATTTAAAAATTCACCTTTGATAATGTTTAATTTAGAAACATAGAAAACATACAGTACGATACAGGCCCTTTGGCCCACAAAGCTGTACTAAATATGTCCTTATCTTAGAAATTACCTAGGGTACCCCATAGCCCTCTATTTTTCTAAGCTCCATGTACTAGATCCTATCATATCCGCCTCCACCACCGTCGCCGGCAGCCCATTCCATGCACTCACCACTCTCTGTGTTCAAAAGCTTAGCCCTGACATCTCCTCTGTACCTACTTCCAAGCACCTTAAAGCCATGCCCTCTCATGCTAGCCATTTCAGCCCTGAGAAAAGCCTCTGACTATCCACACGATCAATACTTCTCATCATCTTGTACACCTCTATCAGGTCACCTCTCATCCTCTGTCACTCCAAGGAAAAAAGGCCAAGTTCACTCAACCTATTCTCATAAGGCATGCTTCCCAATCCAGGCAACATCCTTGTAAATCTCCTCTGCACCCTTTCTATGGTTTCCACATCCTTCCTACTGTGAGGCAACCAGAATTGAGCACAGTATCCCAAGTGGGGTCTGACCAGAGTCCAATATAGCTGCGACATTACCTCTCGGCTCTTGAACTCAGTCCCACGATTGATGAAGGGCAATGCACCGTATGCTTTCTTAACCACACAGTCAACCTGCGCAGCAGCTTTGTGAGTCCTATGGATCCCTCTGATCCTTTTAAAAGTTCTTCAGTTTTAATGATTTGAAATGTCTAAGTGTCAGTAACATTTGAAACTAATGGTTTTGACAGTGTTGACAGAGCTGGGGGCTGTTCAAGGTTGTCAGTGGAGTCTTGGAAAGGGGCTTCCTCCATGTGCTGCCAGTGATCCTGTTGGTGCTGAGGTTAAGAGCAGCAACAAAGAGACCCCAAAACATCTGGATGAGGGAAGCACATCAGTGAGGAGACTGTGGACACTAGTTCTGGCTGGAGGAGACTCTGCCATCAAGTACTTGGACGCAATAGGTATGGAGGGCTGTGGTCCAGGGGACTGGGCAGAATAAGAGTTTGGCATGGACTAGATGGGCTGAACGGCCTGTTCCTGAGCTGTAGTGCTGTGCAACTATCTGATCGCAGACATCTGGACTTATCTGACAGAGACAGATTTTGCAGATGCTGGAATCTGGATCAACACTTCAAAAGCTGGAGGAACTCAAGGGGCCTGGCAGCATCTATGGATGAAAATGGACAGTCAACGTTTCAAGTTGGGATTCTTCATCTGGTGTCCTAATCTGCACTAGAGTGTATCTAAAGTTTGGCTTCATTTCCAGTTTATTGCCCAATCACACCCGTTGACAAACCTTTGGTCTAAAACACTCCTTGCCTCTGATTTAAATATATTGGATGACTTGACCTTTAGTGGTCATTGGGGTAGAGGCTTTACATCCTTCTCATGGTAGACACAAGAGATTCTGCAGATGCTGGAAATCTTGAGCAACACACACACAAAATGCCGGAGGAACTCAGCAGGTCAGGCAGCATCTATGGTGGGGAATAAACAGTCAACATTTTAGGCTGAGACCCTACATCAATTTGGTATTTGTGATAATCGCATCCAGCTCAGGTTTCCTCAATGGTGTCCAAGGAATTTGCTTTTAATATATCCACTCCTGAAAAGCTCCTTCCACCCAATTTTCTGATGTGGTAACTGCATTAGTGTTAGGGTTAAGGTTACATACAGTATCTCTATGTCAGTTTGAAGTGTCCAATATGTCCTGCACTCTGCACTGGCCCAAGGACCTTCCAGTGCTCCTCCTCGTTCTAATCTTAAGTGGCTGATCCCTTCAACAAGACATCTGTCCTTCAGTTTTCGCCTTCCCCCTACCAACAAAAATATCCCGACAGTATTTATCATATTAAGCCAAATTGAGTTCGCAAACACGAGGAAATCTGCAGATGCTGGAAATTCAAGCAATACACACAAAAAGTGCTGGTGAATGCAGCAGGCCAGGCAGCATCTATAGGAAGAGGTACCGTCGACGTTTGGGGCCGAGATCAGGCATGAACTGTGAGGTACCCCAAAGGACCCAAACAGCAATAGTGGCATCAGACTGTGAACCCTCCTCACCCACCAGATGTGGTAGAGTTTTGAGGATGCTGGCAGGCTGAGGTTTGTGTTTCAAGCCGGAGAAACGTTCTTGGCTTTGTCAAGTTCAGGAAGATGTTTACCCCACTGAAGACTATTGGTTTGGCTGCTGTCGACTTGAGAGCTTCAAGCTAAATGGCAGGATTGATCTCCATCTAGTATTCCAAACAGACTTGAAACAGGTCTTGGCCCGTTTCTGCAGAACAGGTTCTGCAGAAATAGGAGGGGAACGACCCTGGAAGATTGTTGGACAAGTAAGTGCCTCGGACAAATTGAGCCCTTTAACCTGAAACACAGACACTGTGTAGGCCAGATACCACATCAGAAAATTGGGTGGAAGGAGTGGATACGGTAAGGGCAAATTTTTCAGGCACCTTTGAAGAATCCAGTACCCCTCAGTTAGATGTGATTATTATACCTAGTTAAATACCAAGCTGGAAAGCATTTTTTTGTCCTCCCCTCAGCATCAGTAAGTGCACATGTTTGCCAAGATAAAAATGAAAACTAAACGTTGGCATGCAGTATGTAATTATAGATTGGTTTGAACTTACATAGAGGTCTGATTATATCTGTGGCAGCAAGTTTGAAATAGCAAATGGGCGACCCCTATTCCTTAAGATCCAATTTGAATCAAGTGAGGCCTTTCTCAGTCAACAGGTTACTGCTCTTGTTGGACGAGACTCTGCTGTGCGGACCACACACAAGAACTAATTTCTACAAGACTCTTATTGTTTCTTGTCAGAAGGCGAATACCAGAAAACTTTAATTTGTCAACTCTTAAATTTTAAGCATTTGGAATGGTCCAAATTGCATAATTGCCAGCAAGGGTATTTGAAAAATGCAGGTAAATTATAAAGTTCTTTGAAAATAATTTGCCGTTTTTGCACGTCGCAGGTCTCTGCGAGGCTTGGATCACGTAGGCAGTTACATTCTTTCCATCAAGAGGCTGAACTGGGAGGTTTAAAACTCCGAGCAACGCACACAATATGCTGGAGAACGCAGCTGGTCAGGCAGGATCTATGGAAAAGAGTAAACAGTCAAAGTTACGGGCTGAGATGCTTCATCAGGACATGCTTAAAACTCCAGCTTAACTGCATTACTTGGTGTGTTTCTATGGCAGCCAGTTTTGTAGATAACTGTATAGGAATTGTATTCAGGAGGAGTTTGGGGAAGAAAGTTGGAACTCCATGTCCTTGGAATGATGTGAGTGATGCCTTCATTACTGGCAAATAGCATTAGCATGCAAGGCATGTTGTTTTGAGGAGCAGGAGTCTAATACTTCTGTCAGTCGCACTCTTGTTACAAGGGGTTACACAAAGCAGAGGATTGAAAGAGGCTTCAGAGGTTTGCAGTCTCAACCAGCTTCATCATGGGCACAACCCTCCCCATCATCAATGATATCTTCAAAAAGCAGAGCCTCAAGTATCCATCATTAAAGACCCTTACCATCTGGGACATGCCGTCTTCCCATTACTACCACCAGAGAAGAAATATAGGAGCCTGAAGACACACACTCAACATTTTAGGAATAACTTCTAGCCCCTCTGCTACTAGATTTCTGAACAATCCATGAACCCATGACCACTACATCACGATTCCTCCTTTGCACTCTTTATATATTTATTATTGTGAGTTGCAGTAATTTTTTATACCTTGTGCTGTACTGCTGCGACAAGACAACACATTTCATGACTCATGTCAGTGATAATAAACCTGAATCTGATTAAGAAGTACTTCATTTGGTCAAGGTGGTGTGTGCCAATGTTTGCACTTCACGTGAACCTCCTCCAGATCTGTATCGTAAGGATGTTTATCCAGGTACTGGACGGCATAAGAATTGCTAATTGATAGATATGGGATATTTCAAGTGTGATGGACAATAGGAGCTTAAATTCAGGTGTATTGTATTCAAAGGCATATATACACAGGGTATAAACAGCATAAAAATTAGCTTTACATAGCAATTGTAATTACAGGGAAGGCATCCATAAGTTAATATAAAATTAAATTAACATAAATTATACACAACCTACACGCGTAGTAATTAAATAAACAAAATCAGCATAAACACTCTAGTTAAGATCATTGTTGTTCTTTTTCAGACGGCATTTTTGCTGTTTCCGTAGATTTTATCAGTTGCTAGCTTGACGCTCAACCCAGCACAGATGGAAGACACACACCCTGTGCAAGGGGTACTACTACTACTATGTCGACTCAGGCCTAGGGGGCTGGCGTCGGACACGGTGACGGACTCTCCACTTCTCCCTCTCCCACATCAGTGTGTTCAGTTCATCTACATTAGGTGTGGTGGCTGGGTTCAAACTCCAGACCATTCACCTTGAAGACCAGTGCTGATGCCACTACACCACCGACTGACTAAGTGTAAGGTGGACAAAGAGAAATAGAAATATAATTTGAGATAGTGTCAGGGTTTTTCAGTTCAAGAACCTGAATGGGCAGTGGTGCAGAAGCTGTTGTACGGCCTTGAGGTCTGGGTCTTCAGATTCCTGTACCTCCTACCTGATGGCATCATCAAGAAGAGGGCGTGTGCTGGATGGTTGGTGTCCCTGATGATGGATGTTGCCTTCCTAAGACATCCCCTTTTGTAGATGTCCTTGATACTGGGGTGGGGAGGGGTGGAATGACACAGTATCTGTGAAGGAGCTGGTGCTGTTCTTCCCACCGTCTAGAGCAGGGGCTCCCAACCTGCGGCCCATGGACCCCTCAGTTAATGGTAGAGGTCCATGGCATAAAAAAGGTTGGGAAACCCAGATCTAGTGCATCGGTTGTCTCTAGTACCACTCCCTCACCAGTCAAGGCACAAAAGGCTAATCTGTTGAAGAGGCCAGAGTGTACACCATCTACTCTCTAAGGTACATTTACCAGGGTTTCCCAAAGCTGTGATCTATAATACCTGAATTTTCTGTTTTCATTCCTTATTTTACAGTGAAAAGATTGGCTAAACCTCACCTGGATGTATGAGACATTCTAAATGAAGCTTCCCAGGAAAAATCCATATATTTTTTGCCATGTTCACAAGCATGGTGATGTAGTGTGCAATGAAAAATTTGCTCCCAGCAGCACCATAGGCAACAGGTACAGACAACACACAGAGTGCAAATTATACATAACGTTATGTCATACAAATACCATACCATACAAATTATATATAGCATTAAAAGCAAGACCCTTAGTGCAAAACGGAAGGATATAACTGAAGACAGAGTATCCAGGTAAGTAGTAACATCTTAGTTACACAACACACAAAATGCTGGAGGAGCTTTGCAGGTCGGGCAGCATTTATGGAAATGAATAAACAAAGTGCAAAGTAAATTTATTAGCAAAGTACATATATACAACCCTGAGATCCATTTTCTTGTGGGCATACTCAGTAAATCCATAGAATAATAACTATAACAGAATCAATGAAAGACCGCCCAACGTGCATTCAAACAGAGTGCAGAAGGCAATAAACTGTGCAAATACAAAATAAAAAGAAGTAATAATAATAACTAAATAAGCAATAAATAATCAAGAACGTGAGATGAAGAGTCCTTGAAAGTGAGTCCATTGGTTGAGGGAACATTTCAATGATGGGGCAAGCGAAGTTATCCCCTTTGGTTCAAGAGCCTGATGGTTGAGGAGTGGTAACTGTTTCTGAACCTGGTGATGTGAGTCCTGAGGCTCCTGTGCCTCCTTTCTGAGGCAGCAGCAAGAAGAGAGCATGACTTGGATGTTAGGAGGTCCCTGACGATGGAAGCTGCTTTCCTGTGACAGCGTTTCATGTAGACGTGCTCAGTGGTTGAGAGGGCTTTATCTGTGACAAACGGCTGTACTCACTTTTTGCAGGATTTTCCTTTCAACAGCATTGGTGTTTCCAAACCAGGCTGTGATGCAGCCAGTCGGTATATCCTCCACTACACATCTGTGGAAGTTTGCCAAAGTTTTAGATGTCGTGCCATATCTTTGCAAACTCCTAAGGAAATAGAGGCACTGCCGTGCTTTCTTCGTAATTACACTAATGTGCTGGGCCCAAGACAAATCCTCTGAAATGATAACAATGAAGAATTTAATGTTGCTGACCCTCTCATCCCTGATCCTCTGATGAGGACTGGCTCATGGGCCTCTGGTTTTCTTCTCCTGAAATCAATAATCACCTTCTTGGTCTTGCTGACATTGAGTAAGAGGTTGTTATGACACACTCAGTCAGATTTTCAATCTCGACGTTTCAGGCGGAGCCCTTTCATCAGGAATGGAAGGGAGAGGGGAAGATGCCAGAATAAGAAGGTGGGTGGAGGGGAAGGAGGGCAAGCTAGAAGGTGACAGATGAAGCCTGGTGGGTGGGAGAGGGGGGGGATGAAGTAAGAAGTTGGACTGAAATGTACCACTACAGTGCACATATTACTGACTGAGTGTTCCCAGAATTTTCTATTTTTATTTCATTTCGTGTGAATGTTGGTAGTTGTCCTGAAGTGGCCTACAGACAACGGAAAACTGAATGGGAGACCTGGGATTTTCAGTGCAAACAAGATGTTTGCAGTGTTTCTATCTCATTCATGTGCAGAGCATTTAATTGAATGATTAGGTAGAGCCCTGCTCTGCTGTGTAAGGATTGCTTACCAGAGTGTTGTTAGGAGTGTAAACCTTGGGAATGAATGGCACTTGTGTCCCATTGCTTTGCTCAGTTATTCCCACGTCGGCCCAGCTGCAGATTGTATGATAATGTCAGAACATGTACAGTAATCAAATGAAAGTACAATTGGTCAATAAATGTCTGTAATATTGTCATCGCTGTTAAATCTAAATCATATGATGGAAAAACCATGCATTTTCTTGTACCAAAGTATCAAGTACCAAATGGGATAAAAACAACTGGACTCAATAGTGTGACTCTATGCTGAGCCTGGTCACAGTGACATATTATTTGGAACACTGAGAACTCTTCCAGACTGTTCTTAAAAACCTCCTTGAAAATATACAGCATCCTCACCAACTTGTGGGAAACTCTGGTTTGTGACTAATCAAATTAGAGGAGCAACAGGCTTGGTGCTGAGAACGCGATGGATGGAAGTTAAACTCCCTCAACACTCAGGTAGCCATTAGCCATCGCATTAGACCTACACACCTTGGAGCATGGGAGAATGATCCTATTGAAACATAAAAGATCCTAAAAGGGTATAATGTGGTGGAAGTTGAGATTAGTCTTCATTGGTGGGAGAATCTCAAATCAGCGGAGATGAATACACGACTGAGAGAAACTGTTTCCAAGCTAAGGTGTGTGGGAGCTTCTCGCAGGGTCTGATGAATCTCTGGAATGTTCTAGCCCAGAGGCTTGTGGAAGCTGGGTCGTAGGGAGTGTTTCAAGAAGAAGTAGATAATTTATTTGAAAGATCAGGGAATTAAGGGATATAGAAAACTGGTACTGAAAAGATGAGGCCTGAGGCAAATCAGCCATGATCATGTTGAATGGTCGTGAAGGCTTGAAGCATGTGTGTGTGTGTGCATGTGAGGGGAGTGGGGCTTGCTGAATGACGTTCGCTAGTTCCTATTATTTACATGGGGCTGAGATGATTGAAATCCAACCCACAATATTTCTGTAAGATGCGATGACATCAAGTGGAGTGTTTGTCCTTTGCTTCCTGTTGACTTCAGTTTTATCACAGCTTCTTAATATCACTGTTGTGATGTCAAGGACAGTAATCTCCACTTTCCCTTTCCTGTTTATTGAACTCTATGTTATTCCTTTTGTCCTGAGAGAATAGTCTGATTTAGACACTCTTTAATTATTCTAAATTGTGAGATACTGAAGTTTTTTTTAAAGCGTGTCATACCAGACATTCAGCCATTCTTGTCTGGCACGTGGTGTCAGGATTAACCAGGTCACATTATGAGCATTCCTGACTCGACCCTTGTATTTTTTACAAGGCCGAGTGGCTAGCTCGAAACTCAATACTGAAGTGGAGCTCTCTGATGTTTATGTGGGTTGAATTTCCCCAGTCCACTTTCTGTCAGATATTATCCTAGGTACTGAACCCAAGAGATTCTGCAGTTCCTGGAAATCCAGAGTAATACACACAAAATGCTGGGGGAAAGCGACATGTCAGACAGCATCTATGGAGACGGATAAAGAATGGACGAAAGCTGTCAGCCTGAGAAATAAAATGAGCATCTATATTGTGCATCCTCTCACCCCTTCTCTTCTCCTTACCTCCCTCTGGTGCCTGTCCTCCTTCCCTTTCTCCCAGCGTCCATTCTCCTCTGCTGTCAGATTCTTTCTTCTTCAGTCCTTTGCCTTTTCCACCTATCTCTCCCCAGCTTCAAATTTCACGCCTCACCGTGCTTCACCTATCACTTGCTAGCTTATATTTCTTTCCTTCTTAACCTGGCTTCTTCCCCCTTCTTTTCTGGTCCTGATGTAGTGCCTTAGCCTGAAACATCAACTCTTTATTCATTTCCATAGATGTTGCCTGACTTGCTGAGTTCCTCCAGCATTTTGTGTGTGTTATTCTATATACTGAGCAAGGTTGGTAATATTAGGAATAATCATATGCTGCTCCCAGTGACAAACCACATATGTAATGTGTGCATAAAGCATAAAAATAATGGTTTATAACCTTGTTTTCATTGTTCTGTCACTTCTGTTTGGGCATCCTTCTATCAAAAGTAATTCTTTGGGGCAGAATTATACCTCTTGTAAGTAGAGCTACTAGGACTTGATGTTTCAATCCCTATGGTAAGTTGGCACTCTCGATGTTGGCAGTGGGTTTGGAGTGGTGACAAGGAGGGAGGGTAGGTACGTCATCGGGGTCATCAGGTGGGCACCCTCCTTCTTTGACATTTCGTTGATAAGCCCACGACATCTCCAGAGGGCTCAACGGTGCTACCTGGCGTCCCAGATACACCCCCCTCAGTTCCAAACCCTCCTGTCTTCATCTTGCAGACCAGTTGTTGTCTTTCCTTTTAATCCAAATCCAATTGCTGCTTTCTTCTGCTGCGTTTGACAAGGACTTGATTGCTTGTTGGAGGGAGTGACCCCTCACCCCAAAATTATAAGATGCCTCCTCCCACTTTAGTGACTTCTCACAACCTTTGTTAAAAAGGAGGGCAATCATATTTTTTCATGAACATCACTGTTCGACCAAATCCAATTGGAACCTAGACTTTCAATACAACAGTAAAATACAATCCCTGGGTTTAACAGAGTTCTAATGGTTGCTGACAGAAAAATTGAAATCCAGATAACCTTAGCAGATATTCTCCCTGGAGCTCAGACAGAATGGAGGCACTTTATGTAAGTTGGGACAGAGTTTTCCTCGGACTCTATTCAGTTCAATTCTATAAAGGACATACAGTTGAAGTCAGAAGTTTACATACCCCTTAGCCAAATACATATAAACTCAGTTTTTCACAATTCCTGACATTTAATCCTAGAAAACATTCCCTGTCTTAAGTCAGTTAGGATCACTACTTTACTTCAAGAATGTGAAATGTCAGAATAATAGTAGAGAGAATGATTTATTTCAGCTTTTATTTCTTTCATCACTTTCCCAGTGGGTCAGAAGTTTACATACACTTCGTTCGTATTTGGTAGCATTGCCTTTAAATTGTTTGACTTGGGTCAAACGTTTTGGGTAGCCTTCCACAAGCTTCTCACAGTAAGTTGCTGGAATTTTGTTCCATTCCTCCAGACAGAACTAGTGTAACTGAATCAGGTTTGTAGGCCTCCTTGCTCGCACATGCTTTTTCAGTTCTGCCCACAAATTTTCTATAAAAATCCTATAAAAAATAGTGGATACCGCCCATGGATTAGGAACCCTCTCCCCCACCTCCACCATTGAGAACATCTACACGGAACATTGTCGTAGCATTCATCATCATGGACCCCCATTGCCCAGGTCATGTACCCTTCTCACTACTGCCATCAGGAAGAAGGCACTGGAGCCTCAAGACGCACACCATCAAGTTCAGGAACAGTTATTACCCCTCAATCCTCAGACTCTTGAACCAAAGGGGATAACCTCACTTGCCCCATCATTGAAGTGTTCCCACAACCCAAGGTCTCACTTTCAAGGTCACTTGATCTCATGTTCTTGACATTTATTTGCTTATTTATTCATTATTATTATTATTTCTTTCTTTTTGTATTTGGACAGTTTGTTGTGTTTTGCACGCTGATTGAATGCCCAAGTCAGAACGGTCTTTCATTGATTCTGTTACATTTATTATTCCATGGATTTATTGCGTATGCTTGCAGGTAAATGAATCTCAGGTTTGTATATGGTGACATATATGTACCTCGATAATAAATCTACTTTGAACTTGAAAAATCGAACACATAGAATTCCATCACAAAGCTCCCATTCAATCTTCCACAGCCTTTGACTGCCTGAGGGTAGTATGTTAGCCGCAGAGCAAAGGGAACCTGAAACCGTCGCGCTCCAGTGTATTGAATATTACAAGCAAAGCTTAACTAGGAAAATGAAGTACAGGAGATGCTGCAGATGATGTAAATCCAAAGTAATAAACACAAAATGCTGAAGGAACTCAGCAGGTTGGGCAGCACCTATGAAGAGGACGATTCTGATGAAATGCCTTGGCCCAAAACGTCGACTCTTTATTTCTCTCCATATATGCTACCTGACCCGCTGAGTTCTATTTGCAACTCATATAACTTGCTAAGGTTAAGGATTAAAGATCAGCTTTATTTGTCACATGTACGTCGAACGTACAGTGAAATGTGTCGTTTGCATCAAATCAAGCCAATGAGGATCGTGCTGTGGGAAGCCCACAAGTGTCAAAATTGCATGGCCACAACTCACCAACCCTAATGCTTACGTCTTTTTGGAATGAGGGTGGAAACTGGAATCCCGAGAGGAAACCCACGCAGTCACGGGAAGAACGTACAGGCTCCTTACAGACAGTGGCGGGAATTGAACCTCCATCAGTGGTCGCTGGCACCGCTATGCTACCGTGTCGCCCTTTAGCACACGCACGTGCACAGGACTTGGTCTTTAACGGTTTTATCAGAACACTACCTCACTTTTAAAATATTCATTACTTCTGTTTTTGCACTATTTGTAATCTGTTTAATATACATATATATACTTACTGTAATTCATTTATTTATTTTTTTTTCTTTCTATAATATCATGTATCGCATTGTGCTATTGCTGCTAAGTTAATAAATTTCATGACACATGCCAGTGGTAATAAACCTGATTCTGATTCTGAAATGGATCAAAATCTGTACCAGAGATATGAATGCAGCTGCTTATTAATGTGCTGTAGTTAATAGACTAAGGTGAGGGAGTACTGGGTCTGAGAGTGACAGACTGCCCGAGCTGATATAGTGAGCGTAGGGGTGAGAGGTGAGGAGATCTGCGGGGAAAATCCTTGTGCTTTATCTTTATAATTTTAAAGTTCAAAGTAAATGTACTATCAAAGTACATATATTTTACCATATGCATCACACACAAAATGCTGGAAGAACTCAGCAAGTAATGCAGCATCTATGGAGGGGAATAAACTTTTGACATTTCGAGCTGGGACCTTTCCTCATCCTATCCATAGATGTTATTTGACTTGCTGAGTTCCTCCAGCATTACTTGTATGTGTTGCTCAAGATAGCCAACATCTGCAGAATATCTTGTGTATTTGTTACCATATCCTACCTTGAGATTCAGTTTCTTGTTGGCATTTAGAGAAAAAAAAACGTCAGAATTTTCTGACAAACTGTGCATAAACAAAGACTGTCAAACAACCAATGTGCAAAAGACAAACTGCTCAAATAAACATAATACTGAGAACATGAGTCATAAAGAGTCCTTGGAAAATGTGTCTGTAGGTCATAGATTCAGTTCAGAGTAGGGGTGAATGAAGTTATCCACACTGGTTCAAAAGCCTCATGGTTGTATGGTAATAACTGTTCATGAACCTGGTGGTGTGGGACCTGAGGCTTCTATACCTCCTGTCTGATGACAGTAGCGAGAAGGCATGCCCTGGATGGTAGGGGACTTTGATGATGGATATGCTTTCTCATGGCAGTGCTCCATGTAAGTGTGCTCAATAGTGGGGAGGGTTTTGCCTGTGATGGACTGGGCTGTATCCACCACTTGATGTAGACTTTTCTGTTCCTGGGCATTCAACCGGGCCATGTTGCAACCCACCAGGATACTCTCCACTGTGCATCTAGATGTTTTAGATAAGATGCCAAATCTATGCAAGTTACTAAGAAAGTAGAGGCATTGTCATGTTTTCTTTTAGATCATCAGTGGGGGCCTGTCTATCCTGTTTCAAATATTCCTATTATTCTGGACATTTGGTGCAGAAGGAACACAGGGGAGCAGACAGCTGTACTGTGCTACTGATTGGCCCACTGTTGCTAGGGTCGGCCAAAGAAAGAATTTGTGATTGGCCTATTTGTCAACTGTATGATTTGATTGGCTGGTCCCTATGCTGTTGCTAGGATGCTGGTCCTCACTGATTGGCACCATGTGTTGCTCTGTGGAAGTGCTGGCTTATTTAAAGGGGGGCTGTTGGAACTCAAAAGCAAACAGAAGGTAAAGAATACAGAAGAATGATGAGAAACCTCTGAGGACACAGATATGCTGAGGTAAAGGAAGCAATGGATGTTGCAAGGAGATAAGTTTTCATTGTCAGGAGCAGTTGTCATAGAGTGGAAATCGAGAGATTCTTGTTGACACTAATCTGGTTGCCAAATTAGCTATCTTATGTTTAGAAACAAACTTGATTTAAATCTTCAACATAACCTTTGCTCCTCCTGATAATCATACCACACAATGTTGTGGATCTATTGTCCAAGCAGGCCTTATTCGTAACTAGAAAACATAGAAAACCTACAGCCCAATACAGGCCCTTCAGCCCACAAAGCTGTGCCGAACATGTCCTTACTTTAGAAATTACCTAGGGTTACCCATAGCCCTCTATTTTTCTAAGCTCCATGTACCTATCCAGGAGTCGCTTAAAAGACCCTATTGTATCCGCCTCCACCACTGTCCCTGGTAGCCCATTCCACACACTCACCACTTTCTGCATAAAAGACTTGCCCCCTGACACCTCCTCTGTACCTACTTCCAAGCACCTTAAAACTGTACCCTCTTGTGTTAGCCATTTCAACCCTGGGAAAAAGGGCTGATCAATTCTACTCAGTGTAAATTAATGGAGTTGTTATACTCAGTGACCACTTTATTAGGCAGCTCCTGTATCTAATAAAGTGGTCACTGCGTGTATGTTCGTGGTCTTCTGCCACTGAAGCCCATCCACTTCAACGTTCGATGTGTTGTGTGTTGGAAGCTCTTCTGCACGCCACTGTTGTAGTGTGTGGTTATCTGAGTTACTGTCGCCTTCCTGTCACCTTGAACCAGTCTGCCATTCTCCTCTGACCTCCCTCATTAACAAGGCATTTTCCCCCACAGAACTGCCGCTCACTGGATTTTGTTTTGTTTTTCACACCATTCTCTGTAAACTATAGAGGCTGATGTGTGTGTGAAAATCTCAGGAGATCAGCAGTTTTTGATATACTCAAACCACCCTGTCTGCAACCAACAATCATCTCATGGTCAATCACATTTCTTCCCGCTTCTAATGTTTGGTGTAAACAACAACTGAACCTCTTGACCATGTCTGCATGCTCTTATGCATTGAGTTGCTGCCACATGATTGGTTGATTAGATACTTGTATTAACATGCAGGTGTACAGGCATGCCTAATAAAGTGGTCACTGAATGTATAAATTCAAACTACATTCATATTTCATTTTTGTGATATTAAGCCAACAATCACAGAGTGCCAAACTCCTGTCTTTTTATTAGCTGTTCCATCTCATGCCACTAGTTTTTGAAAAATTCCCAGTCTCCTGCTCTACCTTAATAGATAGGAGAGTTCAGCCTGAATAATCAAGTTCACTGATGACACAGCAGTGGTTGGGCTCATCGACAATGATGACGAGACTGCATACAAAGCGAAGGTTGAGCGGCTGGTAGGATGGTGCAAGCAAAACAACTTGAGTCTCGGTGTGGACAAGATCAAAGAAACGATTGTGAACTTTAGCAAGGTGTAGGCTGACCACTCCTTACTACACATACACGGCTCCTCTGTGAAGAGAGTTAGGAGCACATAATGGACAATCTCACCTAGTCCCTCAACACCACGTCTTTGGTCAAGAAAGTACAGTCGCGTCCCCACTTTCTGAGAAGATCGAGGCAAGTGAGACTCCCCTCACCCATTTGAACCAACATTCACAGGAGCACCATCGAGAGTGTTCTGGCCAGCTGCATCACCGTCTGGTACGGGAATTGCAAGGCATCTGACCGCAGGTCTCCAATAACGATTCCAAGGACCCCTGAGAGGATCATCAGGGCCCCTCTTCCCCCCATTAGAGATATTTATCAGGAACACTGCGTATGCAGGATCCTTAGCATTGTTAACGATCACTCCCATCTGTCCAACAATTTCTTTCACCCCCTACCATCAGGCGGGAGATACTGCAGCATTAGGACGAGAACTGTTAGGATGGGAAACAACTTCACCCCCAGGCCATAAGATTACAGACCAGCCAAGTCTCATCACTTTTGAAATGCCTGTAGTGTTGTACTGTTTACACATGCACCTAATTATTTGTTAATCTATTTGTTGTAATATTACTTTATCTGTTATGTGTGGGAGTTATATATACTGTGTTTTGCACCTTGGCCCGGAGGAATGTTGTTTCGCTGGGTGGTGTATGGTTAGATGACAATAAACTAACCTGAACTTGAACTTGAATAAGGCAACAACCTTGAAACCTTGGTGCTGACCTGGTAGATTTCCCTGACTATCAGTTATTACTCCTAATAATACATCAGAACACTTTTGAGTTCATTTTTCTAAAGGATGTTGCACATTGGTACAGTAAATTTTCCGTCAACCAGGTGAGGATAGGGATAGCAAAGGAAACAGCATCCTGCTAAAGTAGCGTGATGGGGTTCCAGTATTCATGACTAATCTATTCTACCTCTAGTTTTTTGCTGCTTTGTATGCCCTAGCTTTTGATAGAATATTTTTGTTAACCTCCTTGACGAAGGCAAACATTAATGTAAAAATAATCACTATCACCTCCTGTAGACCAACTGTTTGAGATGCGGGTTGATAGACATCGGGTAGTGAGTCCCTGGCGGGAAAAGGAAATTTTTCAAACATCAAAATCAGCCTGAAGAAATTTAACATTATGTCAAAAAACCGGGAAGACATTGTATTCAAAAGATACACCTGGAGGAAATCTGTTCAGGAGGGAGCTGCGCTAAATGAGAACAAACTCTGTTGTGCCGCAGAGAACAAGCGGCAGCTGTGAAAGTAGAGACTGAATAATAACAACAGCCAGCAATTACTCTTGTCCACATTGCACCATTTTAAGTGGATCCCAGATCTGCCTCTACAGCCACTTGAGAACCCATCAAAAGACAACCCCTTGGGAGAACATCATACTCAACTTGAGTGATCACACAACTACTGGTCAGTTGACTACTTACCGTAAATTGACTCTAGTCTGAAAATAAAACCGGAGAGGTAGTTGATGGAAATGTGGAGAGAATGAAGGATGGAACTACATTGCATTCGACCAATGGTTCCCAAACTTTTTTTGGGTTACTGCCCCCTTGGCTCCCAGACCACACTCCTAGTGCTCCCCCACCCTTTCTGGCCATTACATTAAAACTATAAAGAATTTTGATTTATGATGCACAGTGAAAGAAAATAGGAATTGCAAATTCAAAGCAGTGACAAATAATTGCAAAAAATATTCAAATCTATTTAAAACTACAAATAATTTTTTTTTAGTCAATTACAGTAAAAACAACTTTCATCAACAATTTTAGAGCATACATTAGTAGTCCAACTTTTTACTTCTTCATTGCTTTCAGTGAGATGGATCGGTTTGGTGCCGTGCTGTCTGGTCGTCAACATCAGCCTGAATGTCACCCAGAAGGAGCCTCAGATCCCCACATTCACTAACTTTCAGTCTGTTTCTTTGCTTTGAAAAAAGTTGGGTGATGGCACTGAAACCGTGCTCCACTAAGTAATGATATCAGAAAGACAATAAAGAACATCTTGACCTTTTTCCATTGTGCAAGACAGCATTCAGCTACTTCTGTCTCCAACAAAGTCTTGATGTGATTTTTTGAACCTTGGTTTCAGCTCAAGGACATTTTGTAGTGAGGTCAATGTTTCTTCCATCCTTTCTGTTAATTCCTCATTACAAGTTTTCAGTGGGTAATGGATTTACTACCCAATCTAGAATTTGGATTGCGAGAAGACTCTGAAATACTCCTGACATGTCTTTATGTCCAGCTCTCAGATGGGTACAGTATATTTGAAGACCATCTGGTATTCTTTTTCTCTCTTTCAACTCAAAGAGGCTCAGACATTGGAAAAGGTCGCGATAGCCAATGTTGTACTGTACTTAAATAGGGTTAACTCGGACAGAATTGTGGAGACGACTGCTTTGCCTTTGATAAGATTGACACCATTTCCTTGTATTTGAAGATAGATTTTATTAAACTTTGTGAATAGTTCTGACAAATAAGCAATATCATGCCTAATATTCTTGAGTTGATTACTGATTTGAGTTTCGAGTCTTCAAAGAATTTTATCACAGTTTCAAAAAGTACATAAAAGCATCTCAGGCAGTTTCTTTTGAGAGCCATCTGATTTCTGTATGCAACAGCAAGCATTCAAATTGTTCATCATTCTCAATGCAAAGCTCTCGAAATGGTCGAGAATTGAGAGCATGGGACCTGATTTTATTTACCGCTGTGATAACAGTATTAGTAATTTGTGCAGCTGGTCACTTAGGTTTTTTTTTGCAACAAGTTGTTAAACCATACGACTATAAAACATAGAAGCAGAATTAGGCCATTCGGCCCATCAAGTCTGCTTCACCATTCCATCATGGTTGATTTATTATCCCTCTCAACCCCTTTCTCCCGCCTTCTCCCATAACCTTTGACAGTCTGACTAATTAAGAACCTATCGGCCTCTGCTTTAAACATACTCAATGGCTTGGCCTCCACAGCTGTCTGTGGCAATGAATTCCACAACTTCACTACTCTCTGGCTGAAGAAATTCCTCCTCATCTCTGTTCTAAATGGACGTCCGTATAATCTGAGGCTGTGCCTTCTGGTCCTATACTCACCCCCTATAGGAAACGTTCTCTCCACATCCATTTTATCAAGGCCTTTCAATGTTTGATAGGTTTCAATAAGATCCCCCCTCATTTTTCTAAACTCCAGCAAGAACATCAAGTACAACCTCATATGTTAACCCTTTCATCCCTGCAATCATTCATAAGAACCTCCTCCAATGCCAACACATCTTTTCTTCGATAAGGCGCTCAAATCTGCTGAGACCTGCTCACAATACTCCAAGTGTGGTCTGATCAAAGCCTTATAAAGCGTTAGCATTACATCCTTGCTCTTATATTCTAGTCCTCTCAAAATATATGTTAATGTTGCAATTACCTTCTTTACCACTGACTCACCTGCAAATTAACCCTCAGGGAATCCTGCACAAGAACTCCCAAGTCCCTTTGCATTTGGATTTTTTAAATTTTCTCTCCGTTTAGGAAATAGTCTGTGCCTTCACTCCTTCTTCCAAAGTGCATGGCCATATACTTCCCTACATGATATTCCATCTGCCATTTCTTTACCTATTCTCCCAATTTAAGTCCTTCTGCAGACTCCCTGCTCCTTCTACACTGCCTATTCCTCCTCCTATCGTCATATCGGCTGCAAACTTGGCCAGAAAGCCATCAATTCTGTCATATAATGTGAAAAGGAGTGGTCCCAACACTGACCCCTGTTGAACACCGCCAGTCACCAGCACTTTGACCGTGAATTACACAGTGAATGGCAAATATGTATTACAAGAAAGTAATAACCCCACAGTGGTGCCCTGTCATTGATGATGGGCCACCTGTTTCACAAGTGAGAATGTTGGGGAGCGGAATGTCCTTAAGTTGCTCAACAATCCAAAATATTGACTCTCCCTTTATATCTGTTTCTAGTCCCCTTGCAAATACCAATTCTTGAACCATTCTTTCCCCTTTTATGAAGTGAACATAACCAAGAAGAGAAAGGTTTGTTGCCTGGCAAAGTTGACTCATCCAACTGCATAGCATATTCTGTTGTCGGAAGTATGTTGCTGAATGTGTATTTCACATTCTCAGACTTTTCATCTTTTTGTCTTTGAACAGAGTTGTCGCTCAGGAAACACTTCAATTATTTGGTCTGGTGACTTGCGCAAAGGCATTCTCAGAACTTTACTTACAGCTGGGGCTCTATCTGTATGGGGCTTTCCAGATTTAGCAATGAATGATGAAATGTTGTATGAGGCATGTAAACCAACACTGTTTTGTTGTGAAGTGCTGACAAGCATGTTTTGAAGTGTTTTCCATCTTTGAAAGTTTTCACAAAGTGACTGAAAGTAAGCCAAGTTCCTGTTTGCTTAGTCAGAGTGTTTACTCTTCAAATGTTCAAGGAGTGTGGATGGTTTCATTGCCTCATTTGAAAAAGCCTTCTCTTACAACAGACGCACTGGTTGTTTGGTTCTGGTATAAATCTATATTTCATATACTCCACACAATACAGCCTAGACTTCTTTTTCATTGGGCCTGCTTCTGTCAATTTCATTATGGATTAATGACTACGGTCAATTAACTATTGTATAAGTCCCACCCCAAGTGCTGCAATCAATAAAGATGAAAGTTATGATGTCATCATAGCTCCAGCAAGGCCTGGCTCTCTGCCTGAAGGTAAATAAAGTGGGCCAGCGATACTTTGGGCTGTGGGCTAGAGAAATGCGGTCAAGCCCATTAGAAAGAGCAGATTCTGAACTTTACTCCATTGAATACCATATCCTAATTCACAGGAATTGCATCACTGTACGATTAGATAATGGGACTTGTACTAGCTAACACTGTACTACAGTAGTGAATGGAAATATTGTGCAGGTTGAGCCTGGAAATAACATGATTTCTTCATTCCAGATTTCTCATGGTATGCCAAATACAGAAATGTCACATTGCTTTTCACAAACCATAACACACTTCGAGCAAAGTCTAAGAGAACAGTGGGTTAGCAAGAGATGAGGTGATTACGTGATCATTGTAATCAATTATGAGGGACTGAGGATCAAATACTTAAAATAAGTAATTCATTCCTTAAATTAAGCCTGTAATCCCTCAGCTGACCCCCTTGCTAATGCTCCTTTATCTTTATTGCCCCCTTAGAAACTCTTGCTGCCCCCACTGCTAATTTTGGGAACCACTGCAGTAGACAGTGGAGAGAAGGTGTATGGGAGTGAGATGGATCAGCTGGTTAAGTTGTGTAGCAACAACAACCCTGCATTCAACCTCTGTAAGATCCATGTATACACAATTATGATGGGCATAGACAGGGTAAATGCAAGCTGGCTTTTTCCACTGAGGTTGCATGTGACTTCAACCAGAGGTCATGTGTTAAGGGTGAAAGGTGAGAAGTTTAATGGGAACATGAGAGGAAACTTCTTCTCTCAGAGGGTTGTGAGAGTATGGAGTGAGCAGTATAAATAGTTTCAACATGGACTAGATGGGCCGAAGGGCCTGTTTCTGTGCTGTCCTTCTCTATGACTGTATGACTCTATGAATTGTTTGTGGATTTCATGAAGGGGAAGTTGGGAGAGAACACACACCAGTCCATCGAGGCTTCAGCAGTGGAGAGGGTGAGCAGTCTCGAGTTCCTGGATGCCAACATCTCTGAAGATCTATATTGATGGATTTACAAAGGAGGCATGAGAGCAGCAATATTTCATTAAGGGTTTGAGGAGATTTGGTGCATCAGCAAAGACTCTAGCAAATTTATACAAATGTACTGTGGAGAGCTTTCTAACTGGTTGCATCACCGTCTGGAGGATCAGAAAAAGCTGTAGAGGAAACTCGGTGAGCTCCATCATGGGCACTAGCTTTATGCACTAACGCCCTCTTCAAAAGACAATGCTTCAGGAAGGTGGCAAGTATCATCAAGGATCCAGACCATGCAGGACGTGGCCCCTTCCCATTCCTACCATCAGGGAGGACATGCAGGAGTTTTAGGAAACTTTAGGAAACCCTCTTCCCCTTCAGCATCAGATTTGTGAATGGTCCATGAACTTCTGAACATCAATTCAATTTTGCACTCTTTTTGATCTATTTATTTATATTTATTGTAAATTACAGTATTTAAAAAAAAAATGTGTCGCAGTTTACTCCTGCTGCAAAACAGTAAATTTTGCGACATGCCAGTGACAGTAGACCCGATTCTGAGTCTGACTGGGCTAATTGAATGCTTGGTGATTGATACAGACCCGAGGGCCAAGGGGTCTGTTTCTGTGCTGTACTTTTCAATGACTCTATGACTTCTGAAAAGTCCAGTCACCTAATGGCTCTAGTGTAGAAGGGCGATCAATGCTGAGTATAGAAGTTGGGAAGTTATGCTGCAGTTGTACAAGATGTAGGGGAGACCGCATTTGGAATATTGTGTTTGATTTTTCTATAGGAAAGATACCATTAAGCTGGCAAAACTTCAGAGGACGTGGCTGGGACTCGGTGTACTGAGTGGAAGAGAGAGGCTGAGCAGGGTGGGACTACGTTTGGACAGCACAGTAGGGTAGAGCTTAACGTAATGCTGCTAAAGTGCCAGCAACCTGGGTTCAAACCCACCACTGTCTGCAGTGTGCTTGTATGTTCTCCCCACGGCCATGTGGGTTTCCTCCACATGCTCCGGTTTCCTTCCATATTCCAAAGGAGTATGGGGGATTGGTCACTTGGGTGAAATTGGGCGACATGGGCTCATTTGTTTGGAAGGGTCTGTTACTATGCTGTATCTCTAAGTAAAACAATTAAAAAATAAGATATTAATTGCAGCACAGGAAAATGAGGAGTGATCTTACAGAGGTATATATAAACCTGAGAATGCACGTAGTCTTTTTCCCAGGATTGAGGAATCAAGAAGGAGAGAGCATCGGTTTAGAATAGGGGTTTCCAACCTGGGGTCCACAGATCCCTGGGAGAATGTTAAGGGTCCACGGCATGATAAAGGTTGGGAATCCTTCATTTAGGTTGAGAGGGGACTGATTTGAGAGGAACTGAGGGGCAGCCTCTTCAGTCAGAGGTTGGACAGAATGTGTTACGCTTTGCCAGAGGAAGTGGTTGTGGCAGGTACATTAACAGCATTTAAAAGGTTCTTGGAAATTTATGTGAAGAGAGCTGAGAAAACTACAGCACAGTACAGACTCATCTGGCCATAGTATTGTGCTGACCTTTTAAACTACTCTAAGATCAATCTAACCCTTCCCTCCTACCTAGCCCTCCATTTCACGATCATCCATGTGCCTATATTTGGGGTTTCTTAAATGCCCCAAATATACCCTTTATTACCACCCCTGGCAGGGTACTACATGCACCCACCATTAACTGTTTATAAAACTTACCTCTGGTGGGAAAGGTTCAGAGTCATATGGGTCAAATGGAGACAAATGGGACTAGCGTAGATGGAACTCTGGGTCAGCATGGACCTGTTAGTTTGAAGGAGCTGTTTCCATGCTATCTGACCCTTTGACTCTATGACTTTGAGAACCTAGAGTTCATTCATCAGAGGTACAAAGGAATCCAGCATAGAGCAGCACACCATCCCCTAAATTGTCCATAGTTCAAATTTCAAATTAAATTTATTATCAAAGTACATACTGTATATGTCACTATGTACCACCCTGAGAATCATTTCCTTGTGGGCACTCACAGTAGAACAAAGGAACCATCAGGCTCTTGAACCAAAGGGGATAACTTCACTCAACTTGCCCCATCATTGAAATGTTCCCACAACCAATGGACTCACTTTCAAGGACTCTTCATCTCATGTTCTTGATACTTTTTGCTTATTTATGTATTATTATTTTTTTTTCTTTCTTTTTATACTTGCACAGTTTGTTGTCTTTTGCATATGAGTTGAATGCCCATGGTGCGGTCTTCCATTGATTCTGTTATAGTTATTATTCTGTAGATTTATTGAGTATAGCACAAGAAAATAATAAATATACTTTAACTTTAGTTTGAAATACAATGGAATGAGTGAAAAACTACATACAAAGACTGACAAACAGCCAAAAAGACAAACTGTGCAAATACAAAAAAAAAATCCTGAGAAAACAGGTTGTAGAGTCCTTGAAAATGAGTCCTTAGATTGTGGAATCAGTTCAGTATTGTGGTGAATGAAGTTATCCACACCATTTCAGGAACCCGATGGTTGAAGGGTAATCACTGTTCCTGATCTTGGTGGTCTGGGCCCTGAGGCTCCTATACTTCCTTCCTGATGGCAATAGCAAGAAGAGAGCATGACCTGGATGGTGGGGGTCCTTGACAATGGATGCTGTTTTCTTGTGGCTGTGCTCCTTGTCGATGTGCTCAGTGGTGGTGTAAGCTTTTCCTGTGGTGGACCGAGCTGTAGAGATCTGATGAAACACCACGTGCATAACCTGAGGCTATTGTGGGTCCAATCAGCAAAGTCAGCACACTCAAAATTGAAAGGAAAGATTTTATTTTTGACTCTTAGGGATAATCTGACAAATACAGGTTAGGTTTAGAGAAAAAGGATAACACTTACGCTGAAGTTAGAGGGAAATAGTATTGGGATGGAGGTTCCGGCAGGTATAAACGCATGTGAAAGGTAAGCTGTAGGGAGATAGGAAAGGTATGAAGATGCAGGATAGAGATGGAGGAAACACACAGACATAGAAATGCAAAATCACTTGCAACATAGAGAGACACAAAATAGATAAAGAGATACACAGGATCGACACAAGAGATGCACAACAGGAAAAGAGTCCCAGGACAGGTGGGATACAGGTCCATAATTGCTTGAAATTGACATTACAAGTAGAAAGGGTCATAAAGAAAACTTTTAGCACACTGGCCTTCATAAATCTAAGTACTGAGTACAGGAGTTGGGATGTCATGTTGAAGTTGTATGAGATGTTGATAAGGTCTAATGTGGAACATTGTATGCCGATTTGGTCACCTACCTATAGGAAAAATGTCAATAAGATTGAACGAGTGTAGAGAAAATTTACAAAGATGTTGCTGGAGCTTGAGGACCTGAGTCACAGGGAAAAGTTGAATATGTTAGGACTTTATTCCCTGGAGCATAGGAGAATAAGGGGCGATTTGATAGAGGTTTATTTACAAAAATATTTATTTTATTTATTGAGATATAATGCAAAATAGGCCCTTTTGGCCCTTTGAGCCACGCCGCCCCAGCAGTCCCCCGATTTAATCCTGGCCTAATCGTGAGACAATTTACAATGAGCAATTAACCTGTTAACCAGTACGCCTTTGGACTGTGGGAGGAAACTGGAGCCCCTGGAGGAAACCCACACGTCATGGGGAGAATGTACAGACTCCTTACAAGCAGTGGCGGGAATTGAACCCAGGCCACTGGTACTGTAAAGCACTGTGCTAACCACTATGCTACTGTGCCACCCCTTTATGGGCGGGGGAGGGCAGGGTTACAGTAGATAAGGTAAATATAAACCGGCCTTTTCCACTCAGGTTTGGTGAGACGAGAACTAATGGTCATAAGTTAGGGGTGAAAGCTGAAATATTTAAGGGTAACCTGAGGGTGGCGAGAGTGTGGAACGAGCTGCCTGTGGAAGTGGTTGATGTGGGTTGATTTCAATATTTAAGAGAAATTTGGATAGGTACATGGATGAGAGGGGTATGAAGGGCTCAAGTCCATGTGTGGGTCAATGGGACGAGGCTCAATAACAGTTTGGTGCAGGCTGGATGTGCTGAATGTCTTGTTTCTGAGCTGTAGTGCTCTATGATTCTAGGTGCCAGGGCACAGAATACCTAGATATACACAGACAGGTTAGGGAATCACATTGTAGGTGCAGAAATACAATGTAGATATGGAAACTCAGGAGAGACTAAAAGTATGGCATAGGTATTGAGGCAAAGAATACGTGTAGTTGTAGGGAAGGGATAGGGATAAGTACCAAAGTACATGGTAGGTATCAAGAGGCAGGATAGTTAAAGGGAAAGAGGAAGGCCATAGTAGCAAAAGGACAGGTATGGGAAAGACATTGGATGTACAGTATAAGATCATAAGACATGGAGTGATTAATTATCACTCTCAACCCTATTCTCTTGCCTGCTCTCTGTAACCTTTGACACCCCAATGCTAATGAAGACCTATCAACCTCTGCTTTAAATATACCCAATGACTTGGCTTCTATTGCTGTCTGTGGCAATGAATTCCACAGGATCACAACCCTCTGGTTAAAGAAATTCCACTTCATCCATATTTTAAAGGGACCTCCTCCTATTCTGAAGCTGTGTCCTCTGGTCTTAGACTCTCCCATGATAGGAAACAACCCTCTCCACGTCCACTCTAGAGACATAAGGTAGATCTAGAGAAACAGGAAGTGTAAGGAGATACGAGGTAAATGCAGAGACATGAGATATTTTGAGGGATACAGGGAAGAAATAGAGACAAAATTTAATTATAGATGCAAGGAATCCAGAACAGGTCGAAATATGGAGTAAAAGTACAAAGACATATTATGGGTGTAGTGTCACATGTAAAAAAACATCTAGAGATGCAGAGAAAGTATAGATGCATTTTATTTTTTTCTTTTTATTTGTCACTCTCTTACCTGCCCAGACTAGTTTACACTTACCTCTGCCTTTTAAGTCTCTAATATTTCTAAGTTTGTCTAGGTTTCTCTGTGGGATACCCATAAACTCTCACAATCATGATGCTCTGCACATTGTCTGCAAATACGCTGTTAATAATTTAGCTGCATCCACTGTGGAGTTAAGGGAATGGGTTTGTGAAAATCGAGCCCCAGCAAAGGAGTGCTCTCCTCTGCAGGGTTAGGCTTCTGAAAGAACGCGCCTTGGTCACACGGGGGCAGCAGCTTCAAGAGGATTCCACGCACTATATCAGCAACAAAAATTTCCAAGTTTACTCAGAAAAGCATGTGAAAAAGAATCCATTCCCTTCATACGTCTCCCATTTAGAGGTGATCACAGGTCAGGGCCTGAAAATAGAGTTTGGCGAAGAGGTGACTGGATAGAAGATCCAGGATAAACAGAGCCCTTCTATGTTCAACTTTTGGAAATGCTGGAGATTTATATTCTTTCTTAAATGGCTGAATGGAAACTTGGAGCTGAGACAAGTTTCACGTTCATACTTAAAATACTTGACAGGGTACTTTGCTTCAGGGGATGGGTCAGCTGAGATGCAATAGATATGAGCAGGGAAAGTTTGGATTGAGCCAGATACTCTTCCAAATCCATGTTTCGCTCCTCTTGGATTTACATGTCACCTGCAATTGATTGAAGGAAGTTCTGCTTTAAACCTTAGTTACAATGTCTCACCACAGTGTTCATTAGTAGACTATTCTTTGTGTAAAGCTATAATAAGGCAACGAGGATAGTTTGCCGCTCGTCTGATAGAAGGTATCTGACTTGTTCCCATTCCTACTGCAATTTGACAAGGGGAAGTAATTCCCTTGATAAAATAATGCTGAATGAAAGGAAATGGAAGAAAGGAGCGTTTGATGTCTCCGGGCCTGTACTCACTGGAATTCAGAAGAATGAGGGGGGGATCTCATTGAACCCTATCAAATGTTGAAAGGCCTCGATAGAGTGGACGTGGAGAGGATGTTTCCTATCGTAGGGGAGTCTAAGACCAGAGGATACAGCCTCAGAGTTGAGGGATGTCCATTTAGAACAGGGATGAGGAGGAATTTCCTCAGCCCAAGAGTGGTGAATCTGTGCAATTTGTTGCTGCAGACGGCTGTGGAGGCTTAGTCACTGGGGATATTTAAGGTAGAGGTTGACAGATTCTTGATTAGTCAGGGCATGAAGGGACACTGGGAGAAGGCAGGAAATTGGGGCTGAAAGAAAAATGCATCAGCCATGATGAAATGGCAGAATAGACTCGATGGGCCTAATGGCCTAATTCTGCTCCTATATCTTATAGTTTTATGATCTAAGGGTTAAACAACACCTTGAAATTTTAATGCTTTGTGCATTTCTTTCATCAGAATCAGGTTTAACATCACTGACATGTCGTGAAATTTATTGTTTTGTGGCAACACTACAGTGCAGTACATAAAAATCATATAAAATAAGAAATAAATATAATTGAATTTAAATAAGTGGTGCAAAAAGAGAGCAAAAATAAAGATAAAGAATTATGGTTCTTTCTTCATATTTCCATCATTTTTGATCTGCTTTTGTGCTAATTTTCTCCTTTTATAACGCTACATCCATATTCACAGTGAAAACTGGCTATGTAAACACATCACACTGTAATCGCACTCTGTTACCAGTGGTGGCACAGCAGCCTGGGTTTGCATCTGCCAGTTTGCACCGTTGGGAATCTCTCTGCTGAGGCTGCATGGTGCTGGGCTTTCTTCTTTAATTATGAGTTGTAATACAAAGCTGAAGTGTGATGTAAAAGTAAGGACAGTATGTCTCACTTTAAAATGTGGAATGAATTTTGCCCGCATGACCCCGTCCAATAATTTCCTGCCCTTTTAAACTTTCAAATCACACCTTGCTCTTGACCTCACTTGTACAGCAGCACGGGATAAGGACTAGACTTGGCAGGGATATCACTAAATATTTTGTTGAATCTGTTTGCTTTGATTCCAAAACTGCATGTGAAGCCAGGCTCTGTTGCTGTACCCGAAACTCACCTTGTATCCATGCCAATGTGCAATCTGTTAATTTGCAAAATTTATTAGGCTTGAAAAAAATTTAGCATATGACACATAACATGACTATGTCAACAGCGGAGGAAATATTATAGAAGGAACGTGTGAAGCATAATGTTACAGGGAAGTGTATCTGTCAAATATGGGAACTTAGGAATTAGGAAGAGGAATAGGACTCCTGGCCCTTCCTGTTTGTTCCACCATTCAATATGATCCTTCCGATCTGAATATAATGTCAAGTCCACATTCTTGTCCTTTTAAGGTAACCTTTCATTCCCTTGGTAGTCAAATATATTATCAGTGGCCACTTTATTATATACACCTGCTCGTTAATGTGAATATCTAATCAGCCAATCATGTCGCAGCAATTCAATGCATAAGAGCATGGAGACATGGCCTAGAGGTTCTGTTCTTGTTCAGGCCAAACGTCAGAATGGGATGAAATATGACCTAAGTGACTTTGACCGTAGAATAATTCTTAGTGCCAGATGGGGTGGTTTGAGTATCTCAGAAACTGCTGATCTCCTGGGATTTCCACGCACAACAGTCTCGAGAGTTTACAGAGAAACGTGCGGAAACGAAACAAATCATCCAGTAAGCAGCAGTTCTGTGGGCGAAAATGACTTGTTAATGAGAGAGGTTAGAGGAGAATGGCTAGACTGGTTCAAGCAGACAGAAGGGCAACAGTAACTCAAATAACCACACATTACAACAGTGTTGTGCAGAAGAACATCTCTGAACACAGAACTCATCAAAGCTAGAATCGGATGGGCTATAGCAGTAGAAAGTCACGAACGTCCACTCAGTGGCCATATTATTAGGTACAGGAGGTACTTAAGTGTAAGTCTACCTCTGATTTAAAGATATTCACATACTCATTTTGCACTTCTCTTTCAGGAAGTGCATTCTAATTCCAAGAGAACAATATTCTCCGCATCTCTGTCTTAAATTCGGCGTGGAACTGATTCTGTGCACTGTGGCTGGCAGCCATCGACACAGCACTGAACAGGCTGCCTTAGTGACTGTGGCTTCTGGATCGTTTCAGGGACTCTGCAGTCTGATGTTTAATGTTCTGAGTGTTATTGGCTTATTTTCTGCTATTTAGCAATTTGTTCTTTATTTTGAGCATTGGGTTGTGTGATGGTCTTTGTTGTGAGAGGTTTTTCTGTAAGAAGGTTCTGTGCTGTTTGTTTGTTTCATGGCTTCCTGCGGGTAGACGAATCTCAGGGTTGTATACTGTATAGAATACTGTGCAAAATTTGTAGTAGACTCCCTAGATTTTTTATATTGTTTCAGATGGTATGGCCTCCTCAGAGTCCTGATGTCAACATAATTGAGGCTGTCTGGGATTACCTGGAGAGACAGAATCAAGTAAGACAGCCAAAGTCTGCAGAAGAACTGTGTCAAGTTCTCCAAGATGCTTGGAACTATCTACCAGTTGATTGTCTTATAAAACTGCACGACTGTGTACCTAAGAGAATTGATGTAGCTTTAAAGGCAAAGGCTGGTCACACCAAATACTGACGATTTAGTTTTTTACAGTTTATTGTTCTTTATAGTATTTTTTTTGCTATTTAGATATATTTCATTTAATTATTTTTGGACATATCTTTGCCTTACAGAATTTTTTTTACATGTGTCTAAGACTTTTGTACAGTACTGTACATTGATAATAAGTATACTTTGAGTTTTGAAATGGGCAACCCTTTAAACAACAACCCATATTTCTTGATTCTCCCAAAGAGAAAATATTGCCTCCTTATCCACCCCCTTTGGAATATTATAAGTTTCAATCAAGTCTCCTGTCTTCTGAACTTCATTAAACACTCATCTTTCCTGCTAGTGTTTCCACATACGACAATCTGCCCAATCGAGTACTAGTCTTGCAAACCTTTTCTGAACTGCTTCCAAAGTACTGATAAACTCTTTTTTTAATAATAAAGAGATCCTTGGCATACACTATTCTCCAGTTGAAGTCACATTAATGTCCTGTATAAATGAAGCCTAACTTCTCTCGTGTTGTTCTCAGCTCTGCTACTAATAGACAGCAACATTCTGTTAGTTTTCCTAATTTCCTAGTATACCTGCCTACAGGCGTTTTGCCAGTCATTAGGATGCCCTGGTCTCTCTGTACAGAAGAACTCTAATCTTTCACCGTTTAGATAATATACAATTTTTATATTCCCTGCCAAAATAGATGCTTTCATATTTTCCCAATATTGCTCTCCATTTATAAACCCTTATCCGTTCATCTAACTTTTGTATGTAAACACAAGAGATTCTGCAGTTGCTGGAAATCCAGAAAAATAAATAAATAAATAAATAAATATATCTATCTCACTCTTACTCTCTCTCTCGCACACACACACACACACACACACACACAATGCTGGAGGAACTCAGCAGGTCATGTAGCGCTTACAGAAAGGAATAAACAGACAATGTTTCGTGTCCTAATGAAGGGTCACAACCTGAAACATGGACTGTTTATTCCTTTCCATGGGTGCTGCCTGACCTGTTGAGTTCCTCCAGTATTTTATGTGTGCTAACTTATGTACAGAATATCCCTCTGCAGCTTCCTTAGATCCTCTTTATAACTTATTTGTCTGTCTGTCGTTGTATCATCATACCTGTTGCAACTGTTGGGGTCTCTCGTCCCGCTATTACAGACATTTACACCGCACGCTGCACCCGCAAAGCTAACAGCATTGTGAAGGACCCCACACACCCCTCACACAAACTCTTCTCCCTCCTGCCATCTGGCAAAAGGTACCAAAGCATTCAGGCTCTCACGACCAGACTGCGCAACAGTTTCTTCCCCCAAGCCATCAGACTCCTCAATACTCAGAGTCTAGACTGATATCTACATCATTTATTGTAATTTGTCCTCTACTGTGCCTATTGTCTTGTTTATTAATTATTGTACTGCCCAGCACTGTTTTGTGCACTTTATGTAGTCCTGTGCAGGTCTGTAGTCTAGTGTAGTTTTTATGTTGTTTTACGTAGTCTAGTGTAGCCTTGTGCTGTCTCACATAGTCTAAGCAACATACATCAAAGTTGCTGGTGAACGCAGCAGGCCAAGCAGCATCTGTAGGAAGAGGTGCAGTCGACGTTTCAAGCCGAGACCCTTCGTCAGGACTAACTGAAGGAAGAGTGAGTCACATAGTCCAATATAGTTTTGTGTTGTTTCATGTAGCACCGGGGGCCTGTAGGAATGTTGTTTCGTTTTTTACTGTGTACTGTACCAGCAGCTTATGGTCGAAATGACAATAAACTTGACTTGACTTGAACTGTATCTTTGGTTCCTTCATCCAAGTCATTTTTATGATCTGTAAAAATCTGAGCCCTCAGTTCTGATCCCTGTGGCACATTATTTGTTACATCTTGCTCTATGGCAGGGATTCCCAAACATTTTTATGCCACGGACCCCAAGTTGGGAAGCACTGCTCTACGGAGAGCGCTGGAATCAACCAATTCCATCACCGATATCCCCAGTTTGGGGGAATAAGTATCAGAATCAGAATCAGGTTTATTATCACCAGCATGTGTCATGAAAATTGTTAACTTAGCAGCAGCAGTTCAATGCAATACATAATATAGAAGAAGAAAAACCAAAATAAAATAATAATAATAAATAAATAAGTAAATCAATTTCAGTACACATATATTGAATAGATTAAAAATCATGCAAAAAACAGAAATAATATATATTAAAAAAGTGAGGTAGTGTCCAAGGGTTCACTGTCCATTTTGGAATCGGATAGCAGAGGGGAAGAAGCTGTTCCTGAATCGCTGAGTGTGTGCCTTCAGGTTTCTGTACCTCCTCCCTGATGTTAATAATGAGAATAGGGCATGTCCTGGGTGCTGGAGGTCCTTAATAACAGACACTGCCTTTCTGAGACATCGCCCCCTTGAATATGTCCTTGTAGGTTAGTACTCAAGATGGAGCCAACAAAACTTACAACCCTCTGCAGCTTCTTTCAGTCCTGTGCTGTAGGCCCCTCCTCCACACCAGACAGTGATGCGGCCTGTCAGAATGCTCTCCACGGTACACCTATAGAAGCTTTTAAGTGTATAGGAAGCAATGTCTCAAGAAGGCAGCATCCATCATCAAGGGCCAAGGTACTTTGAACATTGAACTTTGTTTTCCCTTTCAGGGAACAATGTTACCATTATCTGACTACCTCGAATTCTTTTTAAAGACCGCACTGTAAAACATTTGATTGCCAACAGCTAATTGGCCTGTTTCCTGAAAGCAAATGATATAATGACAAAAAATAGTCTACAAAGAGGACACAGCCTCAGAAAAGAAGGATGTCCCTTTAGAACAGAGGTGAGGAGGAACTTCTTTATCCTGAGGGTGTTGAATCTGTGGAATTCGTTGCCACAGATAGTTGTGGAGGCCAAATCATTCGGTATATTTAAAGTAAGGTTCTTGATTAGTAAGTGTGTCAAAGGTTACAGGAGAAGGCAGGAGAATGGGTTTGAGGGGGGATAACAACAATCAGCCATGATAGAATGCAAGAGTGGACTTGATGGGCCAAATGGCCTAATTCTGGTCTTATGTCTTATAGTTTTATGGTCTTCTAGGCAAATTTGGGGGTGTTTTGGATTTGGCTGGTTAATGTTAACATATGCTAATTAACTTTATGTTAAAATATGATTTATCATGATTTTCTTAGTCATTGTATTGGTACATTAAAATATAAATTTAGTGGCTGTTCAGCATCCAGATTGTAGCTGGTTTAGTTTCCTTACCTAAGTTTGTAGCTTTGCAGAGAGTAGATCAGGCTCCTCTTCAGGACTTGAGCACAGGAATATAGATGGGTCTTCTGGGCATTACTGAAAGAATGTTGCATTGCCAGAGCTGCTGTCTTTTAAATATTTTGCTGGTGGATGTGAAAGAATCCACAGCGCTCTTTGGAAGATTAGTTACGAGTCATGAAATTGTACAACAGAGGGACAGGGTTTTTCAGCTGACCTTTTCCTTTCTGAGCACGGTGCTCATCTATGCTATCTGCAGTATGTGGCTTTAAGCATGATACATTTCTCCGTCTCCATTCATGTAACCTCATAGACAGGAGAGTCTCATGGTGTGACTGCTTTGTGAAAATGTTACCTTGTTAGGAACAATCAGTCTGCAGCAAGTCCAGAAGATTTAAGGTGTATTTTTTGTGCATGTGTACCAAGGCGGCACTGTAGTGTAGCAGTTAGGGTGAGTTACAGCTCCAGTGTTCACAAATCAGAGTTTACTTCCCACTGCGGTCTGTAAGGAGTTTGTACGTACTCCCTGTGACACTTGGGTTTCCTCTGGGTGCTCCAGTTTCCTCCCAAATTCCAAAGGCGTACAGTTAGGGTTAGTGAATTGTGGGCACACTATGGTGCTTCCAGGAGCATAATGGCACTTGCAGGCTGCCTGTGCAATCCTCAGTGATTTGATTTGATGCAAAACGACACATTTCACTGCATGTTTTGATGTTTCAATGTACATTTGACAAAAAAAGCTAATCTTTTTGATAATCTCTTTTAAGGATGCTCTCTCTCTCAAATTAACTTCTACATCATATATACCATGTCTCACTGCATTTTTGAAAACATTGCATTGTTCTAATTTAGAATTGACTGTAATAAGATAATTATAACCCTCAGATTACTAAACAGTTGTAGAAATCTTAATCTAGACATACTTTCAAAAATCATTGTTATTGTCTGAATAAACTATAATGTATTCCGTAAAAAGTGAATTAAATAACTGTCTTATAGTATTGAAACCAATTGTACTTGAATCGGACATTTGCAATGAAATCCCAAATATTGTTATGTTATCATTATAAAAACAACTAGAATATCAGAAAACAAAATTCCATCAATCTGGGAATGCCCCAGGTGAATTCAATGACATATTCCAGACTGGTCCACAGCAAAATAGATTGTAAATGCAATATTCAGTAACTTTTAATATAGCGATGGGCACAATTTCAGGAATTTGTACAGGAGGGAATAAGTTTCCTGTATTTTTTTTCACACAGTTCTGTGGAAAGTGCAGGGGAAAAAAATGATCAACTCGTCCCTCATTCAAAATTCCAGAGCACAAAAGTGGACCAATGGTGGCAAAGCAAGTTTGCAGAACATTGATATCAAATAGCGTTTATCATGGTAATAAACATGAAATCATGCCAGAAATGAGTATTTGTTTGCCTTTGTTATGGAAAAAAAAACTTATTTATATTGCTTTTTGTCAGCACCTGCTTCCCACACCATATATCTATTGTCATGAAGTTGTGTTGTTAGCCACCTGCCATTGTTGACGCACTTTGTTTTGACGCACATCCTTACCCCAACACTCACTCCAGGCCCTAGTCCACACTGAATCACTTCACTCCAAGCATATTTTTAGCTCTTGGCTGTGTGTACTTCCCAATTGACACTGAGCTAGAAATATTGTCTGACTTCCACACAGCCTGAAGGATTACCAAGTCTTCCTTCCTCCAAACATGAAAGGGCAAACCAAAATCCAGTTTGTATGGGAAACAGCCATCATTAGTCAGACAAATAGATTTCATGCTCTTCCACAAAGGTTTGGAGATTGAAAGGACAAACAGGAATTATTTCATGTGCCTTCCCCACTTTGTGAGCTCAGCAACGTCAGGTCAGGAGCGGGAGGGCAGTTTCTGTTATCCTGGTGTGGTGAGAAATTGTGAATGAAGTATGAGAATTGGAAGGAACATAATCACTGCTGGATTTTCCCATGCAACATAACAAGAGAGAAATGGTTGTCAGTTTATCACCTCAGCATGCGGATTATCTTAGAACCGGAAAAAAAGTGTGAAAACGATGTGATGCAATGCCACAAAATGGTAGCTTTGCATGCACCTCTGAGATGCCTGTATTTCTTCTGTGTTGCAAAAACTCCAAAGCAGAAGGGGCTGACTTGTTTCTGCACTGTCAACATTTAGCAAATGCTGGCATCCAAAGGTTCAAAGGCATCTTCAAAGGTTCGTTTTATTGTCAAGGTGTGCATGCACAATACACTCTGATATTCATCTTCTCCAGACAGTCATGAAATACAGAAAAAAGAAAAGACATCAACCCCCTCCCCCGCACAAAAAGGGAAAAAAAACTCGCAAACCCCAAAACCCTACCCCCTCCTTCACACAAAAGTTAACAGGTCGCCCACATGGATCATCAAAACCCAAAGCCTTACAAAAAAAATGACAATAGCATCAAACCTCCAATCCCCTCTCTCAAACACAAAAGCTAACAGATCGTCCATACAGAAAAACCAGCAAGAACATCAAACCTCAAATCCTCAACCCCTCCCTGTCGCAAAAACTAGCATATTGCCCACCCGGAACCTCAACCCGCCAATCGGCCACAGGAAGAAAACACAGAAAACTGAGGGAGAGCAATATAAACTACAATCCAATAACCAAATAAATCTTTGAATTTCGAAAGCATCCTCCTGTCAGAATTGAACTCAGTCCCTTCTGAATGCCATGCCGCTGACTTGCAGCCTTCCAAACGCCACATGGTTGACCTGCGGCCTTCTGAACAACACACCACCCACTTGCGGCCATCTGAGTGCCACACCACCAACCCGCCTACCAACCCGTCAACCCGTAGCCACTGAAGTGACTGACCCCTTCTGTGTTCACTTCAATGCTTCAATCTTCCTCGATGCTTCGAAATGTAGTCAAGCATGGCCCTGCACCTCGTCTGCAGTCTTCTCCATGAGGCAGCTCTCAGTCCTCTCCAGGGACAGCAGAGCACTAGATCATTTGAATAAATGCCAAACTGCATGTCACAAGCTCCAACAGTTTCCAAAATAGACCAGAAGAACAAGCAGAGGGTGTAGAGAAAGCGGGATAATTGAGGAGATAGGCTATCTGGAAGATGTCGCCTGAGGAATTGTGGTATGCTGATGCCTTCTTGACATTAAATTAATAAATAAATTGCACAATACACTTAGTGCCCTCTTTATCAGGTACATCTGTACACCTGCTCATTAATGTAAATGTCTAATTAGCTAATCATGTGACAGCATCTCAATGCATAAAAGCATGCAGTCAAGATTTTCAATTGTTTTTCAGACCAAACATCAGAATGGGTAGAAATGTAAAATCAGTGACTTTGACCATGGAATGATTTTTGGTGGCAGAAAGGGTGGTTTGAATATCTTGCAAACTGCTGACCTCCTGGGATTTCCGGTGGGTTAAAATGCCTTGTTAAGGAGAGAGGTCAGAAGAGAATGGTCAAACTGGTTCTAGCTGACAGGAAGGTGAGAGTAACTCAAATAACCACGTGTTACAACAGTGGTGTGCGGAAAAGCTTCTCTGAACACACAACACATCGAACCTTGAAGTTGATGTGCTTCAGCAGCAGAGGACCACGAATGTGCATATCAGGCTCCTTCTGTCACTGATGAAGTGGCCACTGACTATATGTCAGTGGTAATAAATCTGATTCTAATTCCGAAGACAGAAAGAGCAAGTCGTGAATTATCTACGGATGGAGAAGCACAGTTTACATTTTGGGTTAAAGAATTTCCATTGGAGCGAGAAAAAATGCACCGACTCAGAGGTTTCTAAGCACGTCTGCAAAGATGGGTGAGAATGATGGTGGTGGAAGGAAGAATTGAGCAAAAAAGTAGTGTTTGCACTGGAGGAAATCAAAAGTGAAATCAGAGGGTGGTGCAGTATGAATGAGACAAGTAAAGAAACCAAGGATTGGTATAATGGAGGTGTAAAGACCAAAGCAGTATCTTTTATATTTATATTTTATTGAGATACGGTGTGGAGTAGTCCCTTTCGGCCCATCGAGCTGCGTTGCCCAGCAACCCCTAGGATTTAATCCTAGCCTAATCACAGGGCAATTTACTTTGACCAATTAACCTACCAAGTGGTACACCTTTGGTCTCTGGGTGGAAACCAGAGCACCCAGAGGAAACCCACTTGGTCACGGGAAGAACATACAAGTTCAGGCAGCAGCACTGATTGAACCTGGCTTGCCTGTAGTGTAAAGCATTGTGTTAACCACAATGCTACAGTGCTACTTTATCTCAAGCCATTGCTTGAACGTGTAGTGACTTTTGGTTATATATAAGAAAAAATGCTGTATATATAAACCCTGCAAGTTTATTGGTTTCCTCCAACATTCCAAAGGCAGGCAGGCTGATGGTTAATTGGCCACTACTGTAGGTGGGTGGGAGAATCCAGAAGGATTTATGGAATAAAGGGGTAATTATTGGAGAATTATTCTAAGCACTTAATGGGCCAGATTACTTCCTACGAAATGCAAATGGAGATATTGAAAATAATAATAATAATAACAACTTATTTATAGACAGGAGAAAATCTGGAAATCCAAAGCAACACACATAAAATGTTGGAGGAACTCAGCAGGTTAGGCAGCATCAATGGAAAAGAGTAAACAGTCGACATTTTGTGCTGAGACCCTTCATCAGGACTGGAGGAAAAAAGATGAGAAATCAGAGTAAGAAAGTTGGGGGAGGAGGGGAAGAAATACAAGGTATTAGGTGATAGGTGAAACTGGGAGAGGGGGAGGGGGCGAAGTAAAAGAGCTGGGAAGTCAATTGGTGAAAGTGATAAAGGACTGGAGAAGGGTGAATCTGATAGGAGAGGACAGAAGGCCATAGAAGAAAGGGAAGGGGGAAGAGCAGCAAAGGAAGATGATGGGCAGGTAAGGAGATAAGGTGAGAGATGGAAAAGTGCATGGGGAATGGTGAAGAAGAGGGGGTTGTGACATTACTGGATGTTTGAGAAACCAATGTTCATGGGAGGCTACCCTGATGGAATATAAGGTCTTGCTCCTCCAACCTGAGTGTGGCCTCATCGTGGCAGTAGAGGAGATCATAGACTGACATGTTGGAATGGGAATGGGAAGTAGAATTAAAATGAGTGGCCACTGGGTGATCCCGCTTTTTCTGTTGGATGGAGCATAGGTACTTGGTGAAGTGGTCTCTCAATACATGTTGGGTCTCACCAATATACAGGAGGCCACACTGGGAGCACCAGATACAGTAGATGACCCCAACAGACTCATAAGTGAAGTGTCATCTCACCTGGAAGGACTGTTTGGTGCCCTGAATAGTAGTGGGAGAGGAGGTATAGGGGCAGGTGTAGCCTGCAATGATACATGCCAAGAGGGAGGTCAGTGGGGAGGGATGAATAGACAAGGGAGTCGCGTTGGAATCCCATCACCAAGCTCGTCAAAGAAAGGGCCTTCCCTTCCTCCACCATTAATGCTGCCTTCACCTGCATCCCTTCCATTTTATCCACATCAGCCCTCACCCCATCCTCCTGTCACCCCACCAGGAATGATTTCCTCTTGTCCTCACCTACCACCCCACGAGCCTCTATGTCCAGCACATAATTCTCCGAAACTTGCACCACCTCCAACTGGATCCCCCCACCAAACACATCATTCCCTTCCCCCCCAACTTTCTGCTTTCCACAGGAATTGCTCCTATGCAGTCTCCACTCCTCTCACCTTCTTACTCTGACTTCTCATCGTGTTTTCTCCAGTCCTGATGAAGGGGATCGGCCTGAAACGTCAATTGTTTACTCTTTCCCATAGATGCTGCCTCGCCTGCTGAGTTCCTCCAGCATTTTGTGTGTCTAATCTTATCTATAGAGCACTTTTCATACAAACGATGCACAAAGTGTTTTACAATGGAATACAAAATATGATTAGTGATAAAGTAAACTATTCTCTTATTTCTTTATTGTGTACAATCGTATCTGTGGGCATTCTCATCTTTGAATATTCAGGAGGACTCTCAGACGTTCTGCGGCCGTGTGTAATCTGAGGTTGGAGTAGGCAGAATGAATCTGACCCTGCAAACTTCACTATCCTGTGTAAGGCGAAGTAATTCAGATTCAGAATCAGGTTTATTATCACTGGCATGTGACGTGAAATTTATTAACAGCAGCAGCAGTTCAATGCAATACATAATCTAGCAGAGAGAAATAAAAATAATAATCAATAAAATAATAATAATAAATAAACAAGTAAATCAATTACATATATTTAATAAATTTAATAAATGTGCAAAAACAGAAACGCTGTATATTTAAAAAAAAGTGAGATAGTATCCGAAGATTCAATGTCCATTTAGGAATTGGATGGCAGAGGGAAAGAAGCTGTTCCTGAGTTGCTGAGTGTGTGCCTTCAGGCTTTTGTACCTCCTGCCTGATGGTAACAGTGAGAAAAGGGCATGCCCTGGATGCTGGAGATCTTTAATAATGGATGCTGCCTTTCTGAGACACAGCTCCCTGAAGATGTCCTGGGTACTTTGTAGGCTAGTGCTCAAAATGGAGCTGACTAGATTAACAACCTTCTGCAGCTTCTTTCAGTCCTGTGCAGTAGCCCCTCCATACCAGACAGTGATGTAGCCTGTCTGAATGCTCTCCATGGTACAATTATAGAAATTTTTGAGTGTATTTGTTGACATGCCAAATCTCTTCAAACTCCTAATGAAGTATAGCTACTGTCTTGCTTTCTTTATAACTACGTCGATATGTTGGGACCAGGTTAGATCCTCAGAGATCTCGACACCCAGGAACTTGAAACAGCTCACTCTCTCCACTTCTGATCCCTCTATGAGGATTTGTATGTGTTCCTTCATCTTACCCTTCCTGAAGTCCACAATCAGCTCTTTCGTCTTACTGACATTGAGTGCCAGGTTGTTGCTCGACACCACTCCACTAGTTGGCATATCTCACTCCTCTACACCCTCTTGTCACCACCTGAGATTCTACCAACAATGGTTGTATCGTTGGCAAATTTATAGATGGTATTTGAGCTATGCCTAGCCACACAGTCATGGGTATATAGAGAGTAGAGCAGAAGGCTATGCACACACCCTTGATGTGTACCAGTGTTGATCGTCAGTGAGGAGGGTATGTCATTACTTGTATGTTCTCTGATGTGTGACCATTAAATAATAAGAGAGTTTGGGAAGTTAGCTACAGGGAAGATGTTGACCCTAGATGAACTTGGGATCATGGATGTAAAATAAGCAGTAGGCTATGTAGAAGAGAAATTCCTGTGGACAGAGGGTGGAGAATCTTTGGAATTTTCTACCCTCCATGGGCTGTAGAATTTCTGCCATTGATTATATTCTATACAGAGATCAATAAATATCTGAATATTGGAGGAATCACAAGATAATACTGCTCTTATATCTTATGGGCTTACATGAGGTTAGTGCAGGAAAATGGTGTTTATGCTGGAAGATCAGTTGTGAACTTGTTGAATAATGGGGCAAGTTTGAGAAATCAGAAGTTCCTCCTCCTGACTCTGTTTCTTTGCAGTGAGCATGATGTATCAAATTTATTTTCATCTGGATTGTGCCTTCCAGTTTGTTCCATCCTTTATCCCATCTTATTAAGCATATACCTAGTATTATCTCTATCATTAACCACCTCTAATAAAAGGTCTTTCACTTGTAATGTTATCTCTGTTTCTCCTTCCACAGATGCTTCTGACATGCTGAGTGTCTCTAGCATTTTCTAGACTATTTTAGATTTCCATTGGTTGGTTAGTAAGATTAGGCAGATTGCCATCAGTGGAAGAACAACAAAATACCCCAAAATTGGAGATCATTTGACTACTTAGGGTCAGAGAGTCAAACAGCAGAGAAACATGTCCTTCAGTCCAACTGGTTTATGGCAACCAAGATGCCTACCTATGCTACTCCTACTTATTTTGGTAGCATGCTGGTTATCGAATTGCCTTACAGCGCCAGTGATCATCAATTTGGGTTTAATTCCTGCTGCTGTCTGAAAGAAGTTTGTGCATTTTCCCTGTGACTGTATGGGTTTCCTCTTGTGTGCTCAGGTTTCCAAAGATATACAATTAGGACTGGTAAGCTGTAGGCATGTTATGTTGACACTAGAAACATGGAGACACTTATGGCCTGCCCCAGGTATAATCCTCAGTTTTACAAGTGTCTGTGGTTTACTTCAATCTTGTGCAGTAGCAGACCCCTCCCCCCCCCCGTACCAGAAAGTGATGCAGCCGGTTAAAATGCTCCCCATGGTGATGTGTGAGTGCTTAAGGAGTCATACTAAATTAGTGTTTTATGGTCTTAATCTAATCCTAATTTTAATTTTTCCAAACCTATCCAATGACCTTTTATGAGCTATTTTATGCAGATTCATTTATCCACTGGTGATTCAAAGAGAGCCTGTGTCTTAATCGAAAAGGAAAAGGCCGTGCACTGTATGCTTTCTGTATCCTTATCACAAGAGATGAGATGTACGTCTATTGTATTTTGATCAAAACAATCAGATGAGTTGCATTGGTACTAAAAATAAAATCCCTTCCTTTACAAAACATGACATGCAGAGAATTAGATGAGGACAAGGAACTTTCAGGATTGATATTTGTTCGGCAAAAATATTATAAAGAATCTTACTAATTTAAAACAAACATTGGGCCCTGCTTTCCACCCAAGATATTATGAGACATATCCTTGTGTATAAATAACATCCTGACCATGTCAGAGAACAGTCAGCAGCACAGCAATAACTGGTAAGAGCAGAATTCGGAAGAGAATGGTGTCATTTCTTGGCTTCCAGAAGTGTTGCAGGAAGTAATTTTAAAACCTCTGCAGGGAAAAAAAATTGTTGACCAAAACCATTAAACTTTTCAATTGGGCATGGCATATGGTCGTTGCATCACTGAGTTGAAAAAAAGTCTCTTAAATGACATCCTGTATGCTAAGTTTATGAAAGGCAGGATGAGGAGCTAATTTCCCACTGATGACTTGACTCTAGTCTGCTCATTAATAACACGATGTATAAAAGTCTTTATCTCCAATTGTTATAGGCTAATAAAAATATACAGCGACGAAATATGCAGCAGAGTTTTAGGACACTCTCTGTTTCTTGCCTGAAAAATCCAGGGATCTCATCCATTTCTCGAAGAAACAAAATGTTGGGAAGAATTAGCTTTCAAACCTACAGCACATGAGGTTGTATACTTGAGGAACTGATTGTTATTCCTGTTCCCAGTCGATGGGGAAATTGAGTTTACTGAATCACAGATCAGTGCTGGAGGGTTGAGTGTGTTAAAGCAATCGTGGTTTACTACTGCATTTGAGAAGTATTGGTGAATCCTTTTCTTTGTAACCAAACGTTGGACTAGCCTACACCCAATGGACACTTTATTAGATACAGGATAAGAACCCAGTGTGGTCTTCTGCTGCAATAGCTCATCCACTTCAGGGTTTCGACGTGTTGTGCATTCAGAGATGCTCTTCTGCACACCACTGTGGTAATGTGTGGTTATTTGAATTACAGTATCCTTCCTGTTTGCTGAAACCAATCTGGCCACTCTCCTCTGACATTACCTAGGCATTTTTGCCCACAGAACTGCTGCTCACTGGATTTTTTTTTTGTTTCTTGCATCATTCTTTATAAACTCTAGAGACTGACATGTGTGAAAATCCCAGGAGATTAGCAGTTTCTGAGATACTCAGATCACCCTGTCTGGTACCAACAGTCACTGCATGGTCAAAGTTACTTAGATCACATTTCTTCCCCATTCTGATGTTTGCACTGAACAACAACTGAACCTCTTGACCACGCCTACATGCTTTTATGCATTGAGTTGCTGCCACATGATTGGCTGATTAAATATTTCCATTAACGTACAACAAGAATGTAGAATATTTCACGTTTCAGGTCCCTAGTGTTAAATAATCATCCCGCAATAATTTGCTTCATTGGTAATCCTTACACTGACGGGTTGTGAAAACCTTTGTCAGTAGAAGTGCCATGCAAGTAGATAGAGAAGGCGTATGGGCATACTTGCCTTCATGGTTAAGGGCATAGAGTATAAAAGTCAGGAAATCATGTTGCAATTGGATAAAACTTTGATGGGGCTACACTTGAAATATTGGGGCAGTCCTGGCTGCTGCATTGCAGGACGATGTTGAGGCTTTGTTGATGATTTGGAAGTGTTTTGCCAGGATGTTGCTTGGATTAGAGAGCACGCGCCATAAGGTAAGGCTGGACAAAATTGGATTGTTTTCCCCGTACCATCGTAGGCTGAGGGGAAACCCGATGTTTATCTCCATCCACAGAAACTGCTTGACCTCTTACATATTTGAAATAATTTCCAGCTCCGCAGCATTTTGCTCTTGTGTTTGTTTTATTATTGTGTTTATATTATTTCAGTTTTTTTTTCCAGTTCTAAGGGTGGACAGTCAAAATCTGTTTCCCAGAGCAGAAATGTTGAATACAAGAGGTCATTGTTTTAAGGTGAGAGGGGAAAAGTTTAAAAGGGATGTGTGGGTCAAGTTTGTTTATACACAGAGGGTGACAAGTGCCTGAAATGTATTGTCAGGGGTGCTAGTAGAAACAGGTGGGCAGAAGGGCCTTTCCCTGTGCTGTACTACTTTGTTTAATATGCTGCTTTTAACTTATTAAAATCCAAAAACAAAATATAAATTAGCACTAGGAATGTGGACTGGTTGAAAATGTGACATTAAGCCCTCTGGTTTTCTTTGTTGCTCGCACAAGCTCAGTGGGAAGGGTGGTGTTCTTTCATCCACTTAATTAACTAAGCGGATCTTAAGGCGAATCAGCTTTGTTTAATTTGAGTAAGTGCTTGTTAGTGCAAATGTCCTTTTCAGAACTGTGCAATATCACATCGCAGCAGATTTAGCTCTTATTTTTCCAGTAATTGATGGTGTGAATTTGGCAGCAGGCCTTCGGGGAGTAGCACCATGGTCTAATTTAGGAGCAGACCCCAATGCTTGTTTCAGGTGGGTAAACAGGCAGAAATTGACAACAGGCCAACACAGGTTACACAGGGTCACCAACACAAGAGCAGAATATTGTAGAGTTGGAAATTGTTTCAAATCTGCAGGAATTCAAGCTGTTTATGTGGATGGGGATAAACACTTCAGGTGGGTATCTTTTACGGATTCTGTCCAACCCGTTGAGTATTTCCAGTTTTTTTTTTCCGGTTTCACTGCTGAATCCTTGATGTGAAGAACTTTGTCACAAGGAGGTTCTGGAAGGAACAAAGGCCCAGGGTTTGAATTTGGTTATTAGTATCGAGGGAATGATGGTTTTGAACACTGAGATGTAACAGTATCCTGTCACTTGTCTTGAGGTTGTCTGGGTGCTCCAACGATGAGCGGAGAGCCGATAGGATTATGCCCACTGTAGATGTATTGTGGCAGTAGGAAAATTACAGCGAGCCCAGGTTCCTTGCTTGCTTGCTGCCTGTTACACCATTGGCACTTAGGACAGTGGAGAAAGTCCTCCATCTCTGTCAGACCTTGTCCATCTTCTCTATTGTGTCTCAGGCGTGGTTCAGGGTCCTATGGCACGGCCTCAAGTTGATTGTGGCTATGTCTTCTTGGTGACACTGAAGGAGTAGGGCGTGGTTGGAGATCTTTCTTGGCCAGAAAATACGAAGCATCTTCTGGAGGCCCATGGTGTGCTTTTCCTCATGTGCCAGCATTCTCGCTCGTACAAGAGTGTAGAAAAAATGATATGCTGGTACTGTAGATAGTCCAGAGGAAGTTCACAAGAATGATCTTGGAAGGGAAAAGGTTAATGTCTGAGGATGCATAAAGTATAGCTCTGGGCCTGTATTTACTGGAGTTAAGAAGGATGAGGGGGATTTCATTGAAACCTATTGAAAATTAAAAGCCCTAAATGGAATGGACATGGAGAGAATTTTTCCAATATTGGGAAGGTCTGGGACCAGAGGGCACGGCCTTAGGTTAGAAGAACAGCTCTTTAGAATAGTGAAGAAGAGAAATTTCTTTAGCCAGAGGGTGGTGAATCTGTGGAATTCATTGCCACAAATAACTGAGGAGGCCAAATCATTTGGTATATTTAGAGTGGAGGTTGATAGGTTCTGGATTAGTAAGAGTGACAAAGTTTACAGGGAGAAGGCAGGAGAATGGGGTTGAGAGGTTGGCAGACCAGGCTCAATGGGCTGAATGGCCTAATTCTGCTTTTATGTCTGATAGTCTCTTATGGTACTAAAACAATGCAAGCAAGTGGGAGAGTAGATAATGTGTTGGAAATTCTACAGTGGGAGGAGAGATGCTCCCTAGACAGCATTATTTTATGTTACCTTAAGGAAAATAATTAAAATTCACAGAGGAGACTGTGTCCTATGGTGGAACTTAGAGGGGCAAGTGCCGAATGCAGGTAATTGGAGCTAGCTGGGTGGACACCATGGTCCCCACGGACTCATTCGTCTGAAGGTCCGATATTCATGCTGTATTGGGCCAGCAGACTGGGCAGATGAGATCGACAGTGAGATTCAACAGCCAGGAAGTTAGTTCTGCAATGCTTTATGAATAGCAATGGGTGTGGTATTTATTCCTTGTGTATGTATCATGGGGTGTATGGGGTGTCTAGGGAGGGGTAGCACCTCTGTTGGGAGATCCTGTTGTGCCCTTTTTCAGGGCAGCTCATCCACCTTTGGTCCCCACCTGGCGCTCAGCTCTCACCTGTGGCTCCAAGTAGCTGTAACACACGCAGCGGCCACACCCCGGTAAACCGTCTTGGCAGACGGGCCAAACCAGGTGAGGGTAACCGATGGGTCTTCGACCCTCGGTGAGGTAGGGGGTCTGCCTATCCCAGCGTGTGAAGTCTGGCCCTGGCGGATTGAGCGGAGGAGACCAATTAATGGTCCACCGGTCAAGAAGGCAGGCCCAGCAGGCGTTGTGGAGCGCTAAGAGCACGACAAGACACTTAGACGTCCTGGTCATCCACCGCAGCAGGAGAGGTCTCCAGCCATAATGGTTGTCCGTGCCACTGGATCAAGGTCTCTTCTGCCGAGAGAGTGGGATTGCCCCTGTGCAACGGCTGTTCCACTTAAAACTCCATCACGCACAGGTTTCATGTCTTCCTCAGATCCGAAGGACTACCACTACATATCGTGACAAGGCGCACAAAAAATCATGGCCACCCACTGCAGCCAAGGAAGACCCCAGTATTGACAAATTGACCCTGTCTCCTGAGGTCTAGATCTTTCCCAGTGCAATGGCTTTTCACCTTTAAAAATTCTCCCGCAAAGGTTTCACTGTCATCATTGGATATGACAGGACAACTGATCAATCGTCATTGCCCAATGACTCAATGACTCGATCACACATATAAAACACTGCAGATGCCGGAAATCTAGAACAAACCAGGAAATGCTGGAAGTACTCAGCAGACCAGACAGCAACCTCTGGTGAAATGTTGGGAGAGAAGGAGCTGTTGAAGTGTAAAACAGGAGGTCTATGTTGGAAGACAAGCTCTATCACTCAATATTGAAATTGCCTGATTCGATGCTGTTATTGATATTTTTTTCTATATAGTTTAAAAGATATCTTAAACTTGCTTTACAGTTCAGGTTGGAGTCCAGATTTTTTTTGTTGATTTATCCCAATGCAATCATTGTTTAATGATTTTTAAAACATTAAATCAGTGGAATTTCAATCCAATCTGCATTTTTTGTTATACTGTACAATTAACGTGGGTTAACATTCATACGTCCATCCAGTCAGCCCCTCGCTTTCATGACTTTTCATGTTTTGAATCTGACTCGGTCATACATTCCGTGAATGAATTTTCTCAGAGCTCTTGGTGGGAATAGATGATGAACTGGGCTGGAAGACACTGGCAAAGATCCACTGCCGGCAGGATGGTGTTTATGAATTAGATCCTGTTTTCTTCCTCTTTACTAAAAGGCCGCTCTTTTCCAGGTGCTTCGCTTTGTCTCCGTCTTTAGGCTAAAGGGGCTTCCTTTTGCTCTCTGTGTGAACAACAAAAAAAATTCATCCAAAAATTAGCTGGAGAGGAAAAGGGCTGAAACAGATCAGAGGTCACTTGGCACACCTGGGCTCGAGCTTTCATGACCTCAGTGAGAGGACGGTGCGGGATCCAGCCAAGACACTGTTAGACAAACCGCACACAAAAAAACAATGATCACTCCTTGAAAGACTACTCTAATTATTCTAAATTTGTCCATGTGTCACGAGGATATCCAGTGATCAACCTAAAATAGCTCTGATGGGTATTGAATAAACATACTATAATATCCATGGGTTCCTCTATTTTAAGCTTGAAACCAAGAGGGGGTTAAACATTCCACGGGATGCTCTACCCTTTCACAACAATTTCATGATATCTTGTTTTTTTTTTAATTATCGTACACATTGTTATGCAACTCCTTTATTTTGGCCACTCTATGAACTATGCATGGTATGTCCGGCAACTTAACTGCTGTTTTCTTTGGTTCATTTTCTGGAATGGGAATCTCAGCTGTGAACTGCTGGATTCCGGGGGTGATTTGGAGAAGTAGGCAGTGAACGGCCGACGAAGAGCTGCCCAATGGGAAGAAATGATCTCTGTGTGCATTTGGCTCTGGGTGCAAACCTTTGCGGGGAGGAGCCCATGATATATGTACTCTACACACACAGAGCTGGAGACAAAGTTCTGCCAATGCATGTTTACTGGGTTTGGTGTGATTATTCTATCCAGAGAGATATCTGGAGAGCTGTGGCCAGTCTGGGAAAAGTAGCAGGGAGAGGTTGCCTTGTATTTGTACAGGAATGTACTGCTGTAGGAAAAAATTTGAAACATTGTAAGAGCTTCCTCATGGCTGCTCAGGTAGTGACACAACCACTGATGACCTGTGCAACCTGAAGACCCTGACACTGCGTGGACGTTGGGAAAGTTATCTGCCAGAGCAAAGGAGAAATGTGTTGCATCGGTCCATCCACCACAAAAGGCTGGATTTCTGTGGCTATCCATTTCAATTCAACTTCCCATTCTCATTCTGGCATGTCAGTCCATGGCCTCCTCCACAGCCAGGATGAGGGCATTCTCAGGTTGGAGGAGCAACACCTCATGCTCCGCGTGGGTAGCCTCCAACCTTTTGGCATGAACAGCGATTTCTCGAACTTCCCTTCATTTCCCCCTTCTCCCCATTCTCTCTTTTTTCCATTCCCATTCTGGTTCCCTCTACCCATTCTCTTCTCCTCGCCTACCTATCACCTTCCTCTGGTGCCTCTCTTCCTTCCCTTTCTCCCATGGTCAACTCTCCTCTCCTATCAGATTCCTTCTTCAGCCCTTTACCTTTTCCACCTATCATGTCCCAGCTTCCCACTTCATCACCCCTCTCCCTCCCACCCACTTTTCCCATCACCTGGTTTCACCTATCACCTTCCATCTTATACACCTTTCCTTCCCCCTTCTTCTTATTCTGGCTTCTTCCCCCTCCCTTTCCAGTCCTGATAAAGGGTCTCAGCCTGAAATGTCAACAGTTTGTTCGTCTCCACAGATGCTGCCTGACCCACTGAGTTCCTCCAACATTTCATATGTGTTGCACTGGATGTCCAGCATCCGCAGAATCTCTCATGTTGATAATGTACTGCATGTGCGGCCCTAATTTGCTTCTTTATTCAAGTCAGACTTCACCCATAGGGTGACGTGGTTCAGTAAACCTCCTCTCTGATCCTTGAGACCTGGTTTTGCTTTGTGAGGTGGTCCCTGTAACAGCTTCTGATCTATCTCTTGCTTCAAGGCAGCCAATGGAAATTTCTGGATTTTGCTGGGGCTAATTCAAGAAATTTTCATTGTGGCAATCAATGGTAAGTTCTAGGACTTCATTGGAATGGTCATTACAAAAACATTGAATTTCCATGGGATATGCATGAAAACTATTAGTTACTGTCGATACTTCCCTCGTGTTGGATGCTGAACTCAGGCTGAAGCCATAAATGAGCCAAAGATGTTTTCCTACAGTCAAATTAATTGGTGGTTTAAGGATTATTCCCATGTTGTATGATTCCATAACTCGAATCATTTCTTTTTCCTGCTCAGAATCACCTGGTTAGCTCCCCGATTTTAATGAAGCTGGAAGATAGACATATGGTTAGTAACACTACAGGAGTCCTCTCTTCAGCTGTTTTAAAAAAAACGGAATCATGCAGTATTGTAGCGTCCAATCTATATTAGAGCTTTCTTTTCACTAGTTGAGTTAATTTATTCCACTGATACCCCAATCACTCCGATATTCCATTTTTTGGCCAATACCTAACTCCTTTTCAGTAAAATTCGAGGAGTCTCTCTCTACCCCATTCAGTGGCAGGGATGCACGATTTCTAACAACGTTCTCACTCCCCTTGCTTTCCCCAAGTGATCCTTTTAAATTTGAGCAAGCTGTTCTCTGTTTTGATAATGAATTTTGTTTATAATTATGAAAATTGCCTGCAACCTGCAACATGAACAGGTCCAATGTGTCAGCGAACTTTTCGTAACTATAAACCCTCTCATTTAGGGAAAAATGTCTTCCACTCTAAATAACGGGAGCTTTTGATTGACCGCTTATTTATAGGTAGAACAAATTTTTTAAAAAGTTCGAGGATCTGTTCTTGCACATGGTTTTGTTTTTGCCAGTAAGATGAGAGAAACCTTAGGTCCCAAACTACCAGGTTCAGGAACTATTATGACCCTGAACCAGTGTGGATAACTTCACTCACCTCAACTCTGAACTGATTGCACAACCTATGGACTCGCTTACAAGGATTTTGCAACTCATGATGTATACCTGCTCTATTTTGATAATAAACTTAGTTTAAGCTTTGAACTTTGAGAAGAGTTGTCACTCAACAACGATCAGATGATCTAACATGATTAACTAAGCCTAACTGAAGAATCATTGGCAGGACCACGTATAACATTATTATAGCTCTCCATGTGATTCAATGCTACATCGATCCCTGGGTTTAGGCCCTGATCTTTGAGGAGCTAATATTTTTAACCCATTGTGTTTCCTTTTCAACAGTATGTCATACTGGAATGAACATTATTCACGCAGACACGAGGAAATCTGCAGATACTGGAATTTCAAGCAACACACACAAAAAATGCTGGTGAACGCAGCAAGCCAGGCAGCATCTATAGGAAGAGGTACAGTCAACGTTTCAGGCTGAGACCCTTCGTTAGGCCTAACTGAAAGAAGAGATAGTAAGAGATTTGAAAGTGGGAGGGGGAGGGGGAGATCCAAAAAAAAACTGAATATTATTCAGTTTGTTTGTGATGATTTCAAATCATCATCACTATATGCTGTGTCGTACGATGGTCTTATCCAAGACCATGATTGTTCTTGACAAATTTTTCAACAGAAGTGGTTTGCCATTGCCTTCTTCGGGGCAGTGTCTTTACAAGAGGGTAACCCCAGCCATTATCAATACTCTTCAGAGATTGTCAGTGGTTGCATAACCAGGACATGATAGGCACCATCCACCGCCTACTCCCATGGTTTCACGTGACCCTGACTTGGGGGGCGGGAGATAATTAGGTGCTACACCTTGCTAAGAGTGACTCGCAGGCTAATGGAGGGAGAGAGCGCCTTACACTTCCTTTGGTTGAGACAAATCTCCACCCTGGCACCTACTCCTACCACATGCCCATTTTATTTTAATACTATCCTTGCCTCATCTCATAGAAAAGAACATAGTCAGTCTTGTCAATAACCGACATATTCAATTCATCCATTGGCTATTTTATTTTCCGATTCAGATTTATCTTTTTATTTATCACGGGTACATCAAAACATACGGTGAAATGTGTCATTGGCATTGAAAACCAACACAATCTAAGGATGTGCTAAGGCAGCCGGCAAGTGTCGCCAACATAACATCCCCACAACGTTCAGCAGAACAACACAAGCAAGAACAACAACAACAGCAGAACACAACAAGCAACAAAACAACAGGAGCAAAGCAAACGCCTTTCCTCCCTCCCAGCCCGCCCCCACTCACAGACAAAGACCATCCAATTACTGCTTTGGTAGACCCTTGAACTTGTCTTTATATACAAATGACTGTACAAGTAAACAGATTATATCATGATAATCAAACCAGATTTTTTTTCCTATTGTTGAGCTACTCTGGTGACTGTGGAAATGACTTGAATTTAGAAATGACTTTGTGACCTTCCATTTGGATTAAAATTGTACTACAGATGGTTATGATACTCTTTGTGGAAGTCCCATGAGAGTTCTCTTGTGAAGTTCACAGTCTGACACTGCTCAGTTTCCTTGTGTAATGCCGTGATGTATCAGTTTCATTGCAGTGTTGTCGATTGATCTATTACAAGTTCACATAATGTGCAAGTCTCTAGCTGCTGTTGGGCTTCTTTGGCAGATTGTTGCCTGAGAGGTCTCAGGACATGAATGTATTCTCTGAATATTGGAGCGCTGGGGAATCCTACAATGTCATGAATAGGCCAATCGGCCCTCAAGGTTGCTCCACCATTCAATAAGATTATGATTGATCTAACTTTGCTTAAGTCCACTTTCCTGTCCTTTTCCTGTAATTTTCACTGAGTAAAATTACATCTATGTCAGATTTGAACCTATTCTATGACTTAGCCTCTACAGCTTTCTGAAACAAGGAATTCCAAAGACTCAGAAAAGAAACCGTACCTCATCTCAGCCCCTTGTTCTGTTACCATGCCTTCTTGTCCTACATTCTCCAACGAGGGAGTACATCTTCCAGCATTTGTCCTACTAGGCATCCTAAGCATTTTAGTTATTTCAATAAGTGTGTCTTTCTTTTTCTGAACTGCAGTGGTACTTCGGCAATTCCCCACTGATGAATTAGTCTCCTCTTTGGAAGTTCAAGTGCGTAAGCCTGTGTTTGTTCAAGTGACTCCATCTAGCTGACTAACAATTCGAAGAAGCTTTTTGTCCTGACACTTTAGCAAGCTTGATGTATGGCAGACTGTTGGATGCTTGAAAGACCTAATTATCCTCACAGTAGATAATAAATGTCTCATGTGACATTTGGACTTTAACTTGAATTTTATATATCATTATATATATCATTGATTAGACTACAAGTTGCCAGGAGGTACGATGCCAAGAATATGAAAGGGCACAAAAGAGGTTTACTAAAATTACACCATGGAGGAGTGGCTTTAACAACAGAGAAACTAAATCCTTTTCATCGGAACAGAAGATTTTAGAATGGTTGGAGTTGGAATTGGAATTGGTTTATTATTGTCACTTGTGCCGAGATATAGTGGAAAAACTTGTCTTACATACTGTTCAAACAGATCAAACCATTATACAGTGCAGATGAATAAGATAAGGTAGTAACAATGCAAGGAAGCAATAAAGTGCAAGATCATAATGAGGTAGATTGTGAGGTCAAGAGTCCAATTTATTGAGTGTGGGAACTATTTAATAGTCTTTTAACTGCCCTAAAATAGTCTTATGGTATCTGGTATTATTGAATGTTTATGATTAGATATATGAGATTAAATTTTTTATTGACTAGTCAAATTGGGTCATATAATTTGAGTTTAACATTAAAGAAAGGAACAAGTTTGACACAATATTCCTCATCTGCACCACCTTCCAGTAGCAGTGGGTCCAAGTCCATCTTCAATGACCTGGTCAATGATAGATATGTTCGGCTTTCAGCAAGAACATCTTGCTATTTGAATGCCTATATAATGTAGAGTTAGCAGGAACAACTTATATTAATGCAGCGTGTTTGGTAAAAAAAACATCTGACGGTAAGTGAGTTCCAGGATTTTGGTCAAATGAAAATGAAGGAATAGTAATACATTCAGTGGTCAATTTATCTGGTACCGGAGGTGTGTTTCATCGTCTTCTGCTACTGTAGCTCATTCACTTCAAGTTTCAACGTGTTGTGCATGCAGAGTTTGAGTTTCTCTCACCTTGAACCAGTCTGCCCATTCTCCTCTGACAGCTCTCATTAAAAGGACATTTTCACCCACAGAATTGCTGCTCACTAGATTTTTTTTTTTGTTTTCACACCTTTCTTTGTAAACCCTAGAAACTTGTGTACATGAAAATTCCAGGAGGTCAGCTGTTTCTGAGATACTCAAACCACTCTATCTGGCACCAACAATCGTTCCACGGACAAGGTCACTTAGATTACATTTCTTCCCCATTCTGATGTTTGTTCTGAACCTCTTGACCACGTCTGCATGCTTTTATGCATTTGGTTGCTGCCACATAATTAGCTGATTAGAATTTCACATTGACAAGCGAGTGTACAAGTGTACCTAATAAAGTGGTCGCTGAGTGTGTATGATGAATGAAGTTAACCCTTGATCCAAAGCAATGTAATCTAATTTTTTGGCTCTGCTGTCTAAGTTGCCATTCAAATGCACCTATAGCAAATTCCATTTATATTGTGCCTTCAATATAAAAGCATTCTATGGTCAATCACAAGAGTGTAATCAAACAATAAATCATTGCTAAGCCTCAGATGGAATTATTAGAGTGGATGAGCAATAACGTGGTCACAGAGGCGGATTGTAAGAAGGACAGAAATAGGAGAGAGGGAGGGACTTCAAGAATCCGGGTCCTTGACAAGTCATCACTGCCACTGACTGTATGATTAGCTATTAGGATGATCAAGAGGTCAGAATTAGAAAGGCAGAAGGAGGTTACAGAGATTCAGGGGAGAGAGATTTAGAAAAAAGGAAACAAAAATTTTTAAATTGTTACTTAGGACAAGCCAGGAGGAGGAGAAGATGGCGGCGTGATGCAGCTCGCAGTGGCCACTCCGGTGGTGATGTCTGTTATTTGTCAAGCAGGGTGCCGTGCACAATCCTGATTTGATGGAGACGGACGTGAGAGCACGGAGGAACATCTGGTGAAACTTCTGAAATGCCTGCTTCGCTGCTGCTGCTACTGTGTGGTCCAGAATCTCCGGAAGGGAAGGCTCCAAGTCCTTGGCTTTGCTTGTTGCTTGGCACCGGGGTGGGGTCGAAGCGCTCGGCAGAGGATGGTGCTCGGAGAGGCTGTGTCAGAGGGGCTGGTCGGAGGCTGGAAGTTTCGGACGAACTCAGAGTCCGCTGTGGTCAGGTGCTTCCAATGGTGCTGCATCGGCAAGTTTGCGGCACTGGGAGGTTCATGGCAGGGAGAGTTTCTCCCTTCTGCTGCCTGCGTGGAATGACGAGACTATCGGGACTTTGAGACTTTTTTTTCCCGTGCCCATGGTCTGCTCTTTATCAAATTATGGTATTGCTTTGCACTGTTGTAACTATATGTTATAATTATGTGGTTTTGTCAGTTTTGGTCTTGGTTTGTCCTGTTTTTTTTGTGATATCACTCTGGAGGAACGTTGTATCATTTTTTAATGTATGCATTTCTAAATGACAATAAATGAGGACTGAGTGTCCTCATAATCTAATCTAAACCAGTATATGAGCAAGCACAGGAAAACTTGATGTATTTGAAGTGGGTATAATGGAGTGAGCAGGAATATTCACCTTACAGGTGAGAGAATCATGGATAAGGATTTTGGCTGCAGATCAGCCAAGACAAGGGACGAGCTGGTCAGTGATGAAAATAGTCTCACTGAGGTTCAGATATGTAGTTAGATGCTCATCTTCAAGAGATTAGCTTTATTTGTCACATGCACAGGGAAATGTGTGTGAAGTGGATCGCTGTGCATCAAATCAGCAAGGATTGTGCTGAGCAGGCTGCAAATGTCTCCATGCGTCTGGCACCAACCCAGCATGCCCACAATTCACTAACCATAACCGTATGGCTTTGGAAAGTGGGAGGAAATCGGAACACCCGGAGAAACCCATGAGGTCACAAGGAGAACATGCAAACTCCTTACGGACAGTGGCAGGAATTGAAACCCAATCGGTTTGAACTGGGGCTTCAATAGTGTGACGCTATCTACGACACTACTGCCTGGTTCATTTTCAGCTAGGGAACAGTTTGTGACAGGTATCAAACACTGTGTTTTCAGTCTTGCAGTCAGTAGCTGGCATGGGAGGTACTGAAGAGGATATTTACATCAATTGAACTGATGTGAATTGTGGATCAGCATTACACTGACCATATGCCTGAAGGGAGTATTTATTAACTATTCTTCTTAAAACTAGATTCAAGGGAAATTACTTCCAAAAGAATACTACAGGTGAGGTTATTGGATTCTGGAAGTATTTAGGTCTTGAAAGCTATAAAGTGAACGGGAGTAGTTTGGTTAGGAGTTTGGACCACCTGGAGGGCTGACATCTGGATTGGATGTCAAATTGGAAGATGAGAGAAAGTGAGCTGGCGTTCACAATGAATTAGATCCTTAATAATTAAGGCTTAAAAGTTAAAATTTATCATTAATGTTGTTGCTGGGACATTGTAATAGCCTTACTTTATACTTTATTGTCTCCAAACAATTGGTACTAGAACGTACAATCATCACAGCGATATTTGATTCTGTGCTTCACACTCCCTGGATTACAAATGTTAAATATTAAAAATATTAAAAGTAGTTAAAATTAGTACAAATGGTAAATATTAAAAATTTAAATTATAAATCATAAATAGAAAATAGAAAAATGGGAAGTAAGGTAGTGCAAAAAAACCGAGAGGCAGGTCTGGATATTTGGAGGATACGGCCCAGATCCAGGTCAGGATCCGTTCAGCAGTCTTATCACAGTTGGAAAGAAGCTGTTCCCAAATCTGGCTGTACGAGTCTTCAAGCTCCTGAACCTTCTCCCGGAGGGAAGAGGGATGAAAAGTCTGTTGGCTGGGTGGGTCGTGTCCTTGATTATCCTGGCAGCACTGCCTCAGGAAAATTTTATTGAATCAGATGGATTCTATCAAATCTTCCAGAATGCCAGCAGAAGTGGTGAATGCAGGTTTGATTTCGACATTTAAGAGAAATCGGATAAGTACATGAATGGGATAGCTGGCTGGTGGCGTAGTGGCATCAGCACCGGACTTTGGAGCGAAGGTTCCTGAGTTCGAATCCAGCCGGCTCCCTTGCACGCTTTCCATCCGTCCCGGGTTGAGCATCGAGCTAGCAACTCAGCCTCGTAAAAATAAGAAAGTTTGCTTAAAAAAAACGCTGTCATGATGGCATCCCGATGACTCCACTCAGAGTTAAGGACTTTCTTCTTCTTCTACATGAATGGGATGGGTATTGAGGGGGGGAGCGGGCTACAGTCTGAGTGCAAGTTTGATGAGACAAGACAGAATAATAGTTGTTCATCAACTAGATGAACTGAAGGACCTGCTGAGTGCTGTAATGTTCTAGGGGTCTAGAACGCTAGACCTTTAGGGCTATAGAACTCTTGGACTCTAGAACTCTTCCATGACCCTATTCAGACAGAAAGGAAAGGAAAGGTACATCGCATCCGGAGTTTCTTCGGTTAGCGGACCATTTCCCTCCACACCTCTCTGAGTGGGGAACCGCGTACGAGGCAAGTTACAGCAGTGGTTTGCCATTGCCTTCTGCCGGGTGAGTTTCCAAAGAGGTCACCAGCTCGTAACCCAGTATGGATGGAAACCGTGCAGGGGGGAGCCGGCTGGATTCGAACTCGGGACCTTTCGTCCCGAAGTCTGGCACTGATGCCACCATGCCACCAGCCAGCTGTCCCATTCATGTACTTATCCAATTTCTCCCAGCTGGGTCAATCAGACAGAGCATTTTTTTTTTGTTGGGCTAAATTCAAAGATAATAAAAATGAGGTTAAGAAAAAACTAAAGAGGCAAGGAAAAATGCTTTAATGAGAGCTCTCTCTCAGCTGCTAAGTATTTCTGGTATATTCTTGCTTTGAGATCTGTAAATTATTTATGTTACAGCACTGTGAAGCGAGGAACATCATTCACTGATATGATCCAATGAAAAGCAGGGACAGCATGTTCCACAGTGTGAGACACACACGCGCACACACACACACACACACACAGAGTAGCAGAGCAATTTTTGACAGCTTATTATGGCTTTCACACACTCAAAAATCAAGTGTGCACAAACAATAAACACTCTCCAATCTGCTTATCTGATCACAAGCTCCCATTAAGCGAATTTTGCCTTACAGGATACTGCAGATGAACCGGAATCTTTAACATAGTTAGTGGAAAGTAAATTGTGGGAGCAAAAGGAAAGCGGAGTGTATGAGCTGTTAAGCACTGCAGAGCATGCATTCAGCATCCTGTCCTAAACTTCCTGCTTTAGTCAGCTTGGAAAACAACCCTGGAAAACGTGCTTGACTCCAACCAGGCAAAATATTGTATACATGGCCCTTCTTTCATAAGTGTCTGGCAGTGAATTGCTCATCGCAAAGCCTTTTCCTATTCAGGTCACACAGGTTCATCACAGTGCACTTTAACACATTCTATTCTACGCCGTGAGGAAGTCTCACCATTCAGATTGAGAACATCAGCACTGTTATGGCACTTTGGGGACACCGTATCAGAGTTGACAATGTGACCCCTTAATCTCTGATTCATTGGGGATTTCTTTTGGCTGAAAAATAGATCGACTTCTGCAATCGTAACTCACACCGCTGAAATAGTGAAGGATTTCGTAATTTCGGAATTAGCTTTGTTAGTACTGACATATGTCACGGTGTTTGTTGTGGCAACAGTATAGTGTGACGCATAAAAGACCTACCATAAACTGCAAGAAAAAATAAAATAATGCAAAAGAGGAATAGTGAGGTAGTGTTTGTGAATTAATGGACTGTTCAAAATCCGATGGGGGAGGGAAGGAAGCTGATCCCTAAATGGTGAGTGTGGGTCTTCAGGCTGCTGTGCCTTCTTCTTGATGGTAGTAAAGAGAAGGGAGTGGGTTGCCGATGGTGAAGGCCCTTCACAATGGATGCTACCTTCTAGAGGCATCGCCTTTTGAAGATGTCTTGATGATGTGGAGGCTTGTGTCTGTGATAGACCTGGCTGAGTTTACAGCCTTCTGCAGCCTCTTTTGGATCCTGTGCATTGGAGATGATGCAACCAATCAGCATGCTCTCCACAATAAATCTATAGAAATTTGCTACTGTCTCTGGTGACGTACCAAATCTCAAAACTCCAACTGGCATGTAGCTGCTGGCATTCATCCTGCAAGATATACTCACTGAGCAGACCATTCATCCCAAAAGATTCACGACTGCATTTTCCCTTCATGTGTACTTTCTCCAATTTAATTCACTTAATCCCATCAACATTTTCCTTTACTCTATCTCCCTCATGAGTTTTATAACTTCTCCTTAAATGCCATCATTCTATTTGTAGCATCATTCTTATTGCATGCATTCTGTTTGTGGTATCATTTCTTAATGCATGCATTACTAAATGACAATAAAAGAGGACTGCGTATCCTCATAATCTAATCTAATCTAATTCTTTGTGTGAAGCATATCAATGTAGCTAGGGCCATTACGGAATTGTAGATAATTTATCTTTTAGTAAGGTTGGACCAATAAAATGTTGCATTTGGGAAACACTGAAGGATGATAATGTTCATTCATCTTAAACAAACATTATCACTTGAAAGGAATGACTGAACTTGCAGCAAAATATTTCATGTATAATACTTAAGCAAGCTTCAATTATTTTCTAATGTAGTAAAATAAAATGTGTAAATATGGATGACTATGGCCAGACATTGGAAGAGGAGTTGGCTGGAGGGAGGGTGTTGTGTGACTTTCAGATGGATAGAATTTCAGTCTTGTTTGACTTCAGATCAAAGAGCAATATGCAAGGTGTTGAGAAGTCTCGGTGTTTTGAGAAACTGTGCAGCTTCAAGGAAAATTGGCAGGGAATTTTGATAGCTGAATTAATATACAGCCCATAGAGGAAATTGAAACAGATGGTGTCTGTTTTAGTTTTGATTAGAAGAAGTTCACTATGCCCTTGCAAGCAGAGGTAACAAAGTTGGAGAATATTTGAACCCCACGTTTCAGTGGTAAACAATTCAAGCCATGAAGTTGATGGGAACAAATTTGGGCAGGGTTGTACAGAGTGCAGAAAGCTGCGGTTCAGTACTAATGTTTTTGCTGCCATTTTAACCCCTTGTTTTATTTTTCGTTATTCTCACTCCCCTTATGTCCTTGGCACCTTTCAGCCAGGTGATGTGGAGTTTGCTATTTCTCCACAATGGATATTAATTTGATTTTGTTTAATCTTCTGTCTTATGTGGGCTGCCCATCATTCATTGCATAATCAAAATGGCTCTCAGATTGAAGAGTCTCTCAGTGGTGAAGAGGCATTAAAAGTACTGTGTTGCATTGTTTGGAATGAACCTATACACCTCAATATTGCAAATATCTAATCAGCCAATCATGTGGCAGCAACTCAATGCATAAAAGCATGCAGACATGGTCAAGAGATTCACTTGCTGTTCAGACCAAACATCAGAATTGGGAAGAAATGTGATCTAAGTGACTTTGACTGTGGAATATTTTTTGGTGCCAGATGGGGTGGTTTGATTATCTCAGAAGCTGTTGACCTCCTGAGCTTTTCCACACATGCTAGTCTCTAGAGTTTACAGAGAATGGTGCGAAAAATATAAAAAAAACATCCAGTGAGCAGCAGTTCTGTGGGCGAAGACACCTTGTTAATGAGTGAGGTCAGAGGAGAATGGCCAGACTGGTTCAAGCTAACTGGAATGTGACAGTAACTCAAATAACCACATGTTACAATAGTGGTGTGCAGAAGAGCATCTCTGAATGCACATGTTGAACTTTGAAGTGAATGGGGTTCAGCAGTAGAAGACCACAAATGCACACTCAGTGGCCATTTTATCAAATACAAGACATACCTCATAAAATGACCACTGAGTATATACTCCAAATAATATGGATGGGGCTCAGTGTTATAATTATTCAAAGGAAACCTTGGTAGTTGCACATCTCAGTGCTTTGATTGGCTAGATTATAATTCAGCGGGACTCTTGAAAGACCAATCACACTGTCAACCCATATATCTAATTCTTTGACTCATAGTAAATGGAAAGAAAAATGAACACTGCCAAACCTCTGTTTCTGTTATTCAAAAAAAAATCTTTCCTAATGGCTCAGTTCATTATAACAGGCCATAAAACACCAGAGAACAACAGTTTTATTATAGGTCTCGGAGAAAGGTTAACAGCTCCAACCACGTCATGAGATAAATTAGGTGTTGGGCTTCAATTTGAGTAAGATCCTGACTTAGTGTCCAATGATGCAGGCTGATATTCGGCTTGGTGGCCAATTGCAAAAGACAGAGCCAGGAAGACCCACATTCTGTTGCATTTCACCTCAGTTAAACCGTAACGTTATGCTCTGTTTGAAGAGGTGCAGGGGCGGAACCTCAAATTCTGTTTGGGGAGCCTCCACTCTGATGGCGTGAACATCGCTTTCTCTAACTCCCCCCTCCTCCTTCCCTCTTCTTCCATTTCCCACTCTGGCTCCCCTCTTATTCCTTCTCTTATCCTCACCTGCCTATCACCTCCCCCCTGGTGCCCCTCTGCCTTCCATAGTCCACTCTCCTCACCTGTCAGATTATTTCTTCTTCAGCACCTTACCTTTCCCACCTATCACCTCCTAGTTTCTTACTTCACCCCCCCCCCCACCCACCTGGCTTCACCTATCACCTTCAAGCTTGTACTTCTTGCCCTCTGCCCACCTTCTTATTCTGGCTTCCCCCACCTTCCTCTCCAGTCCTGATTAAGGGTCTCGGCCCGAAATGTAGACTGCTTATTCACTTCCATGGATGCTGCCTGACCTGCTGTGTTCTCCAACTTCTTGTGTGTGTTACTATACGTTTAGGAATGTGGTTTGTTTACAGACTTCCCAATCACAATGGTGTTATTTGGCCTGTCGTTTTATTTACTCTGTAAATATATGGGCATATGGTGTTGTTTAACGTTGTAAATTTTACAGTAGTCTGAGATTAGTGGTTTGGCAGCGATCGCGAATGGCAACCACCTCATACTAAACTGGCAGCTGCCTTTCGCCTCCTGCCAATGCTCCAGTATTCCTGTCATAGTTGCTTCATTTCAGGGAAAAATTGCAAATACATCTGCATTTTTTTTAATGTGACTCCCATTTAGCCATTTTTGGAGGAGGGACATATGATTATAGCTGCAGTTTTATGAATGGGATGCATTAGAAATGCCAATAAACGAGAACTCCATTTAACGTGACTGATTTGTTGAATTGGAAAGATAGTGACAAAGGCAAAATGCTGGAGGAACTCAGCAGGTCAGACAGCATCTGTGGAAAGGAATAAACAGTCCACGCTTTGGGCCGAGAACCTTAATCGGGACTCACCGTACATAGTGTTATGCATTGCTTCTACCTGCTTGCCAACAACATTTACAGTCTGAGCTAAGCCCTGATAAAATTTGCATCATAGAAATGAGATGAAGCGCAATGCAAATCAAATTCTCCATCCCTGGTGTCATAATCCTTTCCTGTGTAGCTATTGGGATAGCCAGGCCTGCATTTCCTGTATGGTTATCGGGATATCCAGCCCTGTATTTCCTGTGTGGTTATTAGGGGAGCCAGGCCTGCATCTTCTGTGTAACTATTGGGATATCCAGGTCTGCATTTCCTGTGTGGTTATTAGGGAAGCCAGGCCTGCATTTCCTGTATGGTTATCGGGATATCCAGCCCTGTATCTCCTGTGTGGTTATTAGGGAAGCCAGGCCTGCATTTCCTGTGTGGTTATTAGGGAAGCCAGGCCTGCATTTCCTGTATGGATATCGGGATATCCAGCCCTGTATTTCCTGTGTGGTTATTAGGGGAGCCAGGCCTGCATTTTCTGTGTAGCTATTGGGATATCCAGGCCTGCATTTCCTGTGTGGCTGTACCGTATAGCCTACAGTATAATAAGGGACTACTTTATGTTTTAGTAACACGGCATTGCACGTGCTATTAGGCGCGTATTGATCTGTATGTGTGTGCCGAGTTCGGATTCTGCCAGTAAAGAACCATGAAACTTAGCTCCCGTCTCCAGCGTTTTTATTAATAGCTTTGTTGTGTAACCAGGCCATGTACACAACAAATTGGCGATGAGGTTAATGAACCTACATCTTACGGGAATGCTGGGTTTTAGCTGATAATGACACTCGGAGGAAGAGTGTAAGGAACGAGCCAAGGAGCGGGAGAAGGAGGCAGAGCGAGGCTGCAAGTCCGAAAGGAAGCTGGGGTCGGGAGCGTCGGGAGACCAAGAGACACAGTCGGAGCCGCAGCACGTCCAGCCGAGACCACAGTCGGTGCTGACCCCCAGGGGCTGAGGGTCTGCCTGCCCCAGAAGAGAGATAAAAAGGAGTGACACACGCATCGAGACGGAGTGCACTCGTGGCGCTAGCAAAAAGGACATCTGAGTCAAAAAAGAAAACAAGGGGAAAACGGGGCTAAATTAACATAACAAAGATGGCGATGATTGGAACCATTATAGCATTTGATAGTGGCATTGAAGACTGGGCAACTTCCATTGAGAGAGTGGAGTTATATTGTGAGGCTCACGATGTTAATGATGAAAAGAAAGCCAGCGTCTTACTCAGTATGATGGGAGCAAAAACATACGGGCTGCTATGGAGCTTGTTAACCCCTGAAAAGCCAGCTGACAAAACATTCAAGCAAATAGTAGACACTCTCCAACAGCATTTAAACCCCAAACCACTGGTCATTGCTGAAAGATTTAAATTTCACAAACGGAATCAGAGCAAAAATGAAAGCATTTCTGAATATTGTGCTGAATTGCGCAAATAATCAGAACATTGCCAATTTGGAGCTGGTCTATTGGACACATTGAGGGACAGGTTAGAGTGTGGCATGCACTGTGAAACCACATAGGAGCAGGTCCTGTGTGAAAGAGACCTTACATTAGAGAAGGCGCTGAACATTGCAATATCAACGGAAACAGCAGCACGGGGTGCTTCAGAGATACAACAAAAATCTCTGGAATATGCTATGAATAAAATGTCACTGAACAGAAATGAAGGAAAGAAATGTTACCGTTGTGGGAACAGGTCACATGACCCTGATGACTGTTGGTTTAAAGACAAAGAATGCAGAAACTGTGGCAAACAGGGCCACATTGGCAGAGTATGCAAAACCAGTAAACAGCAGAAAAAGGGCAAAATACAGAGAAACAAGAAACCCCAGAAAGGAAAATACAACAATGTACACAAAATGGAAGAAAGCAGTTCTGATGAAAATGACTCAGACGAAAGTGAATTGTCTTGTCTGCAACTTCACAGCGTGAAAGAGACAGATGATCAAAGAGTAATATGGATCACTCCACAAGTGGCAGGCATGAGACTGAAAATGGAGTTGGACACAGGCTCAGCTTTAACAGTGATCTCTGTACACGACTACAGATGACTGCTTTCTCACATAACTCTGAAACGAACTAAACTACTGCTAAAGACTTACACAGGACAGAAAGTGCGTTCCAAAGGTAAAATTAAAGTGACAGTGACCTACGGAGACAAAACACAGCAGCTGAACCTCTATGTACTGAAAAATGGAGGACCACTGTTGCTGGGACATGAATGGCTCAGGAAAATCCATTAGATTGGCACACCATCAAGGCACTAGTTGTGTCAACAAAGGAGGGCAGCTCAGAGGGGAAGATGTCCGCAGCTCTCCGCTCACCCCTTGTCGACTATTATGACGATGAGGAGGAGCTAGACAGCGTCGACGATGAGGATGAACACAGTATCCGTGGCTGCGACTTAGATGAAGATACTGAGGATGCAAGGGAGACAGACATTGCCAATAAGCAGGATGATGAAGACTACCTGGAAGTAAAAGAGCAGATGTACAAGGAGAAATTTACATCTCTCAAAAGACAGCTACAGCAGTTACAGGAAGGCACTTTGCAGGAGTATCAGAAAAGGATGAAGAAACTAGATCAACAATACAAGGAAAGAATACAAAATGCAGAGCTTTTTCTGCAACTGGATAAAGAACAAGTGGAAAGGAATTATATTAAAGAGCAGAAAGCAGCAGTGAAGGAATTTGAAGATAAAAAGATCGAGTTAGAAGAAAAGAAAAAGATGATTGAGAATGGGAGGCTAACAATGGAACTCACAGGAGATTCTAGGGAGGTAAAGCCAATAATGACTAGGAAACTAAGGAGGAACCTAATGACCCTGTTCCAATTACAGACAAAAGTCAAAAACCTGCACCTGTGCAGTTAAATTACTTGTTAACAGATGAAGAGATAATGGAAGATCTGCGAACTCTCAATAAGCTTAAATCTCTGAAACGACCAGCATCTCTGTCTTCTCCTGAGCATCTTCCCAGCACTCCTGCTAAATGAAGCACAAATAGAAGATGGAAAGTTATATTACGGTGAGAGATGGTATCATAAAGGTCAGGCTATCTATTTGGAATCTAAGGAGAATACGAAGATTGGCTGTGTAATTAGCTCAGTTGGAACAAATGAGATATGGGTAAGGAAGACAAGTGATAGCACAAAGATGTGCGTATATCTAGGACAGCTGCACAGAGGAGTCTTCATTATACGGAGGCGATATGCTGCCTGGAACTCTTAGCAAGTTGGAGGCGCACATCTTCTTAACTCCATGTGCTCAGAGGTCAAATTTTCATGACTTTTATATGGAAATCTGCATTAAAACAAACAAGGTTATTGACGGACGTTACCTGGAGAGGCAGAGAAGAACCCCACCCCCCGAGACTCGAGTTATAAATGGGTCTTAGACCAAAAGTAAAAAAAAAAGGCTTGTTATAATTTGATATTATTATGATACTTTGTTATAATTTGATATTATTAAGTTAATAAGTAAACAAATGGTAGGCATTTGTATGTTAAGGGTAAACAAATTTGTTTAGCATAGTGTCCCAGTTAAAAAAAACAGTTGACACACTCTTAAAATAAAAGGGGATGAGTGTACCGTATAGCCTACAATATAATAAGGGACTATGTTATGTTTTAGTAACACATCGTTGAATGCACTTTTAGGCGCATATTGAGCATGCGCTATTAGGCATGTATTGATTGGGCCGTAGCTATGCCTACCTCTTCATTGGTTATGTGGAATAGTCTGTGCTCCAAACCTATTCTAATAATGCTCCCCAACTTTTCCTTCGGTACATTGACGACTACATTGGTGCTGCTTCCTGCACCCATGCTGAGCTCATCAATTTCATTGACTTTACTTCTAACTTCCACCCAGCCCTCAAATTCACTTGGTCCATCTCGGACACTTCTCTCCCCTTTCTCGATCTCTCAGTCTCCATCTCTGGAGAGAGACTGTCCACTGACATCTTCTACAGGCCCACTGAGTCTCATAACTACCTCAACTATACCTCTTCCCACCTCGCCACATGCAAAAATGCCATTCCCTATTCCCAGTTCCTCCGTCTCCGCCGCATCTGCTCCCAGGATGAGGTTTTCCGTTCCAGGACATCTCAAATGTCCTCTTTCTTTAAGGATCGTGGTTTCCCTTCTGCCGTCATCAATGATGCCCTCACCCGCATCTCCTCCATTTCCCGCACTTCGACCCTCACCCCGTCCTCCCGCCACGACAACAGGGACAGAGTTCCCCTTGTCCTTACCTACCACCCCACCAGCCTCCGGATCCAGCACATTATCCTCCGCAACTTCCGCCACCTTCAACAGGACCCCACCACTAAGCACATCTTTCCCTCTCCACCCCTCTCCACAAGATCGTTCCCTCCGTGACTCCCTGGTCCACACGTCCCTCCCCACGGATCTCCCACCCGGCACTTATCCCCGTAAGCGCAAGTGCTACACCTGTCCCTACACCTCCTCTCTTGCCACCATTCAGGGCCCCAAACAGTCCTTCCAGGTGAGGCAACACCTCACTTGTGAGTCTGTTGGGGTCATCTATTGCATCCAGTGCTCCCAGTGCATCCTCCTCTACATCGGTGAAACCTGACGCAGATCGGGGGACCGCTTCGTCGAGCACCTCCACTCCGTCCACCACAACAGACAGGATCTCCCAGTAGCCACCCACTTCAACTCTTCTTCCCACTCCCATTCAGATATGTCCATACATGGCCTCCTCTACTGCCACGATGAGGCTAAACTCAGGTTGGAGGAGCAACACCTCATATACCATCTAGGTAGTCTCCAGCCCCTTGGTATGAACATAGGATTCTCCAGCTTCTGGTAATTCCCTCCCCCTCCCTTCCTCTATCCCTATGTCACTCTGCCCCCTCCCCCAGCTGCCTATCACCTCCCTCATGGTTTCGCCTCCTTCTACTACCCATTGTGTTTTCCCCTATTCCTTCTTCACCTTTCCTGCCTATCACCTCCCTGCTTCCCCTCTCCCACCCCTTTATCTTTCCCCTTACTGGTTTTTCACCTGGAACCTACCAGCCTTCTCCTTCCCACCCTCCCCCCACCTTCTTTATAGGGCCTCTGCCCCTTCCCTTTACAGTCCTGACGAAGGGTTTCGGCCCGAAATGTTGACTGATCGTTTCCACGGATGCTGCCCGACCTGCTGAGTTCCTCCAGCGTGTTGTGAGTGTTGCTTTGACCCCAGCATCTGCAGAGTATTTTGTATTTTTGATCTGTATGTGTGTGCCGTGTTCAGTTTCTGCCAGTAAAGAACCATGAAACTTAGCTCCCATCTCCAATGTTTTTATTAATAGCGTTGTTGTGTAACCAGGCCACATACACAACAGTGGCTATTGGGATATCCAGGCCTGCATTTCTGTGTGACTATTGGAATATCCAGGCCTGCATTTCCTAATGCAAACATGAGGAAATTTGCAGATGCTGGAATTTCAAGCAACACACATAAAAGTTGCTGGTGAATGCAGCAGGCCAGGCAGCATCTCTAGGAAGAGGTACAGTCGACGTTTCGGGATGAAGGGTCTAGGCCCGAAACGTCGACTGCATTTCCTATATGGTTATTAGGGGAGCCAGGCCTGCATTTTATTTATAGCTATCGGGATACGCAGGCCTGCATTTCCTGTGTGGCTGTCGGGATGTCCAGGCTTGCATTTCCTGTGTGGCTATCGGAATATCCAGGCCTACATTTCCTGTGTAGTTGTCGGGGGAGTCGGTCCTGCATTTCCTGTGTAGCTGTTGGGGAAGCCAGTCCTGCATTTCCAGTATGGCTATCCGGATATCCAGGCCTGCATTTCCTGTGCAGCTGTTGGGCAGCTGGTCTTGCATTTCTTGTGTGACTATTGGGATATCCAGGGCTGCATTTCCTGTGTGGTTATTAGGGAAGCCAGGCCTGCATTTCCTGTGTAGCAAATGGGTTAGCTGGGCCTACATTTGCTGTGCTGCTGTAGGGGATCCAGGCCTACATTTGCTGTGCAGCTATCAGGGGATCCAGGCCTAAATTTGCTTGCAGCTCTCAGGGGATCCAGGCCTACATTTGCTGTGTAGCTATCAGGGGATTCAGGCCTACATTTGCTGTGTAGCTATCAGGGGATTCAGGCCTACACTTCCTGTTGTTGCCATTTCTCAGCTGTGCTAGGATGTTTTCACAGAACCACCACAGGATTAGTTGTGACCCAGTCTTTATTTAATCTGGAATGAAGATTCATTTTATCACCTGATGCAATATCTTGTTTGTGCCTGTTTTCCTGTTCTTGAATGGAAAATTATGGAAATTGAACAAAAGTATTCCCTATATATGGATATAATTTCATGGCCTTTTTAAGTGTACTGTTACTAATACTGCTTTCAAGTAGATAAACATGGAATTATGTCCAGGTTTTTGTTATGCAAAACTGCAGTGATTTCTGTGCTAATTTTACATTTGTACTTCAAGAACCAACTATACTTTTTATTATTCCTGTTAGTCAACATAACCAATGTGGACGTTGATCCCTGCCCATTTCAAGCTCCAAATTTGTGTATGTGTATTCTCTTTAAGCAAATGGTAGGCGTTTAACACTTTTTGAAGACAGCTGGTACTGTGATTCAGATTCAGGTTAAGATTTATTTATCACATGTACATTGAAACATACAGTGAATTGAGGAGGCGATGGGGCAGACAGCAAGTGTCGTCACACATTCCAGCGCCAACATAGCAAACCCACAATGCTCGGCAGAACAACATAGGGCACAAAAAAAACAGAACACAGTGGGCAACAAAACAACAGTAAAAGAAACCCCGTCCATCCCTCCCATCACACACACACACACACACTCACACACACACACACACACAATCACACACACACACACACACAGACACACACACAATCACACACACAAACACACAGACACACACACAATCACACACACAAACACACACACACAGACACACACACAATCACACACACAAACACACACACACACGCACACACAATCACACACACAAACACACACACACACACACACACACATATATATACACACCACACACACACAATCACACACACACACACCACACACACACTCAAACACACACACACACACAATCACACACCCACACACACTCACAGACACACACAATCATACACACACACACAAACACACACACACAATCACACACACACACACACAAACACACACACACACAGACACACACACAGGCACACACACACAATCTCTCACACACACACACACACACACACACACCCACACCCACAATCACACACACACACACAAACACACACTCTCACACACACACACACACAGACACACACACAGACACACACACAGACACACACACACACACACACAAACACACACTCACACACACACACACAAACACACACACACACTCACACACACACACACACACACACACACACACAGACACAGACACACACACACATACACACACTCACACACACACACACACACTCACACACTCACACACACGGGCAAAGCTCCTGTCTCCAGGCTAACAGGCTCCAACTTCCAGTTGACCTTCAAGCTTTGATCTTCAATGTTGACCCCAGACCAGCTGACGACAGGACTCCGTGGCTCAAGCACTAAGTACGCCGACTGACCGACCCTTGTGGCCCTTGCTCGCACAGACAGGCACTAGCTTAGGACAGCCAAGAATACATTGGTGCTCATTGCACATGCAGTGGGAACTGGCCAGGATACATTGTTGTTAATGCATTTACGAGCATAGTATAAACTCCCAGATAACTAATGGATCAAGAAATTGAAAATCATTGGAAACCAAGGATATATCTAGGTTGGATTATAAATGGATCAGTAACAGAAAGCAACGGGTACAAAATTCAAATAAGAATGCACGGCAGTGTCTCTACTTCCTTAGGAGTTTGCGGAGATTCAACATGGCATCTAAAACTCTGATGAACTTCTACAGATGTGTAGTGGAGAGTATCACAGCCTGGTATGGAAACACCAATGCCCTTGAACAGAAAGTCCTTCAAAAAGTAGTGGATCTGGCCAAGTCTATCACGGGTAAAGCCATCCCAACCTTTGAGCACATCGACAAGAAATGCTGTCACTGGAAAGCAGCATCCATCATTAGGGATGCCCAACACCCAAGACATGCTCTCTTCTTGCTGCTGCCATTAGGAAGAAGGTACAGGAGTCTCAAGACTTGCCCCACCAGGTTCAGGAACAGTTATTACCCCTCAACCATCAGGTTCTTGAACCAAAGGGGATAGCTTCACTTAACTTCACATGTCCCATCACTGAAATGTTCCCACAACCACTGGAGTTACTTTCAAGGACCCTTCATCTCATGTTCTTAATATTTATTGCTTATTTATTCTTCATTATTATTATTATTATTTCTTCCTTTTTGTATTTGCACAGTTTGTTGTTTTCTGCACACTGGTTGTACACCCAATGTGGTGTGGACTTTGATTGATTCTACTATAGTTATTATGTTATAGATTTATTGAGTATACCCAAAGAAAACGAATCTCATGGTTGTATATTGTAACATATACAGTATGCACTAAGATAATAAATTTATTTTGAACAGCGAACTTTGAAAAGCTTGTCTTGCATACTGTTTATACAGATCAAATCATTTCACGATGCATTGAACTAGAAGGAAATGAAACAATAAAAATGCAGAATAAAGCTCGCTGTTGTTATCAAACTTGATAGTGTGGTTTATACCAAGAAATAAAGTTGCAAGCAAAAAAAAAAGCCCATGGGAACAAAACTGGCAAATGGAATATAATTTTGAGAAGTGTGAGGTAATGCTTTTTGGGATGACTAACAGGACAAGGAAATGCACAAAAAACGGAAGGATACTTAGAAATGTAAGGGAAAAGAGGGATCGTCGAGTGTATTCCACAAATTCCGGGAATTCCAGAAGGTTGCAAGGCAGATAAGTAAGATAGTTAGAAGACATTTGGAATAATTGCTTTTATTGGCTGAAGCCTGGAATATAAGAGAAGGGAGCTCACGCAAGGGTCACGTATAACATCAGGTTACAGATGGGCCAATGTGTACAATTCTGGTCTCCGGAATGACATCAAAGAGGATGCAGGGAGTTACAAGGATATGATGCTGGTCATCATAGTTATGAAGAGAGACTGCTTCAGCTGGAGCTGCTATCTTTGGAAAAAGGAGATTGAAGACGCCTTTAGTTAAGGTATATAAAATTATGAGAGGCATAGACCAGTTAAACCCTAGTGACCTATCTTTCTCTTACTAGACAGGCTGGTAAGCAGAGGGTATACGTTTTATGGATAGATTATGAGAACACTCAGTCCTCGTTTATTGGCATTGAGAAATGCATGCATGCATTAAGAAATGATACAATGTTCCTCCAGAGTGATATCACAGAAAAACAGGACAAACCAAAGACTAACACTGACAGAACCACATAATTATAACATATAGTTACAGCAGTGCAAAGCAATACCTTAATCTGATAAAGAGCAGACCATGGGCACGGTAAAAAAAAAAGTCTCTAAGTCCCGATTGACTCCCGAGTCCCCGATAGCAGGCAGCAAAAGGGAGAAACTCCCTGTCATAAACCTCCAGGCACTGACAACTGCCAATGCATTGGAAGCACCCGCCCGCAGCCGACACTGAGTCCATCCGTCCAAAAACTTTGAGCCTCCGACCAGCCCCTCCGATACAGCCTCCGGAGCGCCATCCTCTGCTGAGCGCCTTCGACCTCGCCCCGGCTGCTGAAACACGCAAAGCCGAGGATTCGGGGCCTTCCGCTCCAGAAATTCCGGTTACCACACAGTAGCAGCGGCAATGTAGCGGGCATTTCAGAATTTTCTCCAGATGTTCCTCTGTACTCTCAGATCTGTCTCCATCAAATCAGAATTGTGCACGGTACCCTACTCGACACATAGCAAATATCATTCACCGTAGTGGCCGCGCGTGCTGCGTCGCGCTGCCATCTTCTCCTCCTCCTTACCTATTTAGGTTGATTAGTTAGAGAAATGGACCCTTTAAACACTTTGCACTACAATGGACCATTTTGTTCTAATTGTGTTCTTTATATTTGCATGTGTATGACAATAAACTCAACCTAGACTTTTGGTTGCTTTATTCAACAAATTAAGTGTGTGTGTGTGTGTGTGTGTGTGTGTGTGTGTGTGTGTGTGTGTGTGTGTGTGTGTGTGAGATGTGCTGCATGAGAGGATGGGGGTGAGGGGAGAAACCCTCCTCTGGATGAACCCATGAGGAGGTCATGAAGCGAGGGTTAGGAAGTGGGATTAACCTTGTTCTCTTTGGGGACTGCCTGGACTAACCAGTCTCCTTCAGTGCTGCCAGTCACTATGAGTCTACGGTAGAATCTTCTGCATTTAAAAGTACCTGTTGCAGGGTAGATTGGAAAATTGTTCTTACTTGGACCTTGTACTCATACTGTTCAAGGGTTTGAACTTGCCAGTTGTACAGGGTGTAGCTGGTAACAATTGAGTTACATTGCATGGTAGTGTAGTGGTTAGAATGATGCTATTACAATGCCAGCCATCCGGATTCAATTTGCGTCACTGCATGTAAGGAGTCTGTACGTTCTCCCAGTAATCACATAGATTTCATCCGGGTTCTCTGGTTTCCTCCAAAATTCCAGTGAGTTAGTGAGTTGTGGGATGTCAGCGCCGAAAGTGTGCTGACACTTGCAGGCTGCCTAGCACAACCCCTACTGACTTGCTTTGACGCAAATGACACATTTCATTGTATGTTTTGATGTACAGGTGACAAATAAAACTAATTTTACCTTATCTCAGATAGCATCTGACAGAGGAACCACTGAAGGCTTGGTTAAATGTACAGGCTGGGCTCCTATGGAACACTGGTAGGAGTCCTCCATGGAATCATACGTAGATTCAAACAGCACAGAAAGGAGTTCCGGATTGTGTAAGTCTCATTCTTCTACTCTTTCACCACAGATTATCCTTTTTTAACTGAAGTTTGGGATTTAGACACGGTGACAATGAAGGACCAGCAGGATAGTATGGAACTTTGAGGGTACGCTGTAGGTGCTGGTGTTCCCATGCGCCTGCTAAGGATACAAATTTAGGAGGTGCTGCTGAAGAATCTGGGGTGGAGAAGTGAAGTTCATGTTGTGGATGGTGCTCACTGTAGCCTTTGTGCTCTAATAATTGATGAAATGAATGGACAATAGACAATAGGTGCAGGAGTAGGCCATTCAGCCCTTCGAGCCAGCACCACCATTCACTGTGATCATGGCTGATCGTCCACAATCAGTACCCTTCTCCTGCCTTCTCCCCATATCTCTTCACTCCACTACCTTTAAGAGCTCTATCTAACTCTTTCTTGAAAGAATCCAGAGAATTGGCCTCCACTGCCTTCTGAGGCAGAGCATTCCACAGATCCACAATCCTCTGTGTGAAAAAGTTTTTCCTCAACTCCGTTCTAAATTGTCTGCCCCTTATTCTTAAACTGTGGCCTCTGGTTCTGGACTCCTCCAACATCGGGAACATGTTTCCTGCCTCTAGCATGTCCAATCCCTTAATAATCTTATATGTTTCCATCAGATCCCCTCTCATCCTTCTAAATTCCAGTGTATACAACCCCAGTCGCTCCAATCTTTCAACATATGACAGTCCTGCCATCCCAGGAATTAACTCTGTGAATGTTAAGTGTGGTTGAGAATCAGATTTAATATCATTGATATATAACATGAAACTTTAAACACAAGAGGTTCTGCAGATACTGGAAATCTTGAGCAACAGAACACAAAATGCTGAGGAATTTGGCAAGGCTTCCCCCTTCCATTCCAGTCCCGATGAAGGGTCTCGGCCCAAAATGTTGCCTGTTCATTCCTCTCCATAGATGCTGCCTGACCTGCTGGGTTCCAACATTTTGTGTGTGTTACTCCTGGTCTCCAGCGTGCGCAAAATCTCTTGTGTTTATAAAGCTTGACTTGACTTGAGAGATTGAGAGTCATTTGGATATGCAAAAGTGGACCAGAGGAGGAGTTGGTGTCAGCACAGATCAGCCACGGTTGTATTGAATAGCAGGCAGGCCCCTCCTCTTCCCTCATGTTGCTGTGGCAGATTAACTGTAACACAGGGGTTTACATTGTCGAATACACAAAATGCTGGAAGAAGCCAGCAGCTCTCTGACGGTGGTGTCTGAAAAGAGGATGCTGTCCAAGTTGCATGCCATCTTGGACAATGTCTCCCATCCACTACATAATGTACTGGTTGGGCACAGGAGTACATTCAGCCAGAGACTCATTCCACTGAGATGCAGCACAGAGCGTCATAGGAAGTCATTCCTGCCTGTGGCCATCAAACTTTACAACTCCTCCCTTGGAGGGTCAGACACCCTGAGCCAATAGGCTGGTCCTGGACTTATTTCCTGGCATAATTTACATATTACTATTTAACTATTTATGGTTTTATTACTATTTAATTATTTATGGTGCAACTGTAACGAAAATCAATTTCCCACGGGATCAATAAAGTATGACTATGACTATGATTATGTCAGGCAGCTTCTGTGGAAAAGAGTAAACAGTCAACGTTGCGGGCTGAGACCCTCCGTCAGGTCCACATTGTGTTCCCTCTTTAGCAACGTCATACCTTAAGAATACTTAGAAGTAGGAGGTCATAATTATTCAAACAGGCAATCCTGTCCATCTAGTCCATGCCAAACTATTAAACTGCCTTGTCCCATCCGCCTGCACCAGACCAATAGGGTCATAGATCACTTCAATTTAACAACTTTTTCAAAGAGGCACTTGTTAAGGACATCTGTTGTTATTTTTGCTATTATGTACTTGCTACTTTAATAGACATTTCTTTACACTGCTGCAGGAAGCATGTATTTTCACAGCCTCCTGAGGCACAGAGCTCAAGTACTAATCATCCTTATTATCTCCCAGCCGAGTGGATGACTGGCAGCTGCAGAATGTGGAAGTTATTTTGCAGGTGTCTTGGCAACCGGAGTATGGGAAAGAGAGAATGAAGCCAAGCATCCTTGATCACACGAGTTGCGTGTGACTCGGCAGCTACATGCCAACAAACACTGCCGATACCCTTACAACAAACAGTCTGAGGGCAGTCTAATCTGTCTTCAATCTGTTCCCTGAGCAAAGCGAGTGTTTTAAATAAACTTCAGCACGACACAGCCTCTGCTTTGCATTGCAAGGCTCAAAAACAAATGTTTTTTTTTTCTAGAAATTGTTTCAAAGAATTCCACAATTTACATCTAGCAATAGGACAGTAATGAAAAAATTATTCTAGAGAGACAGAATGGCGCTGCGTTTATAAGGTGCCTTTCACGATCTCAGCTCAGACCTAATATTTTACAGCTGATGAAGCCGTCGCTGTTATGAAGTGGGAAAACTGGCAGCCAATTTCCACACAGCAAGATCCCACAATGTGACAATTTGTTTTAATGAGGCATTAAAAACTGGCCTGCAAAACAGTTCTATTCCTTCTCAAAATAATATCACACTCTGTTTTATTCAAATTATTGTTTCTTAGTAGTAAGGTCAATGTAGGCTGACGACCCTTTCAAAATAAAAATCCACAGCACAAGCCAACGTTTGAATCTCCATCAATTTGCAATGCCAAGACTATTTCTTATCTATGATCTCTCAGCCTTCTTGGCTGACAGATTGTTCACTTAAATATGTATTGGGTTTAAGTCTACAAATTTGTTCCTTGTTATTCGGGTCAGACAAAGAAGCAACATTATAAAACAATTATTTCCAGATTTTGATCTGATATCTTGATAAAGCACTTAAATAAAAAAATATAAGGCAAAAATTAAGTGCAGAAAACGAGAATTCAAATGAACACAAGAAAGGAATAGTTATGAAAATCCTGGGCACATTTTTAGGGAGAAAACATTAATAGTTCACATTTGTTTATAGCTCACATTCGTTTGTACATCTATAGGGAGCACTGTTGCAAGAAAGCAGCATCTATAACGAAGGACACCCACCATCCAGGCCATGCTCTCTCCTCGCTTCTGCCATCAGGAAGGAGGTATCACACCACCAGGCTCAGGAACAGTTATTACCCTACAACTTTCGGGCTCCTGAACCAGAGCAGATAACTTCACTCACCTCAACACTGAACTGATTCCCCATCTTATGAACTCACTTTCAAGGACTCTGCAATTCATGTTTTCAGTTTTATTTATTACTTATTATTATTAGTTGTTTATTTTTGCATTGGTACAGTTTGCCTTCTTTTGCGCATTGGTTGTTTATCTTTGGTGTAGGTTTTCATTGATTCTAATATATTTCTTCGTATCTACAGTGAATTTCTAAAAAAATTATTTATTTATGGGATGTGGGCATCGCCAGCGGAGCCAGCATTTATTGCCCATCCCTAGTTGCCCTCGAAAAGGTGGTGATGAGCTGCCTTCTTGAACCGCTGCAGTCCCTGAGGTGTAGGCACACCCACAGTGCTGTTACGGAGGGAATTCCATGATTTTTGACCCAGCGACAATGAAGGACGGAGATATGTTTCCAAGTCAGGATGATGAGTGACTTGAAGGGGGATTTCCAAGTGGTGTTGTTCCCAGGTATCTGCTGTTCTCGTTCTTCTAGATGGTAGATGCCCACAAGAAAATGAATATCAGGGTGGTATATGGTGACATATACGTACTTTGATAATAAATTTGCTTTGAACTGTGAACTTTGTCTATAAAAGCACCATTAAAAAAGATGTCACATTGTGTCTAGACCACTTTCAGGACATTCTATTTCTCAGTTTTACTAACAGTACATCAGTAATAATTTTCCATCCGCACACTCTTGTCAACTCCAGCTGTGCTTATAAAGCACCATTAAGCATTTACTTGGTTATTACTGAACCTAATTTGGCCACCATTTGAATTCTTAGAACAAGATGTTTTTACACTGTAACTCTGTTAAACTCTGCTTTAGGAACACACACTTTCCTCGTGGAGGGGTTAACAGTGGAAAGGGTGAGCAGTTTCAAGTTCCCAGGTGTCAGCATCTCTGAAGATCTATCCTGGGCCCAACATATTGATGCTATTATGAAGAATGTACAACAGCAGCTATATTTCATTACAAGTTTGAGGAGATTTTGTATGCCAGCAAAGGCTAGTAAGTTTCTACAGATGTACCATGGATGTATGCTGTCTGGTATGGAGAGGTCAGTGCACAGATTGGAAAAAGCTGCTAAGTGTTATAAAGTCATCCAGCTTCAGTATGGGCACTAACCTCTCCAGCATCCAGGACACCTTCAAAAGGTGATGCATCAAAAAGGCATTATCCATCATCAAGAACCCCCATCACCCAGGACATGCTCTCTTCTTGTTAGGGAGGAGATACAGGAGCCCAAAGATACACACTCATCGTTTTAGAGACAGCATCTTCCCCTCCACCACCAGATGAACTCATGAACACTACATCACTAATTTTGCTCTCTGATTTGCACAACTTATTTTATATATATGTGTGTGTGTGTATATATATATATATATATATATATATTTCTAATTGTAATTTATAGTCCATTTTATGTATTGGACTGTACTGCTGCCACAAAACAAAAAAAAATCATGATATATGTCAATGATAATAAACCTGATGCTGAGTTATTGCTGACTCAAATTACAGTATGTGGCAGCTGTCCGTTAGATCCGTCATAACAGAGATGCCTCAATAACTCACTATGCCTGAGACCTCAGTCACTGTGGCAGTTAAACAGGCTCATCATCTGTGATCTCATGCTGTTGTGGAGGACATACGGAGGGAATGAGTGGGGGCAGACGCTGGTGGGAGACAGAGTTGGAGTAGTACTGGGTAGTAGACTGAGGAACGTTTGCCTGGAGAGTGGAATGGATAATCAGGGTTGAGGGATTGTTTCGGGAAATGATTGCCAGGTGATTCAATATCAACAACTGATGCCTAAACATAACATTACTTTTAAAATTATATTTGCTCTGGCAAGTTCTGAGAACAAATATTATGTAATAACTGTCTGTCTAGGTACCATATCTGATGCGGATTTTGGGGACCATGGTTTTCCATAAAGATCTCTCCTTCGTTTTTTGGATGACTTCCATTTCCTTGATGTGTAGCCACCTGGCTAGGCTTTTGATGTACATAAGCCGAGATCTTCCTCTAGGTTTACTCCCTTCAATCCTTCCAGAGAGTATGAGTTTTCCTAGTTCATCCTTCCGCATGATGTGTCCTAGGAATCTGAGTTGTCCTTCTCTTATTGTTGGTATGAGTGATCGAACTGCTTGGGCTCTTCTGAGAATTCCTTCATTTGATGTATGTGAGGTCCATGGTATTATTTAATACCCTAACATTTATTGTGTTATCATGAATGTGTTGATTTTTAATTATATGCAAGGGTGCTTAATTTATTATGATCATATTCCAGACAATTCTTGGTAATATACTACACGGGTAAATAACCATTCATCTACTTGCTTCCTACGGATAATACTAAAATGTTGCTGTTAAATTGTGCCACGGTTAAAATCAAATCTTGGTGCAAATGGCAGCATATAATATCACAAATGCATTAGTTAATAGAATGTATTTGTGGTATCATATAAATACTACTCCAAAGAAAGAAGCCATTTTCTGCATCTAGTTGGGTTTGAAATAGGGATCAAGAATAAGAGAATAGAGACCACTCATTCATACTGTGAGCGCCAATGTTTTGAAGGCAATAGCCACTTCAAGTTCAAGTTTGTTGTCATTCAACCATACACAACTATACAGCTAAATGAAACGGTGGTCATCTGAGACCGAGGTGCAAAACACAGGACATCCTGTACACTACGTACAGCACATAAAATAATATTAATACAGTAATATTAACAGATAACTAATAATTGTGATATTGCTCTTCCTTCATGCAACACTTATGGATTGAACTCAGCTTTCCCAACTCAGCTTGTTCCTTTCTGTACAATATTGTATGAGCTAATTGATCTCAAAATTTCTCAGCAGAGATCTTTCCTGAATCAATTTGCCTTAGCAAATTTCCTTCCTTTTTGTGTACGTGGGGAAATTTGCATTGACTGTTTGGTAAGGTTCATCTGCAGCTTATTGAATGTGGACTGTCTGTTATCAAGGCTAACTTTAAAAGGCTCCAAGTAGACTTGCAGCACTGTAACTCTCCCAAAGTTTCTTGGGAGAACAGCAATTAGAATCATTTAGAAGTTGATGTTGGACTCGATGAGGAGATGAAGACATTTCTATTAAAGTTTGCTTTAGTCAATATCTGGCTGGGCGTTCAGAATATAAAAATGTTTACAGTAGAGCCTCATTTCTCCATGGTGGATTTGAATCATTTCCTCCCGTCACAGATATTATTTCACCAAGTTGCTTTCTGAGCTACATTATCAGGCATTGAAAGCCAAGAATTCCAAGCTCCATTTAAATTGTTTCGATGCTGGAGGTGCCTGCAGAGATCTATGTTCCTCGTGGTGTGAATGTTATGTGCAGAATGCAGTCTCCCTTGGGCTCGTTGCTGTCCATTTTCCCCTCCACGCCAATTCTTTGAACTGCTGACATGTGCAATGCTATTTGGCAATTCCTCTCCGTGAGATAAGTGCCAATTTGCACATGTTTGGCCCCAGAACGATTCCCACACCTGCGACTGTTGTCTGGGGTTTACACGCCAAGGGGAGCAAGCCCTGATATCAAGCCCCTCTGATCTCATTGAAGAGTGCCTGCCAGTGGGTGTCAATCAGCCTGCAGACATTGCAGAGAGGCTCACCTAGACTCAGCAGGGAAGTAGAAGTGACAACTTATATATCAGCACCACTGAACATACTTTTTTTAGGTTCAGGTCACTCAGAGCTTTTACTTGGGAGTTGATAATTGCATGATTAAGAACACCTCAACAGCAAAGTGTCTGTAACTATCTGACTGAGTTCACACTGCTTACAAAGACCATAGGACCATCAGACATAGAAGTAGAATTAAGCCACTTGGCCCACTGAGTCTGCTTTGCCAGTCCCTCATGGACAAGTTATTGTCCCCAAGTGCCTATTCAAAGTCCTCTTCTCTTGTTCAAAGTTCAAGGTAAATTGGGACGGCATGGTAACGTGGTGTTTAGCCTAACGCTTTTCAGCACCAGTGACTGTGGTTCAATTCATGCCGCTGTCTGTAAGAAGTTTGTACATTCTCCCCGTTCCTCTGGCTGCTCTGGTTGCCGCCCACATTCCAAGGAATAGTAGGTTAATTGGCAATTGGGTACCACTGGGCTGGAGGGGCCTGTTACCATGCTGTATCTCTAAATAAATAAAATTCATTATCAAAGTAGGTATAAGTGTGTCACCATATACTACCTTGCCATTCATTTTCTTGCAGGTACTTGCAGTAGAACAAAGAAATACAATGGGATCAATGAAAAGCTACACACAAACAAAAACTAATAAACAACCAACGTGCAAAAGAAGACAAACTGTGCAAATAAAAAATCAATAATACTGAGAACATGAGTTGTAGAGTCCTTGAAATCGAGTCCATAGATGTAAAACAGATTTTTTTGGAATCAGTTCAGAGTTGAGAAGAGCGAAGTAACCCACACTGGTTCAGGAACCTTATAGTTGAAGGATAATAACTGTCACTGAACCTGGCTAAAATTAAGAAAAAATGATAAACACTACTGCTTATTTTGAAAAGATGACTTAAATTGCCTTGAAATTTAAGCCTCAAAACAATAATTATACCACAAGAGCAAGAAAGTGTTAGGGATCTGCGACATCTAAGCTATGCCTTATTCTCACTGAGAGAAGATACTGGAGCCTGAAGATTCACACCTTAAAGTTGAGCAATGGCTTTTTCCCACTGCCTTTACGTTTTGAACTGGCCTGTAAAACCATGATACTAACTCAAACTATAATTTTAGTTTCCTTTTCTCTCAATCTTGCACTAGTGTCTTACTTTGTTGCTGATTTTGCGTGTGTTTAGTTAAGTTTATTTGTTTGTTTGTGCTCGTTCTGTAATGTACAGTGCTGCTGCTATAAAAATAGTGCATCTTCATGGTATTTATTCCCTGTGAATGTACTATAGGGTTGGCAGGGTGGAGATATATCTCTACCAAAGGAGGTGTAAGGTGCTTCTTTTCTCTGCTAGCTTGCAGGTCACCCTTGGGTGAGTGTAGCACCCCCCCCCCCAATCACGGTCACTTGAAGCCAAGGGAGTAGGTGATGGACAGTCGTAAGAGCAGCTGGTGCATATCTCAAGTCCTCATTATGCAACCACTGACGCTGGGCAGACAATCTCTGAAGAGCATTGATAATAGCTGGGGTCACCAGCCTTGTAAGGACACTGCCCAGTAGAAGGCAATGGCAAACCACTTCTGTAGAAAAATTTGCCAAGAATAATCATGGCCAAGAAGATCATGATCGGCCACGTCATAGGACACGGCACATTATGAATGAAATGAGTGAATGTATCGTGACAAGACACAGAAGAAGTCATGGTCATCCACTGCAACCAAGGAAGATCCCAGTTGTGACAACTATTCATACCACTAGATCCGGAGTTCCGAGGTTGAGAGCATGGAACTGCACCCGTGCAATGGCTTTTCTACGTTAAAAACTTTCCTGCTGAAGTTTCGTTGTGCTGAACATATAATCTAATGCACAGCAGAAGAACTGCACAAATCTAATTGTCATCGTCAGCAACAATGGACAATCAACCTGTTTACCTCTGACATCAATAGGTCTTGAGAAACATTATTTTGTTTGGTTGTATATGTGTACAATCTGATGGCAACAAATTTGAACATGAATGTGAAACACAAACAAGAGTACTGCAGTCAGCTATTTGAGGCTTCTCTGGCATTTAATAACATTAATGCTCAATGTTGACCTCAGTGCCACATTCCTACATTATGCTCGCCTTATGTCGGTTCAAGTAGTGGATACGGCCCAGTCCATCATGGTAAAGCCAACCCCACCATTGAGTACGTCTACACGAAGCATTGTCACAGGAAAGCAGCATCTATCTTTAGGGACTACCATCACCCAGGTCAGGCTCTCTTCTCACTGCTGCCATCAGGAAGAAGGTACAGGAGCCTCAGGGCTCACAGCACCCAGGTTCAGGAACAGTTATTACCCCTCAACCATCAGGCTCTTGAACCAAAGGGATTAACTTCATTTCATCATTTAAATATTCCCACAGCCGATGGACTCACTTTCAAGCACTCTTCATCTCATGATTTTGATATTTATTGGTTATTTATTTACTAATTGTTATTATTTCTGTCTTTGCACAGTTTGCTGTGCTTTGCATGCTGATAGTACACCCAAGCTGGTGCGGTCTTTCATTGATTCTATTATGGCTATTATTCTATTATAGATTAAGTATGCCCAGGAGAAAATGAATCTTGGGGTTTTATATGGTGACATATATATACTTTGATAATAAATTTATTTTGAACTTTTGATTCCTTAGTTCAGATTTCAATCTGAATCTGACTTAAGGAATCAACAAAGGTGAGGAAAATGGGAAGAAAATCAGATCAGTACTATCTTTAACTCAGGAATGCTGTCGACTGAGGATGCTGAATGTTGACCTCAGTGTCACATTCCTACATTATGCTCACCTTATCTTGATTCAAGTAGTGAACTTGTATTTCAAGTAATGTCTACAGGTTGCTGGTGTTCCTAGGCTGCGATGTCTGTGGATGGAAATATTGCCAAAAGGCTTGCATATCAATTTAACACAGGAATCCACATGATTTTCTGATTGTATACGGTACACCCTATTATAGATAGATAGATAGATATACTTTATTGATCCCGAGGGAAATTGGGTTTCATTACAGCCGCACCAACCAAGAATAGAGCATAAATATAGCAATACAAAAACCACAGACAATCAAACAACAATATGCAAACTATGCCAGATGGAAATAAGTCCAGGACCAGCCTATTGGCTCAGGGTGTCTGACCCTCCACGGGAGGAGCTGCAAAGTTCGATGGCCACAGGCAGGAACAACCTCCTGTGATGCCCAGTGTTGTATCTCGGTGGAATATGGCCAGAGTCCAACAGCAAAAAGTTCCATATCCGGTCTGCAAACATGTTCTTTGATCGTAATATGACCAGGATTGCACCATCCATTGTTAACCAGAACAGTAAGCCCCCAACTCCCTTACGCTTACCGCTCTCAGTGCACTTCCAGTCAGCCCGAATGGTCTGGAAGCCATCCATGGAAAAGTTTAATACAGATACCTCTGTTTACAGCTAGGCTTCAGGCTTAGTTCAGAGGACTGTTCTTTTTTTTTATTATTAATGTGGAACTGGCCCTTCTGGTCCAACAAGCCACATTGCCTAGCAACCCACCTATTTAATACTAGACTAATCACAGGAGAATTTACAATGACCAATTCACCTACTAACCGGTATATCTTTGGACAAACTCCTTACAGATGGTGCTGGAATTGAACTCTGAACTCCAGAATGCCCCTAGCTGTAAAAGTGTTGTGCTAACTGCTACAGTACCGTGGCGGCTTACATCTGAAGATGTTGATAGTGAGTATGGAGAAGCACCTGTGTTCCGACGTCGGTGCCAGTGATTTGAAGTCTGTTGCACCATTTAATCAGGGCAAGATAAAGCAGCACCAGCCAGTACAGATATTTGGAGAGTGCCTGCCAATAACTCTTGCAAAATAATGTCTAGATTTCAAAATGTTGGATACAACCAATTTTGGAATGTACTTGTAGATGTGATAGAAGATCTTTATGAACACGAATACTTTCTCTATTAAAGGGAAAGAACAATTGTAACAGGCAAGAATCTTGTTGTAACAGTTGGAGATAAACATCCCATAAGAAATTCTCATTATATTAGTTACACTCATTGCTTATATTGTCAGTGTTTAACTTGACCAAAAGCACCAGACTAACAGTACAGGATATTAAGGTGACTAGCCTTAGAATATCATTCATTGTAAATAAATTTCACTTCATTCTACAATATTTGATTGAGTTTTGTGCAGCGTAACAGTATAAGATAATAAAATAACTAGTGTAAGAATATTTTATAATATAAAGGGGTTTGTTTTGCTGTCATTTTGTTGGGGTGTTGTTCTGCTGAACCTGCTGGGCATGCTATATTGGCACTGTAATATGTCATGACACTTGCAGGCTGTTCCCAGCACATCATTAGGTGGCGAATGATACATCTGAATGTTTTCATTATGGATAAATTCCTTTTTGGTTGAGAATATCTGATGGAATGTTTGGAGGAGGTAACAGAGAAGATGGATGAAAGCAGAGCAGTTGATGTTGTCTCACACGGACTAAGACATTTGACTAATTCCCACATAGTTGGCTGGTCCCGAAGGTCAAGTCACATTGGGTGAGCTAGCTGATTGGCCCGGTGATAGGGGATAAAGGGTAGTGGAAGGTGGATGGCTGCTTTTCACATTGGAACTTCATGACTAGTAACCATCAGAGGGACGAGTGGTCTGCTGTTTGTTATGATATGCATTCATGACTTGGATGTAAATATAGAAGATGCACTCAGTGGCTACTTTATTAGGTACTTCCCTGTATTTCTCCCATCTCTTCCCCACACTGATGTTTGGTTTGAACAACAATGGAACCTCTTGACCATGTCAGCATGTTTCTATGCATTGAGTTGCTGCCACATGATTGGCTGATTAGACAATTGCATTGACCAGCAGGTGTACAGGTGTCCCTAAGAGCGTGGTCACTGAGTGTATCTGTCTGTCATTAAGCTTCACTCAATTATTCTCTGATGAGAGACCAACAAGACATTGTTTTGCCGACAATGCACTGGACAATGTTGCATTTGTAACACCGGCATTGTGAGATCCTCAGGGAATTCTGGAAAGATTGTTGCTAGCTGATGCAGCATTTTGTGTGTGTGTTACTTTGGATTTCCAGCATCTGCAGAATCTCTTGGTGTTTATTTGTAAAATATTCCTTGCTTGTCCTCTTTTATTGTAAGTAGAACTTTCCAGAGCTCCAGGAGCAGCCAAAGAAGCTTTCATTACAACTGGCAAAACTGTCTGGAATCTTTTTAATAAAAAAATCAGTAAAGCAATCAGGGAAGAAAACAATGAAGTGCCTTTTAAAACAAAACTGTGGATTTTATGAATCTCCACAATTATAACAAACATAAAAAAAATCTTAATGTTGAATCTCCTGACAGCAAGCTAAGTCCATGTTGCCTGATTCCAGCAGGACAGTTCAAAGGGGGAACTTTGGGTGGGTTCAGTTCTCCAGACTGTCCACTAATGCTGCAGCAATCATTCTCTCAGGTACAATTGAAACACAAGATGGTGCAATCTGCAAATAGTGAACAAGCTGAGAGTGAAAATGCAAACACACTTCAGGCTTGAGTATTGCGACGTCGTTTAGCCAGGAAAACAAAATGGAGACTCAAGCATGAGTAGGGTTCATGGCCAACTTGGAAGTGTGTACGAGGTGCACAGAGCATTGACACCCTCCATGGAGCTGCTATAATGTGCTCACTCGAGTTGGAAATAAGGTTCTCCTAAAGGGTTGTCTATTGGTGGCTCCTCCGGTAGCTGAAGAGGCTGATCTGGGATCCACGTATTCCGGTGCAGTGTGGGCAAGTGTAAGTGGTGGCTGTGGTTAGCGGCTGGCTCTTTGGTTGTTCAGCGTCTCCTTTTGCAGGTGCTGCTTGTTCTCTGCGGCACACCGGAGGCTGATCTCGCTCTTGTACGGATTTCCTCCGGGAGCACAGCTTTTAGGTGTAACGTTGAATTTCTTCAGGCTGACCTTGATGTTAGCCATGAAGGGGGCTCACTGGGAGGAAAGGATCTGTCTAGGGAGAAGTGAGCTACGCATCCAGACGGCTTGATCTATCCTTCGGAGTTGTTACTGCTTTAAAGTGGTGGAGATGCTGCCCATGCTGGCCTCCTCCAGCACGCTCGTGTTGGTGTGTCCGTAGCTGCAGAATGCACTTACTAACCAAAGAGCTCTGTAGAAAGCTGCAGATGATTCACAGCTACTTCAGAGGACGGAGGCATACTTCAGGCTGCTGCAGTTAAAAATAGCCGAGACTTTGAAATTCTTCAAAAGTTGGGAGGACTGTGAGGACTAAGAGAATCATCAGGGTCTCTCTCCTCCCTCCCACCACCCCCATCGTGGGATGTACAGCAGACGTGCTGTGTTTGCAGAGTCCTCAGTGTTGTGAAGGACCCCTCTTATCCATCCCACAATCTCTTTTACCTCTCAACATTAGGGTGAAGGTACTGCAGTATAAGTACAAGAATGTTATAGAGTGGGAGACTTCTGAACTCCCTGTTATCACCCAGCGCACATTAGTTATGACAGCACTTGTAACAGTAATAGTGTTGTATATTTAACTGTGTATCATATATGCACTTTTTGGCAATTTGTACATCTACTGAATACTTTTTAAAATCTGTTAATATTATTGCGTTAATATTATTTTATGTGCTGTATGTAATACATGTGCTTTGCACCTTGGTCTCTGAAGAATGTTGTTTCATCTAGCTCTATACACGTGTGTACTGTTGAATGACAATGATCTTGAACTTGAAACCACAAATGACTACATCTCACAAAGAAAGACTGGTCAGTGTATTGTAATTTGAAGAGTTTCAGGGCCATTCGGAGACAGGTTAAACTGTGGTTGGACAGGTAAAAGAATGCAGTTGAATATCTTAGGACAAAAAGCTGAACATTTGAATTGGAGACTCA